>NC_092416.1:54386849-55595771 GCF_040894005.1 Engystomops pustulosus | reverse complement strand
ATTTTATAACCCACTATGTGTCCACAACTTTCTTTTACCCTAAAATTCATTAAATTGTTCCCATAAAAGTCACCCTCTTGTGATCACACAGAAGTTGTCAGCATACAAAGCGTGACTGTCTCCATAAAAAGATATCTTACTGTCCGCCCATCATGCACATCAAGGAAGATGGACATTGAAAAGTAAGAGCCCCTATGCATCCACATCAAGGGGGCTCACTTGCTCTAGGTTACTTGTACATTTCAACTCCTAAACAGCTATGCATAACCTTTCTTGTAGTCTAGTTTGGGATATTATAGTTACTGTACTTGTAATTGGGGTAGTGAAGGGAATTG
Source organism: Engystomops pustulosus (assembly GCF_040894005.1). Classification (NCBI taxonomy): domain Eukaryota; kingdom Metazoa; phylum Chordata; class Amphibia; order Anura; family Leptodactylidae; genus Engystomops; species Engystomops pustulosus. The sequence goes on along the minus strand of NC_092416.1, from coordinate 55,595,436 downwards.
CAGTTACTTCCCTTGCATTGTATGTCAGTGAATGTATTAATGATTACATCCCTGGGGGTGAAAGAAACACCATACAATACTTAATACTTAATAAAAGTTTCCTGCAGAGATGTTGGATCCTATGCTAACCCAGGGCTCTGGTGCTGTCGAACACCATATCATACTCCACTTTGAAAGTGAAGTTAAAAGATCTTTAGAAACTTCCGTCTTGTTGCTCAATGACTATTTTTCCATTTGTTCCACCACCTCACAAAAACCCAAATTTTTTGTTCTTCAATGTGGCTTTAAATGTGCTTATTTTTGGAAGGTGATTATGAGTCTTTGTTTTTATATAGTTCTATCTTTTGTACCTAAAAGTTACTGAGAAGATGTTTTACATTTTAATCATCGTACAACATAAATAGTATGTTACATTTCTACTTTTACACTCTAAAACACTTGTTTTTTGTCTCCTTATTCTGAGAGTTTTAACTTTTTTAATTTTTATATTTTTATGATCATTGGAGAAATGTATTTGGCTTGTTTCTTGTAGGGTGAGCTGTACTATTTTATCAATTTTTGGGGGGATTTGAAATAAATTTTAGGTTTTTCCTTGTGGTGTTTACCTTTCAGATTAATTAGCTAATGGTAGGGTGGGAAATGAATTGGTCACAGACCCCCCCCCCCCCCAGTATATAGCCAACCAGCCCCCTATAGTATACAGCCAGCCCAGCTTTCCCCCAGCAGTATACAGCCAGCCCAGCCTGCCCCCAGTAGTATACAGCTTGCCCCCAGTAGTATACAGCTTGCCCCCAGTAGTATACAGCCTGCCCTCAGTAGTATACAGCCTGCCCCCATTAGTATACAGCTTGCCCCCAGTAGTATACAGCCTGTACCCAGTAGTATACAGCCTGCCCCCAGTAGTATACAGCCTGCCCTCAGGAGTATACAGCCTGCCCCCAGTAGTATACAGCTTGCCCCCAGTAGAATACAGCCTGCCCCATGTAGTATACAGCCTGCTCCATGTAGTATACAGCCTGCCCCCAGTAGTATACAGCACTGCCCCCAGTAGTAAACAGCACTGCCCCCAGTAGTATACAGCACTGCCCACAGTAGTATACAGCCAGCCCCCAGTAGTATACAACTTGCCCCAGTAGTATACAGCCTGCCCCCAGTAGTATACAGCCCAGCCCAGCATTAAAAAAAAATAAACTTATATACTCACCCTCCGGTGGCCCCGATGCGTAGCGCGGAAGACTGAAGACGAGCCGTGCGGACATCGGAGGAGCAGCGGGGCACATTGGGGCCACCGGAGGGTGAGTATATAAGTTTATTATTTTTTAATTATTTTTTATTTTTATGTTGACTCGTGTATGGGCCGAGGGGACGTTTTTTAGCACATTTTTTGTGCTAAAAAACGCGACTTATACACGAGTATATACGGTACTATGCCCAAGAAGAGGGCTAAATCCACAATTTATAATCCCTGTTTTAAGATTGAGTGCTGGTCATTCTGAGGCACTGGCAGTAAAACATTTACAAGTTGACTACTTAGTAAATCCTCAGTTGTATTATAAGGTCCTAGTAGCACATAGCACCTATAGACATGTGTTGGCCCATTAAGTGCATTTTTACATCTTTGGTATGTGGCCGTCAGAAACACTCCAGTCAAACTCTGTGAAGCCATGTGGCACACAAAGTGACAAGTGGAATGTAAAACAGATAACTATAGATATACATTTGTCCACCTATTTAATGTGTTGAAATAATACACGGACCCTAAACCTGCCCGGGAGGGCTGTAAAACAATAGCAAGTTATGCTCACTCCTGTTGTCCCACTTCGCCACCCGTCAGTGCCGTGCCCCTATTTGTTTACAGAGGTAGGTATGCCCATCCATCCATTGCCACATGCCTGGAACCTGAATCTAATCAAGTGGGCAGAAGTAGTCTTATGCAGATCCTGCAATGACAAATATATATGTATAAATAATTATTACTATTATACTATTATTATATTTATTTATTTAGTTATTTATAGAGCACCATTAATTCCCTGGTGCGGTACAATCAGTAAGGGGTTCACATACATTACATTAAGATAAAAACAAACGCAAGTACAAAATACAAAACTACAGTGATCAGGAGACAAGTGGGAGGAGGAATCTGCCCATGAGGGCTCACAATCTATATGGGAGGGAAGATTGAGACATGAGGTGAGGGAGCAGTGCAGTTATTGTGTGTTGTAGGCGATCCTGAACAGATGGGTTTTCAGGTTACATTTGAAGGTTTGGAAATTGGGGGACAGTCTGACACATTTTGGTAGAGTGTTCCAGAGTATGGGGGTAGAACAGGAGAAGTCCTGGAAATGGTTGTGAGAAGAGCGGAGGTTAAAAGAGTGAAGCTAAAGGTGCTGTGAGGAGCAGAGATTACGTGTGGGGCGGTATTGCCTGATGAGTTCAAAGATATATGGTGGGGACGTTTTGTGGATGGCTTTGTAGGTCTTGGTTAGTATTTTAAATTGAAATCACTGTGCAATGGGGAACCAGTGGAGAGACTGGCAGAGGAGAATGGAGGAGACAGATGGATTAGCCGGGCAGCAGAATTTAGGATAGATTGGACGGGTGTTAGAGAGTTATCTTGAAGACCGCGGAGAAAAGTGTTGCAGTAGTCCAAGCGAGAGATGATGAGGGCTTGGACTAGTAATTTTGTAGATTCTGGATTAAGGAAGGGTCAAATGCAAGAGTTGTTCTTGAGATGGAGGCGGCAGGTTGTAGTAGGGCCTGGATGTGAGGCTTAAAGGATACTGTAATGAAGATTAAGGATTAAAATATGTATTAAAATTTAAACAACCGGAAATACAGCACTGGTGTTGCATCAGTGTCAGCGGCTACCTCAGTGCGTATTGACACTACATTTTTCTCTGGTTCACTTCCGTCAGCAGTCAACAGTTTTTTTTGCCAGCTCTATTGTTCGTGCTACAGGTTCGCTATTTCTATACTTCTGGTTAACAAATTAGGGCAGATTTACTTACCCGGTCCATTCGCGATCCAGCTGCGGGTTCTCCGGCGCTAATTCGGGTCTTCCGGCGATTCACTCAGGTAGTGCGCCCGAAGTCCGTCGGAGTTCACTGGAGTCCACAAAGCTATTACTGGGCGCAGGTAAGTGTGTGTCGAGCGACACATTTTTTTTAAATACGGCGGTTTTTCCGAATCCGTCGGGTTTTCCAATGGCCACGGCCCCCTATTTTCATTGCAATCGCATGCGCCAAAACCCCGGGGCAATTTGGCGCAAAACGGTAATATTCAGGAAACCAGACGTAAAAACGTGATTCGGGCCGTTAGTAAATGACCCCCATTGTCTCTCTTGTTCTTCAACTATTCTTTGTACTTGAAATATTGTGCCTTGTTAGCTATGTCTGTTGTGATGTGGTTGTCCAGTATCACATAGAATACAGGGAAGCTGGAATTTTAGGGTTCATTGTCTTGTCTTTTGCCCTGAATCCAGTGTCCTCAATACAACTGGGATCAAAGCATTAGATGTCCAGCAAAACAGTTATGAACCAGAAGTCAAAAACTAGGGACTATTGTGATATTTTATTGCTGGATCACTGGTTAATGCTAAATATTTTTAGAGCCAAACATTTTGTACTCAGAACTTTGCTAAGTTATGAGGAATAAAGAAATTGACAGCTGTCTTTAGAAGAAGTAAGGTTAGCTATGAATAACGAAATGTAACATCTCCATGTGCACCCATTGTCTAAGAACAGGTTCATCTAGTTCTGGGACTTTCACTTCGCTCTGTGTACTCAGAGCCAGTGCACCTAATGTATTTATTGCTGCTTATATAATAGTAAAACACAAGCAGTTCTTCTTACCTGTTCTGCATATTGAAATGTATATATTTGCTGGTCTAGTTGTCTTTCGTAGATCAATACTTTTGAAAACATATGCAACAATGAACAAAATGATCATCAAAAGAGATGTCGTTGATGTTAGATGAGAATGAGATATCTACTGAATGTAATCGTTGCAAGTATGAGTATAAGTATAAGTATGAGTATAAGAGAATAATCTAGTAGACAATGGTGTTTCCTACTGTAACATGGCTATAAGATCCTGGAAAAGACAACAAACTCAACTTAAGTTAAATGTCAAAAATTCAAATTACCTTTTTTACCAAAACTTTACTAATGACACATTCTTGATTTCCGAAAAGTTTACCCTTTCATGTAAAAAGGCAATCAGAATATTTTCTTTTTGTGTCCCATTTTTTAACATAATGTTGCCGCCTCTTATCCTAATGGGTGATGTGGAACCTTATCTTGGACCTCACCTTACAAATTCTACATTCACCTCCCTGATGACTCTAAGGATTACAACCCAACCAACCAATTGAGCACAATGGCAAAGAACAACTAGAAAAAAAAGATTTAGGTGTTACAGAGGACGTCTTCACTCTATTAATGGATCTTTCCTAGATATTCTATCTCCGTCTCCACTTCCACCCAGACCCTGTCACTTTCTATCTCATGAGTGCACCTGAGTATACCACCTCCATCTATGAGTGCCACCATGTATTGTAGTCTGTTGGACTTTGCACGTTCTTCTAGGAGCAAACTGATTCACATACAACCGTTTAGTGCTTCACAGGACACAAATTTCTGCACCGAAAGGGGTGTTCAGTGCTCAATCATACCATGTGCCACATTTATCATTCAAAGTCCGACATTCATGTGTTGCATGCCCTATGTTAAAGGTGAACCAAAAAAAGTGGATTCATTCTATGTTAAAGGTGAACAAAAAAAAGTGGATTCATGGAGAACATGTGCCAGAAATCATCTATAGTAAAACCTACTTGCAAATAAGACCCTTCATCAGGTCAATAAAGATAGTCAGAAGCTTAGATGGGAGTTTACACTTAAATGTAGGAAGCTACCAACTTTTTACCCACAACAGCATTCCATCATACCCTTTAGTTACATATTACAAAGGTAATATGGTCCTTCCTATATTTTATATATAAATATAGCATGGACTTGGGAGGCTGTATTAAGTGCCTTATGTACCCATTACATGTATTTCAAAATCAGTTGGTATTGCAACTATTCTCCACCAAAGGTGTACCAGGGTACAAGATGGAGGTCTATGAATATATAAGCTAATGCAGGAATTTAACTGTAAGAGACCAACATATTTTTAAATTGGATTGCCTTACTTACCTGTTTAAGGCACACCTGTCTCATAGCAGGTGCCTTTAAATTAAGCACACAACTCCCGGATGTGGTGATGACATTGTAAAATGTCATATCAATTAGTCATTACTGGAGCGCCAGCGCAAGATCCTCATCATAAATTTATTTTGTAAGATGAATTAACCACAAGACTGTGTGTGTCTCATTTCCAATCATAGAATAAATAACTGTAGGCAGAGGGATGTAGGTGGGTAGACCTTTGCCAAAACCAACTGGAAACATGAGGAAACCACACCTAATACGAAAACCACCAATAATTTGTTTATGGAGACTGGAGCGTGGGGAAAGTGTTACATGTCACACATCAGTCAGTATATGTAGACAAACTCCATGACGTGATATCTTCACATCATGTACAGTAAATTCAAGATAAATTGTTTCAGATCGTGTTCATAAAAGTAGGAAAATAGCATTCACATTAAGAAGCAGATTATAGCTAGACCTGTTATGTTTTGGAAGACTTTTAGCAGCACCAGCCATTGCAGAAAATCACTGGACTTTTCATTGTTGTTCTACTCCCATGCCAACCTTTACGGTAGACATCCTTAAACAAGTTTTCTTGGGCTTAGGTTCACAAGCACCTCTTCATGGAGGTAGGTACTTGGCAGTTAGTCCACTTTCAATCTCCTGAGGTGGCACTGTGGGCTTCATGTTTCCAAATATTCTAAATTACCCTCTAATTTTTTTAAAAAATTTAAAATTCTGAATTATTTACTAGGTTGCTCACTAAATAAGGTTTATGAGATATTCTTGGAACATGGTTTGCCTTTTGTGGAAAACGTGTCAAAATAAATTTTATGAGTTTGGATACAAAAAAACTGGACGCACGTTTACACAAGTGCAGACTGTAAACTTCCATCTGGATGCTCAAGAACAGCTTTCTTATCACTTTCCATTCAGTTTGTGCATCAGTGAATTGACTTGAAAAATAAACAAGTTACATTTCTGCTTCTCCTTTTACTGGGATTTTTTCCAGATGTGAAAATGTAAGACTAGTATTATAGAAGATTTTTTTATTCGCTTGGAAAAAATGTTTTTAAAAAATGATAAAATAAATACATTTTATAAACATTTATTTAAAAATACAAGTTATATTTTCAGACTTTTGTACTACAGAGGGCATGAACACCTCGATCTTTGGTGCTGCCTCGATTTACTATAGTCTGAACTCTATAGCTGAAGTCTCCATCAGGTCAGATCTGGTCTAAGCAGGTCCTACCTTGTGGTGATCGCGTCCACATCTACCAAGAGGCCGGAGCCTTGGGATTCAGGATGTCTGTGGGAATTTTAAGACTTGTGTTTAAAACGCTAGCCTAAAAATATCCCCAGTCCCCATTGAGTTTTCTGCACACATCCCATCACTTGAAATTCCAAATGACATTTTGCCAGTTTTGCTTTTTTTAAAATTAACGGAGCCATAGCTCCAGAAATGGATCTTGGGCAGTTTTCAAAGTCTTGCAAACAGTGGCTTAACTGGAAGCTGATGGGCCCCAGTGAAAAGTCTGTGCAAGGCCCCTGACTATAATGTATGATATATAGTACTAGTCTTCTCATATGGGAAAGTGACACCTTATGGGCCCCCTAAACCTCTTGGGCCTGGTTGCAACCGCAACCTCTGCAACCCCTCAAGTTACGTCCCTGCTTGCAAATGTTTTATACTAGGGTAACATCATTAGGTGATAGATCCACTGTCTGGAGTTAATGATGAAATGAAGTTCCCCTTTAATTACAAGAACTTAATGACTATGTATTTACAAGTAACTTGCTGTGACTCATTTCATGGCTGTCAGCTTAGGATAAAACAGACAAGTCAACAACAGTTCCTCCTGTCGTTCTGCACGTATGGCAGGAATCCTCTACTGCAACGTGCACCCTGCCTCGTATAAATACCTTTAACCTTGAAAATGAATTTATTGTCATGTGGTTTCCTCCAGCCTGGAGACTTAAAATGTTTTGTAATAATTAACCGTCTCGCAGAATTTAACACAATGCGACCTGAAAATCACAGATATTACACATAAAAACTGCACTCTTCCTTTTTTACTCAGATAGTCAGATAGATTAGTGAGGTCTGCCTTCAGATTCCGATATTTTGCTCGCCTTTATGATACTTGACTTCATGTCATAATTACTAGGGCAAAAGCTGTGGTCTCTGACGTTATGTGATGTATATAAACAGTGGGGGACACGTGCTATTGTTTATGTCTGTGATAAAACAAGTACAATAAGTAATCTTTTCAGAGGCAGATCACAATATACATTACTGGGATTGTTTATGGTGTTATAAATCCAACCAGTCATTTATCCTCCAGTGCCACAGCTGAATAAATGTATTTGCACAAAAAACATTGGACCTTAGCATCATAAAAGGATTCAAGGATCCCCTTTTATAATATCTAATATATATTGTAGTGGTCTTAATGAGACCAACTTTTAGTAATGATGTATTTATTTTCACTTGTTCTCCACTTGTATCCAACATAATTAAGTGATCAGATCTCCATAGGATAATTGTATACCTATGTGTAGCATACAGACTCCTGTAAGAAGAGGTTTCCATTTAACAGAGGCCATAACAGCCTATGGGATATGGATGCTACTGTATGGCATCCATCCTCATCCACTGCTGGGCTTTCCCTCAGTGGTGTAACTCTCCATATATAGACACTTCCATCGGAAGGAAAACACTCTGAGCTCCAGCTGGTAGGGGCTGAACAAGAAAATGTATCCTACTGTATGTTTATACGCTGGGATACTTAGAGCCTTCTGTTGTAAGTACACTTCCGGAGTCCTCTCAAACAAAAGATAAAAACTAGGTGTGAACCCAGACTTGCTAAATACTGTTTTATTATTGAATACAATATATCACACACAAGATTATTATATATACTCCGGATAACAAAATAATACATTCCCTAATTCCCTGTAATTAACAAAAATACAGCGTTTCACAGATGTAATCCAAATGTGTCTCTATCAGTCCTGGTGTATAAAATATTTTGGTTCCCCCGAGATCCACCCGTAAATCTTCTATGGTTGGGCAGGGCAGATTCTTCTCATGAACAGCTTCTCCTGTCTGCACGATGCAGTGTGATCTTTGCCCCTACCCCCTCCATTACAAGAGGAGCTCACACAGTCATTTTCTGCCAGCAATCATCAGTGTGCAGAGACCTGGTCTACAAGCTACAGATAAGATAATATCTTTATCCAGGGGAGGGAGGCCCTATGTGTGTGTTATAGCTTAGATGTAGCAGAGCTGTTAGTGTTTGTTATAGCTAAGATTTAGCAGGGCTGCTACATCTTAGCTACAGAAGATAAATAAAAGTGTAGATAAACCCTGGACCCTGATAAAAAAGCACATTGTCAGCACACATTATAACATAGCACAGATGAATCATGAAGTGTCTGCTTAGAAAGTCCGCGTCCACACTCTGGAATTTTGCACTGACCACATCTGAGTGATAGAAGCTAAAACAGCAAGTAAAATTGTAAGGTAATGGGGTTAAAAATGATATTTATTGTGTAAACATCAATAGAGGATTCAAATTTTAGAACTTTCTTTCATGGGCAAAAACCTTTAAGGCAATACTGTTTTTTTTTCAGACAGAGGTGAAACAAAACAGAATGTAAACAAAGTGAAAGGATCAGTAGACTGAATGCTCTATATGTAACACTTTGCCTGTAACATATAAAATGAGTTAATCACTAAACACACCTAACCGCAACATTAATAATAATTCTGTTAAGCTCTTTTGACCTCTGTACACATCAGATCTATGTTTATTTTCTCTATTTTACACAATTTCTAACCCTAAAATGTGAAAGAGTAAAATTATGACACTTTATATAAGTAATAAAAATTTGTTTAAAAAGCCCCTTCTCCCATGAGAGGCAACCGCTAAAAGTACTACACACACATTATAAGTTAGTGTTCCCCGTATCATTAATAAGGACAGCAGACTATGATATGTGATAACTTCCCAGATCATCACAACCGCTAGCTGGGGCAGTGTGCTACTCCACAGCAAAGGCAGAACTGGATGTTTTATCCCCTTAATAACATGTAAGTCAAAATGCCATTAGGGATGGATGAAGAGGACCATTATGCAGCAAACAACTCTTGCAGTTCCTGCTTATTGATGGGTATTAAAAAATCCACTTTACTGTCTGAGCTATCCTGACCCTGTTTACCATATGTGCCCTTATGTCCCAAAGTCAGATGGTTTGAGCTCTACCCAAGTCCCAGGGCTATATACACACAACATGCGCTTGGGCCCCAAACACGGATCTGTGGTCTGATTTTTGTGGTCATCAGTGTCACCATCAGTCCCCTGCCATGCCCTATATCTGTATGACACCTGCATGTCATCTATCCTTGTGGAACTGCAAAAATGGAAGGTTGAAAAATGATCTCACTAGTTTGTCCCAACCCCCTGAAAGATTACACCATTGTGTTACTTGGCAAATTATCCACAAATACGAACAACACACGGATGACACTCGTGTGGGATCCATATTTTTCACTTTGCAATGGGCTTCCAATGGAAGGCTTGATCCTCAGATATGGGCAGAAAAAGACTGTCGCTGAGCCTCCGCAAGGATCTGTAAAATACACGTTCATGTTCATGGGTCCATTGAAATGAATGTGTCAGGGTGCCATCCGCACGGACAGCACAGGAACTGAGACAACCTTTGTGTGCATGACGCATTGTAAAAGAGCTGCAGATACAAGTAGGTTGGCCCTACTTAAAGACACGGGACCCCTCACCTCACCAGGTACCAAAACTCACAACCTGGTTATACAATGATGGGGTTCCTCCCTATGTTTCACACATCCGTTTGTAATAGTCTGTTGGATGTTCTACTTCTGGAGAAAATTGCACTTCAAGTCTCTTATTGCTCCAGTCAAAACTGATTCTGACTAATCCGAATTACCATATTCTTTTTTCTGACATGAAAGTCGGGTGAAAAGTGATGTCTTAGTATGGTTAAGATATTAAAGCTAGATTTCCAGTACTTCACAAGTCTCAGGTTGCGTTAATGATAATGAGCACATTTCCTTGCAGGAGTTCTTGGCTGGCTTTCCAGTGATTGATTCTACACAGATACTCAGCTCCATGATCCGGGGACGCTGCTCGATATAGACTTCTTATTTATCTTTCTCTGGTTTTTCTTGGCTTAGTAATACCAAGCACATGAGCTAATACGTTCGCTTTGCCAGCTTCTGTTTGTAAGACTTAATTCCCAATCCCAAGACAGTGTTTGCTGTACAGAACACATTCTTAGATGATTAGCAAGGGTAGAGGTGTCGAATGAATGAAATGTAGGCCGAGTCATCTGTCTGATAAAAGAATTATTGTATACATGTGCAAAGTGAAAAGTCGTGGTGGCCAAAAACGGGCAAATTCTAATGTTCAAATCATCTCGCGATTTTTGGCATTTAGGGTAATCTTGTTTAAATTCATAAGTGTCTAAGAGCAAAACTTTTCTTGTTGCTCATGGCAATTAATCAGAGCTGAGCTTTCAGTTTACCACAGCTGTTTATAAAATGAAAGCTGAGCTTTGATTGGTTGTCATGAACACCTAGAAAAGTTTTGCTCTCAGACACTTATGATAAATCTCCCCCACAGAGAAGGCATTCAGAAGCACCACAACATGGACGTCCATGAATAAAGCTAAATGTGTGGGTAAGTTCATTTTGCTACCACTACCAGGGTGATCCTGCATTCCTTTACTATTTTAATTAAATAGAAGGTTGGATTTTACTATATACTGTTTGATTGCTAGATTCAAGATTTTTTTTGGACAATAAAAACAAATTATATGGCCACATCAAAGGGGTCTTCCAAGATATTCAGATCGTGTTCAAATTGTCAAATTTCACATATTTTGCACAAATCACACCAAAAACACAATGACCCGCATTTATCAAAAGTAGTGAAAACTGCACTGTGTGCAACTTGCCTGTGGAGAGTGCAGAGTGCGGCAGAATTATCAAAACTGACCCTCGGTCTTCACAAATCTGGCGCCCCCTGCACTGCTCGGAAAGTGTGCACTATTTTTTTATTGGTGCATTTTGTTCATGCTGCAAAATTGTGCCACAGACTGAATTGTGGCGCACGTCAGTAATAAATATGGCGCAAAGTCCGACTAAGCTGTAACAGCCCCTTTAGGTGCACGTTTTTTCTGCAAAGTCAGACAGAAAACTGGTGCAAACACTTTAAAAAATGTGGGTCTCTGAGTGAGGGAATGAAAAATTAGCAACTTTGCACACTGTTAATAAGGGTCAGTGTTAGGGGGTGCAAACTGGGCATTTTCTCAGGGCTCCCTGTCCTAAAAGGGAAATGTCGACCTTTGTGGGCAGAGGATCTATTGCTCCTTTAATAGCCCTTGGTTGAAGATGCTTATCATCTATCTCCTGTCTATATATCTATCATCTATCTGTCTAGTTATGTATCTCCTATAATTTGTTTATTTCCTATCTAAAAATCTGACTATATAACCAATTATCTAGATGATTGTCTATCTATCTATCTATCTATCTATCTATCTATCTATCTAAGTCCAAAAAATAGGCAGCACTCCAAGGTTGTAGTCAAAAACGTGAGGGTGAAGCTTTATTCCATGGCAACGTTTCGGTGGTTTAATCCACCTTTATCAAGCATGCTTGATAAAGGTGGATTAAACCACCGAAACGTTGCCATGGAATAAAGCTTCACCCTCACTTGATAAAGGTGGATTAAACCACCGAAACGTTGCCATGGAATAAAGCTTCACCCTCACGTTTTTGACTACAACCTTGGAGTGCTGCCTATTTTTTGGACTTATTTACAAAAGACCGTTTGCCACGGAACTTACGGCTTTGCACCACCTTACCATTTAAACCAGTAGTGCTGCTCCTATCTATCTATCTATCTATCTATCTATCTATCTATCTATCTATCTATCTACTTTCTAGCCATCTATGCATCCATATATCAATCAATCAACCTCTCTTCTACTGTATCTATCTCTCATATCTATCTTCTATCCTCTATCTAGTTATCTATATACACTCTACTATATATCTCTGTATCTATAAATCAATCATCTATCATCAAGTGGTATAATGAGCACAACAATCTACAAAGTTACAACTAGTACCTAGTATAGAGAAGTTACAGGGAATGAGAACACAGGGTAAGAAGCCATATGCTGAGTTATTTAAGGAAGCCTCCACGGGGATTTTTGTCATGGAGTCCATAAAGCTGTTGCAGGTAGAGTTTATGTTTTTCCATCTATACCCGACTGCAAGACAAGAGTATAACTATTTATTAATGGTGGATAATCTGTAAAACAGAAGGAACCATTACTCAGGAGATATTAAGTGTATGGAAAATACAAGTGAGGGGGCATGCTACAAGAGCTGGAGAGAGGAAAGCCCCAACCACACTTCTCATTAGGTACAACATGTGTCATGTTAAGGAAAAAAACAAGAAAATGATTGGTGCAATATAACAGTAAATTTAATGGGGCTTATAGGTTGAGTATTGATGACGGTTAAGTATTGAGGCATTTTTCCTCAGGCAAACTACCGTGTGACGTTGCTTGCGGCCTGGCTGACATGGGCTCCGCATGTTCACTATGTGGGGAGACAAAGAAAACTTAAAGGGGTTTTCCCACATAGTAAGGTCCGCCCTATCCACGGGATACCCATCGGACCCCTCATTAATCTCTTTGGAGCTGATGAAGATTGGTCAGGGCAGCACTCGGCAATTTCTGTCACTTCCATAGAGATTAATGGAGCAGAACGGTCATGTGCGGACGTCTGCTCCACTAATCTGATAGTGACGAGGGGTCCCATCGGACTCCTCGTTCTCGCGGTCGTGGGGGTCTCAGCACTGAGACCCCCACTGATCACCAAGTTAGGCCCTATCCTGTGAATAGGGCCTAACTTTCTTAGTGGGAAAAACCCTTAAATACACAGCGACCATTAATAATAGAAGTCAATGAGAACCCGGAGCCGGCCTATCTATCATATATTAATAGGGTTTCCACTTGGTGCTATTATCACTGAATTATTATGAGCCCTATTAAGGTATTTTGTGAGTGTAGTATGGCTGTAATGAGACTTTCCCTGAGCTGTATATTGTGGCTGGATATTTTTGAGTTGCAAAGGTATCAACCCTAGAATTTAATAAAGACAACTCTGTAAAGAATGACGGAATAAGGGCCAGAGTTCGGACCCTACGTCAAAACCATCCATAGTATTATGTGGGCGATAGATGATACCTTAACCATTTTCTTACCAGGCCCTTTTTCAATTTTAGCATTTTCCATTTTTTTACGACCTGTATTCCAAGAGCCAGAATTTTTTCACTTTTCTATTTACAGACCCATATGTGGGCCTACTATCTACAGGGCTAATTTACTTTCTAGCCACCATGCAATGTGCTGGGAAGCTGGAAAAAATTTCAAGTGCTGTGGAATTTCTTACAGACAATTTATAAATTTGTGGTGCAAGGTCGGTTTCCTAGTGGCCGACTTTAGTGGTGGTTTGCACTATGATTTTACATTGTGGAGCAGGGCTTTAATGTATTTGGTGCACCATAAGAAGAAATTCCCTACCCTCAACCCCCCCCCCACCAAAAAAAATATATATAAAAAGCCAATATGTCTTGTCATAAAAATAGTGCAGCAACATCTCAAAGGGGCAAGTAAAATGTAACAGCACAAGGTAATATAATGTAAATCACATATTTCTATAATTTTTTCATATGTGACTTGGATGATGCTACACATGTTTACAAGGAAGGATTGCGATAGTTTCACACTTGTGGGGTCAAGTCCTTGGCCCTATCTCTGCTCTACTTCACTCTGTGCTATTTATAAGCCTGACCTTGATTCCAGCAGCTGGTGGAGATTTACTGTGAAATCCAAATGACTCTGCTGCCATCTAGTGATCTGAATGTAGAATGCATGGATCACTTCAACTGCTTATGTATGCATAACAGACTGTGCATAACTGCAAATCTATGTACAAATACTTATTCTGATGGGTTAGAGCAAAATTAGGGACTAGACTATTATTTAATGTGTAGGCATTAGAGATGAGCGAACATGCTCGTCCGAGCTTGATGCTCGGTCGAGCATTAGGGTACTCGAAACTGCTCGTTACTCGGACGAATACTTCGCCCGCTCGAGAAAATGGCAGCTCCCGCCGTTTTGCTTTTTGGCGGCCAGAAACAGAGCCAATCACAAGCCAGGAGACTCTGCACTCCACCCAGCATGACGTGGTACCCTTACACGTCGATAGCAGTGGTTGGCTGGCCAGATCAGGTGACCCTGGGATAGACTAGCCGCTGGCCGCGCTGCTCGGATCATTCTGTCTCTGGATGCCGCTAGGGAGAGAGCTGCTGCTGCTCAGGGAAAGCGTTAGGGTGTTCTATTAGCTTACTGTTAGGCAGGAGTGATTCTCAAAGAACCCAACAGCCCTTCTTAGGGCTACAATAACGTTCTACTTTTTTTATTTTAATTTGCATCTTTTACCATTTTGTGAGGAATTAGCAGGGGGACTTGCTACCGTTGTGTTTAGCTCTTAGTGGCACACATATCCATAGCAAAGACCGAAGTGGGAAAATTCAGTAGGGGTTGGATTTCTATTAGGCAATAACTCAGTGTCATCTCATCTGGCATAGTAGTGTGCTTCCTTTGATACTTGGCTAGAAAATAGCCATAGGAGAATACAAACAGCTTCTTGAAGCCTACAGTAGCGTTCTATATATTTGATTTCTGGTTGATCTGCTGGTGGCTGTAGTTTCTGCAGTGCATGTACTTGCCAATTCTGAGCAATTTGTAGTGAGACTTGCGACCGCTGTGTTCTGCGCTTAGTGGCGCACATATCCATAGCAAAGGCTGAAGTGGCAAAATTCAGTAGGGGTTGGATTTCTATTAGGCAATAACTCAGTGTCATCTCATCTGGCATAGTACTGTGCTTCCTTTGATACTTGGCTAGAAAATAGCCATAGGAGAATACAAACAGCTTCTTGAAGCCTACAGTAGCGTTCTATATATTTGATTTCTGGTTGATCTGCTGGTGGCTGTAGTTTCTGCAGTGCATGTACTTGCCAATTCTGAGCAATTTGTAGTGAGACTTGCGACCGCTGTGTTCTGCGCTTAGTGGCGCACATATCCATAGCAAAGGCTGAAGTGGCAAAATTAAGTAGGGGTTGGATTTCTATTAGGCAATAACTCAGTGTCATCTCATCTGGCATAGTACTGTGCTTCCTTTGATACTTGGCTAGAAAATAGCCATAGGAGAATACAAACAGCTTCTTGAAGCCTACAGTAGCGTTCTATATATTTGATTTCTGGTTGATCTGCTGGTGGCTGTAGTTTCTGCAGTGCATGTACTTGCCAATTCTGAGCAATTTGTAGTGAGACTTGCGACCGCTGTGTTCTGCGCTTAGTGGCGCACATATCCATAGCAAAGGCCGAAGTGGCAAAATTCAGTAGGGGTTGGATTTCTATTAGGCAATAACTCAGTGTCATCTCATCTGGCATAGTACTGTGCTTCCTTTGATACTTGGCTAGAAAATAGCCATAGGAGAATACAAACAGCTTCTTGAAGCCTACAGTAGCGTTCTATATATTTGATTTCTGGTTGATCTGCTGGTGGCTGTAGTTTCTGCAGTGCATGTACTTGCCAATTCTGAGCAATTTGTAGTGAGACTTGCGACCGCTGTGTTCTGCGCTTAGTGGCGCACATATCCATAGCAAAGGCTGAAGTGGCAAAATTAAGTAGGGGTTGGATTTCTATTAGGCAATAACTCAGTGTCATCTCATCTGGCATAGTACTGTGCTTCCTTTGATACTTGGCTAGAAAATAGCCATAGGAGAATACAAACAGCTTCTTGAAGCCTACAGTAGCGTTCTATATATTTGATTTCTGGTTGATCTGCTGGTGGCTGTAGTTTCTGCAGTGCATGTACTTGCCAATTCTGAGCAATTTGTAGTGAGACTTGCGACCGCTGTGTTCTGCGCTTAGTGGCGCACATATCCATAGCAAAGGCCGAAGTGGCAAAATTCAGTAGGGGTTGGATTTCTATTAGGCAATAACTCAGTGTCATCTCATCTGGCATAGTACTGTGCTTCCTTTGATACTTGGCTAGAAAATAGCCATAGGAGAATACAAACAGCTTCTTGAAGCCTACAGTAGCGTTCTATATATTTGATTTCTGGTTGATCTGCTGGTGGCTGTAGTTTCTGCAGTGCATGTACTTGCCAATTCTGAGCAATTTGTAGTGAGACTTGCGACCGCTGTGTTCTGCGCTTAGTGGCGCACATATCCATAGCAAAGGCTGAAGTGGCAAAATTAAGTAGGGGTTGGATTTCTATTAGGCAATAACTCAGTGTCATCTCATCTGGCATAGTACTGTGCTTCCTTTGATACTTGGCTAGAAAATAGCCATAGGAGAATACAAACAGCTTCTTGAAGCCTACAGTAGCGTTCTATATATTTGATTTCTGGTTGATCTGCTGGTGGCTGTAGTTTCTGCAGTGCATGTACTTGCCAATTCTGAGCAATTTGTAGTGAGACTTGCGACCGCTGTGTTCTGCGCTTAGTGGCGCACATATCCATAGCAAAGGCTGAAGTGGCAAAATTCAGTAGGGGTTGGATTTCTATTAGGCAATAACTCAGTGTCATCTCATCTGGCATAGTACTGTGCTTCCTTTGATACTTGGCTAGAAAATAGCCATAGGAGAATACAAACAGCTTCTTGAAGCCTACAGTAGCGTTCTATATATTTGATTTCTGGTTGATCTGCTGGTGGCTGTAGTTTCTGCAGTGCATGTACTTGCCAATTCTGAGCAATTTGTAGTGAGACTTGCGACCGCTGTGTTCTGCGCTTAGTGGCGCACATATCCATAGCAAAGGCTGAAGTGGCAAAATTAAGTAGGGGTTGGATTTCTATTAGGCAATAACTCAGTGTCATCTCATCTGGCATAGTACTGTGCTTCCTTTGATACTTGGCTAGAAAATAGCCATAGGAGAATACAAACAGCTTCTTGAAGCCTACAGTAGCGTTCTATATATTTGATTTCTGGTTGATCTGCTGGTGGCTGTAGTTTCTGCAGTGCATGTACTTGCCAATTCTGAGCAATTTGTAGTGAGACTTGCGACCGCTGTGTTCTGCGCTTAGTGGCGCACATATCCATAGCAAAGGCCGAAGTGGCAAAATTCAGTAGGGGTTGGATTTCTATTAGGCAATAACTCAGTGTCATCTCATCTGGCATAGTACTGTGCTTCCTTTGATACTTGGCTAGAAAATAGCCATAGGAGAATACAAACAGCTTCTTGAAGCCTACAGTAGCGTTCTATATATTTGATTTCTGGTTGATCTGCTGGTGGCTGTAGTTTCTGCAGTGCATGTACTTGCCAATTCTGAGCAATTTGTAGTGGGACTTGCGACCGCTGTGTTCTGCGCTTAGTGGCGCACATATCCATAGCAAAGGCCGAAGTGGCAAAATTCAGTAGGGGTTGGATTTCTATTAGGCAATAACTCAGTGTCATCTCATCCGGCATAGTACTGTGCTTCCTTTGATACTTGGCTAGAAAATAGCCATAGGAGAATACAAACAGCTTCTTGATCTTGAAGCCTACAGTAGCGTTCTATATATTTGATTTCTGGTTGATCTGCTGGTGGCTGTAGTTTCTGCAGTGCATGTACTTGCCAATTCTGAGCAATTTGTAGTGGGACTTGCGACCGCTGTGTTCTGCGCTTAGTGGCGCACATATCCATAGCAAAGGCCGAAGTGGCAAAATTCAGTAGGGGTTGGATTTCTATTAGGCAATAACTCAGTGTCATCTCATCTGGCATAGTACTGTGCTTCCTTTGATACTTGGCTAGAAAATAGCCATAGCAATAGGATAGCATTGTTTGGTTTTAAAAACTCAAAAAAAAAAAAAAAACACAAAAAAAAAAAAAAAACACAAAAAAAAAAAAAAAAAAGTAAAAAAAAAAATAAAGTTATAACTCTCATTTTAAAAATGTTTAACCCGAGGGCTAGGGGTAGAGGACGAGGGCGGGGACGTGGGCGTCCAACTACTGCAGGGGTCAGAGGCCGTGGTCCTGGGCGGGGTGAGACACCACCTGCTGATGAGGGAGCAGGGGAACGCCGCAGAGCTACACTCCCTAGGTTCATGTCTGAAGTTACTGGGACTCGTGGTAGAGCACTGTTGAGGCCAGAACAGTGCGAACAGGTGATGTCGTGGATTGCTGACAATGCTTCGAGCAATTTGTCCACCACCAGTCAGTCTTCCACGCAGTCCACCCATGTCACCGAAATCGCCACTCCTCCAGCTCCTGCACCTCAGCCTCCTCCCCCCCAGTCTGCCCCCTCCCAGGAAAATTTGGCATTTGAACCGGCATACTCTGAGGAACTGTTTTCTGGACCCTTCCCACAGTCACAAACCACTTGTCCGGTTGCTGCTGAGCAATTTTCCGATGCCCAGGTTTTCCACCAGTCACAGTCTGTGGGTGATGATGACCTTCTTGACGTAGTGGAAGTGTGTAAAGAGGTGTCCGACGATGAGGAGACACGGTTGTCAGACAGTGGGGAAGTTGTTGTCAGGGCAGGAAGTCCGAGGGGGGAGCAGACTGAGGGATCGGAGGATGATGAGGTGACAGACCCAAGCTGGGTTGAGAGGCCGGGTGAACACAGTGCTTCTGAGACGGAGGAGAGTCCTCGACCTGAACAGGTTGGAAGAGGCAGTGGTGGGGCCAGACGGAGAGGCAGGGCCAGAGCTGGTGCATCAGCGCCACTGTCAACTAGTGAAGCTCCCGTGGTGAGGGCTCTTGCGGCGAGGGCTAGATCTTCAGAAGTGTGGAGGTTCTTTAAGGAAACACCGGATGACCGACGGACTGTGGTGTGCAACATTTGCCAAACCAGGCTCAGCAGGGGTTCCACCACTACTAGCTTAACTACCACCAGTATGCGCAGGCATATGAATGCTAAGCACCCCACTCAGTGGCAACAAGCCCGTTCACCTCCGGCCGTGCACACCACTGCTCCTTCCCCTGTGTCAGCTGCTAGTCAGCCCCCTGCCCAGGACCCTGCCACAAAAACCCCATCGTCGCCTCCACGATCCTCCACAGCATCCACCAGCGTTCAGCTCTCCATACCCCAGACGCTGGAGCGGAAACGCAAATATAGTGCAACCCACCCGCACGCCCAAGCCCTTAATGTGCACATCTCCAGATTGCTTAGCCTGGAGATGCTGCCCTATAGGCTAGTAGAGACCGAGGCCTTTCGCAACCTCATGGCGGCGGCCGCCCCTCGGTATTCGGTCCCCAGCCGCCACTACTTTTCCCGATGTGCCGTCCCAGCCCTGCACCAGCACGTGTCAGACAACATCATCCGTGCCCTGACCAACGCCGTTTCTGACAAGGTCCACCTGACCACGGACACGTGGACGAGTGCTGCCAGGCAGGGCCACTATATATCGCTGACGGCACATTGGGTTAACTTGGTGGAGGCTGGGACCGAGTCTGACCCTGGGGCTGCTCATATACTGCCGACGCCGAGGATTGCGGGGCCTACCTCGGTCCAGGTGTTTCAGGCCTACTATGCCTCCTCCTCCTCCCACCCCTCCTCCACCTCCTCCTCCGAACTACCATCCGTGGGCACGGCGCCATCAGTCGGTAGCTCTAGGCACAGCAGCAGTGCCGTCGCTAAGCGACAGCAGGCGGTGCTCAAACTGCTGAGCCTAGGCGACAAAAGGCACACCGCCCAAGAGCTATTACAGGGCATCACGGCGCAGACTGATCTGTGGCTGGCACCGCTGAACCTCAAGCCGGGAATGGTTGTGTGTGACAACGGCCGTAACCTGGTGGCGGCTCTGCAACTCGGCAGACTGACACATGTGCCATGCCTGGCCCATGTGTTAAATCTGATAGTGCAGCGTTTCCTCAAGACATACCCCAATCTGTCTGATTTGCTCACGAAGGTGCGCCGCATCTGTGCGCATTTCAGGAAGTCCAGCCCAGATGCTGCCACTCTCAGGGCAGCGCAGCGCCGCCTCCAACTGCCCGCTCACCGACTGTTGTGCGACGTGCCCACGAGGTGGAATTCAACACTGACCATGTTATCCAGAGTTTACCAGCAGCACAGAGCGATTGTAGACTGCCAGATGTCAACTTCCACCAGAACTGGTAGTCAGGTCAGTCAGCTTCCTCAAGTCTACAATGAGGAGTGGACGTGGATGTCTGATATCTGTCAGGTGCTGAGTAACTTTGAGGAGTCAACACAGATGGTCAGTGGCGATGCCGCCATCATCAGCCTCACCATCCCGCTGCTTGGCCTGTTGAAAAACTCTCTGGTCAGCATGAAGTCGGAAGCTTTGCGCTCGTCACAAGAGACGGGGGAAGAATATTCCCTTGTTGATAGCCAAAGCACCCTGAGGTCTGTTTCTCAGCGCATATCGGAGGAGGTGGAGGTGGAGGAGGATGAGGAGGAAGAGGAGGAGAATGTTGGCGAGACACAAGAGGGGACCATTGTTGAGTCCTTCACTGTTCAGCGTGTATGGGCAGAAGAAGAGGAGTTGGAGGAGTTGGAGGAGGAGGAAATGGACAGTCAGGCCAGTGAGGGGAGTGAATTCTTACGCGTTGGTACTCTGGCGCATATGGCAGATTTCATGCTAGGCTGCCTATCCCGTGACCCTCGCGTTCAAAGAATTTATTCCAGCACCGATTACTGGGTGTTCACTCTCCTGGACCCACGGTACAAGCAAAATCTTCCCACTCTCATCCCTGGAGAGGAAAGGAGTGTGAGAATGCATGAATACCAGCAGGCCCTGGTGCACAAGCTGAAACAGTATTTCCCTTCTGACAGCGCTAGCGGCAGAGTGCGTAGTTCTGCGGGACAAGTAGCGAGGGAGAGTAGGCGAGCAGGCAGCTTGTCCAGCACTGGCAAGGGTACGCTTTACAAGGCTTTTGCCAGCTTTATGTCACCCCAGCAAGACACTGTCACCTGTCCCCAGTCTCGGCAGAGTAGGGCTGATCTTTACAGAAAGATGGTGAGGGAGTACGTAGCTGACCATACCATCGTCCTAAATGATCACACAGCTCCCTACAACTACTGGGTTTCAAAGCTGGACATGTGGCACGAACTGGCGCTGTACGCCTTGGAGGTTCTTGCCTGCCCTGCCGCTAGCGTCTTGTCCGAGCGGGTTTTCAGTGCAGCTGGTGGCATCATCACCGATAAGCGTACACGCCTGTCGACTGACAGCGCTGACAGGCTGACGCTTATTAAAATGAATAAAGGCTGGATTTCTCAGAATTTCCAATCTCCACCAGGTGAAGGAAGCTCAACCTGAATAATTGATCCACTCCTCCTCCTCCTCCTCATTTTCCTCCTTCTCCTCCTCTTTGTACAGTAAAGCAGAGGAAACTGGCTATTTTTTGACAGGGCCCACTGGCTCTTGCTATAGTACTTCATGCATTTAATTTTTCTGGAGGGCCACCTACCCGGTCCTCTGTTTGAAACAATTTTTGTGAGTGCCACATACAGGCACTCAATCTATTCCATTTTACTGCAGGGCCACCTACCTGCTCCTCTGGTTTGAACAATTTTTGGGACTGCCACATACAGGCACTCAATCTATTCCATTTTACTGGAGGGCCACCTACCTGCTCCTCTGGTTTGAAACATTTTTGGGACTGCCACATACAGGCACTCAATCTATCCCATTTTACTGGAGGGCCACCTACCTGCTCCTCTGGTTTGAAACATTTTTGGGACTGCCACATACAGGCACTCAATCTATTCCATTTTACTGCAGGGCCACCTACCTGCACCTCTGGTTTGAACAATTTTTGGGACTGCCACATACAGGCACTCAATCTATTCCATTTTACTGCAGGGCCACCTACCTGCTCCTCTGGTTTGAACAATTTTTGGGACTGCCACATACAGGCACTCAATCTATTCCATTTTACTGGAGGGCCACCTACCTGCTCCTCTGGTTTGAAACATTTTTGGGACTGCCACATACAGGCACTCAATCTATCCCATTTTACTGGAGGGCCACCTACCTGCTCCTCTGGTTTGAAAAATGTTTGGGACTGCCACATACAGGCACTATCCAAATTAAATTGTCTCCATAGCAGCCTCCACACGTTGTCTCCATTGCTACCTCCAAAAGTCGTCCATATAGCTGCCTCCATACATCGTCCCTTTATCAAACGAGGTGTGTCAGGCAGAAATTTGGGTTGTTTTCATGGATTCCACATCAAAGTTGTTAACTTTGTCGCCACCCTGCTGTGTTATCCACAAAATATACTGGCAAACTTTTACCATTTAGGGATATTATTTCAGCGCTTCTTGCGCATCTGTTTACATTCCCCTCACCCGGCATATCCTAAACTTATAAGAACGCTACTACACTTGATCTTATACAAAAGGTTCTTAGAAGTGCTGTTTGGGGAGTAGCCTAGAGACAGGGGCTTGGATTGGCGAAAGCTCGCCTGGCAGCGGAACGCCAGCTCCATGCGCATCATGCGCTTCTTGCGCATCTGTTTACATTCCCCTCACCCGCCATATCCCAAACTTATGAGAACGCTACTACACTTAACTTGGTGCAGGCTGGGACCGAGTCTGACCCTGGGGCTGGTCATATACTGCCGACGCAGAGAATTGCGGGGCCTACCTCGGTCCAGGTCTCAAAGGCCTACTATACCTCCTCCCACCCCTCCTCCACCTCCTCCTCCTCCGAATTACCATCCGTGGGCATGGCGCCATCAGTCGGTAGCTCTAGGCACAGCAGCAGTGCCGTCGCTAAGCGACAGCAGGCGGTGCTGAAACTGCTGAGCCTAGGCGATAAAAGGCACACCGCCCAAGAGCTATTACAGGGCATTCCACATCAAAGTTGTTAACTTTGTCGCCACCCTGCTGTGTAATCCCCAAAATATACTTGCAAACTTTTACCATTTAGGGATATTATTTCAGCGCTTCTTGCGCATCTGTTTACATTCCCCTCACCCGGCATATCCTAAACTTATAAGAACGCTACTACACTTGATCTTATACAAAAGGTTCTTAGAAGTGCTGTTTGGGGAGTAGCCTAGAGACAGGGGCTTGGATTGGCGAAAGCTCGCCTGGCAGCGGAACGCCAGCTCCATGCGCATCATGCGCTTCTTGCGCATCTGTTTACATTCCCCTCACCCGCCATATCCCAAACTTATAAGAACGCTACTACACTTAACTTGGTGCAGGCTGGGACCGAGTCTGACCCTGGGGCTGGTCATATACTGCCGACGCAGAGAATTGCGGGGCCTACCTCGGTCCAGGTCTCAAAGGCCTACTATACCTCCTCCCACCCCTCCTCCACCTCCTCCTCCTCCGAATTACCATCCGTGGGCATGGCGCCATCAGTCGGTAGCTCTAGGCACAGCAGCAGTGCCGTCGCTAAGCGACAGCAGGCGGTGCTGAAACTGCTGAGCCTAGGCGATAAAAGGCACACCGCCCAAGAGCTATTACAGGGCATTCCACATCAAAGTTGTTAACTTTGTCGCCACCCTGCTGTGTAATCCCCAAAATATACTTGCAAACTTTTACCATTTAGGGATATTATTTCAGCGCTTCTTGCGCATCTGTTTACATTCCCCTCACCCGGCATATCCTAAACTTATAAGAACGCTACTACACTTGATCTTATACAAAAGGTTCTTAGAAGTGCTGTTTGGGGAGTAGCCTAGAGACAGGGGCTTGGATTGGCGAAAGCTCGCCTGGCAGCGGAGCGCCAGCTCCATGCCAAGATCCAACTAACATAGTTTTAACTGCAGCACCTTTAATCTACTACTAGTTCACTGCCTCCATACATCGTCCCCTTATCAAACGAGCTGTGTCAGGCAGAATTTTGGGTTGTTTTCATGGCTTCCATGTTAACTTTGTCGCCACCCTGCTGTGTAATCCACAAAATATACTGGCAAACTTTTATCATGTACCGATATTATTTGAGCGCTTCTTGCTCACCTCCTTTGGTTCCTCTCTGCCACCCATTGGTTTGAAGCCTGAGTCCATTTAGGGTATGTCGCCATGACACTCTCTAGCCTGCTGCCGCTGCCTCTGCATGCCGTCCCCTATAGTGTCAGGGTCAATTATTGGATGTTTTAGATGCTATCTAGCTTCATTCTGTCACTCTGTCATGGCCATGCTGTTGCCCATAATTTTGGCATAATGGTGCGATTAAGCAGCCTCAGAGGCATCCATGCATGCTGCCCCTGCTGTTTCCTGTCCATTTCCGTGGTGTTTCCATCCTTTTCTGAGGTTCCCAGGTGTTTGGCCAAGCTTCCCTGTGCAGAGCCTTGGTCCCCTTGAAAAATGCTCGAGTCTCCCATTGACTTCAATGGGGTTCGTTATTCGAGACGAGCACTCGAGCATCGGGAAAAGTTTGTCTCGAATAACGAGTACCCGAGCATTTTAGTGTTCGCTCATCTCTAGTAGGCATGTTTCTCTGATAAAATGCCCAATGTGTTGTTGTTATAAAAGATAACCCACCACTAAAGATGTGTTCTGAGCCAAGTGTGCATGTATACGAACCTTCAGTAGAGATAGCTGTTGGCCGAGAGTAGAACAAAGAGTATGGGGGTCATTTACTAAGGGCCCGATTCGCGTTTTCCTGACGTGTTACCCGAATATTTCCGATTTGCGTCGATTTCCCCTGAATTGCCCCGGGATTTTGCCGTATGCGATCGCATTGTGGCGCATCGGCGCTGGCATGCACGCGACGGAAATCGGGGGCGTGGCCTAAAAAAAAATGTGTTGCGAAAATTGCACTTACCTTCACTCAGCCCGGCTCGGTGTACTCCTGGTGGACGGCGGAGGAACTACCTTAATAAATCCCGGCCGGACCCGAATCCATCGCAGAGAACGCGCCGCTGGATCGCGAATGGGCCGGGTAAGTAAATCTGCCCCTATGTCTACTAAAGATTAATTAATTAATATATCCCATAGTTTCTTGCCACTGTACTGTATGTGTGGCTCCTGTCAGCAGCTCTGATGTTGTGTCTTGAGTAAAGGTGACATGGGCGCAGCACACTAGTGGGGGGTCATTTGTCTTTATTAGCTTTTTTTACTATTAATTGTGACTTTATTTGAAGCGTTTGTGTGCCTCAAAAGTAAAGTTGTCCACGACCTGATATATATCTTTAGAATCCAGAATTGGACCAGTTCTATGCAACCATACCTTTTTGTTGTTAGTAGGACCAGGCAGGCCCGGCGCCAGCACACGGCCAACCTGGGCAAGTGCCGGGGCCCCGGGGTACTGGATGGGCCCACTCGGGCCCCCGGATCAATTGTACCAGTGTCGCTATAAGACACTGGTACAATGGATCACCATCCGGATCGATCACATTTCTGCCTCTATGCTGCGCTGGTCGGGAGCGCAGCATAGAGGCAGAAACTAAAACTCACCTGTCCCGGTTCCCACGATGCGGCGCTCCGCAGGGTATGCGACGCCTCTGAAGCCGGCGCACATGATGACGTCATCGGGTCACGTGTGCCCGCTTCAGAGCCGGGGGAACCAGGACAGGTAAAATACTTCTTTCCCGGAGGGGGGGTTTCAGTGTGTCCGCAGGGGGAGGGGGGAGGGATGGGGTCAGTGTGTAGAGAGGGGGGGGGGTCAGTGTGTCCGCAGGGGGAGGGATGGGGTCAGTGTGTTTACAGGGGGAGAAGGGGGGTCAGTGTGTCAGCGGGGGGGGTCAGTGTGTCCACGGGGGGAGGGATGGGGTCAGTGTGTATACAGGGGGATAGGGGGGTCAGTGTGTCCGCGGGGGGAGGGATGGGGTCACTGTGTATACAAGGGGAGAAGGGGGGTCATTGTGTCAGCGGGGGGGGGGGTTCAGTGTGTCTGCAGGGGTTGGGGGGTTCAGTGTGTCCGCAGGGGGGGGGGGGTGATGGGGTCAGTGTGTCCGCAGGGGGAGGTTGGGGGGTTCAGTGTGTCCGCAGGTGGAAGGGGGGGGTGTCAGTGTGTCCGCAGGTGGAAGGGGGGGTGTCAGTGTGTCCGCAGGGGAGGGGGGGTGGTCAGTGTGTCCGCAGGGGAGGGGGGGTGGTCAGTGTGTCCCCAGGGCAGGGGGGGGTGGTCAGTGTGTGGGGAGGGGGGGGAGTGTGGCCACTGGAGGGCGGCCCACGGAGGGGCCCACTAAGGCTCTGTCGCCCAGGGGCCCACTAAAACCTGGAGCCGGCCCTGGGACCAGGACAGTTAAAAATTCATTTATATTTTTATAGCTTATCCAAAAACAATAGCGACATGTCCTCACACTGCTGTGCTCTTAGCTCTCTGCAGTGAGACTCTCCACAGTTCCTCACCTCTGCTTATATTTAAAGTAGTAGCAGTCTACTGGTCCAAGGCTACAGCCGTCACTAAAAGAAGAGGGTGTGTACAGTAATTTATTGTAGAGAGCGCAGCAGTGTGAGGACACCTGTAGAAGCTACAATCCTGGAACATAAACTACTTTTACACAGTCCTGCTGCTACAAAAAAAAATACCCAGATGTAAACACCTTTCTGGGGCTTCTACCTAACACTGAAAACACATCACCTTCAATATATACAGCCCCCCTCCAATAGCTATATACAACCCCCTATAATAAATATAAACAGCCCCTATAATAAATATAAACAGCCCCCTTTCAATATATATAGCTCCACTACAATAAATGGGGGACATTAATCATAGGGGGTCTCAGGTTCGCCTATTTTTGCGCCTGGTTTGATCTTCTTTTTGGCTCCTGATCTATGATGGATCTAGTTCTGCCTTAGTAAATGCACTTTGGATTTGTCTCATGTCCGTTTCGTTTGAGCCTAACTTTGTCTCAAATTGTTAGATCTCATTTGTGAGCAATAATGAAAGGAGACTGAGAAAATGTGACAGAACGTTCAGGGCTTCATCTCTGCACAAAAAAACTATCATTGTGATGCAAATTCAGGAACTAAATGTTACAGAGATGTAAAAAAAAATAAAAAATTCTTGCTGAAATGAGTCTTTTCCTTTTTTATTATAATGTACATGAAATGGAGTCTGATAATATTCTCAGATCTGTACAATAAGACAATAATCACTCCCAGAGATGATCCCATAGACAATGATGAAGTCGTTACTGGAGAAATTTTACATTTTAAAACTGCTCCGAAGTCTTTTCCATGTTGCATGGAGGGAATTCTTCATTTGGGAACCTAAAATGTATGTTTTTAGTAATAAAAAGGGAAGTTTTTTGGAAGTGCACCTGCTCAGAGGAGGTGCATTTTCTGCGCCTATTTTGTGCCTTTTTAGGCGCACTTTTGTGATAGATCCCGTGCAAACATCTGTTTAGAACGCACTCACTATGTTAGATAAGGCGCAGGGACTCAAAACCACTAAGTGCTGAACTCTGCCGTGCGCCAGAAAATGGCGCATAAATGCGTCTAATTAACTAGATGCGCCAGATTTTTGCGCTAAAAGACGCTCAAAACAGTCTAACAGACTATGATTAATGTCCCCCAATATATTCAGCCACCCTATAATATATACAGCCCCACTACAATTAATATATACAGCCCCCTATGATAAATATATACTCCAATAATAAATATATACAACCCCTACAATAAATATATTCAGCCCCCTATAATATATACAGCCACCCTACAATCAATATATGCAGCCCCCTATAATAAATCGTCCCCACGATGATCACCGAGCTCTTATTCCCTCGGGGTGTCAATGCTCTGCCGATAGCGGCGCACTGTATGGCCAGTGGCAGGACGCCGATGTCTGTCGCGCGCTGCGAAGGCCTATGACAGAGCAGGGAACTTATGGAAACACAGCGGTGTGAGCCCAAACTACTACAACAATCTTTTTAATTAGATTTCTTTCTGTGGAATTTCAGTGGATTGTAGAAAGTATCTCTGCAGCAGAAATGTAACACCTGGAAATGGTATGTGGTGAGGATTCTCCTACCCCATATCAATGTATACAGTACGTAAATTGCTACCGAAAAATGTTATACAGGCAGTCCCCGGGTTGCATACAAGATAGGGTCTGTAGGTTTGTTCTTAAGTTGAGTTTGTATGTAAGTCAGAACTGTATATTTTATCATTGTAATCCCAGACAGAACTTTTTTGGTCTCTGTGACAATTGGATTTTAAAAATGTTGGGTTGTCATAAGAATCAATATTAACACTAAATCTTCATTACAGACACCTGTGATAACTGTTACAGCTGATCATTGTAGCCTAGGACTAAAGTACAATAAATTACCAATATCCAGAGGTCCGTTTGTAACTATGGGTCATATGTAAGGCGAGTGTTCTTAAGTAGGGGACTGCCTGTACTTCAAAGTTTGCAGGTAAATGTGATATTGTGTTTTGTCTGTTCAAAATGATTGATATGATAATGTGCCATTTTGTAATTAGACATTAGTTTAATGCAATATATGTGGACACCAAATGTAAAAAATAATTTAATATTGGTTCTTTGATGTATAATATAATAAAGATATATTTGATTTTTTAAAAATTATGTTTGTGGGTCAATTTTTTGCAGATTTTGGTGCTGAATTTTCGACGGCATCAACGTCTTTGAGGATATTTTACATACATATAGAGAAAACAAGGTAAGAGAAATTACACAGCATTTGGCATCAGGTATTGTATGCAGCTTCCACAGTGGATTCTCCTGCAGAAATGCAAAATGTATGAAAAAGCTGCAAGGAGATTCCAGAGTGGACATAAGATACACTGTAGACTTGTCAGTACCTTCCATGTATGAAGATTAAGCTCATATCATTGGTATCACATCACCCCCTAGTGTTCAATAACATGCTCTGTTATGGGATGGATAGCTGGCATAGTTATTGTTGAATTAAATTACAAAAATAGAATATTATACTAGGTCACTGCAGGACAATGATAGGTCCCTCGAGGATAATTCACTTCATCATTCATACAGTATAATATGATTCATAAATCAGCTAACAGTATCTGAGGTTATGTCAGGTTAGAATAAGATAAAGATGAAAATGAAAGGTTTCTGTATACTTTATACTTTATACTGTATATTTTATAATGGTAGATCCAGACAAAAAAATGTTTTGCCCCAGAGACAATTGGAATTTCAAAATTTTTTTGCTGTAATGGGACCAAGGATTATTAATAAAGCTTCATTACAGACACCTTACAGCTGATCAGTGCAGCTCCAAAGAGCTTCACCAGAGGTCACAGTGGGCAGAGGGGTCCGTCTTTAACTATGGGTCGTCTGTAAATCGGGTGTCCTTAAGTAGGGGACCGCCTGTATACATATTCAGCAGGCATAATAGACATTATTGGATGGAATCTGCAGACTGCATGTCAATTGTGTGTAAAGCTCCCCATTTTTGTAGTCGGACCAGGGGACATAGGGACCACTGCTACTGCAACTACTGCTACATGGGAATATTAAATGCAAAATTTAAGGCAACGTTCACACATTATGGCCCCTCTCATCTCCCCCCTCATATTGTGGCCCCTCTTATCTCCCCTCATATTATGGCCCCTCTCATCTACCCCCTCATATTGTGGCCCCCCCATCACCCCTCATATTGTGTCCCCTCTCATTTCCCCTTCATATTGTGGCCCCTCTCATATCTCCCTCATATTGTTTCACTCCTATAATAATAATTATTATTTATATAGCACACACAGATTACGCAGCGCTGCACAGAGCTTGCCAAATCGGTCTTATATGCCTTCTCTGAATGTGGTCCCCCCTCATGTGTGGCTCCCTCTGATAGTACCGCCCATTTTATTGTGACCACACATTTGCTGTGTGTGTCTGTGATGCAGGCAGGCAACGACACATTCATATCACGCCTGCCCAAGTGCTGCACACAGCAACAGAGACTCAATGATGTTTTGGGGAGTAGACAGCTTTCTGTGACATCATTGCTTTCAACTCTATCTATGTCTGGAAGACGCAGATAGAGTTGAAGTTCAGTATGGTAGTAAGAAGGCGGTGGAGTCAGTGGCAGCTGGGGCAGAGCCACCGTTACACTGATGGGCCAGTCCATCCCTGCCCGTTCCACAGCTACTGTGTTGGATGGTAGTTACCTGCTGCTGTTTATGTTGTTAGTTATGTAATTTTATGATGGTTTCCAATATATGTTGTTTGAACAGTTAAAACTGTGTGGTGCCGGTTATGAGAAGTAACAATTGGCGGAGACACTTGGAATTTGGAACAGATTAATCAAAATTGTGACATTATGGGGTACATTTACTAAGGGTCCGTGGACCGCGATTCTGTCAGGTTTCCCAAATATTTCCTTTTTGCGCCAGATTTTCCCCGGGTTTTTGGCGCACGCAATCGGATTGTGGCGCATCACGCCGGCTTGCATGCAACACAAATCGGAAGGCGTGACAACGGATAACCCGACTGATTCGGACAAACCACGGAATTTAAAAACTAAATTGTGCCGCAAGATCAAGCACTTACATGCACCAGGAAGAAGAAGGTGAACTCCGGCGGAACTCAGCGGGGAAGCGAAACATGAAGGAAATTGGACGCACAACCTTAGTGAATTGTGGCAGACCCGTATCCTCGTCGGACAACGCACAGCGGGGATCGTGACAGGACTGGGTAAGTAAATCTGCCCTTGTGAGTGCAGAATTAGACAAGACAGTCTTATAGTGCACCAGATTTATCACTCTGTTAGATGCTAGATGATAATCTAGTGAGGCTACTAGTTGGTCTAGTTTACACCAGGAAACTGTGCCAAAATGTTGGCGCATTAGTGTAGTTTTTGGCACACACTCCTTTCCCCACAAAGCACCTCCACTTTTAGCCACTTATTTTGAGCCTCATGCACAAAACGGCCCATGCTGTACTGTTGCTGTACAGAACCAGTTGACCCCGGCCACAATCACTTTAATGGCCAATACGGCCATCCATTTGAATACCTGTATTGCCCACTATACTGTAACCTTGACAGACAATAGACAGATTATGCTCTATCCTTAGCTATATGTACTGCCCGGCATCAATGTGGAGAGGGCAGCGTTGTGGAGCAATCAGGTCTCCCCTTCTGCAGCTGGCAGTATATGCTACACCCAGGTTGTGGCCGATTTGTCTGCATGAGGCCCAAACTCTTGATGAATGTGGTGTAAGACATTGGCACGACCTGGCACCACGTCCATCGTGGTGGGTTTTGGGCTACATATATATATATATATATATATATATATATATATATATATATATATATATATGTAGCCCAAAACCCACCATATTATATATATATACCACCATTATATATATATATATATATATATATTATATATAAAACCCACCATTTTATATATATATATATATATAAAAGGGGCATTAATGCCAATCCCGGGCTTTATATGAGAGAAGGTAAAGCCTCTGCCACAGCTAATATCACAGGGCTCAGTATATTTGATGCAATGCTCTCCCCTGTAAAGATGAAAGGGGGCTCATCTCACCTCAGCTACAATATAAACAAAAATTCTTTTACTCGGTATATAGTTCTCTGAAGCTAATGCTGGAAAAACAGTATGGCCTCAATGTCAGATATAATTCTGTAGGGAAAAGTCTAACTACAAACAATGTCTCATGGGGAAATCTCTCGCTTCACGTGTGATTAAGTTACTGCTGGGTATATGACAAGCCAGGCAGCCCTGCACCAGGAGATCAAACAAATGTAGATGAAGCAAGAAATTAGTCACAGCAACTTTTCCACAGCACTGAGCATGCAGTCAAAGATTGTAAAATATAGCTGTGTTTATCCCAAATAACAAAAGTGAATAAGGTCACATCGTGACTCACATATTGATCCTAAAGTTTCCCAATGTAGCAACAAAATATCACTGTGTTACTATCAAGCAATTTAGTATCATATTTCTTAATTCTATTTACTGTACCTAAAGTATGTGTCGTATGTATTATATATCTACATATTTTGTATAATCTTTCTTCTATCTACAGTCTGTAACGTATACGTATCATGTATCTCTCTTTCTAGCATAATATTGTTTTATTTTAGCTGTATTGACAGTACATATCATCTATCTATGATTATCTTTCTTCTAGCTACTGTATCTAGAGTCATACCTCCCAACTCTCCCAGTTCCAGCGGAGCAGTCCCAGATTTTGGGCTCTGTCCCGCTGGAACTTCAGCACCAAATGTGTCCTCTGGACACATATAGGGGCTCATTTACAAAGGGTCCGCGGAGCGCATTTTCGTCGGGTTTCCCAACGATTTCTGATTAGCGTTGCATTTAACAGGGGTTTTTGGCGCACGCACGTGCCGCAAGACAAGCACTTACAAGCACTGGGAAGAAGAAGGTGAACTCCGGCGGACCTCAGCAGGGGAAGCGACAGATGCAGGATCTCGGGCGCAGGATGTTGGTGAATCGCGCCAGACTTCATCTTCATCGGACCGTCCGGATTGGGAATCGTGACAGGACCGGGTAAGTAAATGTGCCCCATAGAGTTGGATGCAATGTCATAGTGATACATACAGTCACCAGCTCGTCACATCTGTGGAGAGGAGAGACCTGCTGAATAGTAGGCAGGACTGCACCAAGGGAACGAGGAGAGGTAACTAGTTTTTATACAAAAATTTTCTAACAATTATAGGAAAAGATCACAATAATAGGGAGAGCAGAAAGGGGGCCACATTGAGACAGGGAGCAGGGAGGGGCCACAATGAGAGGGGGAGCAGTAAGGAAGGCCACATTAAGAGGGAAAGCAGAGAAGGCAGCCACAATAAGAGTGGGAGCAGGTTACAATGAGATGGGGAGATGGGAGGGGGTCACAATAAGAGAGGGAACAGAGAAAGGGGCCACAACAAGAAGGTGAGAAAAAATGGGGGCATAATAAAGGGGGGCATAATAAAGGGGCACAATAAGTGTAGTAGAAGAGAGGGAGACACAATGATACACAGAGCGTGGAGGGGCCACAATAAGAGGGGAGAAAATAGGGGGTTACACAGAGACAGGGAGGGGGCTGCAATGAGTGGGGAAGCAGTAAGGGGGGCCACAATAAGAGGCGTTGGCTGGGACATGCAGACTCTGCACCCCCTTCTTCTTTTTAGGGGTTTGCTTTCATTGTGTCACCTCAGATTGTTTTCTATCTATCATGTAGCTATCTAGTATAATCTTTATTCATCTACTCTATTGGCAGAACATATCACTGATTTATACATCTATTATCATTTGTCATCTTGTTGCATCTATATATGTATGTAGTGTGATCTTTGTAGTACTGTGACTCCAATCATCTGTCTTTCTATCTATCTGCCTAGGTTATCATCTAAACTATCAGTTAGAGATATGTTCAGTGAGTGCTAGTAATTCTAATGCCAGCATTGTAATGACTGCAGCATTTTCCTTCCATGCCTGCCCCCAATGCAGACTGATGTCTGCTTCTCCATTCCCATTTCTCGTGTCCCATACCCCATCCCCAGATTTCCTGCCTGCGTTGCCCCGGCTGTGATGTGCGCAGTGTTGTGGTCTGCCATCTCCATTATTTGTAAAGAACAATAGGAGACACCAGGAGACATCAGACAGGAGAGAAGACCAGGGTAGTGATGTCAGAACACACACACCTCCCCCACCTCCACACCGCCAGAAGGAAGCATCCTTGGGTGTAGGGAGGGAGGATGCTGCAGACTAAGCCTGGGTAGCCCTGTCCATTATCCATGCTGCAATCCAGCCTCTGAGAAGAATGTCCTTAACATTACAGGTAACCACACATGGGAATATCCCAGATTCATGCAAACCATGTCAGTGCATTTTGTATTATGTATTGCTTTAGGTATATTTATTGTGGAATTCCTGTTTCTAGTTGCTTGTCCAAATTTGATGCACACCTTGTGAATGGTACATCTGCTTCCGTTAATAATACTAATATAATATGTGTCAGTGACACATGTGATATGTGGCAGTAGAGTAGCACAGTCTTCATTGTCCATAGTCCAGCTGGATGCTGCTTCTACTCCAAGCCGTATATTATTCATCACGTGCCAACATAAGATGTATATAGCACATTATAGAACTGAACCTGCATACATTTCATTACTCATGCTCATGTTGTTGTCTAGTCTGCAGTGGTATCACGTTAATATTATATTTGTCTCTGTCTCCGGGCACTATAAACTCTCATGTGTCATTGTATCTGATGCCTACTTGCAGTCTTTGTTGCTGTTCATATTTCTTTAATTGACATATATTTAGAATCTTAGTGATCACCATGCATTACACAATCCTTTATGATTTCTTTGGTATACATATTTTTCTTGCATTAGACTGTCATTGTCATTATGTATGTGTAGACCATGCAGAATATTGTGGGTTGAGCCAGGGGTAATTGTAACCTATACTAAATTAGAACATTTGACCGCATCCTCCACCAATTTAAGGCTCTGATATTGTACATAATTCTGATAATTGATATTATGACATAAATTACATATTATATAAAACACACAAACATATATATATATATATATATATATATATATATATATACATATAAATGTTAGGTCTCCTAATGCTTAGCACTTATACACCAGCAGGGCCTATGAGCCTATAATTCAGCAAAGAGCATGGCTAACCCCTCCTGACTCTGTGCTGACTCAGCTTGTGGCTAATTGTGATTCTCTCTTCATGATGTGCTCCCACATCAGATACAATTCAGCTTCCTTTTGCAGTATCATCACTTCCTGCTGATGAGTTGCCATGAGGGCAATAAATTGTATATAACATTATATTAGATGAAAAGTGCAGTAGAAGGCATGATCCAAACATCTATTTGTGCTATAAAATATTTGATTTGGATAGCCAGCTATAATTTCATATGGCTAAATGTTAAAAGACATAGTTTGAGTGGTTAGTCTTGGAAATTTGCAACTGAATTTTCACCTTTTTGACCCAAAAATCCAAGCTGGAGTCTGCACCCACTTGATTTCAGGGGAGATCTGTGTTGTAGTCAATGAGTAACATGTCAGGATATGAAAGTACATACTATTTTGTGTCAGATGTTTCCAATCAACATACCCAGCAATATGATGACCCATGCACCTAAACCTCCTAAACCTTTACAAAATGCATGCGTTAACGCCACGTGTGAATGCATCCTAATAGCACCAGAACCAAACTGTGCTGGGCTGTGTCACATACACAGATCTACATTAGAAGTGTTTTTTTCTAGTCCCTAAAGTAGTTTTGTTCAGCATCCACTTTTTCTAGATAAGAGTAGTAGTATCTCTGTGGCCATACATACAGAAGAGCAATAGTAATGTGCTGTGTTTATAAGCACAGCATTAGAGTAGCAATACTGAAGAGTGTAGGGTTAAAGACATCTTTCCCAATGATCTCTAAGTATATATGCTAGTATCAGACTTAGTGAGTGGTTTTGGTAGCCATGGGGCTTTACAGTTACAATTCCAATAGTTAATATTCAGATGATATAGTCAGATGATATATACAGTGACTGTACACACAACACATGCTGGTGTCTTTACTGCACTCTATAGATCTTATCCTATCCCACAAAGCTCAGAGTGTATCTAATGGTCCAAAAAATATTGGAAATCGCCCTTCTCTTGGTGGCTCCATGGCTGCAATAGCTTAATTCCTACTGATAATTTTTCTATAAGCAGTACCTAAAGCATTTCACGCAACCAACACTGTGTACTGAGAGCAATAACACTTCTCTACATAGATGAGAATCTCCTGTTTGCCTGACAACCCAAGTTTATATTTAGAAGATTTAGCAGGTAATACATTGACATTCAGGGAAGCTAGCTATAGGTGCTATAACAGGTACAGATTCATATTTTTTCCAAGAGGAAAGGATCATTATTCTTGAATAGGGAGAACAGATGGGGAATGACTTCTAGGTACCCCAATGAGGACTTCTCTCAGAAGCAAAAAAATGTGCACAAAGAAACTAACACAACTAATAATTTTTTCTCCTCTTTTAAATTTCACAAATGTAAGAATAAGCTCCAAGCATCCATATAGAGCAGTACCAAATACAGTATAGATTTTCAGTAACCAAAGTTCTTTTTTACAGAAATAACAGATCACTCCAACATGTCTTCATCCGTAACGTCGCCATCAGCTGACCCCACGCTTCCAAACATGGTTACTCAAGAATTCTGGAGGCCGCAGGTGTGTGGCTACACTTCATCTGTTACGGGTCATATCAGCCATCGGGCCAACAATTTCAAAAGACATCCAAAGAGAAGAAAACTTGTACGGCCTTCACCTCCTCCTCCCCCCAACACCCCATGTCCTCTTGATTTGATTGATTTTGTGGACCTTCATCCTCGGAGATCTTTTATGGAACTGTTATTTAATGGGTGCATATTGTTCGGAATCGAATTCTGTTATGCAATGGAAACCGCGTATGTCACACCGGTTCTTCTTCAAATGGGTCTTCCAGATGAGTTCTATAGTATGGTGTGGTTTATCAGCCCCATTTTGGGTAATAATGTTTTTTATGATGAATTTGGGGCACATGCTTAGCAATTATCATATTGTAGCCTATACTAATTCACATAATAATAATAATATAATAATAATTCCTTTATTTATATAGCGCACACAGATTACGCAGCGCTGCACAGAGTTTGCCAAATCAGTCCCTGTCCCCAATGGGGCTCACAATCTAAGCAACCTACCATTATGTTTTGGAGTGTGGAAGGAAACCCACACAGACAGGGAGATAACATACAAACTCTTTGCAGATATTGACCCTGAGACTTGAACCAAGTCCCCTGCACTGCAAGGCTGTAATGCTAACCACTAAGCCACCGCGGATGAATGCTAAATATTGATTTAGTAAGAGATTAGGGTCTAAATCTAGAAGCCTGAGTAACCTGGTAGGTAGTGATTCTGTAAATCCGTGTTAGTTATTGACTTAAGTATCTATTAAATAAGATACAGTTATTATAGACATCGTTCATTGGAATTTTATAGTTTCTATGTGAAAAAAGTTGGTGCTGTTTCTGTACCAATGGGTCTCTAAGTTTCCTAGTTGCTTCCATCTATGTGTCCCTGGAATGCATAATATCTGCAGAAGATTAGATCTCTTGAATTTAGTAGGTCCAATCCCGAGCATTTACCTACCTAAGCAGTAAGTGACATGTCATATATTAATTTCTACTGTGGATTTCCTCCACACGACTGCCCTCAATCTTTTTCAATGTGTCTGAACAGAATTGCATAAACCTCATTTACATGCATGAGATGGGTGCACATATAACTAGGACATGACACTTACCATATTGTTGGTTCCATCTCACATGATTTTTTTAAAGCTAATATCTAATAAGGATAGTCTTTTAGTGGAACTTTACTGTAACAGAATAGAATACATTTGTAATATCTAAAATGTTTTCTTTCATTTTTAGGGTTTCTGCTCCAGCCATTACTGGGGGCATGGAGTGACACCTGCACCTCTAGATTTGGTAGGAGGCGGCCATTCATACTTGTCCTTGCAATAGGTAGGTATACAACAAATGGTATACAACAATGTATAATTCCCAAACTATCTCATACTTTTATTTTACAAATATATTGAAGAAAATTCAAAAATGTTGTTATAATGTTATACTGACTACATAATACTCTAATTCGTGTTCTTTAGAGATTGCTTTCTCAGTAATCTTTGAATTATCTTATGTATATTTGAAGGTAACAGCATCCAGTATGCATCAATTTTTAGCTCCTCACTCTGATGATCCATTTGTTTACTAGAAACTTTCCGAGAACTTTTCAATCTATATTCATAATGATTCTTCTTGCCATTGTCTGGCACATCATCATCCTGTTTTCTGTCTTCATAGGCGCCTTATTTGGCCTTACACTTTTACTCAATGGAAGAGACATAGGATTGTCTGTAGCAGATACAAGCATGGATCATAAATGGGGCCTCATTCTTACCATCTGTGGAGTGGTGCTCATGGATTTCAGTGCTGATTCTGCAGATAATCCTAGCCATGCCTATATGATGGATGTGTGCAGTCCAGAAGATCAAGATCGGGGCCTGAACATTCATGCTCTGCTAGGAGGTAATTACTTACTGTAATATGGAATAAATCTTTTACAAACAGGGCCTACATCAGAACATCTAGCCTCAAAGAGAGATATTAAAAAAGCCGGCAGCTTTTGTGGTGAGTGAGGGAAATAATGTACCTTGAATGCTCTCCAATAACACAGGGGACATGGATCAGATTGCCGACGGTGAGTCTTGTGATGGCCATGCAGACTATTACAAAAAGTAGCAAAAGAGACATGGTTTTCTTGTCCCATCTTGGAAAACTTATTTGCATATTTCCCAAAATCCATTAGTGGAGCATCAATGACTATAAGTCTTCACAACGCCTTAATTGGCAAAATCTCTGTAAGTACAACTCTTACTCCCTGACCCTCAGTCCATGACATGCAGGTTACCTGAGAAAAGCAGGATCAAAGAAAGGACAGTGCTGCATGAAGGAGTTCCCAGGATGGGGAATATGGTGAAAGATGAGGGGACACAAGTGTCTTGTAAAATACCTGCCTTTTTAAACCTAAATAACATTGATGGTTATGTTATATAGAATTGTTTCCCCTAAATCCCTTCCTCATCCAATCCCTTCCCTTCCTTGGTTGAACTTGATGGACAAGTGTCTTTTTTCAACCGTATAAACTATGAAACTATGAAACCTGTTTGCAATGTAGCCAAGATTGTATAATGTTTGGGGAGACGAAGAAGGAGACACAAGAATGGGGAAAGAGCCTGCCAATGGCCACCCACAGCTTAATGGTGGAGTGGGGATACAAGTCATCCATTATCGTCAAGTGAGAGGTCATAAAGTACATGTATACAGTATTTCTGAAAGGGCAGACCATGGTGGATTTTGCTAAATCAAGCTTTTTTTTTGAGATCAGGACAGGTTTGCCAGTTTGCCATTCATTTGCTAAATTCAGTGGATGTGTTGAGGTCTATTTGTCCCCATCACTTTATGATACTTAGGCTGAATACATACAGATTTGTTCTTACTGTAGTCATTTGCGGCTCTGGGGTTGCTGTGGCAGCCATACTTGTTGTTGTAACTCTAGAGACAAAATTACCAATTAGTCATCACTCTAAGAAAAATGTCAGCCAAAAGGATTAGATTCTAGCAGGACAGATTTGGATGTGTTACAGTAGGTTGATGGCAGAGTTGGCTGATGTAACAGTCTTTTGTAATGGGTATTCCAGGATTTATAGTCACAATCTTCTTTACTGATGATAATCATAAAAATGTATTTTTCTTATCATTTCAATTTAGCTTTATTATAACTCAATATTTAACATGCACCAAAACAAATTATTAACCCATTTGCATAAAGGCCCTTCTACGTGGGGCAACCTGGCAGATGAAGATCTGAATGGGACATTTATTCACAATGTTTGCCCCCTTTTTGCTGCATTTCAGTGCAACAGATCATATCCACCGCATGATGATTAATGATTTATTTCCAATGAGCAATGTGATCTCGACAATCTTGAATGTTTTATGTTGTATAATAGATTAAATCTCCAGATGAATACATAGGACCAGGAAATGATGTTCCTAAGAAGTGCAGTACCCGATATTGAGTCTGATAACTGACTATTGTTAAAGCCTATTGCTCTTTCAAACCACCCCTATCTGTCTCATGAAGAGAATAACAGAATTATAGTAAATAGTGACACTTAAACAAGCATATATAATAAAAAGGGGTCCAGTAAGGAGAGGGATGCAGCGAGTTCTATGTATACCCCTGATGATGCATAAGTAGTAAAATGCAGTGGCGTAACTAGAAGCTGACGGGCCCCAAAGCAAAGTTTGTGCCAGGCCCCGACTATAATGTATGGTTTATAGTAATAGTCTTCTCATATGGGAAAGAGACACCATAAGGGCCCCCTAAACCTCTTGGGCCCGGGTGCGACCGCAACCTCTGCACCCCCTCAAGTTACGCCCCTGGTAAAATGCCTTTGCATTATAAATAGAGGACAGAAATGGACTTTGACAAATACTAAGCAACTCTAGCGTAAACCCAAATCAATAACATGAACTGGACAATTAACCCGCTGTTACTGATACCAATTATTACATTGCAAAAGCATTTGGTTATCACGGATCTTTAATTACCCATTGAGAATGACGACTTGCTAAGTTTACACATCCACCTTTACCATAAGGAAGTGGCAGTGTTTGTTCCAGTTTCTATATTAAAAATTTGAGGGTGTAGTTCACCAAGTGTAAGTTGTAATAAAGCATCACAATATGGGTGAGGAAGCTTCTACTTTACCTTAGTTTACATACTGTGTCATATATGTGTGGATGAAACTAACCTTCTTAAAGAGAATTTGCCATTCAAGGCCACATTTGAAAACATGTGAGATTTAAAGGCCATGCATGCTACAGTCTGGATTCTGAGAAGGAAATATGCAAATACATTTTCCAAGGTAGGATAAGGAAAACTTTGCCTCCTAGCTACCTTGTGAGATAACCCTCCTTTATATCAAGCATGACTTGCAGGAAGCCTAGTAACAAGATGTGGGATAACAATGTTTCATACAAAGACTTGCAGAGGTTTTGTCAGTTTTAGCTGTCACTCTATTTGTCCCTCTGGTCACATAAGATTATGAGGCCGCCTCATTTGTTCTTGTTCTAATAAATCTAACATTAAAAAAGTTTACAACTAGTTTTATCTCCTACTCTTGGTTATTCAAGAAATATAAAGTAATAAGATTTTAGTGATAGATGAAACAAAGTCATTCCATGGTAAGACTACACACCGTTTAGTACACTATGGAGACACAAAAACATGTATAATAGTTAAAGACACAAGACAATAGGAATTTTTTAAATCAAGGTCATTTGACTAAAATGATTTTTTCATTTTCAAAACTTTGAAACAAGAAAACAATTAGGTTGAAAAATATGTAAACAACTTGTCAAAAGAGGTGTATTTAAAGATTTATATTTACTGGTACCATTTTGTGCTTTATTCTCTGAGGCCTTGGCGGAGGTTTTGGTTATGTGGTTGGCGGCATTAACTGGAACAAAACAAAGTTTGGAAAGGCAATGGGAGGACAGTTACGAGTGATCTATACCTTCACATCTATCACTCTGGCCATCACCACCATCTTGACCTTGTTCAGTATTCCTGAGAGACCTCTTCAGTCTTTCAATAAAAAGAAGAAAGTGATGAAGAGTCCTAGTCTCCCTCTACCTCCTTCACCCCCTGTATTTTTTGAAGAACAGGAAAATCAAACAGTGCCCTCACAAAATTCCAACCATTTGTATGCCAGCTTCACCAGTCCAATCTCTCCACTCAGTCCTCTCACACCAAAGTATGGCAGTCTGATCAGCCGGGACAATTCCTTAACAGGGATCAATGAGTTTGCTTCCTCATTTGGCACCACTAACATTGACAGTGTTCTTATTGACTGCTTCACTGGGGGAAATGAAGGATTCTCGTCAACCTCTGGAAGTTTACCAAGACAAGCCAGTAGCCTTCCCCGAGTACCTGAAAGTCTTTATTGCAGTGGAAACAGAAGCATGGATTCTGTAGAGAACTTGACAAGCCCTGGTGCTGACAGGAATAGTCTACGAGTGGGATCTCTTGATGCACCAAAACCTAGATCATCAGGAATCCTGAAAAGGCCACAATCCTTAGCTATTCCCGACATAGTAACAGGGACATGCCCAGAGAGCAGCCGAAGACGAAATGTCACATTCAGTCAACAGGTAAAAGTAGCAAGATTGTTACTTTATTTATTTTTGTTTGAATTTTTTATGAATCTTTTTTTATTGTTCTGATGTTTTTATGCCTTTGAAAGACAGCGGTCACATCTAGCCACAGATTTGTCTTTTAAGAACATTTTTGATAAATGTGCCACATTTTTCCTTCTTCATTATGCCATCTTTTTATACTTTACTTTTGATCTGTGTGTGAAAGACTCTGGGGGATATTTCAGTGGCATAGAAGCCCTGAAAAAAATCACAAATGCGAACTTAATGCTAACAATTGTGATTATTTTCCCCAATCCGCCACCTTGGCGCGGCCAAGCATCACAGAGGATGCGGCCGGCCGGGAGTGGACAGCGCGGGGCGTTACTGTCCCCAAGCCTGCGCACTCACTGCAGCCGGCAAATTTTCATGTGTGGTAGGGCCTAACATAAAGATGAACTCTGCGCAAGACCCCATTGGATACATCAAGAGACTGGAGCCTCTTGATGTATTGGGCTGTGCAAGAGCAGTGGCAGGGCATATGATATATAACCCACTCTATGTTCAGGGTGTGGCACATGGTACAGGTAGTATTTCAGAGAAAACTACTTTTGAGGTCCTTACCCTGAGCTTATGGCCTAAATCCCTAAAATAATTTTTAAGGACCTTCTGTCTACCTCTTACTATTTCATTGGTGCCAATGTGGACTATGACCACTGGATCCTTGACAGCTCCTCCAATGATCCACAATGTGCAGATTTTCTCATCTTTTCTCAACTTTGTCAAAAATTGTATAAATGAGGCTAAAATCTGTCTAAGTAATAAGTCACACCCTTTCTTCCCTCAACATTTACTAAAATAAATACTGGCATATATGGTTAAAGTAAGGGAGCGAAAAGCAGGATACCATATTATAAGGATAAGCCATCAGTATTATAATAGTGGAAGACACTTTTCATAAACATGTCACACAATAAATAACAAAGTATACAACGTGGAGTATGAATGAAAATGTGTAGCATCAGTGCTACAGTAAATACAAGATAAGGAACATAAACTGTTCATTCAGAAAGTCAACATTTAGTAAGTCACAATTGCTAGAACATCCCACTTGGATATGTTAAAGGGTCCACACGTTTCAATGGTTGTAGGAGTATATACCCAAGGGGAACAGAAATAGGACATGAGGTGAGTAAATCATGTAGCATGAGATATTCTGGTCCCAAGTATGGACCTTTCGCATATATTACAAGGGGAAAAAATTATAGATACTAGAAAAGGACTACAGATAGATCATACAGTCTACATTGATATGGTACCTTAACCATTCTAGGTTTTTTAGAAGTATTTACCCAAGGTGGATAGAGATAGGGTGTTAGGTAGAGCATGAGTGGCTCAATACCATGCATGATCATGATGGTTGATGGTTTGCCAAAACTTGTCAAGTGGGTTACAACAAAACTCTGATGTCGGTGACCAGTCTAATGACTTTACACCTCCGTTCTCCATAATGCTTAGGTGTTCTTCAATATACAATACGGAATTAGGCAATTTGATGTCTCCTGAAGGATATTTTAGTTTAAGAAACACATTTCCACACATTTATGTTATTATTTTGTTGACTTCAGTTCCTGTTAAGGCTCTTGTGCATGACTTAATGTTACATGGTTTGATTTCTAGGTGTTTCTCACTGTAATGTATGCTGATATGGAGTTCTTATGGTGCAGGTGGCTAATATTTTGCTGAATGGAGTAAAGTATGAAAGTGAACTTAACGGATCAAGTGAGATTTCCCATCGACCACTTTCAATGAAACTCCTGTGTTCATCCATCTGCCACATGCCTAAGGCTCTACGTAACCTGTGCATCAACCACTTCCTAGGTAAATTCTGTGATGCTAGATTTCTACAGGGCTGTTATAAAAGGGACACCATTTTCTTGCAGATATGGTATGGACTGTGTACACAGCGGAATAACCACACTCCATTCCATGGTACTGTAACGTGTACAGTACATCAGTGTAGAAAATACACTTTAAATCCTCACCATGTGGAGGGGTCTTAGGCGTTCAGTTAAAGTATATATTTGAAAATACAAAACTGGTGA
This sequence comes from Engystomops pustulosus, assembly GCF_040894005.1. Taxonomy (NCBI): domain Eukaryota; kingdom Metazoa; phylum Chordata; class Amphibia; order Anura; family Leptodactylidae; genus Engystomops; species Engystomops pustulosus. The sequence continues at coordinate 55,551,330 of NC_092416.1, read as the reverse complement.
AGTGTATAAAACTTAACTTTTAATACAAAATGAGTTAAAAAGGGAGGATTATGTTATTAAACTGGATTGATATATCAAGTTTGATACATATAGTGTGAACAAGACCGTAAATATATTGAGGAAGTTGGGGCAGTCATAGGGCATGTGTACCTCGGGATACGTCACCTTGGGTTTGTTGTGGAGAATTGTCAACAAAGAGAAGTGTATGAATGGAATCGGGGCTGTAGTGCTTGGTGGGGTTCAGTAAGGGCATTCCCACTACCACTGGGGAAACTATCACTATTGTGCACTATTTGGTGTAAACCTATTGCACCCTATGAGTCTCAACTCGGGGGTGTAGTCCTATTCAGCTGCCACCCTGACAGAAACCTGCCCCTGCAAAAACCAGTACTAGACCTGGTCAAGGTCCCATGGAGTTGGTTATTTGTGAAGGTAGTCCCGACATAGCATGTTTCACCCTGTGGGCTCATCAGAGGATCCAACAAAAAAACAATTATTTTTGTTGTGGAATGATGAAAACCTACAAAAAACCTGTATCTCAATGTGAACAGAACAGCCTAGGTATAGCCAGTGCAATAGGCTTACACCAATAGAGAGTCTCCCCAGTACCAGGGGGAATGCTCTTACTGGACCACAGCCTCACTCACATTGACACATTTTGGGGACAAACCCAAGGTCACGTATCCTAAGGAACACCTGCCCCGTGACTTTTCTCAGGAACCTTTTCACATGTGTTTTTTGTTTTCCAGGGTGGTTATCCTTTGAAGGCATGCTGCTATTTTATACCGACTTTATGGGAGAAGTGATTTTTCAAGGAGATCCAAAGGCCCCTCACAATTCGGAAGAATATCATAAATATAATGCAGGAGTTACTATGGGATGCTGGGGGATGTGCATATACGCCTTCAGTGCTGCATTTTATTCAGGTACCTTAACCATACGTACATTAACCTAATGTGTGTGCTTGAAGGAGAAAAGGCTTGATATTTATATTGGTAAAAGATAGATATAAGTCAATATGATTAGTGTAACAGTGGGGGTCAGTTGTCTTAAAGAGACAGTAAGCTTTGAGTAGAAGTTACTCTGGTTAGCAAAGACTAAGGGATTACATGTATTCACCCAGCATAGGGAATGAGAATTCAATGTAACATCTGCAGAGTGGCTTGCGACTAGCGGAGAAGACAGAAAAATAAAAGGTCAAGGTCAGGAAGTCCAGGTCAGATATAAGAGAAAACCCTAGCATTTTTCCAGAAGAAAAGACACAGAGCAGGGTCAAATATTCCTGAGAAATAGTACTTAGAGGGAATTCATAACTGTGATTTTCCTACCCAACTAACTGCTCTGCCATGTAGGACTATGCCCACATATGTAACCTATACGTTTGCTTTTATTGTCCAACTGCTGCTTCCAGGACAAAACTTCAATTAAAAATATGCAAATTAGGCTCTTTGCAATAAGTGCTTTACAAAGCACCACAGGGCTCCGGCTGCATATCTCCACACAAAGCTGAAGGTTGAAGGCTGAGAGAAGGTGCTGGGAAGTGGCAGTGTAGTGGAGGGTATTCTTATAGCTGTGGAGCCAAAGCTCTGAGGCACTCTGGTAACACCCCCTCCCCCATACATTTTAGCCTAATTTGAGTATTGATAAAGTTTGGCATTGAAGGAGTACCCCTATAATAACTATATACAGTCCCCCTATAATAACTTCATACAGCCCCTTCAAATAACTATATACACCCTGTATAATAACTATATACAGTCTCCCTATAATTAACTACATACAGTCCCCCTATAACAACTATATACAGCCTCCCTTTAATAAATAACTATATGCAGACTCCTATTATTGCTATATATACACCCATAATAAATATCTACCATCCCCCTATAATAACTATATACAGTCCTAGATAAAATACTAAAATTGTACTCACCTGCGCGCTGTCCTCGTCTTCCCTCGGGGTGTCAGGCTGGATATGGGATGTAAACAAATATGGTAGTGCCCTGCTTTGTTTACAAAGCCCTGCGCCATCTTTGTTTACATCCGATCTTCTGTGGCAGAGCAGGGAACTTATTGTTCCATTGCTTTGCCATAGACTAAAGTCCGGCACATCGGCGGAATTTTGCCTGAGGAGCCCGGAGCAAAATACACTGTTGGTGATTCGGGCGGTTATGTGACCACCCGAATCGCCCACATTTGGTGGGGGCCGCTTTAACGGTAAAGTGGTTGGGCCCTGGTTCTGCGATATATCAACCTGCACCATCAGATATATAGTTCTACATAATGTATACAAATAGAGAGACAGACAGATAAATAGATAGATAGATAGATAGATAGATAGATAGATAGATAGATAGATAGATAGATAGATAGATTAAATGTTACTGCGTGTGGAAGATGTAGATATGATCTAAGCAAATCAAATGTATAAATACAGATTTTAACACTTGATATTTCCGTGTGTTTCTCCAATCAGCTATGCTGGAAAAGCTGGAAGAATATTTCAGTATCCGCACTCTGTACTTTATAGCATATCTCGCATTTGGACTGGGAACTGGTCTAGCAACATTGTCTAGCAATCTGTACATAATCCTGTCCTTATGCATAACCCATGGAATCCTGTTCTCCACACTCTGTATTCTGCCTTATTCACTTCTATGTGATTACTACCAGAACAAGAAGGTGGGTAATGTCTTATATTATTTTGGGAGGGTGGGGTCGTGTTCTGTGTACTGTCAATTTCAGTCACAACTGATATTAAAAAATGTTTTCTACTAATAACACTTATCCAAAACCCACTGGATAGTGGATAGTTGTTCAACTTTTTTTTAGGGTCCCCATTCTCTGGGGTTACCTAAATGTACTTTTCCCAAATGTCCTGATGTTGCACTTTGTTGCCAAACGCTGATATCACATCATCAATCAGTACGATAGGAAATAATACAGCAGTAGCTAAGCATGCCACCACTCCAGCCACAGTGGGCACCTAGGAACTCCCATTCTTGTGATTACAGGGCATCTGACCAGTCAGACTATTACCCCCTGTCATCGGATGATAGAAAGTGTGAAAAACATATATTTAGTAAAACTTTCTGGTCTTTCTAAACTTAATTATTCATTTCTACCCATTTTTGAAATGTTATCTTTTTTGTTTTTCTCTAGTTTGTATGTTCAAGCACAGATGGAACCAAGCGTGGCATGGGTGTGGACATATCTCTGCTCAGCTGCCAGTACTTCCTTGCACAGATACTTGTCTCCATTGTAATGGGACCCCTGACGTCTATGGTTGGCAGTGCCAGCGGCGTAATGTACTTTTCCAGCCTCATGTCATTTGTTGGCTGTTTCTATTCTTCATTGTTTGTCATCTATGACATCCCACCAAGTGGAGACCTGGATGATGAAGAACAACCGCTGCTGATTAATATCTGAACAAAGGACATATTACAATGTGACTTTGTTTTTAAAAGAATCCCCTTTCCGGGTGCTGTGCTGTCTATGGGTATTTACGCCCCGTTGGCCTTCTTAACTTCCATACAAAAGCTGAACAAAACTGTACAAAATAAAGCATTAGCCATGTCACAAAGAGTATCTGCATTCAGCCTCTATATAATACTATACAGTGTAAGTGACAACGAGGTCTATATTAACCTGCCTCTTTGTATCAAATCTTCCAATTAACAATTCTGGTGTATCTTTACTTTGAACCCTCATTTATACCACCTCATGGTTCCTTGGTTGCATGTCTCCTAAACTGGACAGTGCCAGAATCTGTAGGGGCCAACCTAATACCAACAACATAAATTATGCTTTTGCAGGTTCTCAATACATGGCAGCATTAGACCTGGGTTTCATGGTGGTTTCCATAATTAACTCCTTCTCGTGGATCTTAATAATTATTAAATCATTTTTGTATGTATTGGTCAAACAACTATTTTTTAGGTTATTGAAATATTTTTTTTTTACATTTGATTGGGAGAGCGATGAGGCACAGCTGCTTACGTATGACGATGCCTTCACGCTGCCTGCATTCTTATCAGAAAAGTGGAGAGCCACAGAAGACCATAGAAGCACAGGCAGGTTATTTCTTTCCATCATTTTATGCCCACTGTATTTATTGGCTGTCACATGCAGGGCCCCACATATAGACTGTATATATTAAAACTCAGAAGAGGGCTTGATAATGTAACAGTAATTTTGTTCCTGTACATAGGGGGCAGTATTATAGTATTTATATTCTTGTACATAGGGGTCAGTATAAGGCTACATTCACAGAACAGTGTGCCTGCTGTACCGTAGCACGGCGGGCACACGGCGGCGCCCTCTCCATAGAGAAACATGGCACACGGAGCCATATTACGGGGGAAAGATAGGACATGTCAGCGTACCACTCCCGTACAGCGCTGTGCACCCATTGCCGTCTTTGGGGGATGTATATATGGCATATATACGCGGTCGTATTTACGTCCCCCATACGGTCATGTGAATGTAAGGGAAGGGAAGACGCAAAGACTCATACAAAGGTAAGATACATTACAGCTGTTTTGTGCATAAAGCGCTTCATCTGACTTGCCTGTTCACCAACGTGCAACAAAGTGGCTATTTAAACCCACGTAAACCACGCACCCTTATTATTCATCAGTTTCTTATTGGTGCTTGCCGGCATTGTAGAATCTCCTATTCCAAAACACTCTTAACAGCCTGTTTATGTTACGGATGTCTTGGCATATAAAGTAAAACTATGTTGATGCACTTACTGTGGTGCGTTCGAGTGTTGTCGGCTCCTCTCAAACAGTGTTCGCCTACGGGCGCGCGGGACAACGCCAAGATGGTGCTGACATGGCGGTGACAGCCGCAGAGCTGCGCCGGATGGGGTGTGGCTTCCGTTACGGAACCTCCCCGGCCGGCGTCAACTGTAGGGGTGTGCTGCTAACATTGCGATATGTGGGAATTCCCATGTTTGGCTGTGTGTGCAGCGAGCTAGTTACTATGGAAACTAACAACAAAGCAGAGTACTGATATTTGACTCCAATCCGTGGCAGGTGAGTGTCAATAGATAGAAGGAAAATTCAAAGTGTAAGTAATGGGTAAGTAAGTAAATTACAAAATATCTGGAGTGAGAGTCCCGTGGGTGGAATGGATAGAATACGCCTCTAGAAGGCCCACTTCCTGTGAACCAAATGTACAGTGCAACGTACTTTGATCATATGCACTACATTACTTCAAATTCAGCATATATGAGATGGAGCATATTGGGGTGCATGTTATAGTGTTGGGCTTATGGAAGACTCAGACAAGTTATGTGGTGTTTGGGAATATTAAAGAAAAATGCTCATATCCAATCTGTCATTGAGCCCTAATGGCCCTAATGCTCTCGTCTGTAATATCCATCTCCCTTCTTTTTGCAGTAGGAGGCACTGCCTGTCCCCTCCCCACCTCATTAGTATTGTAGCTAGATTCTTTTACATAGGAGAAAGTATAATATTACTTATTTTCTTGTATATACCAGGCAGTGTTATAGAGACTGCAATGCTCACCAGTTGGATTTGTTAGAACTTAATTTAAATGCAGGTAGTAAGGATTTTCCGCCTGGAATTGGCGCCAATGTGCAATGTTACAGAATATGTGCCTAGGATCTGACATGAGCTGCAGATCTTAAAATCCATGGCATGACAATTTTTTGCCAATCTCTCCACCCACAAAAGGACAAATTGCATTGTATGAGCTGAAACCGCGTAGCAGATATGTACAGAGAAATGTGCAGTTTACAAAGACACTTGGAGTAACAATTTGAGTAATTCTCCTATTCTACCACATGATGGCACTATTAAACTGATGTTATAGTCTGATGGAAACAAACCACAAATATTCAAGGGAATATAAAAATATATTTTCCAGAATTGGATAAGGAATATTGCATCTTGATTACCTTGTAAGGCAGCCCCTTTAACATCAAGTATAAAAGCCTACAGAAATTTGACATCACAAAGTCTCATTTTTACACCACACTGCCCGAAGACTCATTGCCCTTTTGTGACATCACAAATTTCACATTGTGGAATCCCCAGCCTAGACCCATTTTCACATCCATACCCCATTGTGACAGAACAAAACCAAGCTGCACTCTGGGCACACTGGGACAAGACAATGGGCCATTTCCTATTGTGTCATTACAATGTCTCTTTGTGACATCACAAATCATTATTTTCACATTGTGACATCATAGTCCCCCATTAGGGCATCATAAATTTCCTGCTGTGACATTACAAAGCTTTGAGATTTGAAATATTTGATATTTCTTCTTTATAAGAAACTCTACCAGACCCCTCCTGAGCTTGTCCAGTGTCTTGACCATCACAAAATCCTGTTAGGGTAAGTTCCATAGTGTCCCTGCTCTTACCATTAAGAAGCCCTATGAAGATGATGAAACTTCTTTTCTTCAACTTTAATGTACTGGCCACAGGCCTAGGTGTAAAAAAGATCATTAAAAAAGATCCCCGTGCTGACCATTCAGGTACATTGTACAACCATTGAATAACCTATCTTTGTCATCTGATCCACCTATTACCCTTATTACTTTGGTTTTCATCCTTTGCACCTGCTCTAGCTCAGCTGTGTCTTCCTTTGTGACATCATAAAGCTCTAGTGTGACACAACAGCAGCCCATTGTGGCATCACTAAACATGACAATAACCTAATGTCTGTGTGTCTTTAATGTACATACAAATAAAGATCCCGGCACTTGCAACTTCTGCAGCTTTAATCTTTAATGGAGAAGTTTATCTTACATCAAGGGAACGAATTTTCGGCTCCTAACACGAGCCTTTGTGTTTTTATGTACATTTGGCTTGGATCGTACCCCGAGCACCTCACATTCTCAGAGTGCCGTCCACTTGCTAACTTTGTGTGCCTTTAATAACATGAGGGTCAAAGGATCATTTTGGGCCATTTTTGAATCTTATAATTAATTTTTTTTTTAAATTTCACATTGTCCTCCAGTATGAACCTCTCACCCAGTAGCTCTTTTTTGTTTAGTGTGATTATAGAGTTACCAAATACATCTTTTTTTTAAAATATTTTTTGAACCTTTATTTTCTTTGATAACATTTTCCTAGGGATCTTAAACATGTAATTATCAAATACCATGGAAAACAATATACCGGTAATTGAATTCAAATTAATCTCTTGCATCATGGGCCCTGCCGCTGGATGTCCTCAACGGATATTGGAAATAAGTTACTCACCCTCCGCTGTGCGGGTCGTTGGCGCGGGTCCCGATCTTCAGTGCGAGGCTGCCGATCCTCGGCGCGGTACCAGGAGGCGGCGGCTCCTCTTCTTTCTTCTGTAGCAGGCAGATCGCATCCATGCGATCTGCCGGCGGGCACACAATAAGATGCAGAGGTGTCACGGCTGATGACATCTACAGAAGAAAGAAGAGAGAAGAGGAGCCTCTGCCTGGTACCGCGCCGAGGATCGGGAGCCTCGTGCTGAAGATCGGGACCCGCGCCAACGATCTGGACACAGTATTAAGTTTTTTATTTTTTTATACGCTTGGCAGGGGGCAGGCTGTATACTTTATAGGGGCAGGCTGTATACCTTATGGGGGCAGGCTGTATACTTTATAGGGGCAGGCTGTATACCTTATGGGGGCAGGCTGTATACTTTATAGGGGCAGGCTATATACTTTATGGGGGCAGGCTGTATACGTTATAGGGGCAGGCTATATACGTTATAGGGGCAGGCTATATACTTTATAGGGGCAGGCTGTATACTTTATGGAGGCAGGCTGTATACTTTATGGGGGCAGGCTGTATACTTTATAGGGGCAGGCTATATACTTTATGGGGGCAGGCTGTATACGTTATAGGGGCAGGCTATATACTTTATAGGGGCAGGCTGTATACTTTATGGAGGCAGGCTGTATACTTTATGGGGGCAGGCTGTATACTTTATAGGGTCAGGCTGTATACTTTATAGGGGCAGGCTGTATACTTTATAGGGGCAGGCTGTATACCTTATGGGGGCAGGCTGTATACTTTATAGGGGCAGGCTGTATACTTTATAGGGGCAGGCTGTATACCTTATGGGGGCAGGCTGTATACTTTATAGGGGCAGGCTATATACTTTATGGGGGCAGGCTGTATACGTTATAGGGGCAGGCTATATACTTTATAGGGGCAGGCTGTATACCTTATGGGGGCAGGCTGTATACTTTATGGGGGCAGTCTGTATACTTTATAGGGGCAGGCTGTATACCTTATGGGGGCAGGCTGTATACTTTATAGGGGCAGGCTGTATACTTTATAGGGGCAGGCTGTATACTTTATAGGGGCAGGCTGTATACTTTATAGGGGCAGGCTATATACTTTATGGGGGCAGGCTGTATACATTATAGGGGCAGGCTATATACTTTATGGGGGCAGGCTGTATACCTTATGGGGGCAGGCTGTATACTTTATGGAGGCAGGCTGTATACTTTATGGGGGCAGGCTGTATACTTTATGGGGGCAGGCTGTATACTTTATGGGGGCAGGCTGTATACCTCTTGGGAGCTGGCTGTATTCAACATGGGGGCTGGCTGTATACTACATGGGGGCTGGCTGTATACTACATGGGGACTGGCTGTATACTACACCCTCGGCTTATACTCGAGTCAATAGGTTTTCCTCGTTTTTGGTGGTAAAATGAGGGGTCTCGGCTTATACTCGGGTCGGCTTATACTCGAGTATATACGGTACATACAAATTCAACTTAAGAACAAACCTGTGGATCCTATCTTGTAAGTAACAAAGGCACTTCCTGTAATTATAATTACATTAACATTGCGGACCCTGGTGTTGGTTACAGGCTAGGTTACCACGAAAAACATGAGTTTTGCCAGAAATTATTTGGATCAAAAGACAAAACAGAATTGTGGGATTTGGGATTCGGACATGATCTTGGATGTTTTGCTCATCGCTATTGATACTTTGCTGATTGGTTGTGGACTTTATGGTTTTGGTCTGCACTGTATCATTCGTATGTGAATCTGATACATAGTTTTTCTCTTCATAGGGAAGTTACTCTCCATGGAAAGTGTTAATAATCTGCCTACTTGGCAAAAGAACAGAAGCAACAATTTCTGCAAACACTACATAACACAGTGGTCATTGTTTGAGTCAGGCAGAACATGGGCTACAGTAGGCAAGTTTGTCTCATTAACGTAATGAATACAACATGGAAAAGTCACTGCAAACAGTGAAAAATCTCTTGCAACAACTTTTTTTCCAAACAGGACCAGTTCCAGTTATTATAAGTACAGAGACAAACACAATAGCAAAGTGTAAAAAACTAGAAGAGACTTAAGACTAAACACTGTGAGGAAGTAATGTGAAATCCTGCTTTATTATGTTTACAACCCTGGATGTATAGACTTGAAATGACCATAGGTGCACATTAAGTAGATTCCTATGAGGAAAGTCCTGTGTGTGGACCATGAAAAAACTATATTTTCCTATAAGCAATCTTTATAGGAGGTAATTTATCCACCATATAGCACAATTTGGAAGTCGGATTCACATCCAGTATTAAAATTGCACAATTTTTTTGTCGGCAGTAGATTTTTTGTGGTTTTATGATGTGTCAGTACCAAAATTTTGCTTATAATGTCTTTTTTTTTGGCGCTCAATTTGGGCACAGATCTTCAATCCAACAGTTTTCGTTCTAATCCCCTTCATGAATGTGGTTTCACATTTCTGACACTCATTTGTTCTTACAGTGCGCCAAATATATTAAAGCCGTGCGCCACAATTTAAAATCACATTGCAAATCACCGCTAAAATCGGACGCCAAAAAATAACAACTAACGGCAAAAAAAATGTATGCCCCCCCCCAATGTTACGATATACGTAGGTCCATAGTATTTGAGGGATTAAAGTATAGCTGTATGTACGAGCCATAGAAACATGTTTCTGCAGTGGAAATCAAAAATGTCCTTTTCCATGCCTGTAACTACTTGTTGAGATTGATCACCTCACTAGGAGATCTGTAGAAAAATGGGAAACTTATTAATTGCAGTTTGAAGCCACTGCTTGGTAAGGCAAGAGTTAACATGTGAAATGTAAACCAATAATAACCTTTGTATTATTGTAAAGCAAACCAGGAGCTGACTGGAGAGTGCTGCCATCTTACCAGGGAAATATAAAAACCCCTGGTGGGGGGAGCACAAGGCCTTTTGCACATGTTCTTCAGTCTAAGCAGAAGCAGAGGGTACAGAACCTGTCTTTGCTGCACAAGCCATTGTCAAACTACCAGGAAGCAGAGGTGTCTCAGGTCAGCTGCCTGACACCATGGGCAAGTCAGGAGACTAAGCCCCAGAGCAGAGGTCCAACTGTCTGGAATCGGCTCCATCTACCTGCCCAGCCTTAAGCTACTACCAGGCTGTGAGCAGCCTCAGGACGTTCTCCCACCAGCTTTCCAGCCTGCTGAACCTGCTGCTGTTGATGTTAGGCCATTGCATGCTGTTCAAGTTTCAATAAATAACCGTGAGTTGATTTGCACAACATGCCTCCATGTGATCCCTGGATCAGGCTGCTTCACCATCATAGGCTTCCCATCCTCCATCACACAGGGATTCATCTTCCATCAGCCTCTCCCTCCATATTTCTTGCATACACCACCTGCTGGAGACCTCTAGCCCAATACCATAGCATGCCCAAAGACGCATAAGCCAGCCACTATTCCAGGGTCCGGCTGTCTACTGCCACCGAAGAAAGTCTAATTCCCGCGGGAGGGGGAGGGATGTTGCAGTTGTGTTGAGTCTAGTTGGGGGACCTCCTCCATGACATCAATATACCTTATTAGGGAAATATGGACATGGGCTGACTAGTCAGACTATAGGACATTAATGTAAACGTAAGCTTAATGTGGTTACTAAATCTCAGAATAGGTAAAGAGACTGGTTCCGCGTCCCATATCGCGGGTTGCGAGCTCACCCGTACCCCCCAGTGTCGAGGTCCATGTGCACGTGTTCCCATCTCCTAGGACGCATGCATATTGGCTTCAGGAAATTTAAAGGCCCAGCGTACAACGCTGATTGGTGCGCTGGCTGAACACCTCCACCTTTATAAATCCAGCTCCTGCCTTCCTGCCTTGCTGGATCTTTGTGCCTTAATCCCTAGGGAAGGCTGTATTGATGCCTTGTGCTGTTTTTGAGAATTCCCGTTGTGACCCTGGTTCCGTTTCTGACTTTGCTCCTTTGCCGCCTTCCCTGACCTGTTGCTACGTCCCCGACTCCGATCCTGTGCTGCCCGTCCTGACCTCCTGCCTGTCCCCGACCCCGACTATGAGATTGCCTGCCATTCCTGTACCACGACCTTGGCTGCCACTGCGTACAAGTCACGCCTGTGGAACGACCTGGTGGTACCACACTGCAGCAAGTCCAACTCGCTTTGTGGCAGGCTCTGGTGAAAACTTAGACTCCCAGGTAGCGGCTTGTGTCATCATCCGCAGTGGTTCAGGGGTTCCACTACCTCTGAGCCTGACAGTGACTATTGTTTTTATGTGTATTAATAGGGCATATTCAATGGGTATGTTTATCTTATCCTGTAGCTAATAGCAGCGGGACAGATTATCTGGCAAAGATCCCTACCTGGTTTACACCCCCCACCCTACATGCACACAAACATGTTTTTTGTCTTGTTGTATTGGATGATGTAACACTGACACATTCATTTTATTGGACCCATGTACATGTATTGTATTTTTCATGTATCTGTATGGAGGATGTAGAAAACTCAGAGAGGGTCCTATACTTGCCCGTGTTTAAGGCTCTGCCCACCCATAGAAGTTTTTAGGAATGTGAAAAATATGAATGCCATGCAAGTATTATCCATGTGCCATTTATAATAATAATCTTTATTTATATAGCGCCATCAAATTCCGTAGCACTTTACAAATCATAGGGGACATATACAAATATAATATTACATTACAGTACAAACAGTCATATGGAACAATAGGAGTGAGGGCCCTGCTCACAAGAGCTTACAGACTATGAGAATGAGGGGTTGACACAAGAGATTGTATAATGGTCCAGCAATTCTTTTATAAGGGAAAAATATAAAATTATTTAATTATTATTATTTAAATAATAATAATAATTTAATAAATAATTTAATAAATAAAAATTCTGCTGCTTGAACCAGCCATCAGCCACCATCTTATTTACAGGGTCCTAGCTGAAAAAGACTGCAGAGCAGGAACTTGGTATATATCTGCTGTTTGCCGGATAACAGATGGGAGATAGGACATAGGATGGATTAGTAAAGGGAGAGTTGACATTTCATGCAGTTAGCGAGTGTGATAGGCTTGCCTAAAGAGATGGGTTTTAAGAGCACGTTTCAAGAGTCCGGGGAAGAGCATTCCAGAGAATTGGTGCAGCTTGGGAGAAGTCCTGGAGACGTGCGTGGGAGGTTCGAATTAAGGTAGAGATTAATCTAATATCACTGGCAGATCGTAGAGCACAAGAGAGGTGATAGACTGAGGTGAGGGGAGAGAGATAGGGAGGTACAGCATCATGCAGAGCTTTATGGATGAGGGTTATTATTTAAAGTGAATACGGTAAGAGACAGGCAGCCAGTGCAGTGATTGACACAAACTGGAGGCATCCATGTAGCGTTTGGTCTGATAGACGAGCCTGGCTGCTGCATTAAGAATAGATTGTAGAGGTGAGAGTTTGGTGAGTGGAAGACAGATTAGTAGGGAGTTACAGTAGTCTAGTTGAGAGTGAATAAGCACAACAATTAGCATTTTAGAAGTTTCAATTGTCAGGAATGGTCAGATTCTGGAGATGTTTCTGAGATGCATGTGGCAAGAGCGAGCAAGAGATTGAATATATGGTGAAAAAGAGAGGTCAGAGTCTAGCACAACCCCAAGACAGCGGGCCTGTTCCCTCAGTGCCATGGTGATCCCACAGCCTGAGATGGAGAGGTCAGGGTTAGGTCGGTTAGTAGATGGTGGAAAGACAAGAAGTTCAGTCTTAGAAAGATTACGTTTCAGAGAGAGGACATGATGTTGGAGACAGCAGATAGACAATCACTAGTATTCAACAAACAAAAGCAAAGCTGTGTGCCACTGTTAAATTGGTACAAAAACATGAATTTTTATTGAAGCACACACCTAAACACAGACAATGCTATAAAAACAATTAAAAATACTAGTACATAAAAAGTACATACAGTACAAATTCATGTTATTGATACTCTGGTAAGTACAACAACAAACCCCTCTTGAATGGGTAGCGTAAACCAAGATCAACCCTATAGAAATGTAAACAAGTTGAAAGTGCCTGTGCATATAGCCAGCTGACATAAAAATACTAAACAGGTAGACTGGTGACTAGAGAGAATGTTCCTCAAAAGTTAGTGAGGTAAGTGCAAGGCAGATCCCCAGTATACATTACAGGTTATCTGGCATTAAGCCAGACAGCGTGGTGACAACATCAAAAATAGGTGTTGATGCAAAAGTCAGGAGGTAGAGGGTTCCCTACGCGTTCTGTCTCTCACTGGAGACTTCCTCAGGGGTAAACATGCCCCCTTGTTGCCAGGCTCCCCTTATGCCAGGCTCCACAACACTCACCATCAGCTGTTACATCGTGCGTGTTAGGCGTGCGTGCGCACTACAGATGCATCTGCAGCTTTGCTTTTGTTTGTTGGATTCATTGACATTTTTGGTGTACACCACTGCTGTGCAGGGTTCCACTTTCTTGATTGTGCAATCACTAGTATTCTGCAGTAAGTCAGGTGTGATGCTACGTGCAGAAATATATAGCTGGGTGTCATCAGCATAAAGATGATACTGGAAACAAAATCTGCTGATGCTTTGTCCAATGGGGACAGTATAGAGGGAGAAGAGAAGAGGACCTAGGACTGATCCCTGAGGAACCCCGACACTGAGAGGAAGATGAGAAAAGAAAGTTTCAGAAAAGGAGACACTGAAAGTGCGGTCAGAGAGATAGGAAGAAAACCAAGAGAGTGCAGTGTCCTTTAGGCCAATGGAGTGAAGCATCCTGAGGAGGAGCTGGTGGTCCATAGTATTGAACGCTGCCAATAGATCCATAAAAATGAGTAGTGAATAGTCACCTTTGGATTTAGCAGTGAGGAGATCATTGGAGACTTTAGAAAGAGCAGTTTCAGTGGAATACATAGAGCGGAAACCAGATTGCAGGGGGTCAAGGAAGGAGTTAGCTGAGAGAAAACGGGAAAGTCGAGAATAGACCAGGCGTTCCAGGAGTTTGGAGATGAAAGGGAGGTTAGAAACTGGTCTGTAGTTAGTAGCATTGGATGGGTCCAGTGAAGGTTTCTTTAGTGAAGGGGTAACAACAGCATGCTTGAAAGAAGAGGGGACAACACCAGAAGTGAGAGACAGGTTGAAGATTTTAGTGAAGTGAAAAGTGACTGCTGGGGAGAGAGAATGAATGAGATGTGAGGGGATGGGGTCACTGATACATGTAGTGGGGCTGGCAGAGGAAAGAAGCCTGGACACCTCTTCCTCTGTGACTGGCTCAAAGGAAGAGAGTGAACAAGATAAGGTACCAGAGAGAAGGGGATTAGTGGGGTGAGAGGATTGAGCAATTACTTCCTGACGAATGCAATCAATTTTATCCTTAAAGTAGGTGGCCAGATCTTCAGCCCCAAGTGGCGGCATCTTTGGTGTTAGTAAGTTAGTAAAATAGACCTGTTTAGCACGGTGAAGGGCACAGTTATAGGTTTTTAGCATAAATTTGAAGTGTAAAAAGTCTGCAGATGTGCACAATTTTCTCCACAGAGGTTTGGCAGTCCTGGAGCACCGCCGAAGAAAACAAATTTGTTTGGTGTGCCAAGGTTGCCCGCGTCAGTGCTGAAAATTTTGGATAGTGAGTGGTGCCATCTAGAGCGCTTCTGACAGTGTGATTATAGTGGTTAGTAGCCAGGTTTGGACAGGTGAAGGACATCTATATTTAATCATCAGTTACCACAATAATGAAACCCTTTGCGGGGTTAGGACAAGCTTTAGAACACATCTTTTGTCAGCCTTTTTCTCTTTTGCGTGACCACATGCGGCTGACACACAGATTGCTTTTTCAGATACACTGCTCAGCAGATGCTGATGACACATGGACAGCAAAAAGAGGACCAGGTATCCACTGTTGGAGAATAGCACAGTCTGTGTACAGGTAGCCTTAGGCCTCTTTCAGACTAGAGTGTGGTGTCTGTTTTCAGTCTTTGTGGTGTCCCGTGGGCTGCAGGCAAGAGATAAATAGTGCATGTGAGAAAAAGAGAAAAGTGACCTAGAAAACAAAAAAGTATGAGTATGCTATCCAAAAAAAATCAGGAATAGCATACAGATGTGAAAAATGCTAGTCTCATAGAATAACTTTAGGTCTTACAATTCATCAGTGAACACTTTCCTATGGCTACACGGGTTACACATGTCCTGGACTTTAGACATTGGACAGTTTGTGAAGTAACAGTCTAGTAACTGGCTGACAGTAACAAATATTTCCTCTTCTTAGTTCCTTTTATTACAGTCTACTCCCTTTTTATGGTGCTAGCGGAGTGAAAAAGCATAAAATCACAATAATAGAACTGGTGTGAATCGGACACTGTTTTCCCTAACAACAGTATAATCCAATGGAGATTCCCTAAACAATTGTATGTGTATGGCGACAACCTGATGCCACCTTTGCCACATTTTTCTCCCGTGTGCTAGCCTGTATTTCTATGGTCTTGTATACACAGCTGTGGTTTCCATAGCCCCATGTATGAACCAAGTGCCAGAAACTCAAAACCCAGAGCAGGTTCTATTCCTACTTGTGTTTCCAGCTCATACATTCCCATGGAAGTCTATTGGAACATTTAAAAAAACGGATGCAACACAGGTGTCATCTGTGTGCTGAAATTACATGCATGTTCAGAATACCCGGAGGGAAGTTTTTATATGAATTCAGCCATTTGTAAAAGTCTTATGTAAACAGGTTTATCCTGGCGAAACACTTTAACTACAGGGTGTTTTTCATTTTTCCTCTTGCCGAGTAAATAAATCACTTCTGGGGGATTTCCATCTGAGCGTTTCCTGTTCTGAGTGAGTCGTGTCGCTTTCTTTCCACACAGTTATACCTAATACTGCTTTTCACAGACTGTTATTACTGGCATCCTGATAGTAACAGAATAAACCAATGGCAGTACGGCTCTGGCAGGACGGATCACATGTACATGGTAAATGCTGCTGAATATGTCTATTGCTATTAATTCACTGAAACACAGAGAATCCCACATACATAAAGGGGTTTTTCGGTAGTTGAAAAACACGTCTTCATTAGAGATGTCCGAACACTAAAATGCTCGAGTGCTCGTTACTCGGGTCAAACTTTTCCCAATGCTAGATTGCTCGTATCGAATAACAAACCCCCATTGAAGTCAATGGGAGACATTGAAAGAACACTAAAGAAGAACACATTGCAGATGTTTGGAAACATCTGCAATGTGTTCTTCACTGTGTCCTTCACTTAAATGATCCTGTGTTCACTGTTTTCATTGTATTCTTCACTGTTCTTCACTGTGTTTCGTTAAGTAAATACTCGATGCTCGAGTGCTCGTATCGAATAACAAACCCCATTGAAGTCAATGGGAGACTCGAGCATTTTTCACTGAAAGAACATATTGAAAGAACACTAAAGAAGAACACATTGCAGATGTTTGCAGATGTTTTCACTGAAAAAACACATTGAAAGAACAAAGTGAAGAACAGCACATTGCATACATCTGCAATGTGTTCTTCACACATATTGTTCTTCGCATACTATTGTATGGCACGCGTGTCTTGGGATAAGTTAGCAGATGTTCGGAAACATCTTCAATGTGTTCTTCACTGTGTCCTTCACTTAAATGATCCTGTGTTCACTGTTTTTATTGTATTCTTCACTGTTCTTCACTGTGTTTTGTTAAGTAAATGCTCGATCTCAAGCCGTCGAGATACTCGTCCGAGCAACGAGCCGTTTCGAGTAAGCTAATACTCGAACGAGCATCAAGCTCGGACGAGTATACTCGCTCATCTCTAGTCTTCATCTTTCCAAGAACAGCTCCTCTCGTGACCATGGTTTGTGCTGGTGTTGCAGCTCAGTATAGAAATGAATGGAGCTTAGAGGGAAATTGATCTTGTATCACTTATTATTTTAAAAGCCAGAGACATTGCTGGACTTATCCTCTGTTCATAAGTCAAGAGAATTCTTGAACTTTTTCCAGTTGTTCCAATAGCATCCTTTGCAATATTAACAATGCAAAAATTTTGCCCCTCTTCTCAGAGGACCATACAATTCCATCCACCCTTTTTCCCATTACCAAGGACAGTGCCCAGAGGATGGATTCTACCCATGTAGGGCTCTCTGAGAGATTTTTGTCAAATACTTTTTGCTGATGAAAATAGAAAATGTTGCACTACTTAATTAACGTTATATAACATTCCAGTGATGTACCCATTCTGCCAATGTACCTACACTTTTATATACTAAAATATTATGGTAATGTTTTATAACATTTTAGTTTCCACTAATCTCTCTCTGCTAGGCTTTGCAGCTCCTCTGAGTACCAGCATTTATACAAACCTCGAGACTTAAAGCAACGTGCCTTAGGGAAAATTTATCAGGTCCTAATGAAGTTTTCGATGCATAGTGTGAAACGCGTTGTCTTACAATTGATTTTAGCCATTGTTTAAAGTTTTATGATCGAATAAATATACAATATTGAGTTTCAGCACCCTTGGAATAGACCTGGACCTGGATTTATCCACTTCCCAATCTGGTTCACCGCATGAGAGGACTTTTTCTGCATGCATTTCTGGAGACTAAGGATTCCCATGTACAGGACCTTTCCTTTCCTGAAATTACTATGCCTTTGCTGTTGTTGTGCCGGTCAGCACAACCTAATCAGGTGAGGGAATACACTTATTTAATATACTGTTAGGGTTGGGTAACACAAAAGACAGGGGATAGTGTGCCCTGAGCTTGTCCCAACCTCTGTCCCTTCCTGTAGCCCCCCCACACTAAACCGTGGGGCGACTACTTGAAGACTCGAAATACACTGATAAGTGTGGGAAGGGAAACACAAACAGACTGACAAACATAAAACACAAAAGAATGGTAAACTAGCCAGAGTCACAATGAGAGGGTACGTCAAGAGCAAAATCAGTAAGCAAAGAGTCAATGTCAAAAACTAGCCGAGGTCACAACGATACAGATACAGAGCAATACAACCTAATGCTGAGAGCGGGTGGAGAAGGGATTTCAAACACTGGCACAGGTGACTAGTGAAGCTGCAATTTATGCAGCCAGAACTCCACCTCCAGAACCTGATAGGAGCTGGACAGCTTCTGGGAATTAACCCCTCATGGTGCAGAACAACCAGGCACCAAGCAGAGGTACACAAGTCCCAGCAGTTCCGAACACAACTCCTAGACAGCGCAACATCTTAGCAGCCGCTGCCCGGGACGAGAGGTGGAGTTTGCGCAGATACGCGCCGGGGTTCGGAGAACGCTGCTGGCACCACCAGAAGAACCAGAAGTCCCAGCACTTTCCCTAGCGAACCTGACATATACTCTACCAGCCGAAGATAATTTTTTGCACAAGGAAGTGTTTGGATTTTTCTCTTCTACTTTCATTATAATCACTGTATTTGTAATGCATTTTGAAATGCAATTTAAAAGCAGTGGGGAGGAATTTGTCCTGATCAAACATGCATTCACAATGAAACGCTGGTGGGTAGGAATGAGGATCCCGTTTTATGCAGTTTTTTAATCCTAAACACATGGTCCAAACGCATATGCAATGAGGACAAACTCCTACCTGCTGCCTCTGAATTGTGTTTCAAAATACAATTAAAAATAATAATTCTTTATTTATACACTCACCGGCCACTTTATTAGGTACACCTGTCCAACTGCTCGTTAACACTTAATTTCTAATCAGCCAATCACATGGCGGCAACTCAGTGCATTTAGGCATGAAGACATGGTCAAGACAATCTCCTGCAGTTCAAACCGAGCATCAGTATGGGGAAGAAACCAGAAGGGCTGGTCTGAGTATTTCAGAAACTGCTGATCTACTGGGATTTTCACGCACAACCATCTCTAGGGTTTACAGAGAATGGTCCGAAAAAGAAAAAACATCCAGTGAGCGGCAGTTCTGTGGGCGGAAATGCCTTGTTGATGCCAGAGGTAAGAGGAGAATGGGCAGACTGGCTGATAGAAAGGCAACAGTGACTCAAATCGCCACCCGTTACAACCAAGGTAGGCAGAAGAGCATCTCTGAACGCACAGTACGTCGAACTTTGAGGCAGATGGGCTACAGCAGCAGAAGACCACATCGGGTGCCACTCCTTTCAGCTAAGAACAGGAAACTGAGGCTACAATTTGTACAAGCTCATCGAAATTGGACAGTAGAAGATTGGAAAAACGTTGCCTGGTCTGATGAGTCTCAATTTCTGCTGCAACATTCGGATGGTAGGGTCAGAATTTGGCATCAACAACATAAAAGCATGGATCCATCCTGCCTTGTATCAACGGTTCAGGCTGGTGGTGGTGGTGTCATGGTGTGGGGAATATTTTCTTGGCACTCTTTGGGCCCCTTGGTACCAATTGAGCATCGTTGCAACGCCACAGCCTACCTGAGTATTGTTGCTGACCATGTCCATCCCTTTATGACCACAATGTACCCAACATCTGATGGCTACTTTCAGCAGGATAATGCGCCATGTCATAAAGCTGGAATCATCTCAGACTGGTTTCTTGAACATGACAATGAGTTCACTGTACTCAAATGGCCTCCACAGTCACCAGATCTCAATCCATTAGAGCATCTTTGGGATGTGGTGGAACGGGAGAATCGCATCATGGATGTGCAGCCGACAAATCTGCGGCAACTGTGTGATGCCATCATGTCAATATGGACCAAAATCTCTGAGGAATGCTTCCAGCACCTTGTTGAATCTATGCCACGAAGAATTGAGGCAGTTCTGAAGGCAAAAGGGGGTCCAACCCGTTACTAGCATGGTGTACCTAATAAAGTGGCCGGTGAGTGTATAGTGCAAACAGATTGTGCAGCGCTGCACAGAACTTGCCAGATCAGTCCCTGTCCTCATGGGGCTCACAATCTAATCAACCTACCAGTATGTTTTGGAGTGTGGGAGGAAACCAGAGGACCCAGAGGAAACCCTCGGAGCACGTTGTGAGTAAACATGGCCTAAGGGGGGCGGGGGTAAGAGTTGCATCCAATCCCTAGCAGTAACCCCTTTCAGATTAACATGAAGGTCCACTTGTTTTGCAAATATATCAAGGGATTGCAAAAAAGAAGTTTCACATGCTAGACCACAGTCTCCAGTTATGTTCATCTGAGGAATGGGGTGATGTTTCCCTACAATTCTTCCTACTATTCCCTTATCTCTCTGCAGGATGACATCCATATCAGTCTGTAGTGTCAGTGCACATAAATACCCTCATACACATAAATCTCAACTAAACCCATCAATTTTAGTGTTATTGTCCAACTCTATGGACCCTCTTGTGGGATATGAAACGACCTTATCTTGAGTTAGGACTACTTGGGCAATTTCCTGTAGGTGTAGCTTCATTTAAAAGAGCCCAGCTTTTGTGTCTTTGTTCTTATTTAACACAATGGCCAAGGAATAATGGATGACACATCTGCTTGGCTAGCCACCACACTCATTTTCTAAGGAGGGAGTGTCAGTGTGGAGATGTACAGATGTGCTGGAGGCTGCCCCAAGCAAAGAGAACAAAAGCTTTTAAGAAGGCAAGAGAAATATGATAAGGCAGCCCCCATCATTTAGCTAAGCTTAAATGTTTGCCTGTGGGCTATATGGGGGCAGGGTGCTGTTTGCAGCTGATATACAGCAGCAGAAACCTATTCAGACTGTATAGAGCACAATACATGGGGCTTAGTGTGGAGGGAAGACAATGTAGGACTTAGCACTAGGCCTACGACTATCTAGAGGAAGATCATGAAGTCTTGTGACCTCAAGTTATAAGCTGGGACATGAGGCATGTTGTTTCTTTAGAGAACAGCGCCACAGTTGGACATCGTTTTTGTTTGGAATTGCAGCTCAGCTCCCAGAGTAATACCACACACAACCACTAGATGGCTTTAGTACTTTCATTTGGAAGGGAACCTTGTGCAGAAGTGACAGCATTTGCATTGTTGCCAACAATCTGGAATTTGCCAGAATTTTAATATATAAGTCAGCAAATGTGGCTCGTCCTAGCCAAAAAAAAGGGATTGTGCCAAATCTGATCAAAAAGTGGTTGTTTCCCGAGGATTGGGACAGATTCATATCAAACCTAGATTTATTATTGATTAAATTTGATTGTCCTTACATAAAATTACTAATTTATGGAATTGTAACATTTTCTTAATTATGGCTGTACATGCAGAGGTTAGGAAGCACTCCCTGAGCACTGACCCCATGTAATCCAGCACCCACTCGTAGTCTCCATCCCTCTAATCTTGGCAGAGGGAACAGGCTTGGTCTAAGAAACAAGTAACTATCATGTTCTTCCAAATATAACCAGAAGGGGGCAGCAGATGACATTATGTATGTATCCCCCAAAAACATTCAATTTATTTGCTCTTTACTTACTCTTTCTCCTTGTGACAGCAAATAGGGTCTATATCTATAAACATGTATCTTACTGCAGTCAGGAGTCTACATTTCTATAGATTTATCATTATATGCTCCAGTTATTACCTCTGTTGTTCAGGACATGCTGGGAGTTGTGGTTCACTAACAAGTGACCACTTCACAATGTATCTTGTAGATAGTGGTTGTAGTTGTGCTTGAGACCAGGAGGGGGAGACACAGGGATCACACACTGATGCTAATACTGATGCTGTGATACTTTGGGACTTGTCCGTAGTGTAAACTTATCCATATTAAAATGGGACAGTAACTGATAGGACTGTAGGATACAGGTAACTATTGACACAGGTAATTTGTGATATAAGTGCCGGTTTTGAAGTCCTCTGATAAGGAAGATGCTTATTACATGCCAATAAAAGCTTTAAGATAGTTTTTATGGTTATAATAAAGTAGATGGTTATATGACTGTCATAGTGCAGACAGCCCTATCCATTGTGTAGAAGATGTGCTGGTTAGGCACACATTTACTTCAATTTAATCTGAACTGCACTTTCCAGGTCTAAAGCCATTGCTGGTAATTTCAGTCGGTTGCTATGATAGATTATAAAAATGTAATTGTAATATATTTGTCAACATTAGCAAGGTTTAAAATTCTTATTGTCTGCTACCACTAGGGGGAGCTCCTGTTACTACATAAATAACTACTAACTAATCAGAGTCAGGGATTACATGGCGAGGAGGAAGATCCTAACTCTCCTTAGCATTGGCTGCAGGGTGATAAAATGTCATGTTATTATTAGTAAGAGGAAGCTGTTGGACATTTCATTAATGAGGGGAGGCTTCTGTACATTTCATTAACAATGGGATGTTGTTCTTATAATTCATACGCCTGGATAACTCTTATCCTTGTATTGTCTAAATTTTGTTTTTGACATATTAAAATCTTTAATAATTAAAAAAATAAATAAAGTAAATAATGGGATGCTGTTGGACATTTTATTAATGAGGGAAGGCTGCTAGAGAGTATATATGGTATATGAGTATGATGATGTGTCTGTCTAGCATAAATTTGCATTATCAAGTGTAATGTGTGGGATGGGGTTGGCAGGTTAAGAGTTTATGTATATGGGGCCCAAATCCAAAGTTTGAACCAGGGTCCACTGGTATCTTGTCATACCACTGCACACAAAAGTATTTTTCTCATGGGTGCTAGTGTAATTGCCCACTGGACAGGGACATTACAAACCTTTAATCTTCCAGCGATCCTAAGCTATGAAGGTGAGGTATGACCGACTTTATCCTATCTCTCTATAGAGACATAGTTCAGAGATTCTTATGTGGTTCAGTTCTTGTGCAGAGTCTGGGCCTCCTGGAGTTCTGTGCCACAATATCTGAGATCTTATTGCTATTACAAAATTATAATCAGCACTGAATTCTGGGCCAACAAATTGAAAAAAAAATTTCACTCCAAGATTTATTTACAAAAATCTCCTCCTTAGCCCTTTGTCACAGGGGCTTCAGCCTCCAATTCATTCTACAAACAAAATGCTATGGCTTTGGGTTACAGGTGTCCTATTTGCCTGCCGACTAAAGTGGGTCAGATGATCAGTTCTAAAAATTCAGCCAAATCAAACGCACAAATATACAGCACTGTGAAAGAGTCTGACGACATGTCATATTAGTATAGATTCTGAGACCTTTCTATAATTACTGGGCTGGGACACAGGGAAATATCAACATATCTTAAGGAATATGAGCAGCAGAGTTGTGCCGTATTGTAAACATGGGGAAGAAGAGGCAGCATCTTACATCCCTGTGTACTGTGCTCCATGATTTATAACGGACTGACCATGCACGTCTGAATAGCCCTTTTACACTGTATTTAATGGTGCACGTAGGACACCAGACACTACAAGGGCCACTTGATCTTACAGCCCAGGCAACATGGAGTCACCATTAGACAAATCATCCGACTGCAGTTGGAATGGCAATGATTCTATCCTGAATATCCTGCCTTTATACATAGAACAGCGCATAAGGTTTATTCCGAACCTATGAAAAGCCTAGAATAATTTCCTAATACCTTAATGAATGAATGGCATCTATACTGTGATTCTACAGCAACTTTTGTACACATGTACCCAGCTTACTTACACATCAGTCCCAGGGTGTTTGGATTTTCAGCTGGAGAATCTTCCTAGCTCTAATCTACCAGAGCAGCAGATTAGAGGGGTTTTCCATCCCCCCCCCCCCCATACTACTAATGACCTATCCACAGGTAGATCCCCTTCTGAACAGGTGAATATGTCCCATCCTAGATATATCCTTTACATCCAGTCCCTTTATGTATGGAATTGGTTGTTACTGTTAGTTACTTCAATAACGACAATTGTTGTGTGTGACAATACTATAGAGACATAAGGGATCCATCAATATAAAGGAACTATTTTTTACACCCCTAAACTACCAGTCAGGTGTAATATGAAATGTCCTTTCTAGAATTCCCTCCTTTATGTGAAATCTCACACATTTATCTATAAAAAAAATTTTTTCCCCAAAGTCCGGCAAATATGACTCTTCTCATCCCATTTTGGTGATGAGGTGAGTCAAGTTTAGTGGTTGCACTTCAGAAGCCCCAATCCTCTGTTCTATAGCACCTAGAAACATGCTCCATGTTTCTAGGTGTCATACTAAAGATAAGAATCCCATCTTTCAGATCCCACAGGCTTATGGCTTTGTGCGCTGCAGAACAGGAGATACAGGCAGCAAAAGATATAGTGGGAAATGTGAGCTGGAGATAAAGATCCAGTTTTTGCTTATTTTTTAATTGACTGAATGTCCAGTTCTGTAGCTCACAGAAGCCTGATGTTATTTGAAAGATAAAATTCTTATCTTTAGAGTAGAAGATAGCGGCTTCTGAATTGACAACAACCACTAAACTTGACTCATCTTATGTGAAAATGGGATGAGAAGAGTCATTGACTTTGGGGGAGGTTTTCTTTTTATAGAGAAGTGGGTGAGATAAAGTAGGGAATACTAGAAAGGCGACTAGTAGTTTAGCAGGGTAAAACCTGGTGACAGATTCTGGCTGTCAGCATTGACTTGCTATCTATTACAGCACAGCCCAGAGATATGTGGACTTTTATTCAGTAACCAAGCATTGAGGGGGGCGACTGATGCCTAGACACCAGCAGTAGGGATTGCTGGTTTCAGTGTTCTAGTAAAAGAGCGCCCTACAAAAAAAAGAAGCCAAAATTCATGATGTGTATATGTCGTACAATTAGGATTGTGTTTAGAGGACATCTACCACCAGGATGAAGGATTGTAAACCAAGCACACTAACATACTGGTGTGTGCCCCCTCTGGCAGGATCTGCTCTTAGTTTCTTATGCCCTTGTTTTTAAGAAATAAAGATTTTAAAAATTATGCAAATGAACCTGAGGGGCTCCAGGCTCCATGACATTTATGGAGCCCCTCAGGTTTATTTGCATAATGTAGAAACTTTGAAATACGCCTAGCGATAACTCATACCTTCTATCTCTGATACAACAGGATTGGCCGATCCATAAGTTTTATGTATTGAACTAAAACCAAATGTATTATTTATACTTACAAACATAAAAGTTCGCGCTGAAGGCTTTTTCCAGCTCCTATGGCGGGAAGCAATACTCCTGTGAATCCGGTCTCCTTTGACCAGTGGTGCGCCTGAGACAATACGCATGAGCAGAGACATCTGGGGAAAAGCTAAGCAAGACTCCATTACAAGGAGGCGGCAGACGCCAAACATTGCGCGAGACGCCGTGGGATCATTGGAGGTATAAGGCACAGGACCCACACATTTGTTACACCAACCATACACCAAACGCAGTATACAGCAAGTCTTGTCTATTACCTTGCTCTGGATGAATTTATATAACAACAACTGTGCCTGGATGTCCCAGTAAACTATGTTTAGTCCCAAAGCCATTGTCCCATAGCTCACACATTACTACAGAATCAATAGGCTCTATATCTGGGTATTTATCTACAAGCCCACACACGTCTTTACTAAGTGACATACGGCATGTATAGACCGTTATAGTATCTTTGGTCGAGTTATATATTTTTAGGTGTTTATATCATTATCATTATTGTATGTATGTACATATCAAGTGAGTGGATCATAGCTAATACATTAGGAGTATTTTCCATGTTTTCCAGATTTTTTACATTCTACATTCTTCTCAATTAGTTAATATTTTATTGGTAATAATATAGCAAAAAAAGTTACACAATGTGATCGGCGCCCCCTGCTGTTACCTCACACTGGGTTTCTGCACGGCACTTCAGTAAGGCAGCTCGCACAAAAGAGGTCCCGCAGAGCTCAGTCTGATCTGTCCTCGCTACCGCTGTAGTGATAGGGTGTTGGGAGCCCGTCTCTTCTTCTAGGCTTTCCTACAATCAGTAATAATAATAATTCCTTTATTTATATAGCACACACATATTCCGCAGCGCTGCATAGAGCTCGCCAGATCAGTCCCTGTCCCCAATGCAATAATAATAATAACTCCTTTATTTATATAGCGCACACATATTCTGCAGCGCTGCACAGAGCTCGTCAGATCAGTCCCTGTCCCCAATGCAATAATAATAATTCTTTATGTATATAGCGCACACATATTCTGCAGCGCTGCACAGAGCTCGTCAGTCCCTGTCCCCAATGGGGCTCACAATCTAATTAACCTACCAGTATGTTTTGGAGTGTGGGAGGAAACTGGAGGACCCTGAGGAAACCAATGCAAACACGGAGAGAACATACAAACTCTTTGCAGAGTAGCTAAATATCCCAGTTATGATAATGAGGGTCCTGTCCTGACAGAAAGTTGCTGGAGACAAGTAAGTCACCTCTATTAGGGCGCGTTCACACGTTGCGTTTTGGTCGCGTTTTCATTGCGTTTGAAACGCATATACAACAGCTGATGAGAGGTGATTTGCCTAATTACATTACCGTTTATGTTTGTAAACGCAATGTTAACGCAGGTCAAAACACAACGTGTGAACGCGCCCTCACTGATTATCCTGTGGAGCATTCAGAGATAACAGGTACAAGTACAGGGGGGCAGCACCACATTATCCTACAAAATAATCTGCGACCTTAGATTAAGTTCACACCCATGTCCAGCAGGATCCAATATTAAAAGTAGGAAAAAAAGGCATGATACAGGTGTGAACTGGGCCTTACATACTCATGCTGTAAAATAACATCTAACTTCTTCATCTACACTAAGGCTGCGTTCACATTTAGCCTTTTTTTTGCATTTAACATGTTTTCAACTACGTGTTAATGCGTGCGTTTTGTAAACGTGGACAGCTATGTAATTAGGCAAATCTCTTCTCAGCTGTGTTTGAGAATGCATACGTTAACGGAACATGTGAAGGCAGCCTTAAGCGATGCGTTTCACTGGAAACAAATATGCATTTGGGCAAAGGCTGCGTTTGTTAACACATTGCTAGTGGTACATGTGACCGCACCCTGAGGGTGAAGACACACATGGCGTTTTTGGGCCGTTTTTACTAAGTGCGTTTTCAGATCGTTAAAAACGCATGCGTTAAAAAAAGCATCCGTTTTTTAAAAACGCATGCGTTTTTGTCCGTTTTTCCAAAATTGCGCAATGAAAAACAGACAAAAACTCATGCATTTTCAAAAAACGCATGCGTTTTTATAAAACGGATGCGTTTTTAACGATCTGAAAACGCACTTAGTAAAAACGGCCCAAAAACGCCATGTGTGTCTTCACCCTAAGGTTGCATTTACACAGCCGTCTGGTGGGATGTATATGCGGCCCCATATACGGCAATGGTGGCCTGGTGGCGGTACACCGGGAAGAGATAGAGCATGTTTCCTATGGAGGGGGGAAGGGGTCACCTCCTCCTCCTCTCCAGCGCACGGTGGTATGCCTGCCCAGTATTTTGCCGTGTGAATGCACCCTAAGGGCGCGTTCACACGTTGCGTTTGTTAACAATTTGTTTAAGCTTGCCTTTTATAAATGCAGTGTTGAAAACAATGTAATTAGGCAAATCGCTTTAGCTGTTTGACAATATATGCGTTTAAATGCAAACAAAACACAATATGTGAACGCAGCCTTAGGGCGCGTTCACATGTTGCGTTTTGACCTGCGTTTTCATTGCGTTTGAAACGCATATACAACAGCCAATGAGAGATAATTTGCCTAATTACATTACCGCTTACGTTTGTAAATGCAATGTTAACGCATGCACTAACAAAACGTGTTTTAACACTTTGTTAATGTGTGCGTTAACATTGCGTTTACTATGCATTTTGTAAACAGAAACGTTAACAGTGATGTAATTAGGCAAATCACCTCTCCTCAGCTGTTGTATATGCGTTTCAAACGCAATGAAAACGCAGGTCAAAACGCAACGTTGTGTGCTGTGTTGTTTACATTTAAACGCATACATTGTCAAAACAGCTAAAGCGATTTGCCTAATTACATTGTTTTCAACAGTGCATTTATAAAACGCAAGCATAAACAAATTGTTAACATAGTGTTGACATCATGTTAACATATGCATTTTGTAAATGCAATGCTGACAATGTAATTAGGCAAATCCCTTCAGCTGTTTGAAAATGTATGTGTTAAACGCAAACAAGACGCAACCCTGTGAATGCAGCCTTAGGATGTCTGTCTTCTTGTGGCTTACACCATCCTACTGAGTGGTCGGAGGAATGCGAGTCTCTGCCCGAGGTCAAACTACATGAGTGTATATACTATTGAACTCTATCTCAAGCCTATTGAGCGACTGACTTGCATTTACACTCACTATGGAATGTGTTTTACAAGGTATATTGTTCATACAGGATGATGAAAAGATTTTATGAAGAATAAATTGTAGCTGCTAACAATGAATTAAAGTGGAATAATTTGTTCAAGTTTCTTATGGTGTATATTATTGGACACTATTCATTGATGCGGTCACATGTACTGCTAGCACTGCGTTAAAAAAATGCAGCATTGGCCCAAATGCATATTCGCTTCCCGTACAGCCCATGCCATTAGTAACCAATCACATGCATTTCACTCATTACTCCTCTTGTATATAAGCAGTAAAAGAAGCCTGGAGCTGAAGGTAGGCATATTCTATATAAAGTATAGGCCTGTTATATGTATTCTAGATACTGCCAGGTGGAAAATCTGTATACTACAGGAAGTATATATTTTTGGCGCACACATTGTGCGGTAAGACTGGAATTTAAGATGTTGGTACAAAGGTCATGAACTGTCCACATTTATGAAGGTGAAATAGAAATTGGTAGATCAGCTATTAGCTCATCCACTTTTGCGACAAAATAAAGTGCAGGAATGTTGTGGTGCCCACACTTCATAAATATGGTGCAGAAAGGGATAAAAAAAAATTGCCAAAAGCTGTTAGAAAGTCAAGCCCCCATTGTCATCCTTGTAAGAAACAAGTGTGAACCCACTGAATATTGGAGTCAGAAGTGCACCCCCCCCCACTGTGTATGTAAAATATGGCTTTTAATATAATGAAAGAAATGCAAAGTCAAGGTTTGTTTATTCATTTTTTATAAAAGAAAGATTTATTTATAGTACTCAACCTGAATATACAAAGTGATGTTCAAGCATCAACTGATGAGGTATACAGCGTTATAACCTAGTCATAAATGCTATGAAAGACTACTCCACATGTTCCTCAAAAATCTCTGCTATAAACACTTTGATAGCACATTAGGATACAGAAAAAAAATTTACATATTGAACCTTGCCATTTTCCAAACGTATTTTGCTTGCACAACTATATACGGAACAGCGACAAATCAAGTCCAAAGATCTATACAGAATGCCCCAGGATTTCCCTCCGGCTAAACAAGACCCATGTCTTTGGCCTTCATTGCATATGCACCTTCTATGCTAACACCTTATATTACAGGAAGGCAGCTTCACTCAAGAATACACATGGCTGTACTAGAATGAAAGACATGTGCTTCAGAGATGTACAGACAAAGCAAAGCTATACCACCACTTAAAACAAACGATCTTTTTTCTTTTTTATTGTAGCAGTCAACCAGTACAAACAAGCACCAATAAATAACATTTTACAAAAAAAAAACCTTTGCTATCTTGGCCATGTGATGTTACAGGTTTCTAGTGCATGTGGGTTTACAGTATATAAAAAAGTCGTTCTGTAAAATGTACAGATATAAAGCACATTCTCTACTGTTTAAATTCAACCATGTCACTTAAGCTATAAAATGTCTGGGAACGAGGAAGGGGGAAGAGGAGGAGGGATTTAGGCGGACTCTTTCACTTCTGTGGAATCTCCGTTTTCTGTCTTCTGTTTTTTAGTTTCAGTTTCCTCCTAAAAAGCAAAGAATGCCATTTATTGTAAATACATTCACACGATAAGGACTAACTGAAGTGATATCCTGATGGGACTTGCTGGAGGTATGGTGAATATATGGGAATATCTGAGTGGTTCTTACCTCATCCTCTGCTGGGCGTTTTACAGATTGACCATCAGCCTCAGTCTCTTCTCCTTCACCTTCCTCCTCTTCTTCATCACCTTCTCCCTCGCCTTCACCTTCTTCTGGGGAAAAAGGGAATACATGGCATTAAAAAAAAGTAATAGGGCATCATAGCGAGAGAATAATTAATCTTAAAAGAAAGGTTTTGTGTAAATCCCCCAGAAATTACCTTCATCATCTTCCTCTTCAGGGTCCTCTGTGTTTTCCTCACTGTGGTCTGCACCATTCTCCTCCTGCAGAAAATACACATAGGTTAGCGGCAAAGAATTTTATAACTGTCCTGAAACCATATCTTAAATATGTTGCTATAGTACAGATATACAAAGATCAGAAAGATTTAGTGTTGTAACCATCACTGCACGCAATAAAGCTTTCCATGGGTTATATCTGCTATTGCAATGTAATTACATTAAAGTGAATGGTGCCTAGCTGCAGTACCACATGTAACCTATGGACATGGGTGGCGCTGTTTCAAAGCATTCAAGTTTTTCTAATCCTAGAAAATCCCAAACAAGAACATGTCCCAGAATGCCCTTTGCCCTGGTCACATTACACTTACAGTGCCATTGGCTGGGGCATCACCGCTGCCATTTTCTGCCTTCTCTGGTTCCTCTACTACTTCCTTCTTCTCTTTAAGATCCTGCACAAGATAAATAGAAAATTAAATATAATTTAGATTTTAAAAAAAAATTTTATATAAGAAACTTAATTTGTATTAGTTTTTTGTTAATCACTATTACACTTATACAAAATACATGATTGAATTAGTAAGATAGTTATAGGCACACGACAATCAAATCCATCCCCCGCAGGGGGAGAGAGCGCGCTCCCGACGCGGGAACGAGCATCGGGAAACAAAGACCATGCCGCGCAAGCGCAGAACCAGCAGGGAGCGCGCGCCGTCGGCCCCGCCTCCGGTCCGTAACCCCGCCTCTCGCCACAGGGCCGCCCCCGCATTTTCCAAAGGCTCCAGAGCGCGCCTCCTTCCCGCCGCTCACCCCTCCTTGCCATCTCCCTCACACGGTTGGAGGGGGCTGGAGGAGAGCCAGCGCAGGTGGCAAGGCAGCTCCGAGGGGAGACATGGGGAAATAACACGCCATAAATAAGGCGGAATCTGGGGAATATACGGGCGAACTAATAATTCACTCAGATAACCAACATTTAGTAACCTCCACGCGATACCCACGCATGTACAATGTAGTGACTGACAATAGGCGGTGACTGCACACTGTATACAGGTGAGGCGCGACGTGGAGCCAAAAGCGCGGGAGCCTCGGACAGGTGAGGGAACTGTCACCAATGAGCAAAACGTGAGGTAAATTTCCCACCTCAGACTCGCATATCGCACATAGTAACGTCATAGCAACGACTGAGGTAAAAAACAAAAAAACCTTCAAGTACAAAAATTTCTCATGTGAGGTAAAAAAAAAAAAGGTTACAATTCAAACAGAAGATTTCTGAGGTAAATGTACACGGGAGGACCCGGGCGGCCGCTTCTATCTCAGGGACACATCACCAGAAGCAGGAACATTAATACAGGGATATAGAATCCAATGAGCGGGAGGTAAGACGGGATAACTTGAGGTGAGGACATCGCTGGCCGATATGACAGAGCATCGGCGCCGACTTGCTAGCGACATCTGAGCAGCTGACGAGAAATTGTGTCACCAATTACAGAAGGTGAGAGACACGACACATCTCAGGTAAATCTCACAAGCCGCCGGTGCTGAGCGCGGAGCAGATGCCGACCCACAGCTCACGTTTCCCGACAAAAAAAGAAGAAAGAAGAGGCAGGTCCGGTCAATATCCAATCGGGACCCCGCACCGAGCCGCCAAATAAGCGATAAAAGTTGTCAGGATGAACCCACGGACGGGTACGAGTCGCTTCAGTCACCAAACCGCGTGTTGAGAAAAGACAACAAAGAAACCCGCCACGAACAATGGAAGACACGATGTGACAGGAGCCCATTAGAATACAATACCTTGACAGCTGGCACCTCGGTGGTGGTAGTAGTGGTGGTATCGACAGCGGTATCGGCCATGTTCTTGGAAGTTCGGAGAGTTCAATAAAAAAAAGAAGAAAAGGAAGAGGAGAGCTGACTGGAGCCGGAGGACGGAGAGGAGATGATGGAAGACACCAGAGAGCAGGCGGTGTGCAGAGAGGAGTGATACAACTGTACCACAAAGCGAGAATTAAATACGAGCCCGGGGTGGGCGGGACTATGCAGATGCAACGCGTAGGGAATGGCTGGAAGCGGCTCCCACCTCCTTCCTGATTCGCTTTTCCGACTGTCTATTATGGGCTTCGCCCCGCCCCGTAGGGATGCCAGGCTCCTCGCTTTGTGATTGACCGAGGCTCATGCGATAGCTCCACCCCGTATGCTAATTGCGCGGTGGAGTTGCACGGATGCTCTGCAGCATCTATTGGTGGCCGGGGAGGAGTCTCGTTGTGTGTTGCGGAGCGCGGCCCCCTCCTTTGTTGTACGGATGGATGTGACTGGCTGGGAGCACGCTCCGGCCCGGGCTCGCTCCGCCGCCGCCATTGGCTTGTTATGGAGTAGTGTTGTACAACCCGTAGGAGGGGAGCGAGAAGTGTGCGGGGGGATGGGGATGCGTGGAGTGTGTGATCGGGGAGGACACGAGTTTAAACTTAATATTTCCGGTGTTGCCATTTGTGGAGTGAAAACAAAGCTGCTGCCGGGATGGCTCCTTATTAGAAACACATTGGTCCCCGGACGTGCAGCTACTGCTTTCTCCAACTCTAAGCTGCCGTTTGGGGAACTTTTTTTGCTAATATGAAGATGAGTCAAGTGATGAGGCACTAAGTACCAGGTCCTCTGCACCTTACCATAGTCCTGACTGGTGATCACAACTCACATTCCCAAACACACCTAGGACTGATGGATGTCATACACATTACAGAAAGGCTGTGGATACTAAAGAGTTACTGTGGTACTCCATACAAAGGACTATCGCTCACTTATAAATAAGCGTGCAGTTCAGCCTCCCTGCCTCTATACTTATATAGTATAATCACACTGAACTCCCAGCTTAGGCTCAGTTCACACCTGATTTCAGCAGGTTATATTCCGCCCGGAAATAGTGGACAAGCCTAAATTTTTCCCCCACTATTATAAGTGAATTGTAAAAAAAAAAAGGCAACCATCCGCATATGGAAGTCAATGGGGAGCGGAAGGATGACAGAAGCCTCCCCGCTAGCATTCTGTTCTTAGTTTACATTACTCTCCTCTCCTAAAATGGAGAATGTAATGGAAACACCCAACACAGGTATGAACTGAGCCTAATAGAGGTAGTTTTGTTTCCTACAGGGGTAATTCTCTTCTCAACCATTCATGACATATCCACAGGACAAGTCATTTGTAGATGATAGATGTGGGTCCTGCTGATCTCCTTCCCGAAGCTGGGCTGAAGGACACTGCACAGTCTGTGAACCACGGACTGACCATGGCAAGTGTGTAACAACCCTTAGGTAGGAGATTAGGTGCTGTTTCCACCGTAGGTCTTCTTTAAGGGGCATCCACCACCAGGATGAAAGACTGTATGCAAATGAGCCTAAGAGGCTCCAGGCTCCATCAACACGTTTGGAGTCTGAAGCCCCTCAGGCTAATTTGCATACAGTCCTTCATCCTAGTGGTGGATGCCCTTTAAGCACATTGAATTTCATCAGCCATTTCTTTCGTTCTCTCTGCAGATAAGCTGTGTCTGGCAAAGGCTGGTCTCTATTCTCTACATTGAAAAACACAAGCAAGCCAAACGCTTAATGGGACTCTACAGATCACCACCAATACACATGCAGGTTTAGATGAGATGTTCTGTGAAGAATCCAAACCTGTCTGCTATTACAACAGAACATGTTACCACTAACATGTTGGGTTCTGTTGATATTTTTAAGGAAAGGTGGGTGGTTTCGTGTCCCAAATTGCCATGACAGGTTCCCTTTAAATTTAAGTGTAAACCTGCCCCCCACCACCACCACCAGACACATCGGGACAGATTTATCAAGTGCCTGAAAGTCAGAATATTTCCAGTTGCCCATGGCAACCAATCACAGCTCAGCTTTCATTTTACCAGTGTTCATGAATATTTTAAAGGGGAGCTGTGATTGGTTGCCATGGGCAACTGGAAATATTCTGACTTTCAGGCACTTGATAAATCTGCCCCATCATCTGAAAATTCATCCAGTATCTAATTTATAGGACCTCTCACTCATCCCTCAGGAAGATAAGTTTTGGGCAGGTTGGTATCCCAGTGGCAGCTCCTTTTGTTCTTCATAGATAAGCCGCTGCTAGCGGAGTCTGGAAGTGTTTTTCAGCACTTGCTATACAGTACTTGCACTTTTGGCTATGTCGGTCCTGTAAGTGTAGGAAGGAGAAAAGTTAATATGAGCTTTATTCTGGCTGCAGACAATGGATCTCTCTATCTCTTTACCAAGTGGCAGCGGAGAGGTAGGTCCTACCACAAGGTGCTGACCCCTCTGTACATTGTACCTCCCCGCACTCTCCCTGTTTCTGTCCCCTGTACTCAGACTATTCCAATGCTTTTGCTTGTCTGTACAAGGGTAGAAGCGTCCCCTGTATACAGCAGCTCCAGAGCAGCCTGGGAGATGCTTATCTCTCACTTCCTGCGGAATCTTCCCAGTGACTTCTATGGAACAAGCATGGGTGAGCTTATTGCTTCTCTCATGATGGATTTCTACTGTGCAATGGAAGTGATCTTAACACTGAAAAGAAGACTTTTCACATGGCTGCAATGGTTTAAAGGAACCTGTCACCGTGAAATAACAATTTTCAGCATGTTATAGAGCAGGAGGAACTGAGCACATCGAACACAGTATCCTATCTGCAGGCAACATGTTATAAAGCAGGAGGAGCTGAGCAGAATGTACATAGTTTTCTATCTGCAGGCAGCATGGTATAGAGCAGGAGGAGATTAGCAGATTGTACATAGTTTTCTATCTGCAGGCAGAATGTTATAGAGCAGGAGATGCTGAGCATATTGTACATAGTGTCCGATCCACAGACATCATGTTATAGAGCAGGAGTAGCTGAGCAGAGTGTACATAGTGTCCTATCTACAAGCAGCATGTTATAGAGCAGGAGATGCAGAGCATATTGTACATAGTGTCTGATCCACAGGCAGCATGTTATAGAGCAGGAGGAGATTAGCAGAAAATACACAGTGTCTAATCTGCAGGCAGCATGTTATAAAGCAGGAGGAGATTAGCAGAATGTACACAGTGTCCTATCTGCAGGCAGCATGTTATAGAGCAGGAGATGCTGAGCATATTGTACATAGTGTCCGATTCACAGACATCATGTTATAGAGCAGGAGGAGCTGAGCAGAGTGTACATAGTGTCCGATCTACAGGCAGCATGTTATAGAGCAGGAGATGCTGAGCATATTGTACATAGTGTCTGATCCACAGGCAGCATGCTATAGAGCAGGAGATGATGAGCATATTGTACATAGTGTCTGATCTACAGGCAGCATGTTATAGAGCAGGAGATGCTGAGCAGATTGTACATAGTGTCTGATCCACAGGCAGCATGCTATAGAGCAGGAGATGATGAGCATATTGTACATAGTGTCTGATCTACAGGCAGCATGTTATAGAGCAGGAGATGCTGAGCAGATTGTACATAGTGTCTGATCCACAGGCAGCATGTTATAGAGCAGGAGATGCTGAGCATATTGTACATAGTGTCCGATCCACAGGCAGCATGTTATAGAGCAGGAGTACATAGTGTCTGATCCACAGGCAGCATGTTATAGAGCAGGAGATGCTGAGCATATTGTACATAGTGTCTAATCCATAGGCAGCATGTTATAGAGCAGGAGATGCTGAGCATATTGTACATAGTGTCCGATCCACAGGCAGCATGTTATAGAGCAGGAGATGATGAGCATATTGTACATAGTGTCTGATCTACAGGCAGCATGTTATAGAGCAGGAGATGCTGAGCAGATTGTACATAGTGTCTGATCCACAGGCAGCATGTTATAGAGCAGGAGATGCTGAGCATATTGTACATAGTGTCCGATCCACAGGCAGCATGTTATAGAGCAGGAGTACATAGTGTCTGATCCACAGGCAGCATGTTATAGAGCAGGAGATGCTGAGCATATTGTACATAGTGTCTAATCCATAGGCAGCATGTTATAGAGCAGGAGATGCTGAGCATATTGTACATAGTGTCCGATCCACAGGCAGCATGTTATAGAGCAGGAGTACATAGTGTCTGATCCACAGGCAGCATGTTATAGAGCAGGAGATACTGAGCATATTGTACATAGTGTCTAATCCACAGGCAGCATGTTATAGACCAGGAGGTGCTGAGCATATTGTACATAGTGTTTGATCCACAGGCAGCATGTTATAGAGCAGGAGATGCTGAGCATATTGTACATAGTGTCCGATCCACAGGCAGCATGTTATAGAGCAGGAGATGCTGAGCATATTGTACGTAGTGTCCGATCCACAGGCAGCATGTTATAGGGCAGGAGTACATAGTGTCTGATCCACAGGCAGCATGTTATAGAGCAGGAGTACATAGTGTCTGATCCACAGGCAGCATGTTATAGAGCAGTAGTACATAGTGTCTGATCCCCAGGCAGCAAGTTATAGAGCAGGAGGAGCTGAGAAGATGGGAATTTAGTCTTGGTGGGGGGTCAGTATAATTTGTTTTCATATCTATGTCTGTTCTTTTTATGCTTAGTAGCTGTCCTGAGTGTGTTTGTATCAGTGATTGACAGCACTAAACCAAGGCTGGATAATAGAAGACAGAAGAGACTGTGGACAATAATGGGGTTCACAGGTTTTAGTTATGGGGTCTACAATTTTCCTTGTTGAAATAGTACAGCCTTACTTCATCCATAATGTTTGGCACACTTGTTAAGAAAGCCCCCATGGAAGCCTCCAACGCAGAAGTGTACACAGCTTTAGGGTTATTCACATGTCACTGCCTAATGATATGACCGCTAGGTGTGAATAAGCGCTTACAGGTGATGTAGTGACTGAGCGTTGTTTGGATAGTGTTGTCTCTGTATAATTCTAGATTCTTGTTTTCTCTTAGTCTTTTGAAATTGCCCTTTTGTCATTTTGGTCATTATCCAATGGGGGGATTAAATCCTTGTCACTGATTTATAATACCAGGAACCAATGACGCCTGTATATAGATAGGGCTGTGATCCTCACCCGGTTCTTTCTACCAGAGAAACCCCTGAATATAATCTACTATCTCCAGGTCCTGATGTGTAAATGCTGGATTATTCCAATGCAGATTTCTTCTCTACATAATGTACTTTCAATACCCCTGAGGGAGGCCACAGTTACACTTACAGAATATACTAGAGGTGTATAAGTGCTAGCAGGGGGTTGTGTATGATCGGCAGCACATAATGCTAGTGATTGCATGTGGTAATATGTCTTTAGTATCAGTCATCCCTCCTGATAGCAGTCTGTGGATGTGGAGGCAGGAGGGGTTTTCTACAGGGATTCTCTATTGGAAAGCATTGCGACTCCCTGATTATGAAGACGGCGGGAGCTCCCAGGTGTACGTAACCAAGGCGTTGTGTTATTTTAGACACTTTCATTACACTGCATTTTATCTAATATTAAAAAACCCCACCAGAGGAGACGGGCAGAGTCGTAGGAGACACAATTCTGCAATCTACGTAAAATGCCTTAGATGGTAGAAGAGGCTGTACTGAAAGATGTGACCTAAAAAAACCAAACCTACTAAATGTTCCTGTAAGGCCACATTCATACTGCATACTGCAGGCGGACACGTTTATCACTCAAAAAACAGAATCTCAATGTACACTAGGGCGTATTCATTCATATCTATGGACAAGATGGATGTACATATAGAGGCACATATGTCATACGCTGACACTAAGTTGCATAGCGGGGTGGAGCAGGAATGCCCCCTAGTGGGGCTCTGCACAGCCTGGCACCTGCCCCTCAACATTTTATTTTAAACATGGGACAATTATGCACATCGTATGCATCCGTTCGTCTAATATGTTTACCCAATTTTCTTTCAGTAAAAAAAAAAAAACTTTATCAAGATGACATAAAATGGCTAAGAACAAATCTTTTTTTTTTTTGCACTAAAAAGAAGTATATGAAGATGTAAAAGCTAAAGATCCATAATTGATTTTTGCAATTCTGTAAGGTATGCATGAGAGTATGTGCCTACTGTATGCTAAAAACGAGATGTGAGAGTAGCCTCGGGCTACCTGCACATGATATTTGCAATATAAGTCTGCACACAATGGATCGGTGGTGTGTGAGGTCTGCCAATGACAATGGAAAAGGGCTGTGTGTATGAGCCTATAGAAGTACATGGGGCAGTGTATAAACAATAAAAACGTGCCTGTAGCCTAAGGGTGATGCCACACATGGCGTTTTGAACTTGTGTTTGGTCAGTTTTTAAGGAGTCCGTTAAAAAATGCATGCATTTTTGACAGGTTTTACCAATTATCTTAATTAAAACTGGTCAAAAACGGAAGTGTTTTCAAAAAATGAATGCTTTTTTTGGACGGACTGCTTAAAAACGGACCAAAAACAGGTTCAAAATGCCATGTGTGGCATCACCCTTAGGCCGGCGGCACACGGTGTGTTTTGAACCCGTTTTTGGCCCGCATTTAAGCAGTATGTTAAAAAATGCATCCGTTTTTGGAAAACGCATGAGTTTTTGACCAGTTTTACCAATTATCTTAATTAAAACGGGTCAAAAACGCATGTAAAATGGACTGCTTAAAAACGGCCCAAAAACGGGTTCAAACCGCCACATGTGCCGCTGGCCTTAGGTCCCTTCTACACTCGCAAGT
This sequence comes from Engystomops pustulosus, assembly GCF_040894005.1. Taxonomy (NCBI): domain Eukaryota; kingdom Metazoa; phylum Chordata; class Amphibia; order Anura; family Leptodactylidae; genus Engystomops; species Engystomops pustulosus. The sequence goes on along the minus strand of NC_092416.1, from coordinate 55,512,273 downwards.
GTGATGCGATGAACTTGCATCACACTCGCAACGCTGCAAACCAAAACTGAACTGACATGCTGAGTTCAATCCAAGCAGCACGCGTTGCGAGTATGATGCTAGTTCATAACATCACACTCGCGAGTGTAGAAGGGGCCTCACTCTGTGGAGTTATTTGTGACCATGAGGATAATCCTGTTATTACAGATTGCTGTGTGTCTGACGTGATGAGGCGTCATGAGCAAACAGATTGCCAGACAAAAGCTGGAAGCTAAGAACATACAGGTAATGTAACTTTCATAACAGTAATTGTGTAGCTCTGTACATCCAGCTCTATAGATCTTGCAGATTTTGTTCCAAGATATCTGCACCACCATTTATTACTGTAAAAACCTACAGAAGTAACACAAGTGTCTGGATGTCACAGCACATGTGCAGCACAGAAAATGCCTCCCCCCACCCCAGTAGATGGGTAGCCATAGCACATGCCGTTCCCCCAGTAGATAGGTAGCCACAGCACATGCCGTTCCCCCAGTAGATAGGTAGCCACAGCACATTCTCCCAGCCACAGCATGGGCGGTGGACTGCAGCTCGAGCCCATCCATTCCCGGCACTGCAGTTCACCGTTTCCCCCTATCATGTCGCCCCTGCAACATTTCTATATATACAGCTGGATGCAAAATTGTATTTAATATGGAGTGGCCACACCAGGGAACTGCAGCTCGGCTCATATGAATGAAGCTGAGCATTCTCCCATCAATTGCTTTGTAGTTCTGTAGTCATCTATGAGTACATACATCTTTCAGTGTATACTGATACATCATTATAGCCTCAATTTACATGTTAAACATTTTAATTTGCATTGAAATGTGTTCCATTTACATTATGCGCATCTTATTCCTGCCCTCAGGCAGGTGAGTGAATACCTCCTGAGCAGAACTTAAATCCTAAAGAAGTCTAATACTGCATCACAAAAGTGGGTCTTTTCTACAAGCCTGAGGTCAGCCATAGGCTCTCTTCACATCCATGGTGGAAGCCGCATTAGGATCTCTGGAGTCAAGATGGTGGACACATTGGCGCAACCCAAATAACCCTATTGTAAGTCATTGGGGCACATGGAGTTAAGTTTTGGCTTTGTTTTCCAGGCTTTTTTTTCCTGCTTATCTGCAGCCCAAATGTCTCTTGGCAGTTTTGCCTTTTCAATAAATGCGAGTTTGGGACTCTTTCCCCAAAAAGTAGTAAACCGCTTTTTTGCGACTTTTTGCAAAATGTCGCAACATCTGGAAGAGAACGCTTCAAAAAAGTCGACCAAAACAAATTTTCAAGAAGGTTTGTCTTGGGCGCAAAAAAAAAATTTCAAAAATGCACATGCACCACAAAAAGTTGCAGAAATAGTAGAAGCCAAAATAAAGGTACATGTGCCCCACTGTGTAGTCTGTCAAGCTCTATGGCATCCACTGTGGCAGAGATCCATTACAGCATTTTAATTTCTATGGTAATCAAAGCCGAATGTAATACTGGTTCCAAGTTTATAATCACACAACTATGGAGCGGGCATTTATTATTGTTGTTCTTTGGTGCCAACTTTAGTGGCATTTTGCACTGTAATTTTATATTCTGGCGCACAGCTTGGCGCCTCTTCAACAAATCTGCATGAAAAATTACGAACCACATTCATGAAGCGGTTAAGACGTTAGTAGACTTGCTTTTTGTTGGTCTCTCTGGTGGCAAAAATGTGGGAAAACAAGAAGTACGGGAAAAGTGTTGGGATTGAAGACCTTGAGGCCAAATTGAGCAACGAGTAGCGGGGATAAAGCTGTGTGTGAACAGAGCCTGGGATTTGGTGAAAACAACATTAATAAGAATATGCCTTGTCAGCAATAGATAACATTTGTAAAGACAGAAGATTGTTTATCTATAAAAGAAATCTAAAGTTAATTGCATTTAATCTAAATATAAAGTATATATAAAGTATAAAAATATGGATGTTACATATCCTGTGAGTAGCATGCAAATGCAGTAACAGCCTAAAGACACCATAATGTAAGACCTCATACACACCCATTGGGCACTTATAGGGGCACATTTACAAGGTCACTCCGGTTCACTAAAAGTGCTATTTCCGTGTATAATGCTGCGTGCGGCAACTCACTAAGATTGTGTTCCAGAAATCGTGAATGTGTCGCTTCCCTGCACTGGTCCTGGAGATGAAGTTCACCATCTTTTTTGTGGTGCACCTTTAACATCGGACGTGTGACACAATTTGTCAGTTAAATACGACGCTTTGTCCGAATAATTCGGACCGTCCGATGGCACGGCCGCTAATTTGTGTCACATGGAGACCAGCGCATCTGCGCCACAGAAGGGTCACGTGTGACACAGAAGTTCAGCATTGTATCTGCCAGATTTAAAGCTGCCATTTGGCACCAGATCCTTATCTGGACTCATAAAGGAGCAATTTTCATGCCCACTGTGGCAATATAACAAAGGGCATCCAGGATGGGAGTCACTGGACCTACAGCAGCCTATTTATTTTAACTCTAATTATTATTACTATTGTTAAGGCTGCATTCACATGAATGTGTGATTTCTCCAGTCCTGTATTTGCGTGCTATATTAATCCATATATTAATCCGTGTTTTCAGCCCATTTAAAAACGCATCCGTTTTTGACCATTTACCATGCATTTGGCTGCTTAAAACCTGGTTATCTATTAAGGTAATTGGGAAAAACGGTCAAAAACGGAATCATTTTTTAACGCATGCGTTTTTTACAATCTGAAAACACACTAAAACGAAAAACGGCCCAAAAACGGTCTAAAAACGCCATGTGTGACATCTCCCTTAGGCCGGCGGCACACGAGGTGTTATGAACCCGTTTTTAAGCAGTCCGTTAAAAAACGCATGCGTTGAAACGCATCTGTTTTTGACAGGTTTTACCAATTATCTTATTAAAACTGGTCAAAAACTGATGCGTTTTAAAAAAACGCATGCATTTTTTAACGGACCGCTTAAAAGGGCCCAAAAACGGGTACAAAACGCCACGTGTGTGTTTGGGCTGGTCATAGCAGGAAATCACTGAACAAAGTTGCTCATGTGTAGCCGGACTCGCTCGCTAGGGAACTGCACAAAATGTTGTAGGAGATGGTGGTAAGAAATGAGAAGTAAATTTTGTATATCACACATGATAAGTGCAGTGCACCTAAGTGCAGAACAGAAAAATGGAGTTTAAAGGACAAATTTACTTTCAGTCAAGCATCGGGAAGCGACCAACCCAAAAGCCACACAACACCCACTCCAGAATTTGTGAGCTACTGACAAACACCCCTGACTGTTACAGCTCCCAATGTAGAGGAGATGAGTGTAGTGACACAATAGATGAAGGGTCAGCAGCGGATCAGCCACATGTCACTACAAAGGGGATTTTAAATGATGCTGCTGGAGCCGATCAGCCAATCAGCATCTATCCAAACACCGAGATAACTGCCCCCAGCAGGGAAGGATGAGGAGGGGGGGGGGGGTGTAGGTAGCAGGACTTGTTACTCCTGGAGTGGGACTGCAACATATGGTTAAGAAATAGGGATTAAGGCCATAGGGTGCCATGCAGATGTAGTAGGAATGCAGGCAGGTGAGGTATGTGTGATCAGACCATCTATGACCTCTGATGGCAGCCTCAGCATGGAGTGACATGAGGCCTTACTGTGGTAGTTAGGTCAGTTCACATATTGTTTCTGGAGTACATTTAGGAGACTTGTTCTGACTTCTTTTAGTACTATAGAAACGTATCATGGAAACCTAGGCAGCCTAAGGATCTCAAGGTGCCGGGGTCAGGGAATGGTGATATAAAATACACAGAGGGGGAATTTATTATGGCCTTTTAAGCTAAAAACTGCCAGTGTTTTTTTCCTTCTCTGCGCCTCTTGCACCTGAATTTATGTAGTGTTGGCTCCATGATATTGATGTTTTCCGACACTATTGAATTATTCTATTTTTGGGGACAAAATTTTGGCCCCGCTTGTGAATCCTCCTGTTTTCTGGCGCTTCTATTTTGTTTTTAAGTGCTTTTTGTGGCACAAAAATAGCCCAGCTAAAGCATGTCTAGGGAGTTCTAAACCTTTCACTCAGTGCGCCAATTCATTAATCCCTTCCACCACAAACTTATATCCCACTGAAAAATATAGAAGGGTTCTAGCACCACCTTGCGCCAAACATAATAAATGCCCCTCAGAGTACCTGCTTCTCCATCAAACAACAGCGCCAAACTGAGAATAGTCATGAATACAGCAGGGAAGTAGGGACTCCTTTTATCATATCATACTATGATGCAAGGAGTCTCATCCTCTGCATTGTGGTCAGACTGGTATGCAGTCACCTGAAACAGCACTTACAATGGGGGAGATTTATCAAGCTGCATAAGAGTAAGAATATGTTTAGTTACCCATGGCAACCAATTACAGCTCAGCTTTCATTTTACCAGTGCTGTAATTGGGCAACTAAGCACATTCTTACTCTTAGGCAGCTTGATAAATCTCCCCAAATGAGTCTAATTTCTTGAGATGTCTTATCAGGAATAATAAATACAGCGTAAAGACCTGTCTTACTCAACACCTCCCATTTGTTATCACATCGGTCATGCCCATCTCTCCACTAGGCCACACACCTATACTCTAATCCTAACTGCTTTTGGCGTAGACGTCATAAAAGTGTCACAACATGACGCCCCAATCTTCACCATATATCAGAGTGTCCCTGACGATAGCACAGATGATGAGTCACAGCAGAAGTTTTCTTATTATAGAATTAATACAAACCCATACAATTTCTGTGCGTCTTCTGGTAGTGACAGTGTGACTGATGTCCCTCATCTGATATTCCGGGAGCCCAGGTGACGGATGTAAAGAATTTATAAGCCGTTAGTTAAAGGGGTTTTCCAGATTTATGTAAACAAAGTTAAGGGGTTTTCCAACAGTGGAAATGCTCTGGGTGGGTTTAAAAATATAAGAGACGGTATTTACACTGCTCCTCTTCTTCCTCTAGGTGGATTCCGTTCCTCGTTCCTGTTTTATGCCATTCTGGAAGAGATTCCTAGAGAAATCCATGCACCAGGTATTGATAAGGGAGCTCCTTAGATAAGTAAGGAGGAGAGCCGGAGTCATATCCAGTCACGTTGAGATGAAAAGATGAATTCCTCTGCATCTACTGATCTGTGTATTACCACATTGCCCTAATATTCCTATTAATACCACTACATAGACCCATTCATTTATTTAGAGGAATTTGGAAGCTGTTAGACCCCATTTTAAGGCATATTCCCATTTCAGCCAGTCCTTTATACACTGTGTAGATTAAAATAGAAACTTGGGCCCCTGCACAGAATACGGCCGGCCAGGGAGAGGGGAGCACTCAGCCTCCCTCTTGGGGTTGTCTGTAAGTTGGGTGTTCTTAAGTAGGGGACCACCTTTATACAGCAAGTAATGGCGCATTCCTAATTCATTCATACGGGGGACACAACATAGTGGTGCATGGGCCCATACTCTTCAGTACTGCTAGTGGAAGTGAATCCAGCGCTTATGTTAATAGTAACAACCTAATTTTACTATTTTGATGATTCCCCGGCCCCCAATTATCCATCCTGTGGATTTAATCCTACACTTGTGCATTTCATCCTTGTCTTGCAAATGAGCCATTGGTCCATGTGACTCTCCTATGAGCTTCCTATTCTCTTTCCTGGGCATTTGCTTTGTTTGCCCACCACTTTGATGGTATCTTGTATTCTCTGCTCAAATGTCTGTCAATTTCCCTTGCAAAGGTCTTATTGTATCTGCATCCTACCACCTCCCACTGAGGGCTCATCTGCCGTCCCTCCCCCACAAAAGGCATGGGATTTTACCTCCCCCCACTAATGTATACCTTGCATGTTTGCCTCCTCATACTTACTTGGTCACATACATTTGCTGTTTTTCGAAAGCTATAAGACAGGGAGTAAACTAGATAGAAATAAAATGGTCATATAAAACATGTGACTTTCATAACTGCCCTCTATATGGAATCCTGTGCCCCATCTTCTGATCCTCATGTTTACTATACAAGTCCATGGAACAAGTTGTGACAAGTGGGTAACTTTTTGTGCGGGTATCCTGCAAATTCTTGTGCAGGATTCTCTATAGGTCTCTAACATACGCTATCCTTTGCGGCTGTTCAGTTTGCGTTGTGGTTTAGCGTTAGTGTTATAGCATAAAATTTCTTTAAATGGCTACTATGCTGCTGCTGCTGTAATAATAATAATAATTCCAGTATTTTTATAGCCCCTACAGATTCAGCAATGCTGCACACCTTGCCAAATAGGTCCCAATGGGGCTCACAATCTAATTGACCTACCAGTATGTTTTGGAGTGTGGGAGGAAACCGGAGGACCCGGTGGAAACCCATGCAAACACGGAGAGAACATACAAAATAGCAGCGCCATTGCACTTAACTCCTGTATGGCCCCGGCCTCAGGTCTAAGGCCGGAGCCACACGTAGCGCTTTGTCTGCGCTTGAAAACGCAAACGCAGACAAAATCGCGCCCACCGGGGCGGGTCTCGGCCCGATCACATGGGCGTTTCTATGGAAACAGACAAAGCGCTACGTGTGGCGCCGGCCTAAGGCTGCTAAATGATATGCAGAGTCCCTCATTCAGGTCTGTTATCTATAATTGCCTTTAAAAAATCTATGGAGAACACAGCAGGTTTGTAATACGCTGACAGTCCATAGTTGACAAGATGTAATAGTTTACTTCCCCTGTGGGGGCGCTATTGCATTCTCCCATAGATTACCACTTCACACAAAAGAAGGCATTTATTAGGCGTTGTGTTTTGGCACCTGATTTTACCAATGTTTTGCACTGTGATTTTATATTGTAGCACACGGCCTTAATGTATTTGGTGCAGCACAAGATAAACAAATGAGCGTCAGAAATGACACTCCATTTATAAATTTTAGAAGTTGGTAGACTTGCTTTCTGTTGGTCTAATTGTGCGCCAAAAAAAAAAGTAGCAGGAAATGTGTCGGGTTTCAAAAGTTGCGCCCAAACAACAAATTTAAAAAAGTTGCGATTGTTGGAAAACTAAAGTTTTTGTGGTGCTGATGCTCTGTAAAGTGTAAGTGTTTGAATTGTGTTTAAATTGCATTTACATGGTGTTTACATTGTAGATGAGATGTAGATGCAGCCTTAGGGTGTATTCAAACAAACATATGAGGGACGTATATATTGGCTGGATATACATCTCCCATGAATTCGGTAGTGCTATATTAATAGTCAGAAACTAGAGGATGTTTCTGAAAGTTGCGGATGTCTCAGGTAAGTGACTCCTACAGTTTATAAAGTGTAATACATGAGTTATTGCACATCATTACCACCAGATGGCGATGGAGAATTCAGTTCCCAGTTCAGCTGAGATGAGACTCTATGGCACTGAATGGTTATTCTGGAAAAAAAGGAGGTTGGTTTGACCCTAATAAGGGATGAGCATATTGTAGTCCATTGATCAAATTATCCTAGCAGGTCTAAGAGATTATTAGTATATCAGTTCTTCTATTATTTTATATAAACTGAAGATTATGTGAATAAGATTATCGTAGATCATTTGCTCTTTCTTTTTATGATGTAGCGTTTGTTCCAGTCTCTTCCTCTACATCCTTGAGTGTCATCATCTTCATCAAATGGGCTGCAGAGCATTACCTAGGTCTACTGTACACCCGTTGTTTACATACGGGTGTTCCCATGAAAGACATTTATTACATATCCACAGAATATACCATAGATGTCTAAATGATCAAACAAGGGGCATAATTAGGAGAGAGAGGCTTGTCCCCATAGCAGACTTCTGCATGGGGCCTCTGTTCCCCTTAAACATATATATATATGTATTAGACACATTTATTTACTCATATACACACACATTTATATACACACATAAAGTTCTACAGTTATACAGACGCATTTTTACATGTTTGCATATACACACACATAAAGTATATACACACCATACACACATACTGCATATACCCAGAGATATGCAGCAGATACACACACAAACATACAGCATATACACACTGCATATATACACACATACAGCCTACACACACTCACATTCAGCAGGTACAAAGCATATACACACCCATTCAGTCTTTATACACTCACAAACAGCAGATACACATGCTTACCATTAATACACATAACATATACATACATACAGCAGATATATTTATAGACTCATACACACATGTACTGTATATACTCACTGCGTGATTTCATGCCGCCTAGTCGCTGCAGACCGCATGCAGAAAGCAGAGATAAAAGTTTCCTCATCTTAGCTCCCAGCTCAGATATGCTTCACAATCACCATCAGATAACCCGGTGGTAGGTGTTTCTACTCACCTCCCTGTCCCATCCTGAATGGCAATAAGCTTCTTTAGTCATACTTTAGAATGCCCGGGTTTCGCAGAAATAAGAAATACAAATGAGCCTGAGGCGCTCTACCGCTCTAATATTAATGGAGAACACTATTACCAATAGGGACAGTAAGTACTAAATGTGTAAGCCTACATATTCTCAAATGTCCTATATGACTGAATAGAGGGAGTCATGCATGTGCAGCCACCTTTCCTTTCAAGAAGGAGATGCTTGTTCTTGTAATCAGAATATCCCATCAAGTGGACATCACTACCCACCTATGTAGGGGATACGTGTGTTGTATTATAGCCACCCTGGGATTGGCACCATATATTACAACTTTTATAGGCTTAATTACATTTTGTACACCTCCCCGTGTATTGAAGTTCCTTATTCAGCCAGCACCACAAGGTGGCAGTACTGTGCAGGTACAATGTGACTCCAGTGATTTGAATAATTCTGTAATGAAGTAAAACTTGGACTGTCATTGGCTGAGTAAGAAAAACATTTTTATTGTTTTATATGGTTTTCAATAATCATTATTTCCTTGGGCTACTGTACACAACAATACATAGACATAGATTGTAAGCTTTTGCAAGAAGGACCCTCATCACCTGACCATGTTTTTCATGTCTATACTTGTACCCCCTGATCTATAAAGCCTCATGCTTCAAACGGGTGGGACCTAGGCTAAGTACATGATCGGATGGAGAAGGGGGAAGGTGAGCGCTCATCCCCTCATCCCTTCATCCCTCTCCATAGGAAGCCTCCTTTTGTTCTCTATCCTCCTCATACGATGTCCTCCTGTCCTCCAGCCTCCTCATACTGTGGCCTCCTATGCTCTGTCCTCCTCATACTGTATCCTCCTGTTCTCTTCATACTGTGGCCTCCTGTCCACCAGCCTCCTCATACTATGTCCTCCAGCCTCCTCCTGTCATCCAGCCTCCTCATACTGTGGCCTCCTATCTTTTGTCCTCCTCATACTGTATCCTCCTATCCTCTTCATACTGTGGCCTCCTGTCCACCAGCCTCCTCATACTATGTCCTCCAGCCTCCTCCTGTCATCCAGCCTCCTCATACTGTGTCTTCCTATCCTCTGTCCTCCCCATACTGTGTCCTCCTGTCCTCTATCCTTCTCATACTGTGCTCCTGCACTCTATGCTCCTGATACAATGTCCTCCTGTCCTCCAGCCTCCTACTGTCATCCAGCCTCCTCATACTGTGGCCTCCTATCCTCTGTCCTCCTCATACTGTGTCCTTCTGTCCTCTATTCCTCCTCATACTGTGAACTCCTGTCCTCCAGCCTCCTCCTGTCCTCCTGTGTCCTCCTGTCCTCTATGCTTCTGATACGATGTCCTCCTGTCCTCCAGCCTCCTCCTGTCACCCAGCCTCCTCATACTGTGGCCTCCTATCCTCTGTCCTCCCCATACTGTTTCCTCCTGTCCTCTATCCTTCTCATACTGTGAACTCCTGTCCTCCAGCCTCCTCCTGTCCTCCTGCACTCTATGCTCCTGATACGATGTCCTCCTATCCTCCAGCCTCCTCCTGTCCTCCTGTGTCCTCCTGTCCTCTATGCTTCTGATACGATTTCCTCCTGTCCTCCAGCCTCCTCCTGTCCTCCTGTGTCCTCCTGTCCTCTATGCTTCTGATACGATGTCCTCCTGTCCTCCAGCCTCCTCCTGTCATCCAGCCTCCTCATACTGTGGCCTCCTGTCCTCTGTCCTCCCCATACTGTGTCCTCCTGTCCTCTATCCTTCTCATACTGTGAACTCCTGTCCTCCAGCCTCCTCCTGTCCTCCTGCACTCTATGCTCCTGATACGATGTCCTCCTGTCCTCCAGCCTCCTCCTGGCATCCAGCCTCCTCATACTGTGGCCTCCTATCCTCTGTCCTCCTCATACTGTGTCCTTCTGTCCTCTATTCCTCCTCATACTGTGAACTCCTGTCCTCCAGCCTCCTCCTGTCCTCCTGTGTCCTCCTGTCCTCTATGCTTCTGATACGATGTCCTCCTGTCCTCCAGCCTCCTCCTGTCATCCAGCCTCCTCATACTGTGGCCTCCTGTCCTCTGTCCTCCCCATACTGTTTCCTCCTGTCCTCTATCCTTCTCATACTGTGAACTCCTGTCCTCCAGCCTCCTCCTGTCCTCCTGCACTCTATGCTCCTGATACGATGTCCTCCTGTCCTCCAGCCTCCTCCTGGCATCCAGCCTCCTCATACTGTGGCCTCCTATCCTCTGTCCTCCTCATACTGTGTCCTTCTGTCCTCTATTCCTCCTCATACTGTGAACTCCTGTCCTCCAGCCTCCTCCTGTCCTCCTGTGTCCTCCTGTCCTCTATGCTTCTGATACGATGTCCTCCAGCCTCCTCCTGTCATCCAGCCTCCTCATACTGTGGCCTCCTATCCTCTGTCCTCCCCATATTGTGTCCTCCTGTCCTCTATTCCTCCTCATACTGGGAACTCCTGTCTTCCAGCCTCCTCCTGTCCTCTATCCTACTCATACTATGTCCTCCAGCCTCCTCATACTGTGTCCTCCTGTCCTTATTCATACTGTGGCCTCCTGTCCTCCAGCCTCCTTATACAGTGGCCTCCTGTCCTCTATCCTTCTCATACTGTGGCCTTCTGTCTTCTATCCTTCTCATACTGTGGCCTACCGTCCTCCATCCTCCTCTTCCAGTGGCCTCCCATTCTCCTCTTCCTGTGGCCTCCTGTCCCCCACTCAACTCATACTTTAACCTCCCGTCCTGTATTCTCCTCATACCGTGGCCTCCTGTTCTCCATCCTCCTTTTCCTGTGGCACCTGTCCTCTATCCTCCTTGTGCTGTGGACTCCTGTCCTCTATCCTCTTCATCCTATGACCTCCTGTGCTATATCCTGATGATACTGTGGCCACATGTCCTCTATTCTTCTTGAACTGTGGCCTCCTGTACTCCATCCTCCTAGCACAGTGGCCTACCGCCCTCTAGCCTTCTCATACTGTGCCCTCCCACCCTCTAGCCTCCTCATACTGTGGCCTCCTGTCCTCCAGCCTCCTCATACTGTAGCCTCCTTTGCTCCAGCCTCCTCATACTGTAGCCTCCTGTCTGTCATCCTCCTTATACTGTGGCATCCTGTCTTTTATCTGCATACTGTGGCCCCCTGTCCTCTAGCCTCTTTTTCCAGTGGCCTCCTGTCCTCCATCCTCCTCCTGTAGCCTCTTGTCCTCCAGTCTCCTCCTGTGTCCCCCTGTCTTCCAGCCTCCTAATGTCTTCTAGCCTCTTCCTGTGGCCTCCTGTCCTTCAGCTTCCTCCTGTAGCCTCCTCCTTTCCTCTAGCCTCCTCCTATAGAGTCATGCCCTTCAGCCCCCTGTCCTCCAGCCTCCTCCTGCAGCCCCTTTCATCCAGCTTCCTCCTGTCTTCCTGCTTCCTCCTCCTGTCCTCTAGCCTCCTTTTGTCTTCTAGCCTCCTCCTGTCCTCCTGTCGTTCCCTGTCCTCGTCCTGTGGCCTCCTACCGTCCTCCAGCCTTCTGTTCATGTAGCCTCGTGTCCTCCACCCTTCTCCTGTCCTCCAGCCTCCTCATACTGTATCCTCCTGTCCTTACTCATACTGTGGCCTCCTGTCCTCCAGCCTCCTCCGGTCCTCCTGTGTCCGCCTGTCCTCTATCCTCCTGATACTATGTCCTCCAGCCTCCTCCTGTCATCCAGCCTCCTCATACTGTGGCTTCCTATCCTCTGTCCTCCTCATAATGTGTCCTCCTTTCCCCCAGCCTCCTCCTATCCTCTATCCTCCTCATACTATGTCCTCCAGCCTCCTCCTGTCCTCCAGCCTCCTCATGCTGTGTCCTCCTGTGCTTATTCATACGGTGGCCTCCTGTCCTCCAGCCTCCTCATACAGTGGCCTCCTGTCCTCTATCCTCATACTGTGGCTTTCTATCCTCTTTCCTTCTCATACTGTGGCCTACCGTCCTCCATCCTTCTCTTCCAGTGGCCTCCCGTTCTCCTCTTCCTGTGGCCTCCTGTCCCCCACTCACCTCATACTTTAACCTCCCGTCTTGTATTCTCTTCTGTACCCTCTTGTGCTTCAACCTCCTCCTGTCTTTTAGCCTCATTCTGTACCCCCTGTCCTCCAGACTCTTCCTGTCTTTCAGCCTCCTACTCCTGTAGCCTTCTGTCCTTCAGCCTCCTCCTGTGGCCTCCTGTCCTTCAGCCTCCTCCTGTGGCCTCCTGTCCTTTAGCCTCCCCTGTGGCCTCCTGTCCTTTAGCCTCCTCCAGTGGCCTCCTGTCCTTCAGCTTCCTCCTGTGGCCTCCTGTCCTCCAGCCTCCTCCTGTTACCTTGTGTTCTCCAGCCTCCTCCTATGGCCTCCTGTCCTCCAGCCTCATCCTGTGGCCTCCTGTCCTCCAGCCTTCTCCTGTCCTCGAGCCTCCTCCTGTGGCCTCCTGTCCTCCAGCCTCCTCCTGTGGCCTCCTGTACTCCAGCCTTCTCCTGTGGCCCCCTGTCCTCTAGCCTCCTCCTGTGCCCCCTGTCCTCTAGCCTCCTCCTTTAACTTCCTGTCCTCTATCCTGGTCCTGTGGCCCCCTGTCCTTCTCTTTCTCTGGCTTCCACCGTCCTTGTATTGCTTATACAGGCCGCAGACAGAGGGAGTGTGCTGTGGTGGTGAGATCACTGCTGCATTGCTGTATACATACTGACCGGGGTTTATGGGGGGACACAGCGCTGGACTGGAGCACCAGAGGGGGTAAGTACAATGGTTTTGTTGTTTTTACAACCTTTTCTATCCACTGGTAAAAAATATAAGTCTAGATGATACATCAGCTTCTTCCCGCCAGAACTAGTGTTATGTTGTTCCCCGAGAAATCACAGTTATGCATCAAAAACAGGCAAAGACCAAGTAGAAGGGATGGCACTCACCCACGTCCAGTTTGCAAGGATGATTCTTCTTTATTTGGTAAACAATAGTACTCACATAATGTAGGACAGGCAAGGGAGGGGGTGAGGAGTGATGCTACAGAAAGGCAACGGCCGTTTTGCGCAGGTTGCGCTTCTTCCGGCCTCCGTGCATAGTGACTATACATTCGTGAAGGGTATAAATTCTATATCAAACAACCAACAAATTAGAAACACCTGTGGCCCAGTAGGCGTAAACATGCCACGCATTACGTGTTCCACCAATGAAGTATACAGAAAGGCTAAAACTCACCCTGGTGAGCAGACGCTCAGCCAATCCTGTGGTGCAGACACTCCGGTGCAGCGTGATACTTCATTGGTGGAACACGTAATGCGTGGCATGTTTACGCCTACTGGGCCACAGGTGTTTCTAATTTGTTGGTTGTTTGATATAGAATTTATACCCTTCACGAATGTATAGTCACTATGCACGGAGGCCGGAAGAAGCGCAACCTGCGCAAAACGGCCGTTGCCTTTCTGTAGCATCACTCCTCACCCCCTCCCTTGCCTGTCCTACATTATGTGAGTACTATTGTTTACCAAATAAAGAAGAATCATCCTTGGGTGAGTGCCATCCCTTCTACTTGGTCTTTGCCTGTTTTTGATGTTGATACATACTACTAGGATTTTGAGCACCACTACTTCTTTGGAACTCACAGTACCTGTTCGGACCCCTGTTCCTGTGAACGTGCCATACATATATATCAAGCTTTCCATAAAAGTTTTGGTAGTGCTGTGACCACCCTTCTCCCCTTTTCTATCAATCACAGTTATGCCCCTAAAGTACCCAGTAGCCACATGGCATCCACCTGTAGCCACAGTGATTCCCCCCTAGCCAGCAGACTTGCAGTCTGTGTGACAGCTAGAGAGCAGCAGAGGACGGGAGCTGAGAGTTCCTCTGCTCCACTCTCTAAAATATGGGGGTTAGAGCCGGCACTTTGGCTTCATCTCATCCCAAAAATAGCTTTTGGAATAGGGGCCGGGTGTCTGTTCCAGCAACACCTGCTGCTTTCGGGCCAGCAGTGGCTCATATTGGACCATTTTTACCATTTTCTTTTAAAGAGTAGCCCCCTTTTCAGCAGCCTCTTCTTCGGCCAACCGCCTTAGGCTCTGTGCCTAGGGATAAATATGGCCTTTGTTCAGGCCTGCTATATATTTTGCACTCAATCATTCAGTATGCGGTGAGACTTTTGGACACATTTATTATGCTGTTTGTGTCTGTTTTTTGGTGTGGGCTGCCATTTGTTTCTGGTGCGCCTCCTGCGACCTATTTAATAGACAGCACAGATTTCTGTGAACTCCTGTCCTACAGCCTCCTCCTGTCCTCCTGTGTCCTCCTGTCCTCTATGCTGTGGCCACATGTCCTCTATTCTTCTTGAACTGTGGCCTCCTGTACTCCATCCTCCTCGCACAGTGGCCTCCCGCCCTCTAGCCTTCTCATACTGTGCCCTCCCACCCTCTAGCCTCCTCATACTGTGGCCTCCTGTCCTCCAGCCTCCTCATACTGTAGCCTCCTGTCTGTCATCCTCCTTATACTGTGGCATCCTGTCTTTTATCTGCATACTGTGGCCCCCTGTCCTCTAGTCTCTTTTTCCAGTGGCCTCCTGTCCTCCATCCTCCTCCTGTAGCCTCTTGTCCTTCAGCCTCCTCCTGTAGCCTCCTGTCCTTCAGCCTCCTCCTGTGGCCTCCTGTCCTTCAGCCTCCTCCTGTGGCCTCCTGTCCCTTAGCCTCCTCCTGTGACCTCCTGTCCCTTAGCCTCCTCCTGTGGGCTCCTGTCCTTCAGCTTCCTCCTGTGGCCTCCTGTACTCCAGCCTTCTCCTGTGGCCCCCTGTCCTCTAGCCTCCTCCTGTGCCCCCTGTCCTCTAGCCTCCTCCTTTAACTCCCTGTCCTCTATCCTGGTCCTGTGGCCCCCTGTCCTTCTCTTTCTCTGGCTTCCACCGTCCTTGTATTGCTTATACAGGCCGCAGACAGAGGGAGTGTGCTGTGGTGGTGAGATCACTGCTGCATTGCTGTATACATACTGACCGGGGTTTATGGGGGGACACAGCGCTGGACTGGAGCACCAGAGGGGGTAAGTACAATGGTTTTGTTGTTTTTACAACCTTTTCTATCCACTGGTAAAAAATATAAGTCTAGATGATACATCAGCTTCTTCCCGCCAGAACTAGTGTTATGTTGTTCCCCGAGAAATCACAGTTATGTCCCTAAAGTACCCAGTAGCCACATGGCATCCACCTGTAGCCACAGTGATTCCCCCCTAGCCAGCAGACTTGCGGTCTGTGTGACAGCTAGAGAGCAGCAGAGCACGGGAGCTGAGAGTTCCTCTGCTCCACTCTCTAAAAGCAAATCTACCAAGTTCTATAACACCTTCTTGGATGTGGAGAGTGACTTCAGACACTTTCCTTCAAATTATTAAGCCTTTGCGACACAAACTAAAATCACATTCTTATGAACCTCACAATTTGTGTGCCAATAAGTGTGCCCCTTGTGTGCTTACTGCATTGGGACCAGGTGTAACAGACCTCTTTAGGGGCATTGGGATCTGACTGCAATTTGTGGAGGCAGACCAGAGCGAAGGCAAGATTCTTAAATATACTTAGGATAATAAAATAACATATTCTCTAATTCACTATTATTAACAAATATTGAGCATTTCAACCTAAATCCAACGTGTATCTATCAGTCCTGGTGTATACAATTTTGGTTGTCCCTGGATATGACTGTAAATCTTCTGATAATGGTTGGTGAATAGCTTCTCTTGTCTGCATACTACAGTGCTCTCTGCCTCCTGCCCCTTTGTCCTGCATTACAAGACAAGCTCAAGACACAAGCAGTTCCTGCTGGCAAGCAGCAGTGTGCAGAGGCTTACTCTACAAGCTACAGACAGATAAGGTCTGGTGGAAGGGAGGCATATAGCAGAGCTGACTGTGTGTTTTATTGATTAGGTGAGTTAGCCAAGCTGACAGTGTCATTTGTGTTTTACATCAATCTCATCATTTCTGATCTGTCTCATCTCTCTTTTTCTAAGTGGCAGATGCTAGGGAATGTTCAAAAGCTAAATAAAAATTCAGAAAACCCTTGAACCATGATAATCTAAGCACAGTGTCAGCACACTGTATCTCATAGCACAGAGGGATCATGAAGTGCTTTCAGAGTCCCTGCCCCCACACTCTGGAATAAGTAAGGCAGGGTTCATATCACTTTTTATGTATACGTCAAAGCACCCGACGTATACGCTTAGCGTATACATTGACAAGTATTTGCAGGCGGAGGCGTAGTTGTTGCCTCTGTCTGGCCACTTAACAACCTATACGTCCAAAAATGCAGGATGGAAAGACGTAGCAAGCTATGTCTTTTCATCCTGCAGCCTTTGCCTTGTGCTTAGCACAAGCAATGGATGGCTATGGGGAGAAGATGCAGCGTATTGCATATCTCCCCACAGCCCCGGCCGACCAGATATGTCACTCGGCAGGAAGGAGGACCAAGTGATGTCACTATATTATGACAGTGACATCACTGGAGGAACACACCATTCCTCGGCAACAGCTAGTCACTGTATAAGCATGCAGTGGGATACGTCTGTGCCATGCGTTGTGAGGACACGTCGGAATCCTCCCATAACGTATGGCATATAACGTGGTGTGAACCCAGCCTTAAATTGTACTTGTAAAGGGGGTTAACAATTATCTTAATTGTGTAGACATCACTAGGGGATTAAAATTTGAGAACTTTTAATGGGCTATCCCCTGAGAGTTGTGTGCATGCAGAATAAAGCCGCCTATTTACAGCTAGAACACAAGAAAAAGGGCGATGAAGAGAGAAAAATGAAACGGTGTATGGATCTGTTCTCACATGATCACATGGGTGAACACTAGGGATGTCCCTCAGAAATCTGTTTGCCTGTTTATCAGGAATTAGTATTTGTGTTTTTTCCAATTTATGCTCTGGATGAGATAAATGTCATAATTGCATCTGCTTTAAGCAGAAATCATTTTAGTCATCATCTCAATTACCCAGCCATGAGGTTATGGCAGATCTGGCTTCCTGGCATTTATTAAGATCCATGTGCTGCGAGGCCGGGTAACCCACTAACAGTCATAGCTAATTACAGGCTGGACTGGGCCATGGTGCACAAATAAATCAGTTAGGCCCAGGTCCAATGTCTGTGCTTGTATGTGTAGAACATTGGGGCTCATTTACTAAGGGTCCACGGACTGTATAAACGAAAGGGTATTGTGGCACACGCAATCGCATTTTGGCGCAGTCGCGCCGGCTTTCATGCAACAGAAATCGAGGGGTGTGCCATTGAACGTATTTAACATTTAAATTGTGTCGCAAGACAATGCATTTACATGCATCGGGAAGAAGAAGGTGAACTCCGGCGGACCTGAGCGGGGAAGCAACACATGCAGGAAAACCGGGCGCATGATATTTGTGAATCGCGCCGGAGTCCGTAATCGTCGGTAAAACGCACAGCGGGGATCGCGACAGGACCGGGTAAGTAAATGTGCCCCATTGAGTACATACCTAGGAGAACCAAGTTGATCATCAAACATCTATCACGGTGGTCATTTTGGGATTATTTCAGATCATTTCAAAGCAGATGTTATATGGGTGCCACATGTGTGAACCCAACACATCCATTATCTTGTTTTATATTTTCCTTTACTGGAAAAAAAAAGAAATTTTAATAAATCTTTATTTCTATTCTGCCATCATATCCTGCAGCTCTTTACAGATCATGGGGGACATATACAAGCAAAATAAGACATCACAGAGCAATAACATTGTCCGATGAATACAGCGGAATGAGAGCTTACAGTCTATGAGATAGCAGCGCAGATGTAAACCCACTCTAGTTGGTAAGGAAAACAGCAAGCTATATATGCAGGCGGTGGTCACAGGCAGTTGTGGGTGTATCACAGTGGGTGGTCTTTGGCCATATCATGAGGGAAAGTGTCTTGTTGTGGTGATGAATGACCTGAGATGAACACCATCATAAATGTCAGATGAGTAATAGTGTCTCCTCTCAAGAAACTATTGAAGAAGAGTTTTACTGAATGTTACACAATACCATGCAATAAAGAAGTACAGGCCTCTTCCTTATTAGTGGAAATACTCCAGTTAAAGGACTATTTCCATCTGGGCATTTACATTTAATTTAATTAATCTACCATATCGATACATTTTTACAATTGGATATTAATAAAAAAACTGTACCTGTATGAAGATAATTTTTCATATATGTAGCCATGTTGTCCCTTAGAAACTAGATAGCTGTCCTTGGATACGACCACACCTACACTTTTGTATCTGTGGCCGCAAATGCAGTATTGAGCACAGCTGTGGGACATGCAGTAACTCCAGGCCATTTCATATGCACCATTTGTTACTTTTCCCAATCATTCAAGTAGTGATGGTTGTATCAAAGACAAAAATTTTGTTTGTAAGGAAAAACATGGCTAAATTAATGAGAAATTATCTTCACACGGGTACATTTTTTTTTAGATAACATCCAATTGAAGAATTTATGTGAAAGGAAGATGAATTCATTTCAATGTCCATGCCCGGTTGAGAATACCCATTAAAATTTATAATTTCACACAATTTCACAATTTACAGGCAGTCCCCGGGTTACAGTATGTACAAGATAGGTTCTTTAGGTTGGTTCTTAAGTTGAATTTGTATGTAAGTCGGAACTGTATATTTTATCATTGTAACTTTGCCCAAAATATTTTTTGGTCTCTGTGACAATTGGATTTTAAAACTTTTGGGTTATCATAAGAACCAGGATTAACAAGAAAGCTTAACTGCAGACACCTGTGATAACTGTTACAGTTGTTTATTGTAGCCTAAGGCTAAAGTACAGTAAATTACCAACATCCAGAGGTCCGTTTGTAACTAGGGGTCATATGTAAGTCAGGTGTTCTTAAGTACGGGACCGCCTGTACAGGCAGTCCCCGGGTTACATACAAGATAGGGTCTGGAGGTTTGTTCTTAAGTTGAAATTGTATGTAAGTCGAAACTGTATATTTTATAATGGAAGTTCTAGAAAAAAAAATTTCTTTTGCCCCAGAGACAATTGGAGTTTCAAAATTTTTGGTGTAATTGGACCAAGAATTATCAATAAAGCTTCATTACAGACATCTTACAGCTGATCATTGCAGTCTGGGACTATAGTAAAGCATCCAGAGAGCTTCACCAGAGGTCACAGTGGGCAGAGGGGTCTGTCTGTAACTATGGGTTGTCTGTAAGTCGGGTGTCCTTAAGTAGGGGACCGCCTGTATATTGCAAATAGAATGCCATTATTTATTATTCAGCAGCATGTGTGCAATATTCCTGCAGCGCCTCCACTGGAGGAGAAAAGAATAGCTGTGCCCTAAAAATCACATGGAAATGAAAAGGGAAAATTGAATGATTCTTTCCACATTTTACACTCTGTCCCATGTATTTGAATTCTCTTTGTAGATGACAGAGTTTACATTTACATAGTCAATGTTAATCCTACAAAGTCTTGAGAAAGATAAGAACTTCAAACAAAATCTTGCTGTCTGAGAAATGACATCTTCTCATCAATGAACGAGGAAAGTGATTTGCCTCTAGCCTTTTAATGCGCTGAGAATTATTACAATGAATTACCATTTACAGACTATCGGAAATCTTTTTATGGTAAATTTTTCAAATCAAAGAGGAACATTGATGCCGTCACAGCATCTTCATGTTTTAGGTCATTGATATTTTTTTTAATTAGAAGAAAGGCAACTTAGTCTGGCTTCAGATTGCTATAACACAGCTGGATTTTAGTATCTCTTTTATTGTCACAGTGCCAGGGTTACTATTTTTATTTTGCATAATTTTACATAATGTAAAGGTTCCCATGGATTAGTCAAATGTTTTTAAGTCATCAGCTATTTCTTAAGACTCCCCCATACACACACACACTTGAATCAGCAAAATGTGCATATGTTCAGGTCTGTGGAGTCAGAAAACCAAACTTCTGACCCCTCAATTTCCCAAACTTTGACTCCCACTCCAGCTGTACCAAAATGGTCACTGACACCACATTCCTTTTTTCCTGATCACTCTAGCAGTGCTGAGATAAATGCCGACATTCCTTCTACTAGAAGAGGGGTGCAAAACCCGCTCCATCAGGCCACATATGAGTTGTGGTCCACACCCTGCTGTCCAATGAGCGCTTCCTAAACTGATGTAGCATAACTGATGGAAGCGATCTTTGGTGCAGCTAACAAGTCCTCCCAGGTCCTCTCATGTCGCTCACTTTGTGTCACTGACACTGATTCTATGTGTCGGGGTAAGGCCCCTTCCACACTAGCGTTTTTCACGAGCGAGTTCTGCGCATGCTTTTGCCGCGCAGAACCTGCATTGCACTCTGTCCCATTGTTTCCAATGGGCTTGTCCTTATTTGCGTTTTTTTTTCACGCGTGTGCATGGGTTTGTTTTGCCGCGCGTCAAAATCGCAGCATGCTCTACTCATGCTCTACTACTCATGCCCCATTCAAGTCTATGGAGACGCATCAAAAACGCATTGCACTCGTGAGCATTGCAAGTCATGAAGTACCAATTTAAGAAGGATGTGATTTCAAAAACGCGCGTGGAAAACGCAAGGAAAACGTGAACAACACGCGCGTGAAAAACAGAAAAATGATTCCAAGAAAAAAAGGACCAAAAACGCAGCCAAAAACGTCAGTTTTTCACCCATTGCACCCTCATGTTAACTGCAACGCTAGTGTGGAAGGGGCCTAAGGACACCAAGTAATTGTATGCTCTGGGGGTCTCCAGTATTAGTAGTTTTATGCTCTGGAGTTTACATTATTAGTATCTGCTAATGGGTCTGCACTATTATAGTTTGCTCTGAATGCAGTATTTGGTTGCTGGGCTGATATTTATTGCTGTACTGTGGTATTCATATTTTCTTACTTGAGATTTTGCGCTGTACTGTGGGTGTCGGTGCATCTAGGGTGCTGGTTGCTGTTGTGGCCCCTTAAAGTTGAGCAGTCTGATCGTATTGCCCTTGGACCGATAAATTTTGTTCACCCTTGGCCTAAATTCTTAGATCAGGAATCAGAACAGACATTTAAAGGAATTTCTATCATTTATAATATGTTTATGGAGTTGGTCACTGACACTAAATACAGTTTGCCTCACGAATGTGCAAGCACCATTGAATACTGGTGCATGGTCTTCTTTTATCTGGCACACCCTGTGTGCACCATCCTTTTTTTGGCACACCTTTAACATACAGTGTACGACACAGTTCTGCACTAACACCCCCCTTTGGGATCACATGCCTTGTTGGAAACAGTAGAATCGCGACACCAAACTGGTGCAGACACTTCTTCAATACACGTGCAACCTCTAGTGTATAGTGCAATTTCAGACTGAAAACTGACGCAGCCAGTTTAATAGATGTGGCCCATTATTTTATGGAAATGGACAAATACTTCAAAATAGTTTGTGCTACCAGTGACACTTTCCTTTTACTTACAGGAAAGAGGGGTAAGTGTAATATTTAGCATACCCCCTTTGAAATATAATTCCTGAAACGTCGGGGAAGTGGTAAGAAAAAATAACGGATGCCAACTCCCCTTCGAGGACCTGTTTCTATTGAGCGGCCCACCGTTTACTGTCCAGGCATGAACAGAAGTGTCCAGGCCTGAACAGAGGGGTTTATTCACAGCGCTGGCTGAACATTCAACCAGCGCTGTGAATAAGCCCGTCTGCGGCCGCTGTCAGCGCAGCGCACCGCATCGCATAGAGCCAGCATGGATTGCGCAATACATGCGCTGCTGCCGGCGATTCTTACAGGTCCCTGACTGACAGGGACGTGAAGGGGGTTTATCGGCTGGCCCCCTCATGAATACGGCCGACTGCTAGGAAACTTGTACGACGATCCGACCTCTTATTTGATAAGAGGTCGGATCGTTTAAAACTAAGTATAAAAATACAAATTTTAATAAAAATTCAATACATATAAAGGGGCTGTGGACAGGATGAGGGGGAGCTAATTTGATGGGGGGGTGGGGGTTTCAGGGTGACAGGTCCTCTTTAAGCCCAGAAGTGGCAGGCCAAGAAAAATATCAGAAAGGCAGAGAAGAAGAATGGTGAGAACAGTCAAGGACAATCCACAGACCAAAGACCTGCAGCATCATCTTGGTGTCACTGTGCATCGGTCAACAATACAGAAAAGGAGAAGCTGTATGGGAGAGTGATGCGAAAGAAGCTGTTTCTGCAGGCACGCCACTAACAGAGTCACCTGAGGTATGCAAAAGCACATTTGGACAAGCCAGTTTCATTTTGGAAGATGGTCTTGTGGACTGATGAAACAAAGACTGAGTTGTTTGGTCATACAAAAAGGCTTTACGCATGGCGGCCAAAGAACACAGCATTCCAAGAAAAATTTGCCAGAGGTTCCATCAAGCTTTGGGGCTGTGCGGCCAATGCCGGCAGCGGGAATCTTGTTCAAGTTGAGGGTTGCATGGATTCCTCTCACTATCAGGAGATTCTTGAGAATAATGTTCAAGAATCAGTGACGAAGTTGAAGTTACGCTGGGGATGGAGATTTCAGCAAGACAATGATCCAAATCACCGCTCCAAATCTACCCAGACATTCATGCAGAGGAACAATTAGAATGTTCTGGAATGCCCATCCCAATCCCCAGACCTGAATATCATTGAACATCTGTGGGATGATGTGAAGCGGGCTGTCCATGCTCAGTGACCATCAAACTTAACCAAACTGGAATTGTTTTGTAAAGAGGAATGGTCAAAAATCCCTTCATCCAGGATCCAGGAACTCATTAAAAGCTACAGGAAGCGACTAGAGGAAAAAGGAGGATCTACTAAATATTAATGTCACTTTTCTCTTGAAGTGCCCATACTTTTGCACCTGTCAAATTTAGTTTTAATGCATATTGCACATTTTCTGTTAGTACAATAAACCTCATATCAATCCTGACATATTACTGTGTCCATCAGTTATTAGATATATCAAACTGAAATAGCTGTTGCAAAAAGCCAAATTTTGATAACTAAAAATGATTAAGATTAATAGGGGTGCCCAAACTTTTTTTATATGACTGTATATAGCAGATATATTACGAGAGGAAACTAAAGCCAAACTGCTAAAAGCAGGAAAAAATGTAGAGGAAAAAGATGGACCTGGGATCAAATTTATTTAATAAAGTATATTAAAGGAAACCTACCACTTGAAATAACAGGTGTAAGCTGCAAATACCGAGCACCAGCTCACCCTGAGCTTACTTTCGTTATTGTCCTAAACCGCTGTATTGGGGTTTAAACACTTTTTAATGTTTATATCTGAAGCTGCTTCAGCGCACGGCTCTCCGCCACTTCCTTTTGTAGGTGCGCCGAAGCAGCTTCAGATATAAACATTAAAAAGTGTTTAAACCACTATACAGCGGTTTAGGACAATAACGAAAGTAAGCTCCGGCACCAGCTCACCCGGAGCTGGGGCTCGGTATTTGCAGCTAACACCTATTATTTCAAGTGGTAGGTTTCCTTTAAACAGTTTACTATTATCATCAGCACTAGTTATTTAAGCAATTTGGTTAAGGATTTTTTACACTTTGTCAGTGTTTACTGCCAGTCTAACACACAAATAGGAAGCTGCGGATTGAAAAAATTGAACTAAATTGTGCAAGTATTTGAGGAGAACATGTATATATTATCAGTAGTCAGTCATTCCTTGGATGGAGGAATCTATGGAGGTCTTCTGCACTGCTTCTTTAGACTGAATGAAGCTATAAGTTTACCTCAGATAATAACTGTGAAATTGTGATTTTACTGTTTGGGAAAATGGATTTTCCAGAGAGATTAAGATGTTTACATCCAATATAACATGGTAAGTAGTCACACTGTTCTACTGTGATGACAGTCAGTTTGTTGCTGTAGAGTATCTCAGAGAGGGGAATGTAGTAAATGAATTGGTTCTTTCTTTAAGAATGAAAGGGATTGTCGAGCCAAATGTTTTATTAGCAGCTAACAATTGTTACTGTACCCAGGATTTGACACCTCCAGGCTGTTGGGACATTACCTCTGCAGCCAGTGATTTGCTTTAGGAGTCCCTTGTGATATCCTCACTTTATCTCTGTCTCCTGTGTTGTAAAATGCCTGACTGTCTCCTCAGCCTTACAAACTAACTAGCCCCTCCACTAGCATCTCCTGCTTACCTACTCCGATGCCCTCTGGTTACCTTTACCTCCCACCAGGCCGCGTCATGTCAGCCTCCCCATCATCCTAGGTCTAGCCTCTTCTTTATTTTAGTACTGTAACAAGATATAACATAAGCATATAAATAAAAGAAATCTCTCATCAAAGTCAAGCATGATAAACCGGGGACAATTAGCATAATTGTAAAAGATTACTTTAAAAGGAAGGAGGCGATGGAAAACAAATATAATTAGATCACCGTGTCTGGATCTATGAGTAAGCATTACTCACACACTGCAGATTTCATCAGTATTATGGAGCGGTCATATAAACATTTCTATAATCCTTCTTCCTGGTCTTGGCTTTAAATCTGCACTGGTTGCACATGGATGACCAGTTGTTTTCAGGTCTTCCATGTTTTGTAAGATTCCATGTACAAACAGAATATTGAGTGTTTTGATGGTGCTGACATGTTCTACAACTCATTTAGAGGGGAGGTTTAGGATTATTGTCACTTTCAGTTGTTTTTGTTGACACTTGGCCAGTAATCATTGTCACATGTCAATGAAGCTATAGTGTTAGTTGAGCCTTCCTCATCCATCACACACTACTATCAACATAAACTGAACTGGAGGCAGGTCTACAAATGCTTCATCACATTACATGGGAGGACTGATAGTAAACCCCTAAGAGCAGTGTCGGACTGGGTGGCCTCGATTCTGGGGGCCCACTTACTCCTACATGGTAATATTACATGTACATTTTTAGGCCGGGTTCACCCAATGCATTTGTTTTGCATTTTGAAACTCATTGTAAGTGCATCAGGTAAAAAAAATATATTATTATTATTTATAATGGAAAAACCACAGACACTTGTGAGTTGGGTTTTCCCCCCACTGTGTTTGCAAAGCATTTTAAATGCAAATATGATTCACATTATGCACTTGAATTACCTTTTGAAACGCATTTCAAGCACATCTGGAGTATCTCTTCACCGAGCACAAATGTGCTATGTTTTGATAGAACAAATAACATACAAATATATATATGAGACAACTGCCCAAGCCACAAAAATCA
This sequence comes from Engystomops pustulosus, assembly GCF_040894005.1. Classification (NCBI taxonomy): domain Eukaryota; kingdom Metazoa; phylum Chordata; class Amphibia; order Anura; family Leptodactylidae; genus Engystomops; species Engystomops pustulosus. The sequence goes on along the minus strand of NC_092416.1, from coordinate 55,486,676 downwards.
GAGGTCCTGTTCCTGCTCATCGGCGTGTTATGTCTTCAAACAATCACAGTCCCATGGGGGATGGGGGCACTATCTTTTCAGCTCCTTACCAAATGGGGGGGCACTATCTTTTCGGATCCTTTCCAAATGGGGAGGGGGCCCTATCTTTTTGGCTGCTTTCCACTTAAATATACATATATACAGGCCAGGTGCGGCACTCACCAATTAAAACCCATCCGTTTATTTTGTTCAGCAATAAAAAATCTTTAACATACCGGGCAGGATAGAGGTGGTAGCAGGGAGTTCTTTAGGCCACAGCCGTTTTGAGAGGCTAGAGAAAGTGCTGGATGGCGCAAAGCGGCTGTCATCTAAAGAACTCCCTGCTAACACCTTAATCCTACCCAGTATGTTAAAAAAAATGTTTTGCTGTACAAAATAAACGGATGGCTATTAATCGGTGAGTGCCGCACCTTCTTTTTTTCTGTGTGAATGTCTGAAAACAATGGTCTATGGATCTGTTGTTTACGGCACTTTAAAGCCCTCGTTCGTGTACAGATCGGGTAACCTTTAGACAGTTTTAGTTTATCTACCCCAGTTTGCTTGAAGCAGAAGCCATATTAGTGGCTTAATGCATAGTGTAAGTGTAACTACCTGTGACAATTGTGTTTTCAAAATTTTGTGTAGTCGTGGGAACAAGGATAACCAATAAAGCTTCATTGCTGACACCTTTGATAACTCATACACTTGGGGGTACAGCTTACCTTCCTATGCTTCAGCGTCAGTCCCCTCACTCTGCTGCGCGTGTCCCAGTCTCCTAGGGGGACACGCGTGCACACCGACTTTCTGAGATTTAAAGGCCCAGCGCTCCGATGATTGGTGCTGGCCAGCCGCCTTCCCAGTTAAATCTTCCTGTATCCCCTGTTGGGTCTTTGAGCCTCGTGCCTGAGAGAAGGCTTTCCAGTTGTGTACTTCTGCATTATAGCGATTCCCTGTTGTGACCTTCTGCCTTGTTTCCTTACTTTGATTTTGGTGCCGCCTGTCTTGACCTCCAGCCTGTCCCCAACATTGTCTCAAGCTCCACGATTCTGTACTTTGCTTTGGCCACCACCGTGAGCAAAGTCGCACCTGTGTGGTACCACACCACATCTAGTCCATCCCACTTTGCTGCAAGCTCTGGTGAAAACTGGGTGCCACTTAGACTCCGCCCACAGGTGTCGGCTTACGCTATCACTCGTGGTGGTACAGTGGGTCCACTAACCCTGATCCTGACAATAAGATCCGGCCATGGATTCCGCCAAGGTTCCGCTACCCGAGCTGGCTGATCTTGGTTCCATTGTGACCCAGTGGTCCCAGCATATTGCCACACAAGGCCAGCAACTTGGACAACTCACCACCACCCTGCAGCAATTGTTGGCTACCCAGCACCAGCATCCAATACCTGCGGTACCTCCCGTTACTACGGTTGCATCGTCTACGGGCGTGGGCTACCCCCCTTTGGGACAGCAACAACCCGGTCAAGGCTAATCTCACCGGATTCCTCACAGTATTCTGGTCCGTCTTTGAGGAACCAGGCCAGGCGTCATCTGTGAAACCGCCCTGCTGAACTTGTGCCAAAGGGACTTGTCTGTTGGTGACTCTGCTTGGAGAAACAACGTCTTGAACAAACGCAGACCTGGACCCGTCAACTGTCCCGCTTGGCACCAGTCTTTCAAAAGCCACTACCGCTCTGCGGTGGCCATGCAGGTGGATAAAGCACATCTGTCTCCTCAAGAGCCTTCCAGGCGAAAACTCTGCCTCTATTGTGCCAGCGCAGAGCAGTTTCTTGAGTCTTGTCCAGACAGTCCTCAGTGTTCGAAGGTACTGTCACTGGTGCTCCTGCAACCCAAGTCTAGGGTCACAGGAGCGCTAGTGTTCCTCCCCGTTCCGCTTCACACCAGTGGTGGCAGCGCTTACCTTCCCTTGCTCCAGAGGCGGTCCCCTTGCTTCGGTGCGCGTGTCCCCGTCTTCTAGGGCGTGCGCCAGCTTTCTAAGATTTTAAGGGCTAATGATTGGCACTGTCCGGCCGCCTTCCCAGTTAATTTCCCACCCCCCTTCCTGTGTCCCCTGCCGGATCTTTGAGCCTCGTGCCTGAGAGAAAGCTTCCCAGTTGTGTTGGCTTATGTCATCGCTTGCGGTGGTACAGAGGGTCCACTACCCCTGATCTTGACAGTGAGCAATCTCACCACTACTTAGACTATGGCTGTACAATGACATCAAGTTTGTATATAATGAGCATCAATAAAGAGTCATTGCCACAAATAAAAGATATGAACATGCTAGGTTTTTGCCAGCATAAACCTCAGGTTAACTCCTGCCAATGACACAGTCACATGACGCTGCTAGTCACATGACACAGTTCTGCAAGTTTTTTCTTTTTTTAATAGAAATCATCACATGTGAACAAACTACAAGTACAAAACACTTTCATTTCTGGTTGTGCAACTTATGTGCGACCAAGTCACCATGTAATCACTTCACTGACTTGACTGAATCTTGTGCGACTGAATCAGCGTTTGTGGACGTAACGAGTCCAGGATGTGTTGTGTCAGGAGGAGGGGTCTGTGCCGCCACCTCCTGCTGCTATACTCATGCAGCCTGATTGTCTGACAGTCCAGGCTCCTCCAGGGCTTCTGTGGATTGTGCTGCTGACAGGAGAACAACATGGACTTCTTCAGCAAGGCCTTTAAGTCAAGCAACAAAAACAAAGCTGCCTCCTCAGACCAGGTAACGTATTGATCCTTGTAATCCAGGATGTAAGTATCCCACAGCAGCAGGTAGGTGCAGCATGTCACAGGCAAAGGAAACTGGACCTAGTGAATACATCTAGTCACTATCTATTGGTGTATATATCTGTCTATCTGTCTGTCTATCTGTCTATCTATCATTTAGTATTGTTACTTTTTTTATTCGCCATCATCTTCCGTAACAATAACATTTTATATAGAGGAAAAAATATATTAGCACATAACCTAGTAGTGACAGATACTATAGGAGAGAACAACCTCTTGTGTCTGCACAGCTATCTGTTGATAGAAAATATCAAATTTCCTAACTTTTTCAGATCTGTCATAATAGCAGATACAATAAGGAGCAATTATAAATTGCGGCTGCGTTTTTTTGTTTTGTTTTTGCGCCCTGTGCAGTGCCAAAATGTTGCTTTTTTCACGACACCTGCACTACCAACCCCTAAACCCCATTATGAATGTGGTTTCAAGTTCCTCATATGTTCTGCTTACAGTGCGCCAAATTCATTAGGGCCATGTGTCACAATATAACATCACAGTTCAAAACACTGCTAAAATCAGGAGACAAAAATAATGAATGCCACAAAAATACATCAGTTTCCACTCAGTGTAATTTGTATTTATTTAGATAAAATGAGTGTTATTTTGTCCACAAACTATAGGGAATTTGTTTTTTTTTGTAATCCAGAAGGAAGACTTTGAAGAATTTTGTCCAAACCATATAAAAAGTTTTACACGCGTGTGCAAAACGAATATCATAACACAAACTAGTTTAAGAGACAAATATCTGTAAAAACATTGATTAGCAATGGTGAACTCTGAACTTTTGGGGTTTTCAGGTTATATTAGAAAAGTAATTTAAATGACAGATGTGTGCCCTAACAATAATAACCTCGCCCAGATTTCAGAACTAGCCAGAAATCAGCAGTATATTGTTTTCATTTATGTTGATGGTATCACAGCCTCCCTGGACCAACCATTAAAAACCTAAGAAGAATAAATAAATTAACAAGTTGTCCCCTCAGGTAGGGTCGGAAATGTCTTTTCTAGAGATCATTCTTTTATATAAAACCTTTCCAATTTACCTGTAAAAAGATCTCATGTGAAAATGAACGGAGAAGAGTCATTCTCTGTCTGAGATCAGTCACTCTTAAAGGCTGGAGGGGAATTAAAAAAACATAGGAGGGAAACGGTCTTTTTTTCTGCAGCTCACATTTCCAACTATTTAAATGTCTATCTCCGGTTCTGCAGCTCACAGAACCACAAGCCCGATATCATCTGGAAGATATCTTCAATATAACACGAAGAGCAAGGTTCTAAGTACTACAGTTGGGGCCCCTAAATCGACCGACTCCCTCCACCATTTAAAAGCAACTCATCTGAGAGAAAAAATGACTCTTCTCACCACATTTTCACATGACATTGAAGGGGATTTTTAAAATTTAAATGGGTGAGATTTTACAGAAGAGGGAATTCTAGTAAGGACATTAGTGAGGTAAAATCTAGTGACAAAGTCCTTTTAACTTATGATGTGGCTGCAACATACTAAAAGTGCCAACTATTTCAGGTAATGAGATCCCATTACCGCCCACCTGCTCCAGTCATCACTATGATAATCACGATTGGAGTCAAATTATTGTAGCCGTTGACATTATTGTGGGATTTGATGAAGACGATTCCATATCCACTGCTGTAATGTGCACAGTGCAGTGTAGTATGTAGCTGTATCAGGCACTGTGACAGGGGGCGGATGGGCGTGCGGAAGTTGAAGGAGCTGAATGTGTCTGCCTCTGCATACACACATAGGGACAGATTTATCAAGCTGTCTAAAAGTCAGAATATTCTTAGTTGCCCATGGCAACGAATTACAGCTCAGCTTTCATTACATACAACTTTGTTCAATCAATCATCCGTAAATTGAAGTAATATGGCGCAACTGTTAACCTATCAAGACATGGTCCTTCAGCTAAACTGATCACACAAGGAGAAGCAGCCAAGAGGCCAAGGCTGTGGGGGCGCTACAGAGGTAGGATAACTCTCAGTCATGTTCTCCACAAGCCTGGCACTTATAGAAGAGCAGCATGAAATCATTTTTTAAATCAAGCCATAAGAAGTTTTATTTGCAGTTTCCAACAAACGAGATAGGAAACACAGCAAGCCTATGGAGCAAGGTCTTGTGGAGGGTATTTATCAGTGCTTGTACCCCAATTTCACTACCCCAGAATCACTAAAATAATCTTAATTTCTTGTACATTGCAAGAAATTGGGATTATTTTTGAAGCTACGCCACTTCCAAGCCATGTCGGCGTGGCCGTCATCAGAGTGGGCCTGCACAGGCCATTCCTGCCCCGTGCCTTTGTACTTTTTACACAAAACAATGCCAGATCAGACCTGGCATAATTTAGCCCTCTGGCGTTCCTCCCTGATGAATACATCAAGAAACCTTTGGATGGAGCCAAAAACAAGGAAATTCTGGAGGATTACCTGTTTGAGGCTGCAAAAAACTAGAGACTATGGCATATTTCCAGAAGGACAATGACCTTAAACATACTACAATACTGTGTAATGATCACTTCCCATCTGCTGCTGGGTGCTAAAACCCACTGCTGCCATGAGATTACAGTAGGCAGGGGGAGGGGGAAGTGCAGAGGGAGCAGGGGGGGAGGGTGAGATGTGCTCCTGCATCAGTGATGTGTCGTTCACGAGCGACGGGAGCCAGCTCCCATAAGTGAGCCGATGGCTCACTTAATCCCGCCCCTAACCGGTTTACCACGCCCCTTTAACCTGATACAATCGGGTTAAAAGTGAAGTGGTGAGGGGTGATTGACTGACCTGCGGCACCTTATTATATATTTAATAGAGAGCCGTTCAGGAGCCAGAAGAGCCGGCTCTTCTTAGTGAGTGGAGCTTAATGAGCCAGCTTACTAAGAAGAGCCATAATGCCCATCACTATCCTGCACAGAGCATCATTAACATAATTTAAAAAGTTTATATTAGAAGGAAGGCGGCCATGGATAACAAATATAAGAAGATTACCACAGTCACGATGCCTGGATCTATCAGTAAGTGTACCTGGATCTATGAGTAAGGGCACATTCACATGGCCGTCTGCGGGGACGTACATGCGGCCGCAAATTTGCGGCCGCATGTACGTCCCCATAGACTGCAATAGCGGCACGGCGGGGATCCGGGCCGCACACCGCAAAAAGATAGAGCAAGCTCTATCTTTCGGCGGATGTGCGGCCGTGCGCCGCTATTCTCTATGGAGGGAGGAGGGGCCACCTCCTCCTCACCTCCAGCACACGGCGGTATGCCTGCACGGCGGGCATACCGCGTGTGAATGTACCCTTAGTGTCCCTGGTTTATCATTCTTGTATTTGCTGTTAGATTTCCTATAATTTAATCAGAGTAAACTCCAGTGAATATGAACAAACTTCCCTCATGATGTATTTCCCTTGTAGTTTTCTGTAATGATATAAAGTTGGAATTACATACAGGAACCACAGGGGATGTTGGAATATGAGAGACCATAGCAGTCTCCTGGAAGCTTTAACTTTTACATATTAAAGCCAAATTAGGTCTAATGTTATTATATCTGTGTTGAGACAGGAAACCATATCAATACTTGCAATTATATATTTATAATCCGATGCTTGCCTGGAGGAAACAAAGCAGTTATCCTGTTTTTGGATCAAGGTTCATAGGGGCACATGTATCATAGTTTCAGCTAGGCATATTGTCAAATTTTTGTGCCATTTTTGGCGCAACTCTGCACCTGGTACAGGGCAGGTGCAAAGGAATTTTTTTTTTCATGGACCCGATTTTAATATGTAAATTGGAATTATTTCACATGCTTTAACTGTTTAACATTTTGCACAGTAACCTCTTTTGTCAAAATTCTTACATTTTTTTATTTTTTTTTATTGGTTACTTCTAAGGGTGAGGTCACACGTAGCTGTTTAAGTGCGTTTTTAATGCATAATGTACCATATATACTCGTGTATAAGCCGAGTTTTTCAGCACAAAAAATGTGCTGAAAAACCTCATCTCGGCTTATACACGAGTCAATAATAATAAAAAAAAAATAATACTCACCCTCCGGCTCTCGGAACCTCGGCACGGGCTCCCGGTCCTCGGCGGCGGCTCCTGGTCTTCGGCGGCAGCTCCCGATCCTCTGCGGCGGCCCCGCTTCTCTCTTCTATCTTCACTTGCCGGCAGTCGCGTCTATGGGATCTGCCGGCGGACGCACAATATGATGCAGCGGTGTCGCCGCTGATGACGTCATCAGCGGCGACACCGCCGCATCGCACTGTGCGCCCGCCGGCAGGTCGCATGGACGCGACTGCCGGCTAGTGAAGAAAGAAAAGAGAAGCCGCCGCCGAGGACCAGGAGCCGCCGCCGCCGAGGACCGGGAGCCACCGCCGCCGAGGACCGGGAGCCACCGCCGCCGAGGACCGGGAGCCGCCACTAAGCATCAAAGGTGAGTATTGTCAGAGGGTGAGTATTAAGTTTATTTTTTTATTATTCGCTAGGCATACTGAGGGCAGGCTGTATACTTCTTGGGGCAGGCTGTATACTTCTTGGGGCAGGCTGTATAATACATGGGGGCAGGCTGTATAATACATGGGGCAGGCTGTATACTTTTTGGGGCAGGCTGTATACTTTTTGGGGCAGGCTGTATACTTTTTGGGGCAGGCTGTATACTTTTTGGGGCAGGCTGTATACTTCTTGGGGCAGGCTGTATAATACATGGGGCAGGCTGTATAATACATGAGGGCAGGCTGTATACTTCTTGGGGCAGGCTGTATAATACATGGGGGCAGGCTGTATAATACATGGGGGCAGGCTGTATACTTCATGGGGGCAGGCTGATTGTATACTACTTGGGACAGGCTGTATACTACAGGGGCTGGCTGGTTGTATACTACAGGGGGCTAGCTGGCTGTATACTACAGCCTGGGCTTATACTCGAGTCAATAGATTTTCCCAGTTTTGGTGGTAAAATTAGGGGTCTCGGCTTATACTCGGGTCGGCTTATACTCGAGTATATACGGTAATTAGGAAAATCACCTCTCCTCAGCTGTTGTAATGTGTTCCAAAATGCATTAAAAATGCAACATGTTAAATCCCAAATTAACAGTAGTGTCCACTCCTGCATATAAAGAGCTGCCAAATGTCTCTAAAATTCATCTCAGAGAGACCAAACTATGATCCATGTGCCACATAGTGTTGTCCATTTCTATTTTTCCGTCTCCACCGTGTACTTTTCTCTATAGATGCAATTTCACTGTCTGTTTGTATTCAAGTCTTTCTGTTGAAACACACAAGCAATACACTGTGACACTGTGTGGTTTCCCTTAGTTATATATATATGTGTGTGTGTATATGGGTAATATATATATATTTAATTTAAAATCTTTGCAGTTTACAACACACAAAATAAAAATACAGTACACCGCAGCCTACAAAAAAGTGCACAAACACATCCGAATCATGCCAATCCCTACTCACCAAAAAAAACCCCACTGATATGACCCCATGACCACTTGAGCCATCCAGTGGTGGTCATGCTTTTTAAGAGACTTTCCTCTGAAACATCACCGGACTTATCCATTGACTATTTCTGATATTGCATCACTTTGATCACAAAACATTACCAAAAGTTTACCAAGGTATGTACAGTACCCTAATATGGTAACCCATATTGTTTTTCCCCTGGTAAACTTTTCCCTTGTGCCGAAAGGAGACAGACACTTTTTGGACTTCCTGTGCTGTCCATTGTCCTGCTGGTCAGGGAACTGTGCGCTCCTTACTGGATGCACAGAAGACAACCTAGTGACCTGTCTCTCACAGGGAGTCCGAAAGCAGCTGCTGGCGGCTCGCATGACCCTTGACTCCTCTGGCCAGAAGGGGAACATTTACCCTGGTAAACTACTTCATTTATAACCTACCCTGTAATATCCAGTGTGTTTTAACATCACCTGTCATTTGAAGACTTGTAAATTATATAAAGTTTAGGATCTCTACATCACAACGATCAAAAGATGATTTTGTTAACCACTTTATTCGAGAAGTGACGAATAACCGGACAAGGGACATCCGCTTCAACATTGTCATCTGTAAGATCTCGAAATTACTATCTGCTAGAAATTCTCCGTCTCTGTAGACGAGAAAACATTGAAGAGGTTTTACAGAATATAGAGAGATCAAATTTTGGGAAGAGTGATCAATGTAAGATCAATGAGGGGCTAAAGGCTCTACCACCAATCAAAACACCCAACTTCTGTGCTCTGGAAAAGTCAGCAGAGCTCTGAACCCTTTTTAATTGTTTATAAATGTAGTTCTCCTCCCATTCATTTTGTTTTAGTGGGTTTTATTGATGGATTGCAGAAAAATAGGAAGAAGGCATCACATGCCAAGATTCCCCCTCGGAGGGGCCGAGAAATGGGAAGATGATATGCACATCTAAATGGGAGTAGTGCTACAGTACTAATTAGTCATTATTCATCGGATGTGTTTGTTTTTGTTCTGGTGGTTTTGAAAAACTGCTCTGAGAATCAGTCCCCCACCCATCTGATATTAATGACCAATGCTATTATTCTTAATGTTCAGAGAAACCCTTTTAAAGGGAGTTTACCACCTCCCAAAGCATTTTGATGTGCTCTGCGGCTCTATTCACTGTGTATGGGAGTGCCAGAGATAGCGAGCATAGTGCTGCTACACACATTAGTGGGACCTCACAGATTACCTTGTTATCCACAAGATATTTTAAAACTTGGTACAGCTCCTTAAAGGGAACCTGTGACCAGGAGACCCATTTTAGCACCCACAGTCACCATAGAGCATAGTACATACACTGCCAAACAGTTTTTGTATTAAAAAAAGATAAAAAAATCGGTTTTACAGAAAAAAAAACCTTACAATGCCATGTGAGCAGTGATTAGTTCATTTGTCCCCTTGGAGTGGAAAAAGAGTAGCACTGCTCCTCAATGTGTCATTTTCAAATTTATAAAACCGCCCCTCACCGCTCACATGGTATTGTAAGGTAATAGATAACTTATCTTTTATTCTGTAAAACCTATTTTTTTTTAATACAAAAAGTGTTTGGCAGTATATGTACTATGGTGACTGGGGGGTTCTAAAAATGGGTCTCCTGGTGACAGCTTTTCTTTAAAGCAAACAGCAGATATTATATCTGTCAGGGTAGTTTGCCAATAAACATCCTTTTTATTTTCAGTCATCATCCTGTTGTTGTGGCTTCCAAATGTACAATATGGAGCCATCATATAAGGTGTACTCATACAGGTCTGCAGTTGACCTACATACAGTTTCTTTGCAGTATGTGTCTGACTTTTTAAACCTTTCCCAACATTCAATATACATGTACAATGTTGGAAATGGAAATTTTCTAAAGGTCGTCCCCACAAAAAATAAAGTCTGATCAAAGGGTTAAATGTACTTTGAAATGGTACCAACTACAACTCTCCCCACAAAAAATAAGCTCTTTGACAGCTTTATACATGGGAAAATAAAAAGATTGTTGTGTTGTTGGAATATAAGCCAAAGCTGAATCTTCTCCACAGGGAAAAGACACTCTGCAGACAGCTGTTATTGCTTCACCAGTTGGGAATTGTTGCAACTGATAATTTTTTAAAATATAGCCTAGTAGATTTAACAATATTAGAGAGAGGAGATTTTTTACTATAGATTTCCTTTACTTAGTAGATCCAGACGGGAGATTCCCCAAATATTCCTCATCCCAATACAGCCTACAGTGGCTGTGCCTGCGTGGGCCGCCTCTGCAGAGGCTACAGAGCCCCCCAAAGCTCACAGAGGCTACTCCACACCCGAGTAGCCTCTGAAGGTAATTATCATATACATGAAATAAAGTATTAAAATAGATAGGTTAGGTTTTAGAAAATATTAAAATCAGTATAGGGATGAGGCATGTTATGGGAATCTATCAACTGTATCTACTAAGTACATTCCTGACAGTAGATTACTGCTAAACATATTTACACACACGGCTGCAAAAGAGTAGGTACTATATATGTGATATTGTATTTATTATATGTAATATATATGTTAAATCTAGAACCATTGGAAGTCTGGTACATTGAGGTCTTAAGTATGCAAATAATTAAGGGTTAGTGACTATAATTGGGTGGGGAATAGTCTGTGGTTTGTAAATAGGTATGGGTGAGGTCTGGTGTGGGGGCCTATAAACAGCAAATGATCTGGTCTTGGACCTGTAAGTGGGGGATTCTCATCTGGATTCTGCCATCTTGTTGTTGTAAGTTGTAATGGAGGTAGTGGGGTTTGCTCTGTGAATTCTGCACACATTGTGCAGATAATAAAATACAGTGTCATATTACTGTATATACTGGCGTATAAGACTACTTTTTAACCCCTTAAAATAATGGCTACAGTGGGGGGTCGTCTTATACGCCGGATATACGGGGGCCGCACTGTGTGAGGTGTTTTTTTTCCCCGTCAGCGCGCAGAGAGCCGCTTCCTGGGACCGCCGCACATGCGCGGCAGTCCGCCTCTCACAGTCATTAGAAGAGGCTTAGTACGCGCTGACGGGCGGCGCGCTGTATGCTAATGCAGCCGCCCTGTCACAGCGGTCGGCGTCACAGAGCTGGGGGTCACAGGCGGCACTTACAGAAGCATGTCGGATCTTCATTAATATCGCAGCTTACAGTTATGATCACCAGGCACTTGCTCTCTTATTTGTTTTGCAAAGTTTTAAGCAGACTTTTTTTCATTTGGGAGAGGGGTAGTCTTATACAGTGAGTATATACCAAATTCTATATTTTTAGGGCAGAAGTTGGGGGTCGTCTTATACGCCCAGTCGTCTTATACGCCGGCATATACGGTATATATAATTTATTTATGTTTCCCTGATACAGGTGCCCAAAGTACCAGAAAGGCCGGCAACTGACACTATTGTCTTTGAAGACGTAAGTATAAAATCATATTTTTTTAAAATTTCTCACTGAAAATCCAGATCATGTAAATGGAATTCGCAAAGCTAGAATTTAAAAGATTTTTGTGCATTCCTTAAAGGACACTAAAGGAAATCCATAAGCAGGATTTACCTACCTAAACTAACTACTATAGTATGCAGGGCTATGCCCACACATGTCACCGGTGCCTTTGTTTTTTTTTTGTCTAGCTGTTCCTTCCGTGCCAGAGGGGGTTGGCCATTTATACTTCACTGGGTATGTACGCATATAGGGTCACCCATATTATGCATACCTTGTTAAAGTTGCTAATTTGCCAGGGTTCACGTTACCCACAAATACGATGACTTCCACCTGATGGTGGGGGAGTTTCATTCATTGCTGTCTGCAAGCCCCCTCTATCATAACCACTCCCATATCCGTGGTTGGAGGAGTGTGGATGTCCATGGTATGCATATAGTAATGAATGCACTGCCCCCTTCATTCACTAGTAACCAGTAGGACACAGGACATGACAGGAAATCTTCAGTCCTGCTGCCCCTCCCCACAGGTCCCAGATGGGTGACCCTATTATAGTTTGGTATAGAAAAATGCAAATTAGGCTGAAGTGCTTTGGGGGCGTTAGCAGACATCACAACAGTAACAACCCCCTTGCTAATCCTTCCGCCTTCAACTACATCATCGGAGCTAGAGCCCTGAGTTGCTTTGCCAAAGCGCTTCAGACTACTTTCTGAAGTGACATTTTGGCATGGAAGAACAAAGATAGGGATGACATGTTGGGCATAACCCTTCATCACATATCAGCTGGTTTAGGTAGCTAAAGCGTGGTGACCGATTTCCTTAAAATGCACACATCTACATGTATTGGGGCACATTTACTTACCCGTCTGGAGGAGTACACGAAGTACGGAGTGTCCGGCGATAATGTAATCTGGCACGATTCACTAAGATCTTGCACCAAAAATATCCTGCATGTGTCACTTCCCCACTCAGGTCCGCCGGAGTTCACCTTCTTCTTCCTGGTGCATGTAAGTGCATTGTCTTGTGACACGATTTGAATCTTAAATCCTGTGCTCACTCCGAATCAGTCGGATTGTCCGACGGCAAGCCCCCTGATGTCTTTTGCATGAAAGCCAATGCAGCTGCGCCACAATTAAATACCTGTCATAGCTGCACAAATCCCAAAAACTGTGAACTGTCTGCCGAAAGTGCGATCCGCGACCCTAAGTAAATAAGCTGCGTTGGGGCATATTTATCAGGACCTCTGCGCACCGCCAGTGGCGCAGAGGCCCTGAAATAATCGCAAATGCTAGCTTATTGCTAGCTTTTGCGATTATTTTCCCCAATCCGCCACCTTCACGCCAGTGGGGCGTGAAGGGGGGGGGGGGCGCGGCTGGACGGGACTGGGCCTGTGCGGGGCGTAACTACGCACTCGCTGCTGCCGGCGACTTTTCATACATGAAAAGTTGCCGGCTGCATTTTTTTCTACGCCAGGCTCTGCGTAGGATAAACGCTGCGCTACTGGCAGCCCGATACATCAAGAGGCAGACGCCTCTTGATGTATCGTGCTGCGAATTCGGCGGGGCGATCATACGCTGGCGCACGAGCGCCAGCGTATGATAAATATCCCTCATTGTCTGTAATGGACAGTTTTGTACTTACTAAGCAAATGTTGGCAGACCTCTAAAATGGCTTACATTTAACAAGTGTTTTAGACTGGTGACATACGGGGCAGGTTCAGACATACCGCTGCTTTTCTGACAGCTGTAGACCAGAGGTTTTAGGGAAATCTACACTGAAAATGAAGCATGAAAAACCAAACCAAGACCCAACACTTTCAAACAGAAAACTGGCAGCATTTTGACACTTGTTCTATTTTTGGGTGCAAAATCTTGGCGCCGCTTGTGAATCCACCAGTTTTCTAGCGCTTCTATTTTTCCCACGCGTTTTTGGCCAAAGTACTGGTGCAAAAATAGCCCAGTTCAGAGCAAGTCTAGGGATTTCTAAATCTTTCAGTCCGTGCATCATTTTATGAATCCCTTGCGCCACAAACATATATCCCACTGTAAAATATAGAAGGGTTCTCAGGAGCTTTAGCACACTTGGTTCTGAGGCATCCCTCAGTTCGGAGGCTTTCGGGTAGTCCATGCGCACTGCAGCTCCCAGATGCTTGGTGATGTCACCAGCTCTGAGGAATGGGGAAAGGGGGGCCAGGCAATGATACGCACGCTGGAGGCATGGATAATTAAGGTAATAACAGAGCGCCGAGCCCTCTGTGTGATAGCTTGAGGAGAGACAGAGGATAATTTGCATAATCAATTTTTTGTAGAAAATGCTTACACTACAAGCCAAGATCAGTTCCTCTATCAGCATAACAAATGCCGTCTGAAGGTATGTTTGGCTTAAAAAAAACATACTAAGTGGTAGATTTCTTTGAAAGCAATGCCTCTGACCCCAATTAGAGACAATTAGGGGCAGATTTATCAAAAATGTCGTAAGGTAAGTGCAGTCACGCAAACGTACGGGGGGCATATATATGGCGTATATATGTCCACCATACACGGCAATGGGCTCACGGCGCCCTGCGGGAGCGGTACGGTGCACCACACTTGCAGCACCGTACCATTACGTAGCCGGGTGAAAGATAGGACATGCTGCAGACATATATCGTTATGGAGAGGAGCGGGGGTGAGCGGCGCTCATCCTCTCCTTCTCTCTCTCTGGCGCCGGTGTATTCCGCCGTACTGCTGTACGGCATGCATACATTGTGTGAATGTAGCCTTATACTGCAGAAGATTCACATAAGAATCTGATGCTGAATGATAAACCTGTTGTAGTTTGAGACTGTCGAGTAGTACTGTCTACCTCCTATTAGTAACTAGGAGTACTGTCTACCTCCTATTAGTAACTAGGAGTACTGTCTGCCTATTATTAACTAGGAGTACTGTCTACCTCCTATTAGTAACTAGGAGTACTGTCCACCTTCTATTACTAACTAGGTGTACTGTCTACCTCCTATTACTAACTAGGTGTACTGTCTACCTCCTATTAGTAACTAGGAGTACTGTCTACCTCCTATTAGTAACTAGGTGTACTGTCTACCTCCTATTAGTAACTAGGAGTACTGTCCACCTTCTATTAGTAACTAGGAGTACTGTCTGCCTATTAGTAACTAGGAGTACTGTCTACCTCCTATTAGTAACTAGGAGTACTGTCCACCTGCTATTAGTAACTAGGAGTACTGTCTACCTCCTATTACTAACTAGGTGTACTGTCTACCTCCTATTAGTAACTAGGAGTACTGTCCACCTTCTATTACTAACTAGGAGTACTGTCTACCTCCTATTAGTAACTAAGTGTACTGTCCACCTCCAATTAGTAACTAGGTTTACTGTCTACCTCCTATTAGTAACTAGGAGTACTGTCTACCTCCTATTAGTAACTAGGTGTACTGTCTACCTCCTATTAGTAACTAGGAGTACTGTCTACCTCCTATTAGTAACTAGGAGTACTGTCCACCTTCTATTAGTAACTAGGAGTACTGTCTACCTCCTATTAGTAACTAGGAGTACTGTCTACCTCCTATTAGTAACTAGGTGTACTGTCTACCTCCTATTAGTAACTAGGTGTACTGTCCACCTCCTATTAGTAACTAGGAGTACTGTCCACCTCCTATTAGTAACTAGGAGTACTGTCCACCTCCTATTAGTAACTAGGTGTACTGTCCACCTCCTATTAGTAACTAGGTGTACTGTCTACCTCCTATTAGTAACTAGGAGTACTGTCCACCTCCTATTAGCAACTAGGAGTACTGTCCACCTCCTATTAGCAACTAGGAGTACTGTCCACCTCCTATTAGCAACTAGGAGTACTGTCCACCTCCTATTAGCAACTAGGAGTACTGTACACCTCCTATTAGTAACTAGGAGTACTGTCCACCTCCTATTAGTAACTAATAGGAGGTAGACAGTACAGGCGGTCCCCTACTTAAGAACACTCGACTTGCATACGACCCCTAGTTACAAACGGACCACTGGATATTTGTAATTTATTGTACTTTAGTCCAAGGCTACAATAATCAGCTATAACAGTTATCACAGGTGTCTGTAATGAAGATTTATTGTAAATCCTGATTCTTATGACAACCCAACATTTTTAAAATCCAATTGTCACAGAGACCAAAAAAGTTCTGGCTGGGATTACAATGATAAAATATGCAGTTCCAACTTACATACAAATTCAACTTAAGAACAAACCTACAGACCCTATCTTGTATGTAACCCGGGGACTGTCTGTACTACTAGACAGTCTCAAACTACAAGATTTATCATCCAGCATAATTATTAGTTGGTTTATTTATACACCAGAAAATTGGGACAAAATTTTGTCGAGTGAGCATTATTTTTGGCGCACTGACTTTTTTGGTCCAAAGCCGTGCCCTTTCCTTAGGTCATTCCCCTT
This sequence comes from Engystomops pustulosus, assembly GCF_040894005.1. NCBI lineage: Eukaryota > Metazoa > Chordata > Amphibia > Anura > Leptodactylidae > Engystomops > Engystomops pustulosus. Next base: position 55,470,487 of record NC_092416.1, on the reverse strand, counting down.
TTGTTGCAGAAGTCATAGAAGTGACTGGTAACTGTATAAAACCCTTGATAAATATGGCGCTGATTACGACAGAATTCGGATCAATAAATAAGCCCCATTTTTGTTTGCATCATTTTATGATTATACACTTTGGTTTAAGATTGTGCTACTTCAATCATCCAATGAGAAAATTGTTTCTTTATTTTGTAAGCCAAGACCTGATGAAGACGTGAAATGCGTAACAGTCCTGATCGTAGGCGCGGGAAGTCGTGGAATGTGCTATACTTACTATGCCGTGCACTACCCCAGAAGAATGAAGGTAAAACCTAATATTTGTGGGCTATAACGTTGTTGTAGCTTATTAAAACTAATATGATCCAAGCTGGGCTTTATGTTACTTTGATATTCTGTGATGTTTGTCCTCTGCCAAATAATGTAAACTTTAAATCGCTTCTTATTCTTTTCTGTCATCTGTGGCCTGTTCTGGACTTTACTGATAAAAACTACTTACTACTGCACTCAAAACAAACATAGGAGATCTTGGTTTATCAGTTATCTTTTCCTATCTTAAAACAATAGTTCAAAGTAGCCCAAATCCCAAGGGTATAGCCAGCTTCAGACACTGCATCTTATAGCAAACCTGTCACCAGGAATGTCATCTTTGGCTGGTGACAGGTTCCAATAGCCTATGCAATGGTGATTTAAAAAAATGTCAGCATTCTGAATCCTTTCAGTTAATACTAGTTTATACTAGTTAATTTTACATTAGGCTCCCTACCAGTAGTGTCTGGTGAGTCCCAGGGGGTGGGGTTAGCTGCAGAAACCTGGGTAGGCCTTTGTCTTTTTCTCTATTTAATTCTAGTCTGTGGTAAGAAAGAAAAAAAAACAAGGGTCAGACCTATAATATAAGTTTTGTTCCATATGATTCTAAAATTAAAGTGATCTTTAATAAATTGTCACTCATAATAAATTAAAAACCTCACATTGAAGCTAACCTGGTATCTCAAAGTTCACAAGATTTCTCAAATCAGTCCAAAGTTTACGACTCTTTATAGTGTATATCTGCATTACATTTTAAAATGTTTTCCCTAGAAGCACCACCAAGTTTGAGGTGACAATTTATTAAAGATCACTTTAACTTTAGAATCATATGGAATAAAAGTTATATTTTGGGTCTGACCCATGGGTTGTTTTCTGTGTTAGGACTCTCTTAGACTGGAATTAAATAATGCATGTAACCTCATGTCTTATTCATCTTCTTTCTCTACTACACACCATCCCCTTCCCTCCCTTTCCTCACTAATGCACATGACACTGTGGGGAGGGGGAGGGAGCAGGGTGAGAGTGGAGGAAATTGAGACACAGGCACACAGGTCGCTTCAACTACCCTCTGCCCGGGACTCACCACATCCTGCTGGCAGGGATCCAGGTAATGTGAAATAAAGTTTTATAAAGCACTGAAATGATTCAGAATGCCCACAAATGCATTTTTAAAATCAGAATAGCATAGGCTGTTGGAACCTGTTACTAGCTAAAAATTACATTCCTGGTGACAAGTTCACTATAAGAGCCAACGTTATAACAATTGCTGCCTTAAATACCCAATAAAGATTGGAGATTATTTATGGATCATTTATCTTAATCATTTGTACATAGCTAAAATGTGCCGGGAGCATAAAAAAATGTAAATGCCACCTGTTTCAACATGTACAGTGTCTAGTACACGGCTCCCAAAAGCGTGCCATTATATATTAACTGCACTAGCAGCTGGTTAGTCACATAATAGACACTTCAAATGTCCAAACATTGTGCAACATTTGATAAATTGGTGCATATTACGGCAACACAGAGTGTAGCAAAACTGACTTTAAAAGTTTCTCTGATGATATACTGCACACATCCTATTACTAAGACAGAAGGAACATGTTTCTCCCTTTGTGTCCATGTTCATCTGAGCCAAGTGTGCATGCTTTGAGGAGGGGAAGGTACTCTTTTCCCTCTACGCTGCCCTCATTGGACAAACCATAAGCAGATTTGGTTTCCAGTATCATCTTTATGCCGATGATATCCAGCTATATAAGCTATAAACTATATAACATCACCACTCACCACTCCAAACTGAAACTTCTTGTCTTTCCACCGTCTACTAACTGACCTAACACTGATCTCTCCATTTATTTTTGTGGGATCACGATAATCCCGAGGCAGCAGACCTGCTATCTTGGGGTTGTCCTGGACTCTGCACCCCAGGGCCGATTCTAGCTTTTTTGCTGCCTGAGGCGAAAACTGAAATGCTCCCCCCCCCCAAAAAAAATAAAATCCTGGCCCTGATCTCCTTCTATATTCAGCCCACTGAATTTAAATACGCAACTTAACACTAGCGCTATGTGTACAGGGGCGGGCCTTGACCAGATCATGTATACGTTCCTATGGAAACATGTGATCGGTAACCAGAACCTGATGTTTTGCATTAAAACAATACAAAACACCGGGCTCTGATTGCTTACCGCTGCAAAAATTGTGATTATTTCAATTCTTCTACCCCAGAAAGTGGCAAAGAAGCAGTGATAAGTGTCCTCCATAAATTAAATTGTATTTGCATTAAAAGCACATAAATACACAACACATTCTTACTACATTAACATTCCACATTATTACACGTTTCTAATTTATACATACATCAGCCGTATATGAAATACACCATTAATTACTCCTATAATGATCATGACTTACATTCTTCTTCAGAGGATCTTGCTGGTACATCACCAGGTGGTAGATGGAGGGGGCAAAAGAGTAACTGAGGGGGTCAAATGCGGACTAAAATGAGAAAGCAGGAGCAGCATACACGCAGCAGCATTCACACGCAGCAGCATCACACGCAGCATCACACACAGCAGGGAGTAGCATACACAGCATCACAACAGGCAGCATACACACGCAGCAGCATACACACGCAGCAGCATCACAAACAGCAGCATCCACACGCAGCAGCATCCACACGCAGCAGCATCCACACGCAGCAGCATCCACACGCAGCAGCATCCACACGCAGCATCACACACAGCAGGGAGCAGCATACACAGCATCACACACAGCATCACACACAGCAGGGAGCAGCATACACAGCATCACAACAGGCAGCATACACACGCAACAGCATACACACGCAGCAGCATCACAAGCAGCAGCATCACAAACAGCAGCATCACAAACAGCAGGCAGCAGCATCCACACGCAGCAGCATCCACACGCAGCAGCATCCACACGCAGCAGCATCCACACGCAGCCTCACACACAGCAGGGAGCAGCATACACAGCATCACACACAGCATCACACACAGCAGGGAGCAGCATACACAGCATCACAACAGGCAGCATACACACACAGCAGCATACACACGCAGCAGCATCACAAACAGCACGCAGCAGCATCCACACGCAGCAGCATCCACACGCAGCAGCATCACACACAGCAGGGAGCAGCATACACAGCATCACATACAGCAGGCAGCAGCATACACAGCATCACATACAGCAGGCAGCAGCATACACAGCATCACATACAGCAGGCAGCAGCATACACAGCATCACATACAGCAGGCAGCAGCATACACAGCATCACACGCAGCAGACAGCAGCATACACAGCATCACACACACCATCACACACAGCAGGGAGCAGCATACATAGCATCATATACAGCAGGCAGCAGCATATACAGCATCACATACAGCAGGCAGCAGGCGGTATGTCCCTCCTCCTGCCGGCAGCGATGCTGTTAATGGACGCAGGCAGCATGACATCAAACGCCGCCTGCGTTCTCCATAGATCAGTGCTGCAGTGAGTAATCGTGGCGGCGGCAGGTCTGTACTGCTTGTGGGAGATTCGGTCAAGTGCCCAAATCACCTACATCTGTTTTGCCGCCTGCCTCAGGGCTCCGCATCTGTCGCCTGAGGCGAAATTTTCATCCCGCCTCATGGCAGATGCGGCCCTGCTGCACCCTATATTCAATCTGTTGCTTGCTCTTGCCGGATGCACCTTAAAAACATTTCTAGAATCTACCTCTGCTATCTCATCTCAGTCTATCACCCAACCCGTGCTATTCGATCTGCCTGTGATCTTAGATTATTCTCTTCCTTAATTCGAACATCTCCAGGTCTTCTCCCGAGCTGCACCAATTCTCTGGAGTGTGATACCCCGGTCTATCCAGACTAATACCCAACCTCCAAAGCTTCCAACTGCATGCTCTCTTTAACGCTCTTTTTATTAACCAATTCTGTGTACTCTCCCGTTTGTTATCTGGCAAATGCTGGGTACCAAGTTCCAGGCTTCTCTGCAGTCCCATTGACTTTGCACTTGGTATATAAAATGGCAGCTGATGATTGGTTCAAGCTGCAGCATTTTTTTTTTTAATTCAATGTTTTTTATTCTGTTCCCTTATAAAGAATGGCTGGACCATTATACAAGCTCTTATACCTCTCAAGAACAGGACCCACACTCCTATTGTTCCATATGACTATTGTATTATTCTGTAATGTAGTATTTAATTTGTATATGATTGCCATAAACTGTAAAGCGCTACGGAATATGATTTATAAAGATTGTTATTCAATTGTTGGACATAAGTGTTTAACCAACAATCTTCTTTTATGTACTAGCAGTTTTCCTCTGAAATCTACCTTGTGCCTCAGGCTTTTGTCCTTCCTCCATGCTTTTCCCTGCAGCTCTGCTGTGTGTGACGCTACATGCATACGGCTGTGTGTGCTAAACATCTTGTCTGTGCACAATGCAAGTCTATGGGAGCCATGGGCAAAAATTACGGCCATGTGCACGAAGCCTTAGCACAAGCACAGCACAGACTCACATGGGCCACATTTTAGGGCAGTGATGGTGATCCTTTTAGAGACCGAGGGCCCAAACTGCTACCCAGACACACTTATTTATTGCAAAGCTTACAACCACAGCTTTCAACGCTCCTGAGGACACCAATATCGTTGACAGAAGGAGGAAAAATTCGGATTGCCATTGGAGCTTCCTTTGTTAACCCATTGAAGAATTGTGGGGCCCAGAGCAGGAGCTTCAATGGCTCCAATGATAATCTGACCATGTCCACACCTTCTCTTCCTGCAGTCTCAGGTAGACCCATATTCTTCACTTTAAAATAACGCTGAGTGTGTCACCTCCTGGGATACCTGGGCCTGCAGGAGGATCCCTTAAGTCCTGTCTGGTGAATTCTGTGCTGGGGCAACAGCCTGAGTGTCCACTGAGAGGACTCCGAGTGCCACCTCTGGCACCCGTACCATAGGTTCACCACCATAACTTGTTAAACTTGTTATCACCTAGATGCATCAGGAAGCAAGGTTTATATCTGTGGTCCTGTACCAGAAAGATTTCCATGCATTACATTAAGAAGCCAGCAAGATGAGTAGGTGAATACTTATCCTTTGGGAAGGAGGGGGATGTCTGTGTTTATATTAGAAGGGAATAGCGCCCCTCCTAGTTCAGTTATTCCTTTACAGGAGGGCACATAAGGACACTGTCTGCCATCTCATAAGGGTTAATGGTTATATATACTGCAAGTCCCACAAGAATTGTTGGCAACTTTCCCAGCCACTACTTAAAGGAGCGCATTTTATATGTGTATATTCAATCAACGTTGTAGTATTATAACTTTTTTTTTTATTCATAGATTCACCACAACAGATCTAATGAGCGGGCGTGGCTTCTTAATGAATCTAGCACTTATAAGCAAAGCAAAAGTAGTGCAAACTTTATTTTTGTAAGCAAAGAGTTCCAATTCTGGAAGTAAAAGAGTTAATAGACAAGCATTTAATGAAACTAGGTTTCCAGTGTTATTTGTGCTTTGGTACATTGTACATCATGTACATCAGAGAAGTAATGGAGACAGACATCAGGCATTGTTAGAAGGAGTTTCCCCGCCATACAGACTCCTACACTTACATCACTTACTAAGAAATGTTGGTAGAGGACTGGAAAAGTAAAAAAGGTGGGATGAAGTAAACTTAGAAATACTCTCCAGATGTTGGTAAATTTATGAAACTGTCTAAAATCTAATTTTTATTTATTGCTTACAGAATTCAATCACCACAACTTCCATTTTGTATTCTGTAGTGCTCAGGGGCAGTGCTGTGCTGTGCCCATATATGCTTATATACCGTATGCTGGATAGAAGTAGTAGTACTGTGCTGTACTCATGTATGCTGAATAGAGGTACCAGTATTAGTACTGTGCTGTACTCGAATATTCTGCATAGAAGTAGTAGTACTTTGCTGTACTCATATATTATGGATAGAAGTAGTAGTACTGTGCTGTACTCATATATGTCGGATAGGATAGGAGTAGTAGTACTGTGCTGTGCCCATATATGCAGTTATGTGTTGTCGTTATATAAAGTGCATAGAAGTAGTAGTACTGTGCTGTACTTATATATTCTGGATAGAAGAAGTACTACGGTGCTGTACTCATATATGTCGGATAGGAGTAGTAGTACTGTGCTCTTCCCATATATGCTGGACAGGGTGTAGTACTGCGCTGTACTTATATATTCTGGATAGAAGTAGTAGTACTGCGTTGTACTCATATATGCTGGATAGAAGTAGTAGTACTGCGCTGTACTTATATATTCTGGATAGAAGTAGTAGTACTGCGTTGTACTCATATATGATGGATAGAAGTAGTAGTACTGTGCTGTACTTATATATGCTGGATAGAAGTAGTAGTACTGTGCTGTGCCCATATATGCTGGATAGAAGTAGTAGTACTGCGTTGTACTCATATATGATGGATAGAAATAGTAGTACTGTGCTGTACTTATATATGCTGGATAGAAGTAGTAGTACTGTGCGGTGCCCATATATTCTGGATAGAAGTAGTAGTACTGCATTGTACTCATATATGCTGGATAGAAGTAGTAGTACTGCGTTGTACTCATATATGCTGGATAGAAGTAGTAGTACTGCGCTGTACTTATATATTCTGGATAGAAGTAGTAGTACTGCGTTGTACTCATATATGATGGATAGAAGTAGTAGTACTGTGCTGTACTTATATATGCTGGATAGAAGTAGTAGTACTGTGCTGTGCCCATATATGCTGGATAGAAGTAGTAGTACTGCGTTGTACTCATATATGATGGATAGAAATAGTAGTACTGTGCTGTACTTATATATGCTGGATAGAAGTAGTAGTACTGTGCGGTGCCCATATATTCTGGATAGAAGTAGTAGTACTGCATTGTACTCATATATGCTGGATAGAAGTAGTAGTACTGCGTTGTACTCATATATGCTGGATAGAAGTAGTAGTACTGTGCTGTGCCCATATATGCTGGATAGAAGTAGTAGTACTGTGCTGTGCCCATATATGCTGGATAGAAGTAGTAGTACTGCGTTGTACTCATATATGATGGATAGAAGTAGTAGTACTGCGTTGTACTCATATATGATGGATAGAAGTAGTAGTACTGCATTGTACTCATATATGATGGATAGAAGTAGTAGTACTGTGCTGTACTTATATATGCTGGATAGAAGTAGTAGTACTGTGCTGTGCCCATATATGTTGGATAGAAGTAGTAGTACTGTGCTGTGCCCATATATGTTGGATAGAAGTAGTAGTACTGTGCTGTGCCCATATATGCTGGATAGAAGTAGTAGTACTGTGCTGTGCCCATATATGCTGGATAGAAGTAGTAGTACTGCTTTGTACTCATATATGATGGATAGAAGTAGTAGTACTGTGCTGTACTCATATATGATGGATAGAAGTAGTAGTACTCTGCTGTGACCATATATGCTGGATATGAGTATTAGTACTGTGCTGTACTTATAAATGATGGATAGAAGTAGTAGTACTGTGCTGTACTTATACAGTATATGCTGGATATGAGTAGTAGTACTGTGCTGTACTTATACAGTATATGCTGGATATGAGTAGTAGTACTGTGCTGTACTTATAAATGATGGATAGAAGTAGAAGTTTTAGACAGAAGAGATTCAAAATTGGTAAATCCACAGTTTTCAATGGGTTAGACTGACCATCTTGGGTCATGGGTGCATGGTCAGCCCGCTCCCACATGACGTTAAATGTTTAGGACATATAAATTGGACTGTTTTATGATCTCCCCTAATGCTGTCAACGAGGTATGGAAAATTAGACTTTTCTGGTGTTGGTTTTTCTCACCTGAGATTAAAACATTAAAGTTCTACAGAAGATCCTGAGTTTAAGAGATTCCCACACACGAGATTGTTTGCCAATTCTGTTGAAATTGTTTGGTTGTGTGTGTCCTGCCATTCCACTAATTTTTCTATGAGAGTTCTGGGGATAGCGTTAAAGGGGTATTCTCGTCTGGGCATTCACATTCAGTTTCATTAATCTGCCATATATAAACATTTCTTCAATTAGATGTTATTAAAAAAAATGTTCCTGTGTGAAGATAATTTCTCATAAATGTAGTGATTTTGTCCCTTAGAAACGAGATAGCTTCCTCGGATACGGCCACCTCTGCCTGAGAGATTGCACAAATAAACAAAAAGGTTTTGTATATCAAATGTCCGGGAGTAACTGCATGTCCCACAGCCGTCCTGTGGTAATGATTGCTGAATCCAGGAGGTCAGGCAGGACTCTATAGCGTAAGTCTGGCCACTGCTGCCCGAGTGTGACGTGGTCGTATCCGAGGAAGCCATCTGGTTTCTAAGGGACCAAATCACTACATTTATGAGAAATTATCTTCACACAGGAACATTTTTTTTAATAACATCCAATTGAAGAAATGTTTATATATGGCAGATTAGTGAAACTGAATGTGAGTGCCCAGACGAGAATACCCCTTTAAGGTCATTGATTCCCTCGCTGAAGTCTGGTTGGTTGGGAGATTTGCAAGCAGCAGATGAAGTTTGGCAGGATTGGCACCTGTCAGTTTTGTCACTTTTGTGTCAAGTCCCATGGTCTGTTATGAGAATACTTTTCTACCAGTTTCTATGATCAGCTTTAGTATAAAAACACACAAACATGCTTGGTCCATGAATCCTGGACCAAAGATTGGTGGTGGGATTTCATGAACCAAACAGTGTGTCAGGGATGGGAATACAAGCATCATAATCATATATGATGTAAGAAGCTTCTGCGCAACCGCCAGACAACAGCAGCATACAGTATTCATGTTTTTTGTAAAGCACTGTTGTTCTACAGGGAAGCAGGGAATCCTTGCATTATATATAACACTGTACGTCCCCAACTCTCCAGGATTCATGGATCGAGCAATAGTGTGTTTTTAGCTCTAAACTGCTCATAGTGTGAAGGAAGGCTTCTCTGGATATATTTATTTTTCAAAACCACAAAGGGAAATTCTGAGTAGCCCAGGAAACAGCTTAGTTACCAGCTTCCATTGCTGGCACAATGCCTTATTTGGCTGCTATCCCTGTTGGCTGCATACATGTATTTATAACTGTATTTTTAATTTATAATGGCCTGTGTGTCATTATTTATGTCTGAATATCTTATTTGGCTTATGTACGTCACCAGATTTTATCTGTCAGTTGAATAGAGCTGTAATAGATATCTATGTGAATTTGTATGCCTTTTTAGGTGTTGGCTGGAGTGCTGCAGCCCCAAAATTTCAATACCTGTTATACTGTTGCCTTGTGCTCTGGTCTGGTACCGCATCTCCTGTTTAGACCTCATGAACACGAACGTATGAAAACAGCCGTATATAAGGCCCCATTCATTACAATGGGCAATATGACCTTTAATTTTAATGGCTGTTTTGTGCACTGTACTGTACTGTGCCGTGAGCGAGATGTGAAAAAATATAGAGCATGTCCTATTTTCTCATGTAAGATGAGGGACCGTATAAAATACGGGTTGCACCATAGGCTGCCATTTTATTTATTGAGTGTTTCCAATTTTATAAAAGAAAAAGACCCCAACATAGGGTCATCAATACAAACATTGGGTCTGGGACCCACAGAAGAGGGACAGGGAAGAGAGGGGTATGGAAGAAAAAGGAAGGGAGAATTTGTAGCCCACCGTATTTTATACGGATAAGGTGCCATACTTGCTCATACGGGTGAAAAACGTCCTGTAATTATGGCCAGAATACAACTGTTTATACAGAATAGGAAAAAAACATATGACCGTGTGTATAAAGCCTTTGGTGTACGTGGTTGAGCTGCAAAGCCATACAGTGCAGTGCCTATAATAAGGACCGTTTGAGGACTGGAGGTCAAGCTCCTACTATCCTTCTAATTGTAAAACAGTTTGTATCCATTATATGTTCTGAATAGATGAATAAGGCATAGAATCGTACTGTATATATACCTATATACATTTCAACTGAAAATCTTAAATTATGTTCATTTTTAGTTGCTTTTTTCCTTTAAATGCATTGAAGTAGGAGAAGAATAATAGTCACTTCAAGGAGGATGGTTTCCTGTAAGTGAAGAATAGGGAAGGCCGACTGTCAGCTGTACATTACTGTTCCACCAACGACCCCTTGTGGAGGAGAAGCGACTTACCCACAGGGAAATAGTCATTCCCACAACCCTGCCCTGTGTTACAACATGTTCGGCTCTTCTGAGTCATTTCATTCCAGGCAGTTCCCGAGGCCCCTCCAGATTATACTATCCAGCTCCCTATTTTCAAAGAAGTCCTCTGGCTATTTACTCTTCTGTAAATTCGCATACTTCTTACACAGTTAACTAATAGCATCCTGTGTTGTGGATATGTGAAAGACATCCCAAAATTCTTATTCCCTTCTACATGCAGTTGTTCTCTGTTATCAGCCCTTGCAGGATGTAAAGAGACTCACTTAAATACGGCTCTCGGTCTGAATCAGTCGGACTGTCCGACGTTATGCCCCCTAATATGTGTTGCATGGAAGCTACACGACAAAAAGGGTGACTTTTGCTATAATCCCTGCGCAGACACTTATTTGGCCCCGAAAAAGATGCACAGACCGGCAAAAGTGTGCACTGCGACCCTTAGTAATTGAGCCCCATTGGGGGCGAGGTCAGGCGGAAAATAGCCTGTGCGCCAAATATCTTTAGACTTTGTGCCATTGTGGCATACAGTTTAGAACAACTTTATGAAGGCGAAAAGTAGAATACAACAGTTTTAAACAATAATAAATGTGGAGCAGCAAAAATTGCTGTGTGAGTGATACATCATTCAGCCATACTGACAGCCGTCATATTCATAGATTACGCGACTGACTGTAGGTACAGAGAGATTACTTTTAGGGGGTAATAACAGTAAAACATGACACCTGATAGAGCACCATACTGTCACTTAAAAGTCCCAAAACTCTACACTGTAGGATCATGTGTGTTTCTTTAAGTGAGCTTTCTACATTGTTTACTCCTGTGATGGATGGATGATTATGTGTTATCCATAGAAGGCTCTGCCTTTATGTGACATCCTGTCACATTAGATAACATGTCATCCTGCTCTATTGTATATAAAGGACAGTGGCACATAATAAATGTAAAAGCAAATGACCATATTACATGATTTTATTTATTTCCATGAAAGACTTGAAGCATAATAAATGTCAGATATTTCCTTATCATACTCAGTATTACTCTTTCCATTATTGTACTTCTAACGTCCATCTCTTTGATGGTGTAAGTTTATTCCACTAGAGTCGTTCATGTTCCAAGTTCCTTTTGCCAGTTTTTCTTGTACATGAGCCATAGATGCCAGTGGTTTCCAAGTGGTAGCCAAGCTGTAAATCTCATCTCTCTTATGTAGTGCCCATGCTGTCCCCAGATTACAGAGGAGCTCATTCTCTCCTGCAGTAAAATTTGAGACCCCAGATTTGTGGTGTTATGGTCCTACCAAGGTCTAAACATGCTAGGACCACCAGGAGTGCATTCCATATGAACTCATTTACTACCAGAACAGTTTTCAGTATTAACCCATTTACCACCGGGACAGTATTCGGTATTTCCCCAATTATTACAAGTACAGTATTTAGTATTTCCCCATGTACCAGCAGGATAGTATTTAGTATTTCCCCATGTACCAGTAGGACAGTATTCAGTATTTTTCCATTTACCTACCCCTTGGATAGCCTGGAATATTCTGGCTGCTGGAAAGGTTCCTTACAGATTGTACAGCTATCTTTATGAGTCACTGCTGCAAATCTGTAGGACGCACATCCCATGGCTCATTCTACCACTTTGGGACCATTATGTGAATCCAATACATCTCCTGTTTACGGAATCGGTGCTTAATAAGATGGGGTCACCTATGGATGAATGTGGAAGGCAACAAGATGGTAGCAGCTGTGACATGTAAATGATGTATTCAGGGACCTAAGGAATGCCAAGGATAAAAAGCACTCCAATAATACCATAATACATAACAATATCATACACTATTCATACAATTAAGGATTGGGACAGTGATCTACACCTGAATTACAACCCAGACATCTGAATTGGATTTGTCAACATATTTTACGCTTCGGCTATCTAAAGTGAGTCCCTATAACCTCATTCCTGACTCGGACACAGTAGGGGTCTCCTATTGCCCTTTCACCTCAAGGTTGGACATGCTGTGCCTTCAGAGATGCTTGCCAGTACATCTGTGGCATTTTATATAGTACCACTTTATAGTCTGCCTCAACCAAAAAATGACCTTGTTTCTCTGACTTTGGATTTTTGACCTCTGTCTGGGACCAGTGATCAAAATTACTCACATCTCTTCCCTATCCAAGAGTCTACAGGCTTTTATACATATCTATAGGCTATAATAAGATTGCATCAAACTTGAAAAGTATTTTTTTTTTAAGATTTTATAATATCTGTGACACATGCATAAATGAGTAGAAAATGATATATAAGTAAAGTAGGTACCAAAATAATTTATTAATTCAGTCATCATAGCGTAATGAAATAATATAAAATGTGCAATTTTTAGAAAACATATACAGAATACAAAAAGAAATAAAATTAAAAAAATGAAATCACCTTAGAAAACACGTGGCCCAATATCATTCAAGTCCTTAGTCTTTGTAGAACCAAAAAAAATATAGAAAAATAATAATAAATAAAAAAGGATAAAAAATATCTTTTCACTTCAGTAAAATATAATTAAAAAAAAAAATAAAAATAGAGAAAAAGGTCAAAATAGCCAAATATTGATCTTCTGCTGAAATCGCACCTTGCTCCTTTCTCCAAGTCTTTGTATATATACCCACAGAGTCTTCTTGAATTTTCGGCAGCGCTTACTTGAATACGTGCCTCTCGCCTGAGCTGTAATGGATCCTGCTTCAGCTGTGTCTCCAGCAAGTGGGAGGGATATGAAGCTCTTAAGCATTTGCTGGATATAAGAAAAAAAAAGAACATGATGCAATATCATTCGTTGTCTTCTGGGCATAAACCCAAGAAAACAAGAATGATTTATGAGTTACAAGGTTATTTTTTGTTGATAAAAACAGCTTCTTCCTGGTTCCCTTTAGAAAAACAGGGCAAGGGTGATTTAGGAGGAGATAAGCCTAAAAAAAATCAGGGACTTATCTGGCTGGAACCAGTCTGAGACTGCAGCCAATCCCTTCTCGCTGGGCTTTTTATATTTCCATAAAAAAACAATCTGTATTGTGGGATAGAAAGGAATAGTGGGTGTAGCTCAGCATCAATCACTATGGCTTTATTTTTAGATGGTAAAAATAACACTATAGACAGATCTTAGCTGCCTTTCATTTTCTAGGGTTATGTTCTCATCTAAGAGGCGTTGTACATCACTTCTGACTTTGTAAAAGCTTAGATATACAGCACAATAGCTCCCTCCTCCGTGCTTGTATGGAAACACGATTTACAAGATGTCTTCCACAAGCTTCAGGGTTTTTTTGTGGTGTGGTCTTACAGCCCTCAAAATGTCTCCGATATCTGATATGTTACATGGGAAGCCATTTTGTGACAAAAAAGGGGTTAGTGAGAAGAAATATTGGTGAGAATACAGAGAAAATAGGAGTATGTCTGAGAATGTTGGTTAGGTTCACTCAATGCCTCAGAAGTTTATTGGAAACATACGATTTTGACCCCGCAGAGCCACTCATACAGGGGTCATTTTTGGATTAAACAGGCATGGCTCTCCTTGTTATCTGTAGCAGCCAATCACAGTGTGGCTTTCATTTTTCTAGAGCATTTAAAGAAATAAAAACGGAGCTCTAATTAGTTACTGTGGACAACATGGCCAGCTTTACTGTAAGAAAGGTCTAATAAGTGTATACGTTTTTTACAGGCAGTTTGTTCTTAAGTTGACTTTGTATGTAAGTCAGAACTGTATATTTTATAATTGTAACCCTAGAGAAATATTTTGTGGTCTATGTGACAATTGGATTTTAAAAATGTTGGGTTGTCATAAGAACCAGGATTAACACTAAAGCTTCATTACAGACACCTGTGATAACTGTTACAGCTGATCATTGTAGCCTAAGGCTAAAGTACAATAAATTACCAATTACCAGAGGTGCGTTTGTAACTAGGGGTCGTCTGTAACTAGGGTGTTCTTAAGTAGTGGACCGCCTGTATATGAGTAAAACAATGAATCCTTGAAACAAAAGTTGAGTGAAATAAATCACCACACATCATATTTGTATTGTGCAGTCTTCTAGATCACATTCCCTTCGACCTGTAATACCATAAAAAGCAGAAGATAAAAAGAGGAAGCGACAAGTTCCTTCGGTTTAACGGATACGTTTATTATTGTAGTTATTTGCAGTGTGGGTGTATTTACAAAGCATAGGTAGCATATAAGGTATACATATCCCTTTCAGTGAGAACCACCTAGGATGTTACTATAGGGTCCTATTATGGCTGTATGGATCTGTAATAATTGTAGGGGGTGCCAGCTTGCAAAATGAAGTTTCACTGGTCCTGTGTCTCTTTCCTATGCCACAATAAGTTCACTATGAGTGAGGCTGAACCTGGTATTGCAGCCATGTTCCGCCCTCTCTCAATGGCTTAAACTGCAGTACCAGGATCAGCCACACTCGTAGATATCACTGTGCTAGGTGTATTTGTGAGGGGGCACTGTATCTTTTCCACCTTAATTTCCTGATTGGTATGTGCTCTGTGTTTAGGTTCCCCACAAACTGTTAATCAGTGGGGTATAGATCTGCAAAGAGTTTGTATGTTCTCTCCGTGTCTGTGTGGGTTCCTCCGGGTCCTCCGGTTTCCTCCCACACTCCAAAACATACTTGTAGGTTGAATAGATTGTGAGCCCCATTGGGGACAGGGACTGATTTGGCAAGCACTGTGCTGCGTAATCTGTGTGCGCTATGTAAATAAAGGAATTATTATTATTATTATTCCAAGGATAAGACACCAGGGTTGTATCCCAGAAGACCTCTAAACTTTAGTTTTAGCTACCAAATGTCTACATGTTCCTGGACAAACATTCTCAACATTTCTTGTATAATATGTAGTATATTCACATTAGCTGTGTGTTCTTTTTCCAGATTGTTGGAGTTGCAGATCCTCGATCATGCACCAGAGAGGTCCTTAAAAAGATGCACCACATAGACGAAGATAAATTTTTTGATGGTATGTATACATCATTTTTTTTATAGATTCCTTGTAAACAAAAGCAAAGCTTTTTTACCCCATTGACCTCAAATAGGGTTTGCATTCAGCTGAAGTGTTCATAATCTAGATGTTGTCCATCTAATATATCATAGCTGCATAGACTAAGACATCATGCACATGTCTGTTTTGGGGGCCATGTCTTGGCCGCACAATTTGCACAACATGTCAAGATGTGGTGAACAAACTGTGTCTCATTGCTCCATGACGGAGCAGGGTGCAAAATATAGGGGATGTCTTATATGTGGTCAAATTTGACACGCGGACTCTCAGCTTTCTATGGAGACGGGAGGGGTGAGTTCTCATCCCCTCCCTTTTCCACCCGGCCGTGCACAATGTGCACGTTTGCAAGACGCAGCTCTTGCACATCTGCAAAATTGGATAACACATGGAAACTTTTAGTGGACATATTGCTGAGAAACTCAGAACTCAGAAACCATCTTTTATCGAGATCAATGTAGAGTATGCACCCTTGTCATTGTTACCAGCCCGAGTCTACAAAGATCATATTGATATCCCCCCTTGAACATCAAAATACAGTTTTAGTCAACATGTTTAATTATATTTCATTTTGCTGACTGATGCATTTTAAAATGAAATATTTTACGGGCAAAATCCCAAAATAATATAGGTTTTCTCTGCAGACTGGAGAGAAGCTGTGAAACTTGAAAAATTTGCAGATGCAGTGATAATCGCAACCCCGGACAGACTACATAAGGTAAAGTTTCTGAAATATAGATCCTTATATTAGTCATACAGTCAGCAGGTGCAAAGGGAGGGGGGGGGGGGCTTGTGCCATGAGGACCCTGCACTCCTTCCTGCAGCTCTCTCCGAGTGCACCATAAGCATCTGCTGTAGGCCAAATTCCCTTTCATATCTACCATCTCCCATGGTGACCTTAATACATCTCTTGTTGTGAAATGCCAACCAGATGGCACACAAATGTACTCCACAACCCCCAACCCTGCACCTGCAGACCCTACAACAACCATTGTAATTCACCAGTTTTATGTGTCAGCATTTCATTTTTACTCTACTTTGAAGTTACTTTACTACTATATGAATGTTTTTAAAAATTTTTTTAGTTTTAGTAATTTGGTCTAAAGCAGTAGGCAAAAAATACAGTGACAAACTGTATAGGAGACAGGACAGATTTTGTATTAGTGGCCCGTATGGTTTGGTTGTAATCCATAATCAGGAAATTTGTTCCAAGAGGAGCCATTAACTATCGGACACATATGAAAAATGGTATTCTGCAATAATTTGTCGGATGAGTTTGCATACTTGATCGAACAAAACCATCCGTGATATTCAGATTCATCTCACCTATCCATTGAAAAGGTCATTAAAGGGGTTGTTCCAACTATTTAAGTTGCAAATTAAAGGGAAAAATTTCTTGACTTCAGATCTCCAAAAGCAGAAATTAAACAAATTTTTAATTCCATCAAATTAAAACGCATGATCGAACAGAGGTTCATTGGTGTAGGCCCTGTTTTTATTCTTTATTTTTTTAAATTTTTCTTTATATAGCGCACACAGATTACACAGCGCTACACAGAGCTTACCAGATCAGTCACTGTCCCCATGGGGCTCACAATCTAATCAACCTACCAGTATGTTTTGGAGTTTATCTCGTTTGCACCTGTCTCTGGGTTTAATCATGTCATGAGATTTTGCTGCACAGTGCTTTTTCTGCAAAAGCACTGTGAGTGCAGGAGATAGGTGAGCGTTGTGCTCAGCAATTACCAATACTCCGATTCAATCAAATCGAGCAGTTGGACTCATGCTTGAGCTGTTGCTCCACCCATTAATGAAATCGCGACCCTGTTCTCTGGACTACTATGGGTCCCATTCTTGTGCTCATTGGGGGACCAAACAGTCAGACCCCCATCGATCAGCTTGTTATCCCCAAACCTGTGAACAGTGGATAAATATTTGGGACAACCCCTTTGAAGTGTTGTGTGTGAGGGGTCTGGCTTCCACTGATTAGTAGAGCAGAGAGGCATTGGCTCTACATTTTGGTACTTTACTAATAAATACATTTCTAAATTGTCTGTTATAGGACCCAGCGATAGCATTTGCAAAGAAAGGATATCATATTCTCCTGGAAAAACCTATGGCTGTAAGTTATTACATGTAATATGTACAATGTATCCCTGTCTCTTCTGCTTCATATGCTTCCAGAGGTAAGTGAAGTGTGATTTGGCCATTGTGGATCCACCCATACAGTAGAATCACACGTGACAATTATGTATCATACACTTCAGAAACCGTCCCAGCCCCATTCAGGTGAATATGCCTTCATATTAAATGATAGACATTTGCTGGTTCAGTAAAACCCATGTATGAATATCACAAGCCTTCAGGCTCATCATTCTAAGACTAAGTTGAAAGGACTGTTCTGCTGCATGTTATTGTGGGCGAGATTTCCATTAATTACCTAAATACTACAAACAACAGATGTCCTGTTAACAATCCTACATGGTCCGGATATAATGGAAGTATTGTAATCTCCATCTATATAACTAGATGGGAAATGAAATTAAATGAAACTTGTGCCATAACCTTTATATCTCTGTTAGATTTTTTTCTTTAACACAAAAGGGGAATTGTTATAAAAGGGCAACTTTACCAATTGGGCGCTAGTTGTAAATGAAAGGGGTTTCCCCATCGCAGACTAAGGCCACTTTCAGTATTTGATCCGTATGTTGCATCTTTGTTTGAAAGCCAAAACCAAAAGTGGACCCTACACACAGCTTTAATAAAAAGATGTGTATCTCTTCTGTGTTCTAGACCCACTTCTGAGTTTGTCTTACAAATACTGATGCAAAATACTGCACACATACTGACTGTGTGAATATGGCCATACATGTCATCTCTGGAGATGTGCAGAATACGTATCCATCTTGAGAGTGAGAGTCAGGGAGCCCCCTTCCTCAACTGATGTAAATGGGTTGGTATCTTTTAGACTGCCCTTTTCATTTATTTGTATTAAAGTTCTGAGAAATGCATTTGAATATGAGTTTATAGCTCGTGAGCCTGGTATAAAGTTTCAGTAACACTATGATGAATATGATGCCCCTAGTAGATGATGTAGCCATTATCAATTGGAAAGCCACTATCAGAAGACCTTAGGTCGCATTCACAAGCTGCATTTGGATTGTGTCTAAAAACACAATTCAAACACAGCGGGGAGGAGCTTCTCCCGATCGCATATGGGCTTACACCTTAAGCGAACTTGTCATTTATCAATTTTAGTTGGTGATAGGTTCCAATAACCTATGCTATACTGATTTAAATAATGCGTTCTCAGCATTTTGAATCATTAATTACTTTATGAAACTTTTTTTCACATTACCTGTCTCCCAGCCAGCAAAGTGTGAGGAGGAAGGAGGGGGCAGCTGCAGCAGTCTGTGTGCCTGTGTCTCCTCATTCATTCTTCATTTACTCCACACCATCCACTCATCATCCCCCCTCAATGCACATGACAGGAAGTGGGGAGGAGGATGGAGATGGA
The DNA here is from genome assembly GCF_040894005.1 of Engystomops pustulosus. Taxonomy (NCBI): domain Eukaryota; kingdom Metazoa; phylum Chordata; class Amphibia; order Anura; family Leptodactylidae; genus Engystomops; species Engystomops pustulosus. The sequence continues at coordinate 55,451,383 of NC_092416.1, read as the reverse complement.
TGAATGTGGAGGAGAGAAGACTGACAAAGGCAGACACAGGCTGCTGTGTGTGTGATGTATGCTCAGTAATAACCTTCTTTTTTCCAGATTGATCCAGAAGACTGTAGAGAAATAGTTAGAGCTTGCAAAGAAAATAATGTAATTCTTGCTGTGGGACATGTCATGCGATATCATCCTGTTTCCAGGAAAATAAAGGTAACTATCCTCCCTAACATTTTTGCCACTCTGCCCCACATTTATTAAATAAATTGCACATTAAAATGTAGAGCAATTTGCTATCTTTTTGCAACCTTTCTGTCCAGTTTAGACGTTTAGTTTTTAGGATCCAGTTTAGGGGTTTTTAATCCTAGTGGAGGGGTATTCTGTTCTTAAAAACTTCTTAATTTAAAGCAGACCTATGCAGTGCTGATTTTAATAATGCCTTTGTCACCATTGTGAATCATTTCAGCACTTTATTTAAGTTTAATTCACATTACCTGGCTCCCTACCACCAGTGTGTGGTGAGGTGAGCCGCATCTTGTGTGTGTCAGTATCCTCTCCTCCATACTCATCCACCTCCCCACTTCCTGTCATGTGTAGTGAGCAAGCAGGGGAGGGAGGGGGGTGGTGTGGGCTAGAGGAATGATGCATGTGGAGGCACATGCATGAGGCAGGGAGCCAGTTCATGTAAATGACTGAAACTATTCAAAATTCTGACAAAGACATTTTTAAAATCTGCATAACATAGTCTATTGGAACCTGTCACCAACTAAAAATTACATTCCTGCTGATAGGTTTGCTTTAAAGCAAAACTGTAAAGCTGTAGCGATTTTTACAAATTATTATATGTGATTCCCTACTTTGTGTTGCTACTCTTTTTCATTCCAAAGTTATGGCATTTTCTGTTCTGAAACTGTTTGACAAAAAGCTTTATCACCAGAGGTGAAGTCGATGGAGACTACTATCTGTCAGTCTATGCCCTTAAGCTGAGGCCAGTTAGCTTGCCCACAGATTCCATGATGCCTTGTGTTCTCTCTCAAAGTAATTTAGCATTAAGTCCATTTAGTTTCCCACATGTAAATCCACTAAACACTGTACAGTGCAAATGCAGGATGTATATGGTGACCAGCCTGGCAGCTTCCATCACATGGAGGAGTGGGGTACATGCAACTACTGAATATAGGTAAAAAAGATAATAGGAAAAATTGTTTCACATCCCAAGAGCTATTGATTTGTGAATAATAAAAAAAAACCTTTACAGTTACTCGTTAAGTATTTTTAAAATTTTGCATTTATCAATTTTGTTGCAGGGTTTGTGTTTTTGGCGCACAAATTGTAAGGTAATTTAGACTGGGATGTTAGATTTTGGCGCAAGATATTACTTAATTACTTAGACCAAAAATGGTCTAAACTAACTCCAAATTCATAAAGGTGAAATAGAATTCAGTAGACCAGTGTTTCTCAGTGTGCGCCAAAGACTCCACCAAAAACGTGTCTGTAGTGTCAGAAAAGGCAACATCGTGTAGAAAGGAGAAAAATGCCAGCTCACCTCCACAAATCGACCGGACCCGGCACGGGCCACCCTCTGCTGGGGTAGGGGAATGTATAGCAAACAATTGACGGTCCAGCCAAGGTCCACGGTCTTAAAAAGTTTTTCTTTATTGGAGCATATATGGCAATAACAAATCCACTCAGAAAGACGATAATCGCCTACGCGTTTCAGACAGAATCCCTGTCCTTAATCATGGCTAACAAACAATGATACACATCCCACATATAAAGGGGAAAACCCCACCCTACGAACCGCCCTCCAGCCTACATCCGGTTATATTAACTGCTTCGTTACGTCAAAAGACCGGGTTTGTTAGGATTGACATTGCTGACATGTATCGTAAGGTCTGGTTATTTATACAAGATGAGAAAACACATACAAATGTCATGTAAAACATATACAAACATAGACAATATACATATTATAAAGATAAAACATTATGTACTAGAGTCATAGAGTGTCTATATGAGCGGCTGCTCAACATCCCGGAGACAGAGTTATGGGTCACATGACCGATCACATGGTACGGGCTCGATGTGAAGATTACAGCCGTCGCTAAGGAACGTACGGGAAATCTCACAGTGTAATTGAAAGTCACATGACAAGTCATGTGATGGAGACTCGTTGAAAACATCGAGGCCGCAGCTGAACAGCACGAAGACCACCGGTCATGTGAGAGAAGGGACCAAGACGTGGCCTCAGCGACAGCGCAGGTAAGTGGAATTCCATACAGGTCACATCGGCGGCGCAGCAGGGATCCATTGGTCCAGTGTAAAGGTGAGGTACCAGTAAAGTGACGGGGATCCCATGCGGCACAGTGGAAGCGGCCCGATGGAAGGTCCATAAGGTCTAGGGATGACAAATATAAAGATTAAAAGACATTCGGGTGCATTAAAATATACTCCTAATCGGTGGGGTATACTGGATAGAGAACTGTAGAATAAGTCAGGCATGTAACTGCGGTCCTTACAGTGAACAGGTGAAAATCAATGAATACGTGGTAGGAAGCTGTATGGCCATGTGTGGCCTCGGGTATGTCAATCAAATATTTAAGAGTCATTGGTAATAATACAATAACTCTTTTTTGAGATTAAGACCTGAGGGGAAACAAGTATCAAGTGAAAACATCCAAAATGCCTCCCTATTGGCTAGGCGTGTTCTGACACTACCACCCCTGACATTATTTTTCACTTTTTCAATAGCATAAGTGCTAAGTGTTTTTGTTTCACCATGGTGGACTCTAATAAAATGCTGGGATGCGCCAGATAGGTTCCGACCTTGTGGATTCGTGATGTCATGAAGATGTTCTATAAACCTCGTCTTAAATTTCCGGGAGGTCTGACCAATATACATTAGATTGCATGCTGTGCAGAGGATAACATAAATTACATTTGCAGTGTTGCAATTCAAAAAGTCCTTGACCATAAAGCTGCGACACCCTTTGCTATCTGTAAACTGTTTCTTTTTGTTCCAAGCAAAGGTGCAAGTTGTGCACCTGGCTGCGCCACATTTATAGAAACCCTGGGAGGAAAGCCAAGTCGCTTTGGGCTGTGTAGTATAGAGTGAAGGGGATAGCATATTACCCAAACTTTCACCTCTTCTGGACACAATACGGCACCCCTTGTTGAGTATCCGCTCAAGAATGGGATCGGCTTTCAACAGGGGGACGTGTTGTTGGATAATATTTGAAATGGCATTAAATTGAGGGCTAAATTGTAGGACAAGTGTTGGGATAGTGTTAGGTATTGGGCCTGTCGTACTGGATAATTGTTGTGGATGAATAAGCGAGTGCCTACTCTTATTGGTGACCCTATTATGTGCTCTGTCCGGAGTCTCATTACCCACAATTTCTTTATGTTTGACAACTTGTTCTATCTACAGACAAAGGGAGTCAGCATGGGTGCCAAGTTTTCCCCATCTCTGGCCAATTTGACCATGTCATGGTGGGAGGAGAGTTTCATCTACTCACATGCCAACCCGTTTTTTGGATCCATGGAGTGGTATGGCAGGTACATCGATGACATTCTGATTATTTGGAGTGGTGATGTGCCTGCCATGCCACTCTTTGTGGAATATCTCAATGACAATGCATCCAATCTACAGTTCACTTTTGTCACACACCACAGTGAAGTTTCATTTTTGGACTTACATCTTACAGGTATTGTCGGAGAGAACATCATCTCTAACACCTATCGGAAACCCACAGCCGGCAATACGATACTGCATGCCAAGTCCCAACACCCAGCACACACCATCCGTGGAATCCCAGTGGGTGAGCTGACTAGATCTAGGAGGAACTGTAGTACCAATGCCCTCTTCCAAACTGAGGCTATACAAGTCTGTAAGAGATTAAAAGAGAGGGGTTACCCACAATGGACTCTGGACAGAGCACATAATAGGGTCACCAATAAGAGTAGGCACTCGCTTATTCATCCACAACAATTATCCAGTACGACAGGCCCAATACCTAACACTATCCCAACACTTGTCCTACAATTTAGCCCTCAATTTAATGCCATTTCAAATATTATCCAACAACACGTCCCCCTGCTGAAAGCCGATCCCATTCTTGAGCGGATACTCAACAAGGGGTGCCGTATTGTGTCCAGAAGAGGTGAAAGTTTGGGTAATATGCTATCCCCTTCACTCTATACTACACAGCCCAAAGCGACTTGGCTTTCCTCCCAGGGTTTCTATAAATGTGGCGCAGCCAGGTGCACAACTTGCACCTTTGCTTGGAACAAAAAGAAACAGTTTACAGATAGCAAAGGGTGTCGCAGCTTTATGGTCAAGGACTTTTTGAATTGCAACACTGCAAATGTAATTTATGTTATCCTCTGCACAGCATGCAATCTAATGTATATTGGTCAGACCTCCCGGAAATTTAAGACGAGGTTTATAGAACATCTTCATGACATCACGAATCCACAAGGTCGGAACCTATCTGGCGCATCCCAGCATTTTATTAGAGTCCACCATGGTGAAACAAAAACACTTAGCACTTATGCTATTGAAAAAGTGAAAAATAATGTCAGGGGTGGTAGTGTCAGAACACGCCTAGCCAATAGGGAGGCATTTTGGATGTTTTCACTTGATACTTGTTTCCCCTCAGGTCTTAATCTCAAAAAAGAGTTATTGTATTATTACCAATGACTCTTAAATATTTGATTGACATACCCGAGGCCACACATGGCCATACAGCTTCCTACCACGTATTCATTGATTTTCACCTGTTCACTGTAAGGACCGCAGTTACATGCCTGACTTATTCTACAGTTCTCTATCCAGTATACCCCACCGATTAGGAGTATATTTTAATGCACCCGAATGTCTTTTAATCTTTATATTTGTCATCCCTAGACCTTATGGACCTTCCATCGGGCCGCTTCCACTGTGCCGCATGGGATCCCCGTCACTTTACTGGTACCTCACCTTTACACTGGACCAATGGATCCCTGCTGCGCCGCCGATGTGACCTGTATGGAATTCCACTTACCTGCGCTGTCGCTGAGGCCACGTCTTGGTCCCTTCTCTCACATGACCGGTGGTCTTCGTGCTGTTCAGCTGCGGCCTCGATGTTTTCAACGAGTCTCCATCACATGACTTGTCATGTGACTTTCAATTACACTGTGAGATTTCCCGTACGTTCCTTAGCGACGGCTGTAATCTTCACATCGAGCCCGTACCATGTGATCGGTCATGTGACCCATAACTCTGTCTCCGGGATGTTGAGCAGCCGCTCATATAGACACTCTATGACTCTAGTACATAATGTTTTATCTTTATAATATGTATATTGTCTATGTTTGTATATGTTTTACATGACATTTGTATGTGTTTTCTCATCTTGTATAAATAACCAGACCTTACGATACATGTCAGCAATGTCAATCCTAACAAACCCGGTCTTTTGACGTAACGAAGCAGTTAATATAACCGGATGTAGGCTGGAGGGCGGTTCGTAGGGTGGGGTTTTCCCCTTTATATGTGGGATGTGTATCATTGTTTGTTAGCCATGATTAAGGACAGGGATTCTGTCTGAAACGCGTAGGCGATTATCGTCTTTCTGAGTGGATTTGTTATTGCCATATATGCTCCAATAAAGAAAAACTTTTTAAGACCGTGGACCTTGGCTGGACCGTCAATTGTTTGCTATAGTGTCAGAAAAGGACCAATATTGTGGCACTGACACTTCATAAATAAGTATAACAGGCACAGCAAGAAAAAAAATATGAAAAACTGTTGGAAAGTTGTAATCTGTCCATAGTTTGTCATAGGTGAGTAGTGAGATACTCCATTGATCTTACATCCTTTACACAGGTGTGTAGGTCCATTGCAGATGGTGGCACTGTGGGATCCCAAAATAAAACTGTTAAGCTTTTAGCTGCAGTAAGGACATGCGGGAGCAGCCTGGCCCTTGGACCTCTAATAGAGCTTGGTGGTACATTTAGAAGGAAAGTTGCCGGTTCTAGGAGGATCATAACCCCTGTGGAGATCTGGGAACTCCCGACCAAAAATGTGGTAAAATAGTACATTCCTATAAAATGATATAACATTAGTGCCACATCACCAGCATAAGTTTTTTTCTGAAGAAGTTCTGGAATGTGATACGTGGTCATACATTATCTTCAATTGATTTTCTTTATAGTGGTTGCAGATAGCAGCCTTTTTGGACCCTTGACCATATAATTTGCCACTGTTCTGGTGTGAATTATCTGCCCAGCCAAATTTCCCAGCATTGCATTGGACAATTTTGTTATGGGGAGAGCTTGACTTCAGCACGGACATCTCTGCCTGTATAAGTTTATACAACTGATTTGCATATTAGTTCAAAGTAGATTGTCTGCATGATACCTACCACCTTTCTGGGCCATAAAGAGAGCATGTGCAACACCCTCGCCGATGCAATGGCGAGATAGGGTTTGCGAATACGTCCCACCTGCATGTAATCCCATTACACCACATGGTTCTGATAGGACATAGGGATATTGCAGTGGTGAATCCTGCCTGGCAAGGCAGAGGTTAAGTATTTTGTATAATGCCAGATGCTGTTATCCAATGATATGTGTTACATCCTGTGCTCTGTAAGCTGAGATGTGATTGGAGGAGCAGCCACCACCTGACCAAAGGGAGGTAATAAAACCTCTGGCCAGGAATGTTCTGGAGACTAGATTATTCTAGTAAGGATTCAGAGAGATTCTGTTGTAGGAGAATCAGTGAGTGAGTGAGTAATCTCTGTCTAGCCCATACCAGAGCAGGAAGAGCTTAGCCCCTGCCTCTGAAGAGTGGAGCATTAGACTAGAGTTAGTGTAGTGAGGAAAAGGGGTATCATCTTACCTTTGAAGGTGATACCTGAAGCCCTACAGGACAAGCTGAAGCTTCCTACCAGGACACAGCTGCCTCCCAGCCTGCCCTCTACATCCAGGCTGGTGAACTATCTCCTGAGGCTCCCTCCAACTCACATCTCGGCACCCTACCTACCTGTTAAAGGCACGTTGCTGCGGTTCCTGCCGGTTCAAATAAAGAACTGTAAGTTGTTTTCTTCAACTTCTGTCTCCGTCTGGTCCCTGCTAATACGGCTGCCTTCATCACCGGCACCCTGTCCATCACCCAGAGACTCACACTCGGGACATTAAGGGGTTGCCCCAGGGAGATCCGCTATCGCAGCCTCTCCCTCATCATTTCTTGCCAACACCACCCTGCTGGAGACCTGCCAGGCTGTAGGACAGCCCTCCGGTTCCCCCGTACCAAGCACCGTGACAATAGCATGCTTAGGCCGCAACCGCCAGCCACTCCGGTACAGCGGGCCCCGGCTGTCTCCAGGCCTCCCCTTTAAGGCTAGGCCCCGGTGGGGGATGTTGCAAGTGGCGTCACGAATCACAGGATATTTACTTCTGTGCCTTATCCTGGCACTAAAGACTGTACTTTGTTAAGAAAAAGACTGTGCTGCCTAACCCTGCTGCCATCCGGGTTTAGGCCCAAGTGATTGTGTGTTTCTGGATTGAACTGTGTTAATGCTGCCACGTGCTGTCGAGCGCCGCTCCAGCACTCAAGAGGTTAATCCCTGCAAGAACTGTACCAGCTCTGCTACATCCGGCGCTGCCGCGCCTGAAGATTTTACCTCACGAAACTGTGGCGCAGCAAGTAATTCCAGCCCGCCAAAACTTTCACTGGCGGGAAACCCAGAGACATCGCTAAGCTCCGCCCCCTGCGCGTATGGCGCGAATCCTGCCTCAGCGCGCTGTGGCGCAGCAGAAAATTCAGCCCGCCACAACTCCTGGCGGGAAAGACTCAAGCTCCGCCTCTGGCGCGAAACTCTCCCGCGCTGCAACGCCAGTGAGAGCCCACGAGGTACCTCAGAGTCAGCGCAGCCGCCATCCAGCATCAGAGAGGTTAATCGGCCATCTTGGATTTCTCCACGTGCTGTCTTCTGTCCTGCCGACATGCCGCACAGCCTCCGAGATGAAGAACCAAGTGTCGTATGGCTTTCCCACGAGCCTCGGGCACCTTCCTCTGCTGCACCGCTTACTGCTGTCTCCCGTACGCAGTCTTCAATGGCGGATTCTCCACAGCGGCTGCCTCCTCCGATTCCGGACCTCCTGAGGACCACCGCGGATGTGAGTACCATGGCCCCCAGGGCCTATATCACAGTGACTGTGACTATATCTCCCTTAGCCCCGGCTGGGGTACAGTCCGGCCTCCCTGCAGAGGGTCAACATCTCCCCATAGGAGGCCCGGCTACAAAAGGGACTCTCTTAAAGGGGCCTGACCCCTTATCTAATGCTGCTGACCGTCCTGCGGAGTATCCAGGACCACCTGCTAAGAGGCCCAGGCTGTCCGGTGAGAACGCCCTGCCAGCTACAGAGGTTACCACCGCCAGCGCAACAGCGCCCCCAAGAGCTACAGGTCAGTCCAGGAACAACAATCCTTCAGCTGTCAGCAGTGAAGAAGTTACAGCTCCTGCGGTCATCATCATGCGCTCCACAGCGCCCCCAGCTACAGAAGGTCAGCCAGAGAAGTGCCTGTCTCCTTCCTTTGCTGAGATGCCTGCCACCGCAGATGACCTCCCTGCTGTCCCAGCTCCAGCTTCTGGGTGTTCCATGTCAGCAGTTCCAGTGTCTACCACCAGATGTCTTCAGGTGACAGATCTCAACACTGCTTTCTTCACCCAGGCTGATGATGTCCCTGCTGCAGTTCCTGCTTCCATGCCTGCAGCCATTGCTCTTGAGCAGCAAGATTAACCCCTGAAGGGCTGTAGCCCTCTCCAGGTACTATGTCCTTTGTACATATTGTGTGTATTTATCCCCATATCCCTATAGAGCCAGAGACGTTCCTGAGACTCTTACCCTTATTTATCTCAGTCAAGAGACTCTCCTTGAACTGCCTACTGTCATGTGCTATGATAGCACCCTTCCTCTGCCACAGCAGGGATTTCTTCGAAGGACTCTGTCCCTCTCCAAATAGAGGAGACCCTTTGTTTCTTCAGTGCACTTTTCCCCACCTCAAGGGCTGTACCCAGAAGATGGACTTTGTCAGTAGAGACCTTCTGAGAGACTTTTGCCAATCTCCGGGAAAAGTTGCTATGTCTATTGACTTATTATTTTGCACTTAATGCCTTCCTTTTTAGGTATGGACATTCTGCTTGCACCTTTTTATGCCTTTTCTTTGCAGGAAAAGAGACATTTGCTATCTTGCTACCCTGAGTAGCCTATCTACCTCTGTAACGTTTGCAATGTTACAAGATGTGTACCCATTGGGCTCCTAAGCCAATGTGAATTATCCTGTTGCACACTGTCATATATGCCAGTAGTCTGCATTAACCTTTTCATAGGCTTTTCAGGTTGTAGTGTGGCTGTGTCGGACCGTCTTTTGAAAAACACTGACCGCTACCTGATCCCTCAAACCGAGGTTTGCACATGGGGGTAGTCCGTAAACTGCGGGTCTTTAGGGGACCGGGGGTGTTACACAGTTAGCACCTGGATGCCACCCATACATGGGTAAGGGTACCAGTCAGGAGGTACTCGTGTCGCATATGCTAACGCTATGCAGGTAGACACCTTATATAATTGCCGCCAGGGAAGAAGCGTTGATAAAACAAATATACAGGCCTTGGTGCAAGGAGTGGATTACAGGACATGACACCACACCTTTCCTACTGTACAGTTCGGTTTAATGGCGTCAGCGACCAACTGTCATACAGCTATATGTTTTTTTTTTTGTCTCAGTCCGACACCAACCCAGGTGCCTGTCTCCAGGACCATGGGCGGTTTGTCCCTACACCTCACATAGCCTGCACTTCCTAGAAGTGCCCTTAGCCCCCTCTGTGCCCCAAACCATCTGTAGTCGAGCCGAGGGCGGCTCTTTCAATTGCCCCCGGGGTATGCAACACCCTCGCCGATGCAATGGCGAGATAGGGTTTGCGAATACGTCCCACCTGCATGTAATCCCATTACACCACATGGTTCTGATAGGACATAGGGATATTGCAGTGGTGAATCCTGCCTGGCAAGGCAGAGGTTAAGTATTTTGTATAATGCCAGATGCTGTTATCCAATGATATGTGTTACATCCTGTGCTCTGTAAGCTGAGATGTGATTGGAGGAGCAGCCACCACCTGACCAAAGGGAGGTAATAAAACCTCTGGCCAGGAATGTTCTGGAGACTAGATTATTCTAGTAAGGATTCAGAGAGATTCTGTTGTAGGAGAATCAGTGAGTGAGTGAGTAATCTCTGTCTGGCCCATACCAGAGCAGGAAGAGCTTAGCCCCTGCCTCTGAAGAGTGGAGCATTAGACTAGAGTTAGTGTAGTGAGGAAAAGGGGTATCATCTTACCTTTGAAGGTGATACCTGAAGCCCTACAGGACAAGCTGAAGCTTCCTACCAGGACACAGCTGCCTCCCAGCCTGCCCTCTACATCCAGGCTGGTGAACTATCTCCTGAGGCTCCCTCCAACTCACATCTCGGCACCCTACCTACCTGTTAAAGGCACGTTGCTGCGGTTCCTGCCGGTTCAAATAAAGAACTGTAAGTTGTTTTCTTCAACTTCTGTCTCCGTCTGGTCCCTGCTAATACGGCTGCCTTCATCACCGGCACCCTGTCCATCACCCAGAGACTCACACTCGGGACATTAAGGGGTTGCCCCAGGGAGATCCGCTATCGCAGCCTCTCCCTCATCATTTCTTGCCAACACCACCCTGCTGGAGACCTGCCAGGCTGTAGGACAGCCCTCCGGTTCCCCCGTACCAAGCACCGTGACAATAGCATGCTTAGGCCGCAACCGCCAGCCACTCCGGTACAGCGGGCCCCGGCTGTCTCCAGGCCTCCCCTTTAAGGCTAGGCCCCGGTGGGGGATGTTGCACATGATCTGGAAGGCGTTCATCTACTTACTACTGACAGGTTCTCCTTCAATTTATATGTAAATTCCTGAATATTAATGTTGGCTCGTTTTGTTAGTTTATTCTGGCAGGATCCGACCTGTATTGCGTGTAGAGGCATACAGTAAGTTAATATAGTGACATCTTACCTCACTGACTGCTGAGCTTTGTACCTTCCTGTTTGATTGATAGCGGGATATTTGCACTAGTTACTCATCTGTAGACAGTTGTTATGTAGCTGGTAAATATACAAACCCACGTATGATAAAAGCATGTCAAATCTATATTATCTAATTTACATGGTTGATATAAAATAATGGCATCTGACTATGAGAATAATTCTGAGGCAGGTGTAATAGGTATTATCTTGAGGCTGGCATGAGCTATGTGTATTGTCAGTATTGACATCTGGGCTGGACCAGAAGTGGTTTTGAGGGTATGTACTATATATATAGAAACGGTGATAACAAACTGTAATTTTAGCAAACCATTCACCTATGTGATCATACCATAACTATTGGATTATTTTTTTACTTCAGGAGGCTCCTTAATCAAATCTGTAAGCCGAGAAGTTAAAAGATTTGATGAACACACACAAATGTGTGTTTGGTAACCCCCCCCCCAAAAAAAAATATTAAGAAACACCCCCAACTAAATTAGTAAATAATACATTTACATTGTAAGGATGAAAATTTCCAGTAAATATTACTTATCTTAATCAGTGATGTAAATGCAAAAGACATAAAAACAATGTGAAAAGTGTAAAACGCATCACATGTATAGTAACTAAATAACTTTTACAGATCATATAAAAAAACAACACCCTTAGCATTCCAATAGATTATCAGTAATTCCCGATGGAGACTTTGTACTCTCTATTGTTCCAATGCTTCTAAAATTAAAAATGAATTTTACTAATAGTCTTAATGAAAATCACCTTTTGTTTTTTGTTTGGAGCTCTTACACAAATCTACTTGTTTCCATGGTATCAGACCACAAACAAACCCTGTGTAGTCTGATTCGGCAGAGATACTCCCAGTTATTCCTCTCCTAATTTTTAAAAACACACATTGGGGGTCATTTACTAAGGGCCCGATTCGCGTTTTCCCAACGTGTTACCCGAATATTTCCGATTTGCGCCGATTGTACCTGAATTGCCCCGGGATTTTGGCGCACGCGATCGGATTGTGGCGCATCGGCGCTGGCATGCACGCGACGGAAATCGGGGGACGTGGCCGAACAAAAATTCGGAATTTGGAAAAACCGCCGCATTTAAAAACCAAAATTGTGTCGCTTGGGACGCGCTTACCTTCACCTGGTAGAGCTCGGTGTATTCCGGCGCGTTCAGTTGATTTTCAGCGCAGCAGCGGAGGAACTACCTTCATAAATCCCGTCCGGACCCGAATCCTGTTCAGAGAACGCGCCGCTGGATCGCGAATGGGCCGGGTAAGTAAATCTGCCCCATTATGTCAAAGATCTATATATAATATATTATAATATATAATAGATGAATGGATGGGATATACAGTGTGACAGCAGGACCACACATAGTTTATAGATTGTTATCATACAAAGGCTTAGCTCTTCATGATAACTGTTGTAGCCAATAACTATACACTTACACACTATCCCACATTAATGGCTGTTACAGTAGAACTTGCATGAATTTGCATACTCCAGAATCTTCTAATAGTGCTAATGGGGGATTTTGCATTGATTTCAGGCCAGTTTCTAGCTCGTAAATGACATTGGGGAACAAATAAAATATTTTTTTCATTGTACATGGAGTCTTTCACCTGATTCAGGGTATTTTTGCACTGCTGATTCCAAAAATACCTTCCATTTTTTTTACTAGCAGCTCTAGTTTGAGATGTCGAGCATTTCCATCTAGAAAGAAGTACAATGGAAAAACAGTAAGGTGCATGATGGGGTACATATAAAATGGCCGATTACTGGAGTGTCCAGTGCAAATGTCCAAGAAAAACTTAATGCAGGAAATCACAGAAACCAGGTTTCAGGGACCTGATGTAAAATTTCTACAGCCATAAATATGACATACATTTCCAAAATTTCTTCAGCACAATATTAAGTGACCACAAGTTTGTGCAGCAAAATGACATATTTTAATCAGTTAACATTCATTTCCGAATTTCTTTAGCATGATAGCATGATATTGACCTCAAGTTTAAACTAGAGCTCCAAAAGTAGGGGCCAAAAATACTTAAAAGCAGTTGCAACCTTTAAAGCACCAAAATGATTTTTTGTGTGATTTTTGCCATCTACACCACTTTTATGAAAAGTAGCTCGGTTTGAATCTGGTGGAGGGGTTGTGGTCTCCAGCTCCTATCAGAATTCATATTATTCTTGTGAGAATCTGATGTGTAGATTTTTAATTTCGGCCATCACAATGCAACAAATGCACCAAAGAGTGGTTTTGCTTAAAAACAATTATAAAACCCAGGACCTTGGGAAAGCTGGGTTGCATACTGGCTGCCATTCATCAACAAAATACACGGAGCTTCCTGAACTGTCTAGACAGGACTAATCTACTTCTTAATCTAAGTGGTACCTGGTTTTCACCACAGCCCGCCGCAAAGCGGGTTGAACTTGCTGCGACGTGGTACCACCAGGTCGTTCCACAGGTGCTATTTTGGAATTGTGGAATTGTGGAAGCGAAGGCGAGGTACAAAGAGAGAGAGCAAAATCGTAGTCAGGGACAGGCAGGAGGTCAGGACAGGCAGCACAAGATCAGCAACGTAGCAATAGGTCAAGGCAGGCAGCGGAGGAGGGTAGTCAAGAACAGAACCGGGGTCACAACGGTAAATCACAGTAACAGCACAGATCATGGAACACAGCTTTCTCTAGGGCACAAAGCACAAAAATCTGGCACATGAAGGGGCTGGGAATTTATCAGAATTAGCAGGGGGCCAGCGGCAATTATTAGCGTGTTGCCCTTTAAACCTCCTGAAACGGGCGCACGCGCCCTAGGAGGCAGAGGAGGGTGCGCCGGGTCGTCGGAGCCAACACGGTATCGTGGATTGGTGAGAGCAGTCGCAGGGGTCTGGAAGCTCAGACAGGGGCACGGGTGCACCTGGGTCCCGGGTCGTGGGCTGCAGGAGCACCCATGACGCTGACGCCACCCCAGCAGGTCCTCTTATTTCAGTGGATGTTCCGGCTTCGGCTCCGAGTCCCAGTGCTGTGCCATTGCGCACGTAATTACCAGCCGAAAGGGAGGGAAAGTGTCAATTTCCAGGCCAGGGCCCACTGGAGGGGGTGGCAATAATCATGATAAATACCTCCCAATTGTTTTTCGTGTCACCTTCCATTTGTATTTTATTTATTACACTCTCCTGAAGCATCCTCCAGACAGACTGCCATGTATTTTTCCCTCTACTTCTTATTAAGCTATGTATTACATGCTAGCATGAGTCGGGAAGTAAGAGTTCTTCTTACGGAGACTGCCAATTAAGGCCACCATGTAGGCGTGTGGAGTCTTATAGCCATAGATGCTCCACTAGGGGGATTCTGGGAAAATATGCAAAGTTTTCCAGGATGGGATAGGGAAAACCACACCTCTTTTAGCTACCTTGTAAGGCAGCTCCCTTGACATCAAGCATGACCTACAAGAGTCCTTATGACATGATGCGGGATTAAAACCAAAACAGTATATCTATTCCAGAAGGAACAGACTTCCAACTGTAGACAACACGGTTTCAACCTGATTGGGTCTCCTCAGTACAGTGTAGGGAACTGGTTTGGCTGGGTGAGAGGCTTGTGACTAGGGTCGGGAAGTAAGAGTTCTCCTTACGGAGACTGCCAATTAAGGCCAACATGTTGGCGTGTGGAGTGTAGGATGCTCAACTAGGGGGATTCTGGGAAAATATGCAAAGTTTTCCAGAATGGTATTAGGAAAACCACGCATCTTTTAGCTACCATGCTCGCATGAAGCAGGCGTTAGCTGTAAGAGAGTATGAATTCAGGATCAGACTACATGAAGGGTTTGTGTGTAGTCTGCTGCCATGGAGATACAGAGGCCTGCCTATTAGTTGCATGCACATGACAATAGGACAGTGATGGCGAACCTTTTGGAGACAGAGTGCCCAAACTAAAACCAATATCCACTTATTTACTGTGAAGTGCCAACATGACATTTTAAGCAGTAACTAATTGCTACCTGTTTTTCCACATTTTTTAATCGTATCGGCCACCTGAGGCCACCAATTCAGGTGAAAGAAGGAGGGCAAATCAGACTCTCGTTGTAGCATCATCTCTCCAGTGTCTCTCAGTAGAGAAAGAATGGTGGGTCCAACAGGATGAGCTTCAAAGATAATGCACTTCTGTCAACAACTTCTCACTTTTCCCGCAGTTTGAAACAGCCAATCAAGTATCGCTTAAGTTGCCTTGGTCCTTTTTGGTGAAGTCTGTCCTGGGGCGATGGTCTGAGTGCCCACAAAAATGGCTCTGAGTGCCACCTTTGGCACCCGTGCCATAGGTTCGCCACCACTGCAATATGATATGTTTATCCTATTTGCTGGGGATAATTGCTTTGTGTGAACAGATTTTTGTTGCTTTAAAACCAAGCCTGTCTTTTCTGGTCTGTTACTTATGTATGTGGGGCGATGTTTAGCTTTAGTGAGAATAATATGAAGGATTTCACATCTTCTTGCGTCTCCAAGGTGAAACGTCCTCATTATAAAAGATAATCTACAAGCTCTGATTGCTAGCGGTATCTCTGTAGACCTCATTAATCATTTTTTATCCCTATTTTTAGGAGTTGTTAGATTCTGGTGCTATCGGAGACATCGTACACATTCAGCACTTGGAGCCTGTGAGTATTTCATTGTGAGACATGATATCTGCACCAAATTAAAGGAAATTGTTAAGGACTGCTCAGTAGCATTACTAATGTATGGAAACAGCAGTAAGGGTCTTTTTTACCAATTAGTTATTTTCTTCACAGTTTCTGGTTTGTGACCACCCTTGTCCTATCCCAAACCAGACCAAAAGCAGTTTTTTCGGCTTTCAACTTCCGCAGCCATATAATCTACGTTATTCACCTAGTATAGTATCATATACTATGGATGGTATTGGGAACCCCCTCCTTTTTTATAAGCCAGAACAAGACATATCTTTGTAGTGTTCACATAACGCTATGGTCCTCAGTTTCGATATATACGATGGGTAAGGATGTGACTATATGGCGGGAGCATTTGCTAATAGGTTAATGTAGTTAAGTAGTTAGCTGTACACTTGTAACATGCACGCTGGAAAAATTTATAGCCGAAAGGGCGGCTATAATAAGTCAACCCTTTTATAGGCCCCATACATATCTTGTAGCTGACAACTATCTTTCCCAACTTCCTAATACACATGTGCACTAGGTTTGCCAGAAAATGGTGGGACAAAGAGTTCTTGTAGCATCTAATCTTCAAAGAACAAAAGGATTGGGTAGTTGAATTCCAACTTGCCAGGAACCTTATTACCCCCCTTCCCCCCCATCATCTAACTCCGCTGCAGTCATGGTTGTGATGAGACCGTACTGTGACCGGATGCCATAGACGTCCATGGGGGCCTTGTTGCAGCTGTATTACCGGTCCCCATCCGCTCGTCTGCATGAGGCCTAATTGGGGTAAAAAAACAGTCGTGCCTGTACACCAGTTGGTCAAATAATTTTCTTATATTAGGGTCTCACGTCAGAACAGTCATTATAGAGTAAATGATTCTCTATCTGTACAGGCAAACTACATTTACCAGTTTAAGGGAGCTGGTCACAATTGGGGGACAAATCAAGCAATTTTAACTTTTTCCTTTTGACTAATATTGTCAATGTATAAGTGGTGTTATATCTTTTCTTACTGTTATCTTATACTTTAAAGACATTGGGGGACATTTATCAGGACCTCTGCGCACCACCACTGGCGCAGAGGCCCTGAAATAATTGCAAATGCTAGCTTATTGCTAGCTTTTGCGATTATTTTCCCCAATCCGCCACCTTCACGCCAGTGGGGCGTGAAGGGGGGGGGGGCGCGGCCGGCCGAGCGGGGGGCGCGGCCGGACGGGAGTGGGCCGGCGCGGGGCGTTACTGTCCCCGCGCCTGCGCACTCGCTGCTGCCGGCGACTTTTCATACGTGAAAAGTCGCCGGCTGCGTCTTTTTCTATGCCAGGCCCTGCAGAAGCCTCTTGATGTATCGGGCTGCGAATTTGCAGCGGCGGGGCTATCATACGCTCGTGCACGAGCGCCAGGGTATGATAAATATCCCCCATTTTGTTTTAGTATATCTTCAAGGTCCTGCCATTTGAATTCTGTGCTAATGCATTAAAGGGATTGTCCACTTTCAGCAAATATTTGATATTGTTTGTGTAAGGAAAGGTTATCCAATTTTCCAATATACCTTCGTTATCAATTCCTCACAGTTTTCTAGATCTCTGCTTGCTGTAGAAAGTTTCTTTCTTTACTTCCAGTGGATAGAAATCTGCCCATGTGATGTGATGGACATGCATATAATAGGAGTTTTGTGATAATAATGGCTTGTGCACATGCATGTCCATCACATCACATGGACAGATTTCTATCCACTGGAAGTAAAAATAGAAGCTTTTAGCAGGACAGCAAGCAGAGATCTAGAAAGCCATGAGGAATTGATACCGAATGTATATTGGAAGATTGTATAACTTTTCCTTACACAAACCATATCAAATATTTGTTGAAAATGGACAACCCCTTTAACTTCTGCCACACAGCTCCATTGCTGTGTTAATGATACTGTATTGTACTATATGTGTATTTATACTCTGTTTCTCTTGTGGTATAAATGTGAAGATTGGACACTGGCATTTCGCTCATTCGTATGTGCGAGGAAACTGGAGGAATGAAGAAGAGAGCACGTTTTCTCTGCTTGCAAAGTCCTGCCATGATATCGATCTGATCTGTTACTGGATGGGAGAACGAAGGTATAGCCTCCAGATCCATGATCACTGGGAAGCCAAGTGGTTGACCCATAAATGATTGGACACATCCCCTTTATTATAGAGAGAAGATAGATATCTAAAATGTAAATACAATTCCCTCTTTAAAGGAAATGTGCCCTAAAAATCCATGATAAACGAGGGACTCTTACTCATAGATTCAGGCACTGTGACTGGTAATCTTGTTATATTTGTTATCTGTGACCTCTATCTGTCTAAAATCATCTATTAAAATTATGCTAATGAGCCTGAGGGTTTACCCTAGCCCATCTGTGATCTAGCTTTACTGACTGTTACACTATCTAATCATCCTGCTTCCTCAGCACTTGTGCAGTGGGCACTTTATGAAGGAGGAAGATGAGGCAGTATAACAATTTGTGAAGCCAGAACTCAAAGGAGCTAGAGAAACCCATCAGGCTCATTAACATAATTTTAAAGGCTGATCTTAAAAGGAAGGAGGGCATGGATAACAAATATAAGATGATCACCACAGTCACATTGCCTGGATCTATGAGTAAGTGTCTCTGGTTTACCATTCTTGGATTTGATGGTAGATTTCCTTTTAGTTTGTGTGTTATGTTTCCCCTTTGGGCCTTGCATTACGTGTAATAGACTTTGGTCTTGAGTGGATGAACTTCCTGTTAATGCACATTTGTATGTCAATAAGACTGCATTAAGTACATGAGCTCAGAGCATTCAATAAGTGGGACCCACACAGATCCCCTGCTCACTGACTATACGTGATAATATATTGGAGATAAGAAAGACACAGTGCACTCAATGCAGTTTCTGCCATCAAAGGAGTCTGTCCTCTCCTAAATCGCAGCATAGGTTAAAGCATAGTTTTTACGGTTGAAAAATGTTATACCATATTTCTATGAAGGATGTCAATTATTGCGTAACAGCATAGTATTGAAAAAGTGCAAAGAAAGAAGACGACCCACATGTAAAAGTCTTCTTTTACTTACAGATGTGTAAAGGTGTCTTCTTTTGGAACTCTGTCCCACTTTACTAAAGAAAATAAGGTATGTTTCAATAGACATTTAATATCTGTACCTACATCCAGGGATGGATTCATCCATAACGTAATCCAAGAAATTGCTAGGGGGATCCCACACATTAATGAGATGTATCTCCAGGCCTCCCAGACTAGTTGCCAACATAAGTGGGATACCACAGGATATTGATACAGTTTAAAGTTTAGCCACTTTCCCTTCTTTGTATTTTGGAGTTGAACTGCATTAATGGTACCTCCTAGAAAAATGTTGCTTGTGTGGCCATAATCGGCACATCCGCCCTTTTCTACATCATTTTAGGTAGAGACGGTGAGGCAGGATGATTCTGCATACATAAACAATTATTGGGGAAGACAGCGAGATAGAAGTCTCTGAATCTGTTTGTATCTCTAATCTCTTATTTATAACCAGTTTGACCAGGGTAATTAGCACCTTAAGTACCAGACACGATTGGGGTGAATGTATTAAAACTGGCGCTTAGTGCCCTTAAGCCATTCCTTCTACCCAACCCCTTGTGTTTCCAAACAGTATTTAGTGGCAGTCATATAGTATAATTCCTCCTTCCTGTGGCCCTAAACTGTATCATGTGCCCCACAAATTGTGGTCTTTCTCCACTCCACATTGTAACACCCTCTCCTGCCTCTCTTATTATGGCCCCTCTCCTCCCTTTCATATTGTGGTCCCTCTTCTCATTCTTATATTGTGGCCCCTTTCCTCCCTGTCATATTGTGGACCCTCCTCCCTCTTATATTGTGCCCCTTTCCTCCTGCCCTTTATATCGTGGCTCATCTCTTCCTCCCCCTTATATATTGTGGCCCCACTCCTCCTTATATTGTGGCCACTCTTCTCCTTATATTGTGGCTCCTCTCCTCCTCTTCCTTATATTGTGGCCCCCCTCCACCTTATATTGTGTGCACTGTCCTCCTTCCCCTTATATTGCGGCCCCGTTTTTCCTCCCCCTTAACTTGTAGTCCCTCGCCTCCTTCTTCTCTTGTTGTTCTGTAATGAATAAAAACAATGAGCACCAGATACTCGCCTCTCCTCGTTCCCCCGCAATGGCAGGCGTGATGACATCATCACAACCACTGCTACACACAGAAGCAGCAGAGTCACAATGATGAGGCAGAAGGCTGCCATCTCTCTTCTTTATCTATGTATTTAACTTTATTGGCATCCTGGACAAACCTCCAACCGTCTAAGACAGCGGGATAGGGCCTGAAATCTGCGACCTTATTACAGAATCTGGGACGTTGTGCTTATTAAACTTAGCCTTTCTGAGATAGTCATGTCATTACTTTTTGCACTTTAAAGTAGTTTATTAATTTGCTTAAACATTTGTTATGTAGCCCGAGGGTGCCAGCAGCCGCTGCTTGGATTGTTCCGTGGAAGAAACCTGTCCTTATTCAGCTCAGAAAGTGTATCTGAATAGAGCTAATCATGTGAGTACTGTATATGAATATTCCTATTTGTATAACCTTAACCTACTGTAAATTCTATATATTAAAACATACTAGAAGGGCGGGCAGGGACGAGGTATTTTGATGGCCTGTTCTGCACATCTGGCCTGAACTTTGGTACAGACATCACTAATATGTTTTTCAGCTGTTTTCTTCTGTGTCGTCTCGTTCACCCTGTTCTTCTTCCTTGTAATCTCCTCATTGTTGGCAATCCTTCTCAGGTAGAGGATGCCATAGCAACTTCTTCCGGCCGTTACTGAATGAATCAATACAATGTCCCCTAGGTAACAGCTGAGCATGATATAATACACTGTGACCCTCACTGTGACCCCCTTATTAATTTGGTAGCCTCAGCACATGCCCCCAGTATATATGTAGCTCATGCCCTCATTATGCAGCCAGCACATGCCCTCAGTGTATAGGTAGCCTAAGCCCTATTATATATCCATCCCCAGGCCCCAGTATATAGCCAACCAGCCCCTGCCCTCAGTATATAGCCAACCAGCCCCCTGCCCTCAGTATATACCCAGCCAGCCCCCTGCCCACAATATATAGCCAGCCAGCCCCCTGTATATAGCCAGCCTTCTGCCCGCTGTATATAGCAAGCCAGACCCCTGCCCACAATATATATCCAGCCAGCCCCCTGTATATAGCCAGCCCCCTGCCCGCAGTATATAGCCAGCCAGACCCCTGCCCCCAGTATATAGCCAACCAGCCCCCTGCCCTCAGTATATAGCCAACCAGCCCCCTGCCCTCAGTATAAAGCCAGCCAGCCCCCTGCCCACAATTTATAGCCAGCCAGACCCCTGTATATAGCCAGCCCCCTGCCCGCAGTATATAGCCAGCCAGACCCCTGTTCCCAGTATATAGCCAGCCAGGCCCCTGCCCCCAGTATATACCCAGCCAGCCCCCAGTATATAGACAGCCAGCCATCTGCTCCCAGTATATAGCCAACTAGCTCCTGCCCCCAGTATATAGCCATCTAGCTCCCTGCCCTCAGCCTTCCAGCCCCTGCCACAGTATATAGCTAGCCAGCACCCTGCCCTCAAGTATATAGCCAGCCAGCCCACTGCCACCACTATATAGCCAGCCAGAACCCCAGTATATAGCCAGCCCCTGTCCCAGTATATAGGCAACCAGCTCTCTGCCCCCAGTACATAGCCAACCAGCCAGTCACCCGCCTTCCCCCAGTATAAAGCCAACCAGCTACATGACCCCAGTATATTTCCAGCCAGCCACTTTGTCCCCAGTATATAGGATGTCTGCTCCATGTATATTCCAGCCAGACCTCTGCCCCCAGTATATAGCCATCCAGCCCCTGTCCCCAGTGTATAGCTAGCCAGCACCCTACCCCCAAGTATATAGACGGCCAGCCCCCCAGTATATAGCCAGATAGCCCCCTGTCCCCCAGTATATAGCCAGCCAGACCCCTAGTATATAGCCAGCCCTCTGCCCCCAGTATATAGCCAACCAGCCCCCAGAATATAGCCAGTCACCCCCCTGCCCCCAGTATATAGCCAACCAGATACCTGACCCCAGTATATAGCCAAGAAGCCCCATACCCCCAGTATATAGCCATCCAGCCCCTGCCCCCAGTGTATAGCTAGCCAGCACCCTGCCCCCAGGTATATAGACAGCCAACCCCCCAATATATAACCAGCCAGCCCCCTGCCCACCATTATATAGCCAGCCCCCTGCCCCCCAGTATATAGCCAGCCAGGCCCCTTCCACCCAGTATATAGCCAGCCAGACCCCTAGTATATAGCCAGCCCTCTTCCCCCAGTATATATCCAGTCACCCCTTCCTTCAGTCTATAGCCAACCAGCTACATGACCCCAGTATATAGCCAACAAGCCCCCTGCCCCAGTATATAGCCATCCAGCCCCTGCCCCCAGTGTAAAGCTAACCAGCTTTTCCCTATTCTCACCATGATGCCCTCTGCATATACACACAACTTGCTCTCTCACTGCGCTATGTCATCCACATTGCGTCTACCACTGTATCTTTCTTCTCACAGTCCATCCTCACTGACAGAGACTGGAAAGTGGGGAGGGAGCAGAGTGAATTATAACTCATCTGCTGCAGGCCCCTCCTATAATCGGTGCTGAGACATGTAAACAAAGGCTCACAGAGAGTCTGCAAACAGAACAAATATAAGGAATGCTGAAACATTGACGAACATTCAGGGATTATCCACAAGGCAGTAAAGGCACATGGGCAATTTATGTAAGACTGGCCAACCCCTTTGAGGATTTAAAGGGGTGTTTCAATATTTTGATAGTGACTGCCTGTTCTTAGGATAGTATGTCTACATAACATTTGTGAGGTTCCATTTCCCAGCACCACATCAATCATCTGTTTGAAAGATGGTGGACTGTGGTATAGTACTTGTCTGATAGCTGTGAGTCCTTGATCCCCACCTAAATTAAATTGATGTTTTCATCAGTATTGAATTCCTGGAAAGCAACTTCTATTTGGCTTCTGAATTTCCAAGATCTCCATCTAATCAAGCATTACTGTAAAATGGCTCTGTCCACTGTGTAGTGGCCATTCCGGATTACTGCAGCTAAGTGTTTGGTTGCAGTTCACCACCACAGCCACAACACAGCATATGTTGTTTCTGTCATATAATGTATGTATGTGTACAGTATAAGACCCAAGTAGAAGAACTGAATAATTTTTATTTTGACTTCACCCCTGTAATTTACAGTGCTGATCTTTAGGTGTCCTCTACAAACCTTATGATCAAAAGTCATTTTACACATGCTACAAATATAGAAAAACAAGATAGTGGCTGCATAAAATCCTCCCATACATCTGGCATTGTGGGGCCAAGAGGAGCAGTGGCTCTGTGCTGGGGACAATATATAAGTGCTGGCTATTAAGTCATCCATTGTTCATAGGCGGCTGCTCAGAAGATTGCCATCTGCTCATTACAGCCATGCCAAACCTCCAGCATACGTGTAGTAGACACAAACGGGTCTGACGAGCACAAATGAATGTGAAAGCAAAAAAGGGGAGAGACTTGTAAGACCAGATACAAAAGCCCTGCGCCGTCTGCCAGGGGCCAAGGCAAGATACTTAGAATACATCTGCTCAGCAGACTGCACCTCCCTTTATATCCTTCTCTCTTTGTAGAAGAGAAAATCTGACATCTGTTCAGACTGTGAGTAGAAGGAACATAGGAAATGTGCTCCTGGGTGTAGTATTATGTATGTATCATATGAGCATGGTACTAAGCGGTTACATAACACCATACTGGTACTGTACAAAGTGGTATCCCTTGGGTACAGCGTCACTCTTGTCCATGGTCTGTTTGTGGTATTACAGGTAAACGTCATTCATTGAAAGGGAATGCAACTGCTGCAGGTTTTTTTAGTTAAAAAGGAGGTGTCTTTCTAATCCTGAACAAAATATACAGAACGCTTGCTAGGCTATTACCAGTGCTATCATTGAAGTAAGGAGACAGTGTCACCCGGTGTTGCCCTATTAAACTTCCAGCCACCTCAGGTAGAGTTTGAAATGTCGGTTCTAGAATTCCCTCTTTTATGTGAAATCTCACCCATTTACCTATACAAAAAAAAGTCATATGAAAAGGAGCAGAGAAGAGTCATGTTTTGCCTGAGATGCAGACTTCTGGATGATGCATGGGTTAGTATCACTTCTCCTATCTGTATTTGCATAGTACCTATAAGAATCTGCTTGTCCAAACATTATCATTGTTTGTGGTTTTGTGCACTACAGAACTGTAGGAGACGAGCAGTCAAAAAAAAAAAAGCAGGAATGTTTGGGATTTTTATCTGTAGCTTACATTCCCATCTAAATTAATAGACTGTGGGGCAGATTTATACCAGAGCTCCCCTTTAAAATATTCATGAGCACAGGTTAAATGAAAGCTGAGCTGTAATTGGTTGCCATGGGCAACTAAGAATATTCTGACTTTCAGACAGCTTAATAAATCTGCCCCTGTATCTCCAGTTCTGAAGCTCAAACAACCATGTGCCTTCCTCATTCAGCCTCTCAATGAGACTAATCTCAGCCAAATAGTTTTCACATGATTTTGGAGGTGACTATTTAGAAGTAAATGGGCAATATTTACAATAAAATATGGAATTCTAGAAATAACAATTCATACCCTACCTGAGGTGGGTGGTAGTTTAATGGGGTAAAACCTGGTGACAGGTTCTCATTATTTAGAAGGAAGTCTGATCACTGCTCCATATAAGAAACCAGAGGTCAACAGAACTTTGTTCTTGAGATAAGTCCTGGTACAAGAGATGGGGCCTGCCCCTTTGTGGTATTCATGACATATCATGTCTGGATACAGTATATGGGAATACCCCTAGGACAGGTTTCCTTTTGAGTGCAATATTTAATACAGTGATTCTACACAGACATTTTAGTAATCTTCTAACTATATATTACATTGGTTAAATGTTACTGATCCTGACTCTTCAGATCTGCACTCACAATTCTGCTGGTCCATCTTGAGATGCGCACTCCAAGTTAATAAGGACCTGCTGCTGGTTTAATGTCCCCAAACCTGATGACAGGTTCTCTTTAAATATATCAACATTACAGTGGTTCTTTACATTTCAGCCACCTATGAAGCATTTTCTCCAGGAATTAATCACCTATTTTACTATTTTTATAGTTATCGTAACTTTTTCGTACCTTTTCCAATTCTTGATCTGGTCTTTTCCACAATATCCATTGTAAGCAATAGAATACAAGAACTGGAGTGTACGTGATTTTGCAGACTAGATATGTAAAAAAGGTATCACATATTCATTAACAGGATTTATCTTGTTTCTTTATAATAACTTTGTAATGCTTCTTGTCCTTTTCAGGGAATGTTTGGCTGGCCTGTTGCTGTTGTGTGTAATAACGGGGTCTATGATATTGAATCGCTGACCGATGCATTAAAGACAGGACCTTATGGAAGATGTGTCTATGAGTGTGACAATGATGTGGTTAGCAACCAGGTAAGTAAAGGGTGAATGCTAAATTCTGATAATAAGGGACAAGAGACTAAATTCTGCCATAAAGGTGCACACGACCTACTCTGTACCGCAGTATATGTCCAACATGTCATCCAGCCTAAAGGAGGTATCTGAGGTTTCCCTGTAATGGTGCAGATCTTTTATTCACAGGTTAAGGGGTAAGTGTGTGTTGTCTGCGACCGCCAGTAATCACCGGATTGTGGCTGCGTTGCCTCATGTGGATAGAGAGGTTACACTTATTCTTAACCAACAATCCATTTATTTGTATAGAATTAGTAGGACAGCAACATGTGGCAGCCTCATAGAAGTGAGTGATTGTAGAGCATGTACATAACTGCCCTATCCACATGGGCCACATGTGGACCTGTCTTCTGATGATCACTTGGGGCTGTCTGCTGGAATCTTGTCTTTATGGAGCCAATAACATAAGTAGTTGTTGTCCAAAGCCCTTTAGAGACCTGTCTTTTCAGGCCATGTTCACACATTGCGCAAACATTATGGTAGCGTTATGTTTTCACATTTACGTTATGTTATTGAAACCTGTGAAGGCAGCCGCAGCTTTTCATGGCACAATCAAAAAGCCATGTGTGAACACAGCCTCGAAATCATGGTACAGTATCTTGGTGGATACACTTATCCATCAGTGTAGTGCAAATTCAAATGGCCCCAAATTTGTGCCGTACAGGAAAAAAAAAATCTCTTTATCATGGTTCAAGGGAGCATTCTAGTCATAAAGAATGATGACATATCTTATCAATAAGCGATCACCCCTGTGACAGTGATTACCGTAATACAGATGAATGAATATATGTTTATTCTACATTGTGATTACTTTGTTACCTTTTTTTCATTTTCTTATTGTGTTTTCTATGAAAAGGTTGTGAATATGGAGTTTGAAGGTGGGCGGACGGCTGCCTTTACCATGATGGCATTCACATATGCCCTGGGTTCAAGGAAGACCACTATATTTGGCACTAAGGTAAGAGATTCTGTTATAATTGTATTACAATTTTAGTCTTTATTTTCAACATATATTATAGAATATAGGAGCACGGTCTTCAATTATCTGGCCCCCTTGCACACAATTTAGTCGAGACACTCTATAAAATGTGTCACAAACTCCAACTAAGCAGCATGAACAAAGTGCACTGCAAATAATAGTGCACACTTCCAGAGCCGTGCAGGGGGTGCCAGATTGATGAAGACCATCCGCCACTTTTGATGAATGTGGGGCAATGTGTTTGCATTCAGCAGATAGGCACAGCATGACAACATGACTGTCTTGTGCCCTCTCCCAGTGGAGAACCCTACATACACATACACATGACTAAGCTGATTATGGGCAGTGAAAATGGAACAGTTTCATCTGCCTTTTTCATGGCCAAGATGCTTTTATGTGGCATCCGTTTTTCACTGATTTTCCTTAACCAATATTCTAAGAGTGGAACATGGATAAGACTTGGACATACTCTTCTCTTTAAATTAATCTACCATCAAAATCAAGCATAAAAACCAGGGGCACCTGCTCATAGATCCAGGCACTGTGACTGTGGTAATCTTCTTATCTTTGTTATCTATGGCCTCCTTCCGTCTAAAATCTATTTTTAACGTTATGCTAATAAGCTCCCGAAGAGCTCTGGGGGTGTTACCAGAGCCTCTCAGTACTGTAGCTTTACCGGTTGTTTCAATATCTCAACCTCCTCCTCTGCTCCCTCCGGATTCCTCTGTGCCTCTGCCTTATGGAATCTCAAGCTTGATAAAGGCTGGTTTAACCACTTAGTGACTCGACCAGAAAATACATTAGTGACCAAGGCATTTTACCAAATTTACATACTCGGTTGTTTAAGGACACATAGAGCTAGTTAAAACATAATAAAAGTTTACATTTTTTTATTTTTAGTTTTATTTGGAGTTAAAATTGGAAACCAGGCTTTTTTTGTAATTTATAATACTCTACATATGTTTTTTTTTTACTTTTTAAATGAACTGAAAAAGGAACATTTTTTATGAATTCCCTATTTTGTTTAGGTAATTTTGATATATAATATGCATAGTCTCGGGCAAACGGGGCGACTATGACAGTGTTTTTGTAGTGTAGCGAGGGATTTTTTTTAAATTGGGAAATGCGAATGTATTTCTTATGAATATTTATTAATATTTTGTGTGTGTGTGTTTTTGAACACCTGGGGATTCTGATCAGAGCTGGACTGGGTCTAATTCGACCCAGCAGCTCTGGTTAACCCCTTTAGACCAGGCATGATGCTGTGAGGAGCAGAGAAGGGAGAAGTGATAATGAACCACATCTCCCTTATCCCTAGGGTCTGACTCCCGGAGACCCGGTCCTGCTCGGGAACAGTAGAAAACTACAGCGACGTCTAAAGACTTTAGATGTCAGCGGGTGGTCCATAGGGAGTTAACAGCTGAAACGTTGCTGAAGGTGGAATAAACAACGCGTTCTGCCATTTTTTTCTGGAATCTTTATCTGGACTCTGGTGAGATTGAAGGATAGCACCCACTTCTCTGACTTACTGAGGACTGTGCTGCTGATTTCATATTTTTGCACTTTAGAGGCCAAGATATGGGCATCTAAAGTGAAACTTCCCTGCAACCTTTAAAACTAACTCGTCTCAATCAAAAAGTGACTCTTCTCTTTTCTGCATATGAGTTTGGAGGAGATTTTTTATAGTTAAATTGGCAAGATTTCACATAAAGCAGGAATTCTAGAACAGATATTTTATACCCTACCTGAAGCGCCTTTTCAGCAGGTTGGATTTCTATCTTTCCCTTCCTGAAGCAGACTAATTTAAAGGCTCTTGATGACTAAACACTTCCACAATTTTCTTCTCCTCGAGACTTGCCCCCGGCATTGTTTGCAGGGATTTATTTTAGAGGTCACGACCCATGGAAAGAATCCTTTACCATTCCAATATTGTTTGGTCGGGAAGGGGGGGGGGGCAGTGTTCTAATCAGACTCTGAATGCAAAAGCTATAGATTGTGCGGAAAAGTATCTGTCCATGTAATCAAAGCGTACATGTAGCCGAACAGTCATCTTCACCATTATGTTTTAATTATTCAGCATAGATGAATACAATGGGAGACTAATAGGTCCAAAAGACCTGTGTATTAGAGCGAAATACAGCAGCCTTTATTGATCCATGTCAGTGCCTGTTCTCAATCGTTGACTCCTGCAAAAGGGACCCTTAAAAGAAATCTACCATCAAAATTAAGCATGATAAACCAAGGACACTTACTCATAGATCCATGACTGTAGTTATCTTCTGATATGTGTTATCTTTGGTCTCCTTCTTTCTAAACTCAACCTTTACAATTATGCTAATTAGCCTGAGGGATTAGACACTGGGTGAGGCAGTGTAATTCTGTAAAGACAGAACATAGCCCTTTCTGGCTCATTAGCATAATTATACAGATTATTACCCCTCATAATTAATTATCAATCTACTTCTGTAATTTCCTGCTGGTCACAATGTTACTAGTTTCATTTAAAGCTTAAAGGGGTTCTCCGATGACATAAAAGTTAGCCCCTATCCATAGGATAAGGGCAAACATGGTGATCCATGGGGGGTCTGAAAGATTTGTGAGGTCCCATCATGGATCAGCAAGTTTGCCCTTATCCTGTGGATAGGGGCTCACTTGTATGTAGCTGGAGAACCACTTTACTTACCATTTCAATACCAGTCATAACCCACAGACAGTTGTGGCACTATTTTGGAATTTATATTAAATCTACTTAAAAAGCAGAGTTACTATAGACTTGTAAATGCAGTGATGTCCTCCTTTCAGCAGGCAGCTGTATTCTGCTGACAGGTGACCTGAGCAAATGCAGAGCATTGGAGTGGGGTCCTGCAATTCCAATAATATAATAGGTTAGAATTGACATTATAGAAGGTATATACAGTACTTGTTCGTACTCGCCGTACATCTTGGGTCTTCATCATTATAAAATTGGACCTAAATCGGTATTTCATATTATCCTCTATGGTTTAAGGTGTTGTTGTCGAAGCCTGCTGCCATCATCTTGGTTATGTTTTCAGTCATGACATTGCTGACCTCTCCTTATCTCATTATTGTGCCAGCCTGGCCCATTTGTTTAACAAAAGCTCCATTCTCCGGGGCAGCTGCATGGCTTTGTGATGTGGCCCTGCCAGCCTTCCACTTGTCAGATCTCTTCACAAGATAAGCTTGATGGAAAACACACACTTGAGTTTAGTCCTGTCCCAGAGCGGCCGCCCCTTCATGTCTTTATTGTAGTCTTATAATTTACAAGATGAAATTACAAGATCTGGCTCCTGCTATATGACAGATCTGCCTGGACTGACACCAGGGGGGGTGTACACACAGGATCGGCGGTATATATCACCATTTCTGTTATCCGA
The DNA here is from genome assembly GCF_040894005.1 of Engystomops pustulosus. NCBI lineage: Eukaryota > Metazoa > Chordata > Amphibia > Anura > Leptodactylidae > Engystomops > Engystomops pustulosus. Next base: position 55,421,641 of record NC_092416.1, on the reverse strand, counting down.
TACACATATATTGTTCCGTCATAGTAGAATAGGACAACAGGCTTTTACTAAAATGTATGATTCAAAGCTCTCCCAGCATGGAAGTGAGGTGCAGGTGCATACTTTAAGACCTCTTGAGGGATTATTATAATAATCACAGCAAAAATTTATCACAAGATCATAAGACTCTGTTCACACTGCATATTCGCCATTAGCTCTGGGAGTTCTCCTAATGCAAATGTGCTAAGTATACTCACTAATGGAGGCCAGAAGGGTGTTCCATCATGTGGTGCTTAGTTTTTACAGCAAAAAATATATAATGCCAGGTGTACCCATTAGAAATTGTGCAGTGCGATACCCAGTACAGGAAACTACAGTGCTTTCTATTTAGTGCTCCAGGACAAACCTTAGGAGAGACTTCCGTCAGCAGACTCTGCCATAAAGCCCTGAGGCAACCGTGATAGTTGACTTTGTGGAAAATTCTCTAATCTCCCTACTGCATCTTTGGAGCTTAGCTGCAGTGAGGTTCTTCTTGGAATTCTTCTAAGAATTCTTGGAATTCACCTAGGCTCTTTACCCACTATTGCTTAGTTTGGCTGGACGGCCAGGTAGAGGAAGAGTTGTGGTCATCCCAAACTTATTCTATTTAAGGTGCACCTATGAATCTTGAGTGCTACATAAATTCTTGGACAGATCTGTACCTTGCCACAATACAGAGTTTCTTGGGCAGTTCCTTAGACCTCATGATTCTCATGTACTGTGAGCTGTGATGTCTTATATAGACAGGTGTGTGCCTTTCCTGATTAAGTCCAATCAGTTTAAATAATCACAGGTGGACTGTAATGAAGGAGTAGAACCATCTGAAGGAGGATCAGAAGGAAATAGGCAACAATATCAATATGAATGTCTAAATACTTATGACCATGTGATATTTCCATTTTTCTTGTTTAATAAATAGCGACATTATCAACATCACTTATTTTGTCAAGATGAGGTGCAGAGTGTACTTTAATGAGCAAAACCTTTTTTGATCTTACCTATTGGCTGCAATGAAACAAAGAGTGAAAAATTTAAAGGGGCCTGAATACTTCCCGTATCCACTGTATAAAATGATTGAGAGCCTCATGGATGAAGTATGCATCCCCCTTTTTTTAAGTGTTCCGAACATTCGGGTAAGTTTGTCCGTTACTGGTACATATTGAATCGCTCAGGAATAGAGGGTTGGGCTAGCAATGTGAGAACTTCTCTCCAGTTCATCTCTAGCAGTGACTCATAAAGAAGTTACATATTTAGCTGCAGGGAAGTTCTGTGGGAGGACTTCACTTCCTCTTACAATATGTAAAACCTTGAGCTTGTGAACCGGTTGGATAACTAAAGCTGATACTGTAGAAAGACAAGTAATGAAGGCTCTTATGTACCATATATATAATGTCCTGAAAACTGCAAATTGGTAGCGAATAGGGAAACCTTGTTTGACAGATTATTCTATTTTAATACATTTCTGTAGATAATAGCTGTATAAATATCACATTCTAAGATCTTATGTAAGAACCTGAGGATAATACACAGATGAATGCTCTCATGTAGGAATTGCTTATTGCTTAGATACTGCAGAGCATCATAAAACTCATGACACAACTCGTTGTTGTATAACAACAGATAGCACTCTGCAACAAAGACAACACCTTAGATACTGCAGAAGATCATAATATACACCTCTGCTGCAAAACATTAAAATATGCTAATTAAATATTATATAACATCATAATACGCACTTCAGATGCTGCAGATCCCCCTCACATTATGCTCCCCAGTTGCTCCCCCTAATATTGTGGCCCTACTTGTTCTCATTTCCTTGTTGCTGCTTAATAAAAACATTAATAAACGCAGTTACTCACCTCTATTTGTTCCCTTGCTGCATCTCTCTTCTCCTCTGCTGTGTGCTGCTCTGAAGCCGGCAGGCAGGATGAAGTCCTATGGTTGTGACTGCCGGCCACTAAAGTACACAGGAGCAGCAGAGGCGCAATCATAGATCAGAGAGCTGATGGCTCTATACATGATCATTGTATGCAGTTTGCTAATAGAGTTGTAGTCCCGGGACATCCCTCCCGTCTCCCAGGACATCGGGACAGAGCCTAAAATGCAAAGCTGTTCTATCGGATCTGGGACAGTTGAGTATGCCTCAGCAGTTTCATAACAACATACAGCATTTATATTTGCTGCCATAATAAATCATCATATTAAACAGTTTAGATGCTGCAGAACACCATAATATACAGCTCTGATTCTGCAAACTTTCTGTAAGTAGAGGCTGCTTTGTGTTGGATAGGATCTGAATCTTCATATTACTGAAGAAGCTGAGACGTATTTCATGTATGTACACACTCTCTGGTTTATAAATGTACAAGTCACAAAAGTTGGTGATCTTTATCAATGTATTCTGGGCCTTATGCTCTGTATGATCACAACTCTATAGTTACAAATATTATTATAGGAGGGTCTTATCCTATATACAATGTTATTTTATTAAACAAGCTCCCACAATCCATGAATTTTAGGATATTTGGATACTCACCAATCCTTTTTAGCATTGGAAATTTAAGGATATGTCATAGCCGGTGGTGACTGTTTTGTTACAGTGTTACAGTGACCTCTTCTGGAGAGCTGAAGGTTATTTGTCAAGCTCTGGGAACATGGACTGGAGACATATGTTTGTCTTCTATTCTTTGTGGGGTGTATGTAGATGAGTGGGAGGCCCAGCACGTGTTCAGCCTTTCTCAACCCTTTTAGAAAGGATGGGGAGTATCACTTCTCTTGTGTGCAAACACTGAGGAAGTTATTAGGATGAGGGGCTTTGCATATGGCCAATTGATCCCTTCTTTAGTAGCTGAAAATGTACTAAAAATCTTTGTTAAATGAAGACTTAGTAGATTTTGACCATGTGGTTTGAGACAACTGAAAGTTTTTTTTAATTTCCGTCATAAATTAGGAATAGAGAAAAACATACAATAGAGAAACCGTGAAAACCAGAGCACCCATAATCTTAAAGCTCAGGCAGTGTTCACACTTTGCTTTTGAATTGCAACTAAAAATGCAATTCATGCGCAATTGAGAGGAGCTACTCTCGATCGTAGATGTGTTTGCGGCTTGCGTTGAGGAACAATCAACACGTTTTTTTCCTGTTAACAATGTAAAATATGTTGCTAGTTCCCGAATCTATGCGTTTAAGTCTAAATTCATCTGTGTACAGGAGTAGCTCCTCAGCTTTGCATTAGTATTGTGCCTTATTTGGAATACGGTTGTATCAGAGTGACATGTCACAACCACACATTGCATGTACTGTAACAGCCTAGAATACAGTGACATACTATCTGCCATGGGAGGTCCATAGATCTGTAACTGATGCAGTGCGCAGGCGGAAATATTAACAGGTTTTATTCTGTACAATATGGACATATACATATACAGGGAGTATCTTGATGTATGACCTTGAACACATTATTAGGACATTGTGGTAGCACTGCAGGTAACTGCCACCTTGGAGCCTTATGTGTTGTACATACATTTGATATCCTCTTCTTGTGTATAACGACCCCCTAATTACTATGTACCTCCCATAGTAGTAGTAATAATAGACTAAGCCGATCTGCTTCTCATTAGTTGTTGTGTAAACACATGTGGAGGCGGCTCCTTCCAGGAATTCCCTTCTGGAGCTATAGACCCGCAGATGCAGACGGGTAATCTGATACTAAGCTCTGTGCTCAATGCAACCAGCCTGGCTTGTGTAGCTATTATTCCACACGAGATGCTCGCTCTTCATTGTGAAACACTAATTTATTGTTTGTACTGCACTTCATAGGAATTGTCTTCTACCAAATCATCTTGCTTTTTAGGTAGGAAGATTTCTTATGTGACATGTCACCTCTGACAACAAGGAGGTCACCTTTATGTCAACATGGGTGGATTAGCAAATATGTAAGATATTTAAATCAATTGCCTCCTGCCCTTGGCTCTCTGCTTTTTGCAAACTTCAGCTGGCATAGCTATACCGCTACTAGTGTTGGGGTTTTGCAACAGCTGAACAGCCATTGGTTGGAGACCAGTGCTTAAATTGTGCTTTGAAACGTGATTTTGAGATAACTCCAGAATGCCAATGTGTTTAGACCCAAAAGCTTACATTCAGGAACTAGCAACACATGTTTTGACACTAAAGGTTAAGGCAAAACACTTGTCGATGGCTCCCAAAATCAAGTGTTTAGGTCTAAATGCATCATCATTGTGGAATTTAGCCCCCCCCTTCCATAATATTGTGACGCCCCTGATAATATTATTGTGCTACCTATAATATTATGCCCCTCAGATCCACTTTTTCTCCTTTCCTTGTTGCTGCTTAATAAAAAAAAAAATCAATAAACCCAGTTACTCACCTCTACTTGTTCCCTTGCAGTATTTCTCCTCTTCTCTGCAGTGTGCCGCTCTGAATGCGGCAGGCAGTCTCATGTCTTATCTTTGCTACTGTCAGCCCCTGCTGCACACATATATGCACTTAGATTTGCTGCTGAGCATCAGTTAGACCCAAATGCTTGCAACTAGCAACATGTATTTTGCCAGTTAAGGTTAAGGTTGTGTTTTTTTGGTAACACTTCATGTGAAGTGTTTAAAATTCAAGCATTAGAGTTGCAGAGTAGTTTTGCATCGGGAAAAAGACGTCACCAAAAGCATATGCGTTTAGAGACACAACATGCGTTTACCCTTATTTATTATTATTAATAATGTTAAAACGCAAAACGAATTTTGGTACAAACTGCATACGCACTTGGTGATGCATTTTGCCTGATGTTTCATATGAACACAGCCCCAAGGTTATTTTCCCTAATCTTTCCAGGCCACCGCCTTCCTAAACATAAGTGATCAGTGGTCTATGACCAACCTCATCATCAATCCTTGTTTCAGCATGACAAAGAACAACAGATTGCAATAGTTTAATCCAGCCAAACATTAACTCAGTTTTAAATGACTTGATGGATTTAAGAGCCTCCTGCCTTTTTGTAGGACTTGTTCACCTGTAGAGCTCACCCTACTACATTCAAAGGACCTATAGTCTTTCATTATTCTAACACACAAATAGGTTCTTTTGGCCTTGTTTCAGCAAAATCCACAAAAGATTAAATTTTTACACCAGTAATCAAAAATTATGCAGAAGATTCCGTGTACATCAAGTGTAAAATGTATATTGTTTATATTTTTATAAACATGAATTGCATTGTGAATGTACCCACATCCTGCTGCTTCCGATCCACATCATTGTTCATAGGGGGAAGTCCTATAGTAACTATTCCTGGTAGTATTACAATAATTAATCATTTGGAACCTCCACCAGTCATGCTGGCTATGCATTTTAGATGGCTGATGGCTAAACACTTATTCGGTTACCTGAGATACATGCACTTGGCTTATTTGAATGGGAATGGGAAGAAATCCAGTGGTAGTTATCTCACCTAAAAGGAGAAAACTGGGCATGTTTAAAGGGGTTTTCCCACTAAGCAATGTTAGGGATAGGGCCTAACTTGCTGATCAGTGGAGGTCTCAGTGCTCAGTGGGCGTCTCAGGGCTTTGTGGGAAACCCCTTTAATTCAAGAGCTCAATCCTTGTACATAGATTTCTAGCCAATCCAGTCTATCCATAGGATAGGTCATTAATAGATGACTGGTTGGGATCCACAACCCAGAATCCCACTGATCAGCTATCAATCAGTAATCGTATGGATTAATAGTTTGGGACTGGAGAATCCTTTCAGCAACAGGACACCCAGGATTCTTCTAAAGCTCGAGCCATAAATCTGTCAGTTCCCTTCCTCTAATCTTCTTTCATACTCATCCAAAGGGCAGTCTTCAGCTGGGGCCAACAATGAGCACAGAAGAAATCTTCTCTTGAGAGGATAAAAAACTTTAATTTATTCTGAAGCAGAGAAAAATGCCTAGTGGTTCTAGTTGACCAATTCTTAGAACAAACATCACATTTGGAAAGTCCTTTTTAATGTAAGAGTAACATGCTAAATGTTTACCTAGTGTAGGGGGGAGGGATAGTCTCAGGGGACAGAGAACAACACAGGAATACAATCTTTTTGTGCTCTCTTTGGCTGCAAGCAACGGACCTGGTTCATTGTTTGCGGCCCGTGTCTGTGAGGTCCGGTCACACATCAATGATGGTAGAAGACACTGCCTGATCCTCAAAAGTTGAGAGAAATAGGACCTGCTTTGAGTTCTGCAGTTGGCTCATATATTGGGTATTGGAAACCATTGCTTCGTGTATGCGCTAATAGAGAAGGATTTATCCATGTGCTATCTGTTGTATAGCATACAGACAAAAACAACATTCATGAGCAGGGAGCCTGGAAATCTCTTTAGAGGGTTCCTTCAATATCAATTGTTGGTTAGCTTGAATATATCAATTTTGATTACGTTCTGCAGGTCAAGATTGTTATAAAGGAATATAAATAGTCGTGGCAGACATTTGTCTGATCACAAGGGTGCGTGCACTTCCACAGCAGATAACCTGAAATGCTGGTTTGTGTAGAGAGCAGAACAGGTGTGTTATACAAGACTTTCAAAAAGTGATTTAGATAAATGGTCCAGATAAGTGACACTGAAATATGAAGTCTTGTATTGTCTATGAGGTTGTTGGAACGTTCTTGTAAACCAGCCAATAACCTGGACATATAAGGGAGGCTCCTTCATTTCAACACGTAAATATGTTGTATATATCTTTCTCTCCCGAAATGAAATGTTTCATAAGTCTATAAATTATTCCTCCAGCTATAGTAGTAAAGACATCTCTGAACAGTCCATTAGCTTAGATTTGTAACTTATTTCAAATGATGTCATACTATGGATGATATCATGGTGTATATTGTCAAGGACATCAAGATGAAAACTGGCAAGAAGATCTGATTGTGTCATAGTGATAGGATGTGGCTGTTAATAGAGTATTGATTCCTAGGTGGGGGTTGTGATCACAGTGGATTCTTTTGAGATTTTAATTTAGAGAATTTTATTAAAAATAACGCCCTTCATTGAGCCTTCTTCTAACACCTTTTTTTACTAACTTGACATTTGTAAACTTTCACATAGAAAATACAGTCTTATCTATACTCAATATGTTATAGAGCAGCAGGAGCTCTGCAGAATGTACATAGTGGGGAACATTTACTAAGGGTCGCACGCACTTTTGTTGGACTGTGAACAGGGCTAAAACAGCTTGCACAAGTATTTAATTAACGGGTGCGTTGCGATTGTATCGCACACGACCCTTTTTTTGGCGTAGCAGTGCTGGTGTCCATGCAACACAATTTAGGGGGATACGACTGATCCGACTGATACGGACTGAGCGTGGGATTTAAATTTCAAATTGTGTCACAAGCCCTAGCACTTAGATGCACCTCTAAAAAGATAATGAACTCTGTTGGACCTGAGCTGGGAAGCGACACATGCAGGATATCGGGTGCACGATCTTAGTGAATCGCGCCAGAGTGCATTATCGTTGGACAATGCACGTTTGGTGAACTCCGGAGACAGGGTAAGTAAATGTGCCCCAATGTTTTCTCTGCAGGCAGCATGTCATAGAGCAAAAGGAGCTGAGCAGTATGATATCTGGGTTTGTGCGATTCAGCATAACATTTATATCTCTGCCACTTTTAGGTGTCCAGGCCCTATCAGTGACAGTTTCCCCTCTATTTATGTACAAACTTCTCTTATAACACATTGCCTGCAGATCATAACAGATTTAAGAGAATAGCCCTTTAACAGAATGTTACCCCTTATTTCCCGCTTAGATCTGACAGAGTTCACCATCTTTTAGTGATGCAGCTAAGTGCTTGGTGTGCAACAAAATTTGAAAGTTAAATCCCACGTTTAGTCTGTATCAGGCGGACCGTTCGACAACACTCCCCCTAAATTGTGTTGCATGGAAGCCAGCACAGCTGCGCCAAAAAAAGGGTTGCGCGCGACGCAATTGCAACGCACCCGCTACTTAAATACTGAAAACAGTGAACAGTCCGACAAAAGTGCAGTGCACGACTCTTAGTAAATGAGCCCCTATATGTTCTACATTCGGCCACATGCACTTGTGTGATCAGTGTAAAGGGTCCGATCAAACGCCAATTACAGAAGAAGAGATCACCTGAGCTCCAAACAAAGAAAGGAATAGGATCAACTCTATAATTTGGAGCCTGGGCAGTCGTCTCATTCACAAGGCTGTGGAAACCATGAACGTGTGTTTGAGCCAATTGAAATAGATGTGGACTTTAGAAAAATCAAGGCAACCCCTGTGGGCAGTGCTCATCTGATTACATATGCGTTTCCATAGAAACACAAGATTGGTAATGAGCACCTGCAATTTTGTTTAAATGCAAGACACTGGGAGGGGCATTTATTCATTTTGGCGCAGGGTGACGCTGGAACCGTGCTATATTGTTCACAGGAAGTAAGTTTGTGGTGGGAGGGATAATGAATTGACGCACAGACTAAAAGGTTTAGGACTCCCTAGATTTTAGCTATTTGCTCCACAAAAAGTGTCAAAAAACATGTCAGAAAAATAGACGTGCCAGAAAACTGGTGGATTCACAAGCGTCAACAAAATTTGGCCCCCAAAAATAGAACAGGTCTAGAGTGTCGGAAAACACCAATATTGTGGCACTGACACTTCATAAATTCAGGTGAAGAGGCGCAGAGAGGAACAAAAAATACTGCCAGTTTTCCGTTTGAAAGGCCATAATAAATACCCCCCTTTCTAAGGAAACGCATATGCGATTGGGTCGGTTTGCCATCCTCTCCTCATAATACTAATACTTTGTATGATGTATGGCAGCCACACAAATGCCAAAATCCACTCTATCTATCATGCTAATTTAACCCTATTGACAAGTCAAGTATGTGTGACTCAAACACAATGTGAAGATTGTTTAATACAGAAAGAAGACGTTCCTATCCCTGTATTGCAGCCCAGCTCCAGGACTGAGGAAAACACACTTGTATTTTCCCGCCTTTTCCTCCTTTGTGTGTTTTCTACTTGGGTTGTTTGCTGATTGATTCCTTTAAAAGTAAGCAGCTTGTGGGTTGGTTGAGCCTCTTTGTAAGACGATACCTGCTGCTGAGACTTATCAGGAATAGAAGGCGAGCAGTCTCACCACCTTGAGGCAACAGAAGCCTTGGCAGCCAGATAACACTATAACATAACACAGCCTGTTACCGCTTCTCAGGTTCTGTGATTCATGAACATCCACAGAGATCACAACTTGTTCAAACTATTCAATCGTCTGTCACAACTGATATCAGAGTATGAAGAAAATCTAAAAACAGTGGTCTATGGGGTCATCCATACAGATACATAAAGCTATTGTTATAGAATAGGACCGCCCAGTCCAGAATCAGCAGATATTTCCTAACAATATAGGACCTTGTGCTCAGCTCCTCCTGCTCTATATGATACCTGCAGGTTGGACTAGGTGCATTACAAAGCTGGTTGCTTTTAAAAAGTGGAATTAATATGTAGGTAAGGATGTTAAAGTATACACAATCTAATTCCAAAAATAGCTGCAGTTGCTCTATACTATTTACTAGCAGGTGTGTAATGGGCAGGGATTCTGTGTTCACCTGTGATACTATTTTACCCCCGGGGGAGATTTGCTGCTCTATAAGAATAGCTATGGTGACATCTGTAAGGAGTTACTGTCTTTTCTTTCAGAAGTATCAGCTCTGTTTATAGCCTACGGCTTTATCTGTCTTTACAACTCTTCCCTTGTGTGTGCAGCCCAAAAATACAGCTTTATTATTAGCAGGTAAAATCTGTGCCCCTGCACTGCTATAACCAGAATCCAGACTGCAGTACAGACATTGCCGGAAGAAAAGTCACCTTTCATATGAACAGCCGGGCTTAGGAGAACAGATTGGACAGTCTCTGTGGTGCTTATTCTGATTCAATAACCTGGCTGTAAGCAGGTGTTTATAGATAGTCTTATATCTTTGTTTTAACCAGTACTTACACCGAAATCACTTTTTGTCAGATAGTGTCAACTCCATCGAAGAAGCATGTGGGAAGATTCCAGCTTTATTTAGTGCAGAAATCTTGAAGAAATGCTGGTTACAACGGTGTGAAAAGGATATAATTTGCCAGGGTAGCAGAGACATTCAGATATACACTTTTCCTGACAAAGATGGCTGCATACATGAGGGAGAGGGGAGGAGTTACAATACTGAAGCTAGAGGACAGGAAGACAGGAGGGTCAAAAGGCAAAGCAGTATAACACATATACATGTCAATGAATAGAAACAAGTCCTGGGACATGACAGTGCTATGTATGGGAACCACTGACCCATTAACCCAGTTTACAACACAATCCAGGACTGAATGAACTGGGAATTAACTCTGAAATGTGAGATCTTGGGCAAGAGGAATACAGCATAAGAATAGACGTGTGCTTAAATGGCGCAATGTGTGGAGATCTACAATTTTTGTAATGATGATGAAAAAGAAAATTGACTTTTGGTGACTTACCATAATAGGCTCCTTTATTTACATAGTACAGAGTAACTCCTGTATTTTACAAAAATCTGATAAAAGCCAGGAACACACCTCAGAATAGCGGCGGATATTTAGCTTGTCCCCACAGTTCACTAGAACATGCTCAGTGCTCTTCTATCTCCAGCGCTCCCATTCCTTTCAATGAGCTTGCTAGAGATAGCTGTGCTCTGCAATTCCTGATACTCCTATACCATTGAATGGAGCGACAGGATGCACGATTGACCAAACACTCCACCCATTCTACGGATCCTGGGGGTCCTGTTCTTGTGACATCTACAGCATAAGGGATAACAAGTTGATATGTGAGGGTACAACCCCAACTGATCCACTTGTTATAGCCTTTCCTGTAGATAGGGGATAACAATCAAAGTTGGGACAACCCTATTAATATCTCTGAATCAGTGCCACCACAAGGGAAATGAAGCATAGGTGCCAGGTCAGGTCTCTCAAAGTGAAATAAACTTTTTGCAACCACTGCAAAACATGGCCAAGAGATGATCCTGCACATCTCTTAAAGGTGGACAATACACATAAGATCAAGAGAGAGTACTGACATGGCCATTTAAAGCAGAATGGTGGACAGGGACTATATCAACTTCTTATAATTGGCAGTAGTCTACCAGGATATCCACAGCAACCAGTCTCTCTGAAATGACCGCTCATTACTACCCTGCAGTAGTAATCAGATTTTTTTTTAGAGTTAGAAAGCAGATATATGGGTAGTGCTTAACTGATACGTATAAGATATTTGTACTGGAAAACACTCAGGCCAGGACTGAGTTAATTATTATCTGTCGTTGGGTGTGGTACCAAAGGGATACTTAACCAACTCCAGATGTAGGTTGTCAACCTTACCCTGTTGTACAGTTCTCCACCCAAGGATCAATGCAGACAAGACATGTTGATAAAACACTGAAGACAACACCTTGTAAATAGGCTCACCAGTTGTTTGTGGCACAGTGAACCTATCACCTGGAAGGTCATTTTTAGCTGGTGACAGGTTCCAGTAGCTTATGCTATACTGATTTAAAAATGCCTTTGTGGTGAGTGTGGTGAAGAGGAGGACACTTGAGTATCTGCAGGTTTTCTTTACTTTTTGGTAATGGTAGATTTCCTTTAAATTTAGGCAAGGAGCAGATAGCCAAAATAAAAAATAAGGAAAGAGTTAACTCCCTCGCTGAAGCATCTCCTATTCTGGTGCTCCAGGGTCTGGTAACAGGGTTCAATCTGAAGTAAAGTGTACAAGAATGGACAACTTCTACCATACCCAACGGCATAGGACATGGGGTCATGTTCTTGTGCAATGATCAGAAATTCCAGCAGACCATATTCAGGGGCCTATTTTTGGAGCGGCTCAGCACTTAATCTTGTCTTTCCTCGTGTGTCTGGATGTATTGTCAGGAATGTGAAGCAGGTATACAGCTTTCATGTACAGGTCCCTACAAGCAACTGAAGTCCTTCTCCACATTCTTCTTGTAATAGTGTCAGGAAACCAGTTTCTGTGCCCCCAGGGTAGAACATCCATTCATAACCATTCATAAACCTCTTGCAGCGTTTTGTGAAATCAAGTTGCAAAATGTTACCACAGCTTTTTACTATTTTCTATTGCTGTCTTAGATCTTTTTCATCAGATCCTTATTTTTCCTGTTGGTCTGCAATATGTTCTCCTATAAGGAATTCATAGGGGGTGAGGAGGTCTTTGTATAAAAAACCCATGAGGGGGCTTTAAAATAAAATAACCATGAGGGGGCTGTTTGGTATGATAAACTAGGGAATATTTTAGGGAACAGGAGACTGTTTTAGTTTCTGAAATTTTTATGCTGCCATGAGAGTTCACTGTAAAGGGGCCTACTGAGGCTTTGTCGGCCAGGGGCCTACTGAAACCTGGAGCCGACCCTTCCTGGAGTGATGATCTGGTCACCCAAGCACCAAGCATAACATCATCAGTTCTGTGTGGGGTTAAATGATGATTGGTCATGAGAAAAGTCTACATCCCCAAATGACGTCTGCATCATCTCCAAGATGTTTGAGACAACTTTCCTGATGACTTTCTTTTAAAGCCAATATTGATCCATGCTGTCTGCATCCATCCCTAGTATAATGTAAAGAATGGATTTCATGCCCTTCCAGGGTTTTAAATTAAATGTGAAGATACAGATGGATAGATAGATGTATTGATGGGAGACAAAGGCATTGATACACCATAGATAGATCTACTATGTATGTATAAACATGCAAAAACAACGTGTATGTGGAATAACATCTCTGCTTTCTGGGTGAGTGATGCCAGGTTTCCGGCTGCTGACCACAGCCATTAATGCATGAAGAAATAGTCACCACGTTACAACGGCCGCTCTTCATTACAGACGCCTGTTGTGAGTGAGATGACATAGCATCATTTCCTCATATTCTTTTCAATGTCACGTCTGCCGGGGACTGATAAGAGGGACTGTATGTTTCCTTTATTCAGAACCAGAGCCTGGACGGCTCTCTCGTCCAGAAAAGTGTCATAAATGGAAATGAGAACATACTCCATTTTTCTGCCTGGCTCATTATTAATTCAAGCGTATCGCTTCCAGTCAGCGGTGAACTATTCCCGCTGCTCAATAGAGATGTTCTTGGAATATTGTCAGTCCATGATATGTTTCTTAGTGGTTCTGTCCCTAAGCTCCAATAAACATGTACAGGCCTCTTCTGCCTTCCAGCAAAATATTATTTTATGGCTAAATAATATTAATCTGCGGAGTATAAAAACATATAGTCAGTAAAGAAATGTATAAAACCAGCAACAGAGGGTGCTGACAGTCTGATGCCAGGGGTTGTTGATCTTGGATAATTACAGCATATCCCAAGGATGTGGGTACCATGTCTCTGCACAGCTATTCACTGAGGTCCCATAAAAGTGAATGGAAAAAGTTGGGAGTTGGTGACATTTTGGTGGAGTGATAAACTGGACCGACTCCACAAACATAATAAATTCTAGAAATTTTTACATTTCCTTTAATTGTATATTCCTGATCTAAGGATTTAGGCCCTGAGTGAGCAACATTTATTGGTCCAGGGGCCATATTATCATACTGCTTATCTTTTAAGGGGCCGCATAAGCAGCAACAACCACAGTACAGCACAAAATGCCAACCCAGAAATTCTAAATACCGCAGTACAGCAATAAATATCACCCAATATCTGCATTTAGAGCAGATAATAGTAGTGCAGACCCCAGAACAGATAAATAGGGAATCCATAGCAGACTCAAAATGCTGGAGACCATAGAGCATAAAATTACTAATATCGGAGATCCCCAGAGCATAAAACTACTAATATTGGAGACCTCCAAAGTATAAAACTACTACCCTGTTTCCCCTAAAATAAGACATCCCCAGAAAATAAGACCTAGTACAATTTTGTTCAGGCTTAGAAATATAAGGCCTCCCCTAAAAAAATAAGACCTAGCGGCAGCCATTGCAGCAGCTCCCCCCGCGCCATACATTAGTATTAGGCGATCTTTTAGATGCTGCAGAAGGTTGTGACATGGGGAAGAATTTATGGAATAAATTACTGGCTGTTGTGCTGCAAATGTGATACCAGCAGCTACCAGGATAAGAAGGGTCATTTATGGAAAGTTCTTTTATTAATAATGAGAGATTGGGGCCAATGGTTCTAATAAAAATGGAGTTACAAGAAATACAGCATGAAATTCAGAGTTTGGAGAGTCATAAGGAGGCTAGAGAAGTTGTTTTTTTTGTTCAACGATAAATGTAAATTCTTGATCATGGTAAAATAAGACATCCCCTGAAAATAAGACCTAGTGACTCTTTAGGAGCAAAAATTAATATAAGACACTGTCTTATTTTCTGAGAAACAGTGTAATATTGGAGACCCCCATAGCAGACAAATACTGGAGAACCCCTAGAGCATAAAATGAATAATACTGGAGACCCAGTGTAGACAAACTTTTTCTCCTCCCTGCACCACACTGCAGCTTCTTCTCCCCTCCCTGCATCACACTGCAGCTTCTTCTCTCCTCCCTGCACCACACTGCAGCTTCTTCTCTTCTCCCTGCACCACACTGCAGCTTCTTCTCTCCTCCCTGCACCACACTGCAGCTTCTTCTCTTCTCCCTGCACCACACTGCAGCTTCTTCTCTCCTCCCTGTACCACACTGCAGCTTCTTCTCTCCTCCCTGCACCACACTGCAGCTTCTTCTCTCCTCACTGCAGCAGCTTCTTTTCTCCTCCCTGCACCACACTGCAGCTTCTTCTCTCCTCCCTGCACCACACTGCAGCTTCTTCTCTCCTCCCTGCACCACACTGCGGCTTCTTCTCTCCTCCCTGCACCACACTGTGACTTCTTCTCTCCTCGCTGCACCACACTGCGACTTCTTCTCTCCTCCCTGCACCACACTGCGACTTCTTCTCTCCTCCCTGCACCACACTGCGGCTTCTACTCTCCTCCCTGCTGCAGCAGCTTATTTTCTCCTCCCTGCACCACACTGCAGCTTCTTCTCTCCTCCCTGCACCACACTGCGACTTCTTCTCTCCTCCCTGCACCACACTGCGGCTTCTACTCTCCTCCCTGCTGCAGCAGCTTCTTTTCTCCTCCCTGCACCACACTGCAGCTTCTTCTCTCCTCCCTGCACCACACTGCAGCAGCTTCTTTTCTCCTCCCTGCACCACACTGCAGCTTCTTCTCTCCTCCCTGCACCACACTGCAGCTTCTTTTCTCCTCCCTGCACCACACTGCGGCTTCTTCTCTCCTCCCTGCACCACACTGCGACTTCTTCTCTCCTCGCTGCACCACACTGCGACTTCTTCACTCCTCCCTGCACCACACTGCGACTTCTTCTCTCCTCCCTGCACCACACTGCGGCTTCTACTCTCCTCCCTGCTGCAGCAGCTTCTTTTCTCCTCCCTGCACCACACTGCAGCTTCTTCTCTCCTCCCTGCACCACACTGCGACTTCTTCTCTCCTCCCTGCACCACACTGCGGCTTCTACTCTCCTCCCTGCTGCAGCAGCTTCTTTTCTCCTCCCTGCACCACACTGCAGCTTCTTCTCTCCTCCTTGCACCACACTGCAGCAGCTTCTTTTCTCCTCCCTGCACCACACTGCAGCTTCTTCTCTCCTCCCTGCACCACACTGCAGCTTCTTCTATCCTCCCTGCACCATACTGCAGCAGCTTCTTTTCTCCTCCCTGCACCACACTGCAGCTTCTTCTCTATTTGTTGTGCTGCTCTGCTCTGTTTCCTGTGCTGTTTGTATGCGGCAACATCAGGACCTGGAACAGAACTGTGTCTGGAGCAAGAATGGACCCGGGAGCAGTACAGTAGAGCTCACAAGTACTGACCACTCCTGGGCTCATGTGGGTGCTCTGCTCCCTGGTCCTGACCTCAACGCATACAACCAGTGTCAGGAGTCAGGACACAGAGTGGAGCGGCAGGAGAGGACCTGTAAGCAGTGAGAACTTCTCAGCTGCTCTCACCACTACCCGACCTCCTGCACCAATGTTCATGAGTTATGTTACTTCATTTATGGAAGTGCACATTGACTGTTAGCAGGAACCGTAACGTAACTCATGACTTTATAGGCTGCATGTGGCCTATCGGCGTGGCTTGTGCACCCTTATCCCCCATTTAGATGAGATGAATGTGTGCTGCACTTTATGTATACATTCAGTGGTGAAGCTCCTCTGCTATAGATAAGAGGAATAAGGCACTGGGAAGGAATTCCTGCATTTATCTCAAGCACTGCTAGAGCAACCAGGAAAACGGGACCGTGGAGTCAGAGATCATTTTTGTGGAGCAACGTTCAGGATTCAGAGGTTTGGCACAGCCCTGATGTGTAGTTTCCACTCACTGCAACTATGAGACCTGGTCAGGCAATAAGTGATAAGTTGAATGCTGACCTGGCCCTAGATCACCAAAGCCTGTCCCTAAATACGATCAACTTACCTCATGGGGTGAGTATGCAGCAGATAAGCGTCCACACAATCTGTGGACATTGACTAAAAATTAAGCAGTTTTATGCGGAGGGCATTACTGCAGTGTAACGTCTGCTGCTATATCGCCCTGTGTGTCTCCAGCCATACAGTAGGTGCCAGATTTCCAGACGCCAGGCTCGGTTTTACTATATAAAGATGTCATGAACACAATGCGGATAATGAATGAGGGGCAGAGAAGTCGGAGAAGGTAACATCTGGCCTGCAAGGCGGCAGACAGCCCTGGATTAGACTATGATGTAATTCAGGGAGCGATGTGCGGCCAGCCATGTTTCATTTCTGTCCGGCTGCCAAAATGAAATGAATTCAGTTGCTGCATTTCACAATATGTCCCTTCATGAATGGCTGCCGCTTGTGTGGCTTGTAATCATTTCATGTGATATTAGGAAATAAAACCTGTTAAATGAACAAGCTACACATAACATTTCAGTAATCTGTGTGTGTTCTAGTCAGATCAATCTCTGGACAGTATTTGCAATCTAGCGCTACCCATCACAATAGGATCACAATAGGATGGACAAAATTTGGAAAAATGAACATGTCACATAGATTAGATATTCTTGTATAAGTGCGTTTTGCACATTGTAATAGACGATGTGGAAAATCATACTGTAGTATGGCAGTATATGGTGGGATCAGTCTGACAACCTAGGGTTAAAGTACCCTAGGGGGGTATGAAAAAAAAGATTAAAAACATTAAATAAAAATTCACATCACCCCCATTTCCCTAAACCTGATATAAATAAACAGTATAAATCATAAGCATGTTGGATATCGATCAAAATATAATATTATAATATATTATTTCCGGCATTTAACCCTGTAACAGAAAATAGCGCTCAAAGTCGAAAATGGCACTTTTTTTGCTATTTTGAAAAATTCTATAAAAAGTTATCAAAAGGCTGTAGAGTCCTCAAAATGCTAGCAGGGGTGCAACTTGGAGAGGCTGGGCCCTATAGAAGATTTTTGCATGGGCCCCTTTCCCCCTTTCAAATACATACATATTTGTACACTTTTACACATATTCATACGCCCTTTCCAGCGGCGTGGAGGTGAGTGCGAAAGAATTTGCAATTATTCTACTGCTTCTCAGCCAAAAAACTGGCATAGAAGAGGTGGTTAATCCACCCCATACAGTTTATATAGCATATGCACATATATACACCATATACACCCATATAGCATGTATATACACACATACAGTATATAATAATAATTCTTTATATAGCGCACACAGATTACGCAGCGCTGCACAAAGTATGACAAATTGGCATACACACATATACATTCATACAACATGCATAAACACAGATTCACCATTCAGAATATACATGTATACAGTCTGTGTGTGTGTATATGTGTATATATATATGTATATATAATATCCGAGACAGCAGCGGATAGAACGGCCGGGCAGTTGCAGGTGGCACAAGCAGGCCAGGTTACGCCACTGAATGGTAGCATTAAAAAGTAATCAAAAGTTGCAAAAAAATGGCACCACGCACAGCTCCGGACACTTAAGTATGAAAAAAGTTATTAGCACCAGGAGATGTCAAAATGAAATTTTTTTTTTATGTACAGGTGGTTTTAATTTTTGCAAATGTATGAAAACCTATATAAGAGCTATCACCGAGCTCTTTACATGGAAAAATAAAAAAGTTATGCATATTTGAAGGTGGGGAGTGAAAAATTAAAATGCAAAAAAGGGCCTGGGCGTTAAGGGGTTAATTGGAAATGTCACCCAATGACTTTCAAAGTAAGACATCTCTACATGTAAACACTCAAACGAAGCATGGTTAGGGTGCAGGACACTTCACCTACATGGCAGATCACCCTACTAAACTGTTCATTAGACCAAATCGGGCTTGGATTTTTTGCTGAAAATGCACTCCTATTAAATTTGGGGAGGCCTGTCTTCATCTGTATAACATTTACAAGCAAGTCTGCCCTAGTTGGCACTCGGTCCTGTGCAATTATCCCTGTTATTCTCACCCTATGTGAGATATAGATAAGATAGATGATAGGTAAGATAGATTACCAAATGTGCCATATGAAGAACCTTACCAAAACGTTCCAAATAACACTTCCAGAGAAAATGCTTTCTAAATCATCCTTTGATAAATTGGGTATTTAAGTCTCCAGACACAGAACCTAATCTGCTGGGTTTGGTCCCCTTTTAGGCACAAACCCTTTCTTTGAAGTTTCTGGACAATCCCAACAAGTTTGGTACCATTGACAAATGTAGAATAAAGAATGGCCAGCCCATGAAAAGCAGTGGTGCCCCTAATAATATAGACTATTGATGTACCATGTTAGCGCCCCCATGAGGCTGCTCATGTTTCCGGGAATGGAGTTGTCTCATTTAGAAATCACCAAGTAACCGTCTTCACTTCCTGCGTTGCTGTGACATCGCTTTCTAATGATGTGGAGTACAGGGGTTGTAACCTCTTGTGACCTCAATCAGTGGCATATGTTCAGCGGATACAAAAATAAAAGCATTTTCCAGACTTCCTAAGTTTCCTTAGATTGTGTCTGGTACCAAGGAATAGTTTCAGGTTTTCAGTACTCCCCCCAAAAAATCCTAAAATTATCCCCTGTGTCTGGCAGCCTAGTACTGAGTAATAATTATAGTATAGCGAGTATAGTATAGGGAGAGGAGGCTCCATAGCAGGGATGGGACCGGCTCTCCTGTGCCCCAGGGAGAAGCTGACAGAATCTGCCCCTCCTCCACTCTCCGGCCCTGAATTTCAGTTTGATAGCTGTGGGATGAACACCAGTTTTATTATGTATCAAATTCACACTATAAATGTATAAATAGTTGTGCCCTAGGCAGCTGCCCACTATGCCTACCCCTTGTTTTATTTCAACAATCCTGCCTGGGTGTGATTGACATACTCACCCCCTGTTCTCAGACAGCAATACATGATTCCTATCCTATGCATTCAGGATTATCAGTATTGTGAGACACCACTTAATAGTATATAGGGACATAATACTTGCTGGAGAACCTGTACAATGGTCCCTTCCAGCAGCTAAATAGTGGGGCTTAACAGGACAACATGTTTTCCATCTGAATTAAAACTTTTAGGTAGTAGATAAGTTATTGCCATCACTTACAGTATGACTGTGCTCATTGAGGACATCTCAGACGGAGGCTGGTAGATCTCAGTGGACCTCTCGGTGGTATTCGAGCTCGGGTGGTATGTCAGACATGGTCTGTATACATCTATTTCACAAGCTTCTTGCTCTGAACTTCCTCTGACCCCATCCGTTCCATTCATGAAACCAGTAGATTTTGTCTTCAAAGACGGCGTGTGGCCTTGTGTGAAGGTGGCAGACTAGAGGCATCACACACGTCATGGTGCCAAAAAATGTATTATACAATATCTATGAATAACACAATTCATCAACGCAAAACAAGTTAATGCAACAATATCACAAGTGACACCAAGACAACATACACCACTCTGACCACCTCCACCCTCTCAGACATTATCCTGTAGACCTCCTGAGCACCTGCCATCAGCCACTCCAGATCTTCAAGACTTTGTCCTTGAGGCATAGAAGAATTTCAGTGGAGAAGAAGCGACTTACGGGTCTAACCAACCTTACTGTACAGCAGGGTGGTAATAGCATACGACTAACAGAACCAGATTTTACAATGTTTTTATGAATTTTTATGAATCCCTGAAATTTAAGCTTGTCCTCCAAACAAGTGTGTCAGGTGGGTTGGGGTTAGTCAAACTGACATAAGTGACTTGACAAATTTCCCAACCCCATTGTGGGCTTCAGCACTGCACTATGATGTCAGTATGAACAGAGTCTAAAACCAGGAAATCTACCATCAAAGTCAAGCATGATAAATCAGGGGCACTTGCACATAATCTTGGTATGTTTCCATGACCTACTTCCTTCTAAAATAAACTTTTAGAATTATGCTAATGAACCAGAAAGGCTCTGAAGGGCTTTACCAGAGCCCCTTTGTGCTGTAGATACACAGGCTGTCACAATGTGCAGGAGCACTCCCCACTCCTGTGTACAGAAACTTCATCTGCTGCAGTGAGATGACATAAGGCAGAGGGAGGGGAATGTGCTGATGGTGGAGAATGTGACAGGCCAGGGCTTTGGTAAAACCCACAGAGCCCTTCAGGTTCATTAGCATAAATGTGAATATTAGAAGAAAGGAGACCATGCATAACAGAGAAGATGACCACAGTCACAGTGCCTGGATCTATGAGTATGTGTCCCTGGTTTATCCATGCTTTAAAAAGTCAATGGATGACTGTATATGTCAGGAGGAGGTGTTTGTGACACAAAATGCTGTAAACATTTTTAAACAGGCACCAGTGAGGGTGGAATCCGGTAACTAACATATGTGACCCGGAAGTGGGGCACACGCGGAAGACCAGTGCGTGATCACCTGTTAGCGGTAGGATTGAGTGTTTTTATATTACCGGTATATAAATATTGGGGAAAGACTCATCAGTTATACGCCCCCTGCGGAAGCGGAGGCAACACGAAACGTGCGTTAGGGTAATTTGACCACGGCTTGGATTTAGGAGTTTTAAATGTATATGTGCAATATTATGCTGCTTAGGACACTATAATTGTTTAAATAGATATGGACACTGGTCTTTTCTCACTATTGCTGTTGATGCATTGATATTTGTTGGTCCATGCACTCAACTCCCATTTATAAATATAAATGCACGATGCACTTGGATAACTAAAGGAACACTCCTGTTTGACTCTTTAGCCGGGTGGCCATATAGCTACTTGCTGTTCTATTTTTTATTTATTTGTATGTACTGTTTATAAAGTGTGGCTTTTTGAATGGAATTCTCTGAATACAATGGAATTGTTGGATCGTACAGCTCTGTGTGTTTTGGGTTTGGATATTATTCTTAGAGCTGATCTCTACACATTGTTAGGAGAGACACTGTCATGTATCCTAAGTTTACATAATTGTCTGTAACAATTGGTTTAGTAATGCTGTAAACAGAGAATAAGGTTGCAATTTACATGAGGACGTTTCTGCCACAAGGAACATTTTAAATTATTTTTTAAATTTATTGCAGATTTATTTCCATGTCACCTCCTAAATAGCTCTTCTGATTTAACCCCTTAATCCGCCTGTACCTATAGCCAGATGATAAGTGATGTATCCCCCTATCACATGCCTGCCCAGGGGGGAGCACAACTCATTACAATCCTGAGTGACGGATGACCACTTCCTGCACAGGTTTCCATGGCATTTCAACGAAAAAAAAAAAAAATTCCTTTGTAAATTCAAATTCTAAGGTCGTCAAGGAAACAGCCAGTACCGTGTGCAGCCCTGTTTTGCACACAGTGCGCTGGAGCCTCCTCGCTATACAATACAGGGATCACATTTCACCTCCACAGCTCAATCTGTTCAGCGTTCATTACACCCTGGCTAATCCTTAACATAGTAATAGGTATAGTGCTGGGAACACCCACCGCTCACATCCTGCATACACAAGAACATTTTTCCTGAAAATCAAGTAGTTCTCCCAGAACGTTATTGCGATTACACATGTTTTGTTATATCCAGTTTGGTGTCTTTTGTGTGTATTGGAACAACATAAAAAGCAAAGAAAAATTGTAAATAATATCATATAAAACTCCAAAAATGGGTCATTCAAAATTGTTTGCGCCTTTTCAAAATTTCAAGCATAAAAGAAGTAGACTAAGGCTGGTGGCATACGACCGTTGGGGGGGGGGGGGCGTACGTACGGCCGCAAGCTATGACGGTAAAAAGATATGACGTATCCTATCTTTCTCCATTTTATGGGGCCGTGCGGCATGCAGAGGGGAGGGGCCAACTACTGGGAAAACGTCTTGTGGGCAGGTGAGACCAAGACAGAACTTTTTTGTAAAGTGCTTAATTCTACTGTTTACTGAAAATAAGCCTACAAAGAAAAGACCACAGTGCCTACAGTCAAATAGGGTGGAAATTCAAATAAGTTTTGGGGTTGTTTTGCTGATACTGGATTCCTGGACTATGGGCATCTCTAAATGCAGTTTGTCTGTGTAATGATTCAGGATTTCCGGCTGTGTTCTTCATGAATCTGGCACCCCCTGCACTGCCCCGGCAGTGTGCACCAAATTTTTTCTTTTAATTGCACCTTTAACATAGGGCATGAAACACATTTCTGTAGAACTTTGTATGATAAATCTGGCGCATGGTCCAACTGAGGACCGGAAAACCTCCTAATTAGTGTAGCATGATACTTAGTGGAGCTGCGCCACAAAATGCGACACATTTGTGGTGCAGACACTTCTTAAATACCTGTGCAAGCAGTTTGTACCTAAAAGAAAGTGCAAATGTCTACCTACTCATGACTCCTCTATATTTCCCAGAATCGCCATTGGACTTTTGTAAATCAACTGTTCTATCTGTGCAGTTTACAGCTATTGCCACTAGTGAGCATGCTGCTATTTGTGAACACATTATTATTACTAATGTTAATATGTTTTGTTTACCAGCTTGAGGTTTAGAAGGGTCTTTTAATGTGGATATGCCTCACTAGAATCATTGCCGCTGCAAATAGTACATGTTACGTTACGGCCTGACAGCTTACACCCGAGATCATTCCTAATGTAATTGTATAATTATACGAATGGGAACTCAATGCAGAGAAGAAAATATGCACTGCAATTTACAGGTCCCACACCAATGAGTTTAAACAGACAGCATAAATAGCCCTCACCAGACAGCTCCACCCTTGTATATTGGTTGTGCTGAGTTATTGCAGCTCAGCTTTTTTCTAAGACAGTGGGTCACATTTACTAAGGGCTGTGCGCCAATTTTCTTGTGGACTCTGCACTATTTATTTAAGTGTCTGCACCACAATTGTGTCGCACGCTTTTTGTGGCACGGCTGCACTAGGCATCATGCAACACAAATTAGGGGGCATTCCGGTGCTCAGTCGGACTGTGCGATTGATTTGTCATACAAAGTCAGACAGAAGTGTGTTGCAAGCCCTATGTTAAAGGTGCACCTAAAAATAAGTTGGTGAACTCTGTTGGGGCAGTGGAGACTGAGCCAGATTCATGAACAAAGTGCGCCAGGAATCATGTATCTGGCGCATGTGGTGCAGTTTGCACTACTTTTAGTAAATGTGCACCAATGTATAGAAATATCTGCTTCTGGCTCTTACCCCTGTATAGCTTCTGGTGCCAGAATCTACTGGAACAGATGATCATGCAGGGTTTGGCTGTGAGACTCCAGATAAGTGTAGATTATCATCATGTCCCAGCTGGGAATTTTGGTGAACTCTCTTCCTATTACATGTACAAGCAATGTCAACTTTAGGCTGTGTTCACACATTCCGTCTAAATTGTGTTTCAATCCAGATGGACCGGGGAGAGGCTTGGTTCCATCACATACATATTTATACAGAAACAGATGTGATCAGTAACAAGTGCCTGGTGTTTTTGATGTAACAGCAACGATTCAAAACATCAAAGACTCATTACTGATTGCACGCAGACTGGATGGTATGCAACAGAACACCTTAT
The DNA here is from genome assembly GCF_040894005.1 of Engystomops pustulosus. Taxonomy (NCBI): domain Eukaryota; kingdom Metazoa; phylum Chordata; class Amphibia; order Anura; family Leptodactylidae; genus Engystomops; species Engystomops pustulosus. The sequence goes on along the minus strand of NC_092416.1, from coordinate 55,397,546 downwards.
TTAAACCACCTGTAAACACTTTAATAAATTACTGTCAGTAAACTTTAACAGTATAAGTTAACTTTCAAAATATGACAGAGACTTCTTGCTTGGTGGAAAATTAGGTCACAGCTTTATTTTTTTATATATTAACCCGTAATATCCAAACATCAGGCACTTGGGATACAATCACACATTTTTGAGCTCTGGAAGCTGAACTCTCAACCGGCAAGTCGGCCAACCGAGCAACCACCATTTCAAATCTTCCTCCATTTCGCCTGCTGTGACTTGAAATTAACTATGAAATACAAAGGAAAAACATTACAAAAAACATAGGGAGGGATGGACAGCTTGAGTGTCGCCTCAAAGTGGGAGACAAATTGAGTGATCAGCCATATAAACCCCCACGTCCTGTAAAAGGAGAGGATGTAATGAGGTAAGCATCAAGGGAGGGGTTATAAGACATTTTACAGGTATAGATAACCAACCTATTAAAGTGCAATAGTACCCACATTATTAACACTTTCTCATCTCATAATGTCAGCCTTCCTTAATCAGTCAGGTGTACCCCACATTTCTGTTGAAACGCATATGTGATTGGGGCCAAGCCCCTCCCCATTCTGAACATGTAAATGCAGCCTGAGTGTGATATTCCCAGTGCCGAACCTTCATGTACCATCCCCACACCTCTTCCTGTGATGTGTCATATGGAATTCTACAAAGCAAATAACCATACACAGTCTAACCAAACTAACTAACTTTGGTGAAATTGTGGAACCTATTAAATGGCAGTGCCCCTATTATATGAATCATACAGTTCAGTTGAGGTATGGCTGCTGTCATTCCTAATGTATTCCATCATATTATGGATTTGCCATACAAGCAATTCCCTTATATCATCTTTACAGTTTCTCCTCACTTCTAGTTTGTTTTTACTCCATTAATGTTATTAATACACTGACAGGGTGTAGTCATCTGAAAATTATCTGTCTCCCCCAATGATCAGGTGACAGGTATATAAAAATAATATGCCTAGAGACTAACACACTTAAAAGCAGGCAAGCTAAAACACGCTCTCTACCTTGTAAAGCTTTGTACTATTGTAGAAGCGATGCTGCAACTTACAGCCATTTAGTCATTATTATTATTATTATGGAATTGCAATTAATTATATTAAGGAACTAGCAATTCTCAGCTATTACATGACATGGCATGGGGATTGTTGGATAAAGGTCAGCCCCATGCCTTTATTCTTTCATAATAGGAAAAAGAGTAAAATTTCTATGATTACATTAAAGTATGGGTGTACATTAAAGTGTTATTGAATGTTAATGTCCAGATGTCAATACCCCTTTAAGTTAATGAATAAGAATTTACTTATTTGCTTGGCGATCTCCGGCAGCTCCATAGAGATTAATGGAGCAGAACGGTCAAGCGCGGCCGTCTGCTCCATTACTCTGAGGAGTTGGACCCCTACCTCTTGCGATCTGTGGGTGGGGGGGGGGGACTCAGGACTGAGACCCCCACTGATCAGCAAGTTAGGCCCTATCCTGTGGGTAGGGCCTAACTTGCCTTCATGGGAAAACCCCTTTAAAGAGGACCTGTCAGGGCTGTTTGGTGCACTAAACCACCAACAGATCTGCAGTCGCATAGCTGTACATCCTGACTTCATAGCGCAAGTGCCGTAAGGGACTAAACCTCATAAGGACCTGTGGGGGGTTTAGTGTCCCCCTGACAGGTGCTCTTTAACTTAAAGGGAACCTGTCATCAGCAATTAATCTAATAAACCACTACTAATGTATTGTCAAGCAGTTTTTGTTTCTTTCATGACCCAGTGTGGTGGTCTCATCCAGAAAATTAACTTTGAAGTGAGATGTTAATTGGTTGTATGAAGTCAAGAAGGAGGAGAGTTTAACACTGAAGATGCCTCCTCCTCTGTGATTGAAATGATTAATTGGATTTCGGGAGATCTGGTTAGAGATGTCTCTGGATGCAGAACCATCAGCTACAATGAAGAGGGCTTTCTGAGGAATAGAGAGCTTGATTTCAGTGTTAAAATCTACGCCTCCTTGACTTTATACAACCAGTTTACATCTCACTTTAAAGTCGATTTTCGGGATGATGCCACCACACTGGGTCATGAAAGAAACACAATGTGGAAGGTGTTCAGCTGCTTGACAATATACTGGTAGTGGGTTATTAGGTCAATTTATGCTGACAGGTTCCCTTTAAATGAGTATTTAAAAAATCCCATCGATTTTGTAGTCATGGGTTTACATCTACTTTAGAGATAGTAGCCATGGGAACAGATAAAAAGGAAACACAGATGACACCTCCAAAGTACTTTTTAACAATTAAATGATTGAGAATAGGTGTATAAATGCCTAGGGCAGCCAGTCACCTCTGTGCCAACATCAATTGCTAACTAACATGGCCTGTCACAGACGTGATAATTTTAGTCTCCATTGCATTGATCAGGAGAATATAGCTAGTTATCTTCAGTTTTCCTTACACAGTTGTTGGAAAAACAGCAAATTCAGAGAAACTTGGTAAACTAAATGTTGCACCAAACTTGAAGAGTCCCTTTCTGCCGTTACTCCTTACTCCATGATTTCAGGTTGTGCGATAATTATGGCATCACACTGACTGCAACTTACCGCAGGGGCAAGGCTCTCACCCCCCATCAGCAATGTACGTGCACAAGTGTATTTTCATTTCTATGTAGATAAATGAGAGCTATGTTTGATGGGGTTGAGGCGTTATATGGGTACTCAGTTATTTGTTCACTACTTTTAGTAGGGCCACCCTTGGTATGTCATCTCAGTAGCCAAATACAGCGTGATATCACTAGGCATTCCTTAACCTGCGACAGAGGTTCAATTCGCTGGCCTAACTGTGCATCTTAATACATAAAAGTGGCATATTGGTATCCTACTGACCACAAGAGTCTGGGTACCATGCCCTGTGCCCACACCGATACCTTTGCCCATGCTTACTTCTGCCACTACCAAAGGTACTGTGTTCTGTGTATGGAAAGTAAACATTAAATGAACATTAAAAGTTCAGAAGGGACCTATTCACCCAAATTCAACTATATTGCATGATGTCAAATTAGCATAATTAAAATGTGTATTCCACCCGTACATTGATGATTATGAGATCCTGATTGAGTCAGATGTAACTTCTAGTAATGACTGGAGAGCGGCTGTAAGTTCAGCATAGTCATCTATTGTGTCAGGAAATTGCCTCAGGTTCACATTTACATCCACTGTTCTTATGCTAATTCTCACTTCATTCAGTCCTGACCCCAGACCAGGAGATTACAGAAGGGGAGGCTGACTTACTGCATTACAATAGGATGAGGCTAAATTTATACTTGTTTTTATTTTTGTAACTCCCATTCAGAAGTGGAACTCTAAGATACTGAGAACCAGTGCAAAACCTATACCAGGCCCAAACTAAAGCCTAATGTACATTGTACTAGTCTCTTCTTATGGAGAAGCCTCATCATATTGTCCTATCAGAGCAGCTACTAGGAATTTCAGGGTCCCCTTCCCCGCACATTAGTTTCCCATTTTATTTAATGTGGTGTAGTAGTTACATTTTAAGTGAACCACACCCCATTATTCTGACTGGCAGCTCAGTGTCTTACAGACTACAGCTAATATTTAACTACAGACATATAAAGCTCCCATGTACAGATGGGAAATATTGTGTCAATTATTTTACATAGTGCCTTGTGTTACATTCATAACATGTGTCCACAGTGAAATAATTGCAGGTCCTTTAGCCTTTTAATAATAGCAAACTGTACACCATGTATGTGATGTCATGAAATCACAGCAGCCTCCATGGAGGATGGAGAGGAGTAGAAGTCCATGGAGGCAGCTGTGACTTCATGTGGTCAGATACATACATGGGGTACAGTTTGCTATTGTTAAGAGGCTAAAGGACCTGAGGTAATGACACTCTGGTCACATGACATGAACTGTGCCCAGTAAGGAGGCATAAGGCATGGGGAGGATTAGATGGGAGGGGCCGGATGAGCAGGACCCACCCCATCTGATGCCAGGTGATATAAGATAAAAGGTGATTTATGTGGATGTAAGCTAAACAGTTTTTAACTAAAAGAAGGGTGTCAGCCAGTTATTAGGGCTGTATATGTATATTAGGGCTCTATATCTGCAGAAGTGGTGACAGTTTCTCTTTAACCAAGATTACTATAGAAATATGTTAGCAGAACCAAGATAACTACATATATATGTTACCAGAACCAATCCTAGCACATAGAAACAATACTGTAACCAAGCATAATACATAGATAGGGTTCCAGAGCAAGGATCACTTCATAGATTCAGGAACAGAAACAAGCAGAATTGGACAGACAGCCCTATACTGCACTAGATGTACCACAGTGCCTGATGCTGGATAATAAATCTGACAAGGCTCAACCTCGTAGGAGAAGATATCATAAAGTTCCAGCACAAGAAAGATGCTGCAGATTTGTGAGTTCATGGAACATACCAGCACCTGGCCGACATGTTAGCTTCTTCCAGCTATGATTTGTTTAGCAAATGATAAATCTGCCTTCTCAACACAAACTTAATAAACTTAATATTTAGCTGCTCCCCAAGTAGCCATTATAATCGCAATGCCCCCACATTAGCCAATATGATAACAGGGGCCCCTCAGTAGCTAATATAGTCACAATGCCTACCCCAATAGTCAATACTCACAGTGTCTCCACAGTAGCCAATAGTCATAGTACCCCACAGTTACCAAATCACACTGCCACCAACATTAGCCAAGTAACAGTATCTCAAGTATTTATTATAATTACCCCCTCACTAATAGTAACAGTGCCCCTATAGTTTTAGAGATTAAAGTAAATACTTACCTTACTCCTCTTTGCCTTCTTTCCTCCGGAGAAGGAGGACATGAAGTACAGTCGATGTGTTTACGAGTGTTGGACTTGTAATCCTAAACTTATTAAAGTACAACGAAACTATAAATCACATAATATCTAGGATAGACTGGGAGAGAAAACCCCTGATGAAATGTTAGATGGGGACCCCACCAAATGTGGGCAATTCTGGCATGGCATGACCAGCCCAAATCTTCTGGGCTCCCCGGGCCGAATCCCACCAATGTGCCTGACATTAGTCTATAGCAGAACGAGGGAACAATAAGTTCCTTGCTCTGCCATAGACGATCAGATGTAAACAAAGATGGCAGCCACCTGTAGCAGGGCACCATCATCTTTGTTTACATCCGATATCCACCCTGACACCGCAAGGGAAGATGAGAATGGCGCGCTTCAGGGGGAACGATGGAATGTGAGTACAATTTTATTATTTTACCTAGGACTGTATATAGTTAGTATAGGGGGATTGTATATATTTATTATGGGGGGGGGTGTATATAGCAAAAATAGGAGTTTGCATATACCGTATTTTCCGGACTATAAGGCGCACTTAAAAGCATTGGATTTCCGTGGAAATCCAAAGTGCGCCTTATAGTCCGGTGCGCCCTATGTATGGCGCTGGGCAGCGGACCATACTTACATAGGTCTCTGCTACCGGAGACCGGAGACAGCGGGAACAACTTCTGCCGCATGGTCTGCAGTTCCCTCTGGAGATCTGCTGTCTCCGGTAGCGGGGACCTATGTAAGTATGGTCCGCTGCCCTTCTCCACCTCCCCCTCACCTTCCCCGCTCACCTTCCCCGCGTTCCCCGTTGCGTCTCTGCGTCGCGTCCCGTCGGGTCTCCGCCACGCCCCCGGACCCCGCGCCTTAAAGTCCGATGCGCCTTATATATGTAATTATTACATATATAAGGCGCATCGGACTAATGCGCCTTATAGTCCGGTGCGCCCTATAGGGCAAAAAATACGGTAGTTATTTATTATAGGGAGGCTGTATATAGTTGTTAAAGGACGACTGTATGTAGTTAGTTATTATAGGGAGGCTGTATATATAGTTATTATAGGGGATGTATATAGTTATAGGGGGGTGTATATAGTTATAGGGGGCTGTATATAGTTATTATAGGGGGCTGTATATAGTTATTGCTGGGGTCGCTATACATAGTGATTACTAGGGGGCTGTATATACTGATTGCTGGGGAGCTGTATATATTTATTACTGGGAACTGTATATAGCGATTCCTGGGAGCTGTATACAGTTATTGCTGGGAGAGCTGTATATAGTGATTGCTGGGGGGGGCTGTATATAGTGATTGCTAGGGGAGCTGTATATAATGATTGCTGGGAGAGCTGTATATAGTGATTGCTGGGGGAGCTGTATATAGTGGTTGCTGGGGGAGCTGTATATAGTGGTTTCTGGGAACTGTATGTAGTGATGTCTGTGGGCTGTATATAGTGATTGCTGGGGGCTGTATATAGTGAATACGGGGGCTGTATATAGTGATTACTGGGGAGGCTGTATATAGTTATTGCTGGGGAGTGGTATATAGCGATTCCTGTTCCCTGCCTGGACTACATTCATTGGGGGCCCCCACCATATTTTGCGCACACCAACCTTAATCCGGCCCTGATTCCATCATAGCAGTATATACAGAGCTGTCTTCTTCCTGCTATGTACATAGTGCAGTTGTCCTATGGATAGCAACCCCCCTTTACTAACCTTTCTGCTATCTCCTCCAGTGTATATGCTTGTATCCAACTTTAGTGCTACAGATCTGTATTATGACGTTTTAGCGACATCTAGTGGTAAAAAGGTAAAGTACGCAAATTGTATTCCTCCAGAGGGCTTGATGCAGAATTTGTTGCTTGTAGACTAGTTAGATAGCAGCGATTAATGTTTTAATCCTAACAAAAACACGTTTCAGCTCACTTGAGCCTTTTCTCAGTTTTTTTGTATTTCCTTTTGTTTGAATTTATGGATTATCTTTTGTGTTCATACTTTCTTCAGCGGGCTTTATGGTTTCAGTAAACAAATGTTATTGTACAAGAAAAAGTTACACAATCTTCTTATATAGTCACATAAAGAAGAGAAAGATGACTAAATCAAGAGAAAATGCTAAAAGTTTGAGCTTTATTATTACATATTGAGACAAGACATTTAAAAAAAAACCTAGACATGGAAGACACATCCCAAAGGGAATAGGCAATAGCAGAGCAAAATAGATCAGTAATACAGACACCAGGGAGACAATCCCCAATCTTCTTACATAGCAGCACTCCCTAATGGTTAAAGACCCATAGTTTATCTCATTTTAGTAGAAACCTTCAGTGTTTACCCTCTGGGGATTTCTTCTGGTCATGTGATGATGTGTTGCTTGATAGGGTCTATTAAAGTGGGTTCCCAAACCTCTCCAAAAAGCCATCATAAAGGCCAAGTAGGGCCTTAACACAAGTGAAAACTTCCTTGGTGGAGAAGTTTAAGCATAACTAAACTTCTTCCAACATTTATAAATGAAAAGTACGGATGATAATAGCAAAATCTATTCCTGTGTCCTTCTTTTTCCCTCTGCCTTTTTTCCTTATTTAAGCAGTTAATGTGTGGGCTCATTCCCACAAATGTAATGGGTACTGATATCTGCCCGCACCCTTTGTGACCGCATATTGGTCCTCATTGACGTTATGTCGCCTGGTCACGTTGTATCACTGCACCATGACTGTGCACATTGACATATAGGACATGCTGGCCCTGCGATGCTCTATGGAGAGGGGAGGGGTATGTAGGGGAGAGACAAAAGAACCTGATTAAGTATCTAATTAATTAACTATTTACATACTGTCCCTGAATGGTCTAATCTCCTCTGAGAGCTGAATCAAGTGAAATATTCTCTAGGCATGGGAAGAGTTAATAATTAGCCTCCTTACCTGTCTGAGGTAAGAGGAAGAGAAAGAGGAAATCACACCTACAGGTCTTAGCCCTTTTTGTGTGTGACATCACATAACGCGGACAGATTTTATCTCCCAGAAGCAAACATAGAAGCTTCCTATAGAATAACAAGAAGTAGTGAGCTAAAAAAAAAAACCTGAGGAATTGATGCAGAAAATATATTGGAAAATGTTATAAGGGAACCTGTTGTGGGGATTTGGGACACTAAACCACCCACTGGTAATTATGGACCTTTGGTTTAATGTACATCTACTATCAGAATTACTCATGGTAGACTGCCCAAAATCACTCATTGTGTCTTCTAGGGGATGGAACCGCTTTTATGATATCCTGAAATGGCACAAATATTCAGAAAATAAGTTTATAAAATTATGCAAATGATGCAGAGGCATTTTGGCCTACTTCACCGGAACGCCTCTTGGCTCTGCCGGCTGTTAATTTGTGCATGGTCTCCGCAACCATTTGCGTAGACAGCCAACTTATAGGCCATTGGAGGCATTGCATCCCTCCTCCACTGAGTTTGGTTGCTCTTTAACCTCTACAGGTCTCAACCCTTATTCTGTGTTTGCTTTTTAGTTTTTTATTCCCCACCTTTGAAAAAAGCCCTAGCTTTTAAAAAAAAAAATTCTGTGTAAAGAGCTTTCTGAACACTTGTTTTTTTGCGTTACAAATTGTACTTCTTAGTACAGAGAGTTTGTATGTTCTCTCCATGTTTGCGTGGATTACCTCCCGGTCCTCCAGTTTTCTCCCACACTCCAAAACATACTGGTAGGCTGATTAGATTGAGACCACCATTGGGGACAGGAACTGATTTGGTAAACTGTGTGCAGCGCTGTGTAATCTGTGTGTGCTATATAAATAAAGGAATTATTATTATTATTATTATTATTACCAGGAACCTGGAAAATTCCCTCATGCAACACTTGTCAGAGGCCAAATCTTACATATACACTTACACAGCTTATTGTTCTATGGTTGTTGCATTCTTAATCTTGGAAAGGTTTCATTGACTACTATACCTGCACAGACTGTAACAATCACCGGTTATAAATATAAAGCCAGAGAATATCATTCTGGAAGGCCTCATTTACACGTCCATAGCCGGGCGAGCGTACAGCAGCGCGCCCATAGGAAATAGCGCTGTCTGGCTGTACATACGGAGAAAGACAGAGCAGACTCTATCTTTTCCCGTGTATGGTAAGGCACCACCGGCACATGTGTGACAGCATATCACCACCGGCACTGGGTCACCATCGCCATCAATGAGACGTCTACAAGTTACATCCCCACAATGGCTGTGTGAATACAGCCTAACTCTGGAAGACATCATAGTTCAATGGTAACTGTGTAATGGTTAATTTTGCCAATGGTGGGGCTGGTGGGAAATGAAACCCCTCTGCTGGGTTCGTAGGAGTAAGGCTGTGAGGACCCATCTCACATAAAGTGGACAATCCCTTTGAATACTGTATTATCTGTGTCTTCCTCGGATCTCATTCTCTCTCACTCTGCTGATGTGTGATGTAAGGTTACAAGCCATTATCAGCAGTTGTGATAACACGGGTTTACTCGCTAATTGTTGTGTGCGTTACATTTCAGCTCATTACAGGTTTACAGCGATTCTTTAATTGAAGACTTTACATCCCAATCACACAAACACATTAACTAATGTGCTGCTAGTGGAGGAGTCAATTTTGGTGCTGAATTTGAGTAAATTTTCACAAAAAAGGGAACGCATGGGGGGCATCAGGCTTACATTATCCATGTCACTGTGTAAGGAGGTTTTCTTTCATGTTCCAGGGAGAATTACGCTGCAAAGGAAAAGGTCCTATTAAAGTAATCGATTTTGTGACTGATAAGGAAACGCTGTATCCTGCAGAAACTGCTCCATTCCTGCCTCTACATCTGAGCTCCCATGGAGGTGCCGACTATTACCTCATCGACAGTTTCATCTCCGCAGTTGCTGTAAGTACTTGATACCAGTCACCGGCTGATGCTGGATACATTATATATATGTAATTCATGCATTTTATCAATATTTTATCAATGCCTGCTATATTTATATTAATTTAATATAAGGAACCTACAACAATTGAGGGTTCCTATGCACCCCTTGTTACCCCTCATCTTATTATAGAACTCCATGCTTTTTCTGCAAATAAATGTTATATTTTGTATGATGATGTTATACAACTTTTATACAATGTTGCCAGTCTTAACACTTGGGTAACATCTAGAAAAGAAAGTTATAATTAGCACAACCGAGCACGGGGACAAGATGTCCGGCACTCCGGACTGCTAATTATGCACGCCCCGTGAGAGCGGTTCGACATCACATGAGAGGCGTGAATTCACACCCTGCGTGTGACATCACTTACCTCACCCAGCGTGCTGGAATGTGCTTTTAAGTTTGGATCCTAGAGATCTGTTTTAATGAGGATACTTTCTATATCTGCCTATATCATTACAGATAATAAATGTAAATAAAAATGAATTAACTGCAACTCTGATCTGTGGTTGTTCTTAACAGAATAATGACCCCTCGCTGATTATAAGTGGGCCAGATGACACCCTTCAAAGCCACTTGTTGGTCTTTGAAGCTGAAAAATCGAGACGAGAGAACTGTGTGGTGAATATAGACAAGGAAGGACATTAAGGAATGAAGCTTTTACATCCTGCCAAAAGTGCTTAAAATACTGCAAAATTGTATACCTGAATCAGTAATGCAAAGTTGTTCTGTAATCTGGTGGTAGATATGTGCACTATGTGGAACCCTGTTAGAGGAGATGTTTCCCATTTGGTCATCTAGGATCAGGGTCATCCTGTCCCTGAACTGTGTTTGGTATTGTAGCTTAGCTCCATTCACTTGAAAGGATGAGCTGCAATACTAGATTTTAGGCATACTACTATACACTTTATGCGAAGTATATCCATGGCACCTTGTTATTCACCAGATATATGACACTGCCGAACATTTCAACAAATTTTCTAAAATCAATAATGCAGGTGAAAAATAAGAAACTAAGAGTATTATCTTGTTAGAAGACATCTTATCAGTGCTTTCCTCTGTTTCTTCTATGTTTCATAATGCATTATCTGTTGAGTTATGTCAGAAAGAGAGGAACAGAAGAAAGATCAGAAAAAAGTTCTGTGGAGGTGAGTGAGCAGTATCGGAGTCACAGCAGCTAGGTCTCCGCTAAGCATCTCAGGTAGAACTGAACATCACAATTCAAGACTATCGAATGGAAAAGAGCTAGAAAATGCAGAATATGCGATGTTTAACAACCATAAATACTGTTATTCCTCATGTATTTATACTGTACTACTGATTGATGTCAATTTTTGTTGAACAGTACATTTCAATGGTTTTAATACTTTCCCTGGTAATGCAAATTTGCACAATTATCAGATCTAGTTTTAGTGAGGAGGCCAGATGAGAATTTGATAATAGGAAGCTAGGGCTTGTTGCTTAAATGTATGTATCCAAAAGAATGTTGTGATTTCTATTATAATAAAACATTGTCAATTTATTGTGTTTAACCTTCTTTATCACATGTTTTAATTACCAGTCTGAGGCATCAACAGCTTTTGTCTCATAAAATAGGATTGTGTCTCTCCTTCCACAGCTTTGATCTCTAGAGGAAGCTTTGTGAGCCCACACATTTCGCCTGCAGTCTCCTTTGTGGTAGAACATGCATGCCTTTGAAATGTAGTACACGGATGTGTCAGGGAAGCTTTTGGGCTGCCTCCTAGAAGGAGTTCCCTGTTCCAAGTGCAGGGCTTTATTCACTTAACATCATTGGACGCACATCATATAGTTATGTTTAAGTTTATAAACTGATTTTTTTAATATTGCAGCCAGGAAAAGGTTTTTTATCATTTAGGGTGCGGCCACAGGGTGCGTTCTTGGGCTATATTCACACTAACGGGTGCCCACCATACCGTAGTACTCACAAACCGTAGTAGTGCTGCCCACCCCTTCCCCTCTCCATAATGATATTTGGAGTATGGCGCCGGCACTATGTGCAGGCAAAGGTGGCAATCTCTTCTTTCAAATGAATCTTGAATTTTGTTTCTAGGTGCCATAGATCCAGAGATATTCAGGTTTAAAGTGAGAATATGAGGTGCCATTTTTATATATAAAAATCACTCCCAACGGTAGTTTAACAGTTATTATCTCCGTTTTCCTAAATTTTAGAAACACAAATTTAGATTCATATAAAAGAAAAAAGAAGAAAAGGCTCTCTTCTTTCATAGGAAAAAAGAAGTGAGGTTCTATGTGTCACAGAGCCAGAGATACAGCCCTCTGAAGTGTCCCCCCCCCTCCAGATTCTTAGCCATAAGGCTACAGGGAGAATTTGCTGCACACAGGAGCTGCTGCACCTCACAGATAATGGAAATATTCACTTTATATGTTACTACATTTTGAGAAGGGATAATATCAACTAATATTCATGTTTTTAACCCTTCTCTATGCAGAACTATCTAAGAACACACTTTGGGCCACATGTATCAATCGTTTTTTTCTGTTGTTTTTGCGCCTTTTCATTCAGGCGCACCGTTTTTGTGCCATTTTTGTGACTAAACGCCAAACTAGCTGTGCAGCAAAAATAACCAGCTTTCCCTCATTTATCCTAGCAATCCAGATGTTTTGCTGCACCTAATGATATTCATCACTTGCGACTTTTCATTTAGGCGCAAAAACGGGCGCAAAAACACTCCAGCCCGAAGGTGGCGTTAACTGAGAAGAAAGCACTGAGCCCCTTTGCAGAACAGCTCATTTCTAGCAGCAGAGCTCAGCCAGACACTAGAGCATATAATACAGACATAAGATGCTCTGCAGACAGGAGCTGCAGACTCTATTTACAGTTCATCACCTTCTATTTACAAAACATTCTGCAGAATCCTGAGCTCAGAGCAAGAGAGAAGAGAACGTTACAGAATGTTGCACATAGTGCTGACAAGTGTCCCCCATGTAATTCTGCACAGTATCACCAGTGTGTCTGAGGGGGATACTGTGCAGAATTACAGGGGTGCAGCAGAAGATCGGCACTGGGGGATCCCCTCCAGGAGAAGCCCCTGCTGAGGAGGTCACTGGGTGCTGGGTGTCACACACCTGGGTGCTGCTGTGGGTGTTATCTTCATGCTGGGATGTGGGAGAAGCAGAGAGGAGCTTGTAGCAGGATCACATGTAAGTGCCAAAATTGTGCCTAAACTGTGTTAAAGTAAAGTGATTAATAAGAGGCAGGAAATTACCTTATCACAGATGGTTGTAGCTTGTGATAATTCTGGAAAACAGTGCGCCAGAATTTAGGCGCAACTACTACACTTAGGCGCACAAAAGTGATAAATGTGGCCCTTTCTCTCTTATTCCCTTTTATTTTGTGATAGTTTTTTTTTGTTGGGAAAATTGACTGATACGATGAACATTCAATCCTCTTCGCCTAATGTGACTACACCGTAACCAGAACATGTCCATAAAGTTATATGTAACACCAAAAGCACACACATGTCCTGGAATAAAGTTCTTATTTCCCATCATCCCCCATTATTTACACCTATGTTATGACGTTCTCAATCTCGTTCTTATGAAGCGCGGAGGGTTCTGTTATTGTGCAGCTAATACAATGGCGCACATCTAAAAGTGACTTTTATTATCTCATTAGAGAGGTTTATGGATATATAGTTATTTATTTGGGTTACCATTGTCTAAGGAACAGACAATGATACATCTGTGTGAATTTTCTGCAGTTCCATTTGCTACATATTTTGGTGAATACAGTATATTGGTGTGGGGTATGTATGCTCTCCTCACATCTTACTGTTTTAGGAAAGTAGATTTTCTTTATATAAGTATCTGGATTTGTACATATTTTAGAGGAAATTTTGAATGTTAATTGCCAAATGCATCGCCTGGTTGTCTGCTTTCAAAATTATATAGGTTTTATGGCGCCTTTACTTTTTATTCTGTTTTATTGCTATATTTTGCAGGTTGTGACTGTCTAAAATGTCTAGCTGAAAAGCAGATATCTAGTTATTACAGTTTTAGTGATATTATGTGGATTCATTTATGTGAACATATCAATAGGGCACATTTGTGAACTCTACGCCTTTTAGTAAATACGGGCACAAACACCACCAGTTCGGACCTAAGACACTCTCAGCTGTCCCTGTTCCCCGACACGCCTAAAGTAACATACAGGTTAGGGACATAGGGGATATTCATGTGCCTTCTCCCCCACTGTGTTGGCCTAAGTGGACAATGTAAACTGTACATCTCCTGCAGTACGGCGAAGAATAATTATCTCCCTTTTATTCGACCATATGAAATAAAAAAATGAAAAAAAAATATATTCTCTTTTTATTTTTATGTTTGAATTGTTTGCTTTTTATTAGGTAGGTCACATTTAAAAAAAGGCATAAACAAGTTCAGCATAGTAATAATTTAAGACTATACATCATAATTTCTATTTAATATAAAGTACATTTTATGAGTGCAAAAGACGTACAGGAGTGAACACCTGTACATTGAGTTCATGAAGAATACACTTTGTTCATATATTAATCTAATATAAAAGTATAATACATCTCAAAAGAACATACAGGAATACAAGACAATAATGTGCAAAGTGCTGCAAAGTCACAATACAGCTGATAAGATGTTTACCAGCATTTTCTGCATAGTTTTTATTTTTCCATTACATTCACAGAAGTAAACGTCATTTTGTTGAACGCAACGTAAAGCAGCGTCTTCTTCAGTGATGTCTTTAGATCACCTTTGTTCTTCATAGGTTGGGATCATTTCCGGTCTTTGAATTTTGAACTGTAACGATAGTTAGGTATAATTGTTTTACAACTTTTAGAATTATTTATTACAAAGTAAAACATAAAACAACTTTACTTGTTGATTCAAATATGTTACCATTAGTTTATACAGTGCTGTATGCTTTTATGTCTGCAGGGTTATTGACCAAAACACAAAGGGGGTCATTTATCAGGGCTTGTGCGCCAGCTTTCTGGCATACACACCCTGAAATAAAAACAATTCCTTACCAACTGACAGGCAATGCATTTATTTTCCCCTTTAAGCCACCTCCACACCAAATGGGCATGTGACCTGTGACCTTTCCAGCAGTTGTACAGCAGCGGAGTGCCTCCTGATGTATCCAGAGAGGCAGGACTTTCATCATACAACAGCGCACGAAGCGGCGGTGTATAACAAACTTCTCCCTATATCCAACCACAATTTGTATACAATAACTATTTGGATTGTCTAGACTTGGTTACAGACTACAAACTGTCAAGTAGTCTGATTCTTATTTTGATGGATACAGTTTAATCTCCCTACACTGTATCCAAATGGCAGACATGGAAACACATGCCTTTGCATAGTAGCTGGGTACACAAAATGGCAAATGCAAACGCTTTTATGCTCTAGTGGGAATGATAGATATGATTGTGGAAAAGGGACAAATTGTTAGATCTCCAAAACGTAGAATCCCTGATTCCGGTAGCCACTGACAGAATTAACACAGGTGGGTAGGCAGGTTTTATTACTCATACCAGTAAGTAATAAATCTATTGTTGGCATTAAAAAATCTTTTGCCACTTTTGTATGTCAAAAAGTCAAGAAAATCCTATGATCAATTACCCCTAGAGAATAAAGCAGATTTGCTCTTTAACTGATCGGAGGAGATTTCCTAGTGGAGATTCTTAACTCGTTTATATGTAAAGGGGCTGTCGGAGAGTAAGAAAAAAATCTGAGTTGGGAATAGGGCAAAGGCGTAACTACAGTGGCAGCAGCAATACCAACTGCTATGGGACCCACAGTGTCAGGGGGCTCATGCATCTGACCTGCCACACTAAAATAGAAGATGTGCACCATTATATACATATTATGCTGCACATTGTACAGTATAACATGTATATAACTGTGTACATCTTGTACAGTACACACCTGAGCCAGCAGCTCAGATAAGAAGTTTTGAAGAATGGGACAGCATAACGACAGAACTAGGTATCTCCCATCTCTACTTTCCCCACATGGTCAGCAGCTACTGGGACAGATCTGTGTAAGTGTATAAATGTATAGATCAGTGCATAAATGTGTGTAAGAGTGTATAAATGTGTGAATTTATCTATATATGGGGAGAGATATGTAGGGGGGAGGTGGTCCCATTCAGAAGTCTGGTGTGGGGCCTTGCCTCTTCTAGTTATGCTCCAGGGTTCCTGGCGGCTGGGAATTCCCACCCGTCACCATATGCCAGCGCCATACAGTGATAACAGGACAACCCCTTTAATCTATTTATTTACCGTTTGTGAAGTATCAACTTTGTCCAGCCTGGGTCTGTACACTCCTGCCGAGAGGTCGCTGCCTGAGGAGCTGAATGAATTTGTCTCAAAATCATATTTTCCAGATGTAGGCGATAAACTTCTCATACTCGCTCTGGCAAAAGCATCCATATCTAGTAAATGCAAACAAAGAATCTATTAGTAGAGATCACTCTCTGGTGTAATGGAGAGATAGAAACGAATAACCATTCAGAACATTAGGTGAGCTCTCATATGTCCATGATCACATGCCTATACATATTCCATGATTTTTTGGGTACTCCTTAGGTAGGGTAGGGCATAATCTTTCCAGAATACCTTTATATAGGTTAAATGTTACAGATTTACTTATAAAAAAATATTCTCCAGTCATGTGCAAATGAGCTGAGAAGAGTCATATAATTCCTGAAATAAGTCACTTTTATAGGCTGGAGAGGCAACTCCTATCTTGGGCCTCATGACACCTAGAAGCATTGTCACAGGTATCATAGCAAAGATATCGTCAGCATTTTCTGGATAAGAGTGTAATCGCTTTTTTAAGGTTTATCCGAAAGTGGGCATGACATAGCAAGGAGGCAGGGTAGGGGGCTATATCGATGTATTTTAAAAATTAAGATAACTGTATATACCCTTCATGTGACCCCAATGGATCATATGAAAAGAGCATGTAATGGGCCCTTTGTTGGACCTAGTGAAGTGAGAATGGTTCTACTTACCTGTATTCTGGAAGTTTGTTCTCTCCTCATCGTATGTAAACCACATTTTTGACTCCGCTCTCTCGCTGAATAAACTAATGGAAAGTAAAAATGAGAAGGTGATTGTCATGGATATAATTCTGTGTGATAACTCCCTGGACCATAATTAATAAAGTGTATTTTACATTCTTTATTCATTTCACATATGGAAGCAAACCGTACTTTTATGTTCCATTGCTTGTATAGCAGTGCCATGCATTGCATACATAATATGGCCTTGTTTAATGGAGTCTTGTTATTAGGTAACAAGGCAAAGATGACAACACAAACAGTGGATTAAAAGGAGAATAAAGGAACAGTCGTGATATTTTGTATTTAATTTCTATTACAGATATGAACACTGCGCTATTCTACTTATTACAATAACACTGCATTACAGGAGGGGTGGGGGCAGATTGAGACCGAGAGGAAGAGAAGAAGGAGCTGGGCTGAGGGTAGGAGTCTTTCATTGCTTGAGTGGGGGGTTCTCAAAATACCAAACCTGCCCTGTGCTCATCCATATTACAGTCACCTAGAGACATGTGTCCATATTACACGTCACCTAGAGACAGGCATCCATATTACACGTCACCTAGAGACAGGCGTCCATATTACACGTCACCTAGAGACAGGGTCCATATTACACATCACCTAGAGACAGGTGTCCATATTACACGTCACCTAGAGACAGGTGTCCATATTACACGTCACCTAGAGACAGGTGTCCATATTACACATCACCTAGAGACAGACGTCCATATTACACGTCACCTAGAGACAGGCGTCCATATTACACGTCACCTAGAGACAGGCGTCCATATTACACGTCACCTAGAGACAGGCGTCCATATTACACGTCACCTAGAGACAGGCGTCCATATTACACGTCACATAGAGACAGGCGTCCATATTACACATCACCTAGAGAAAGGCGTCCATATTACACGTCACCTAGAGACAGGCGTCCATATTACACGTCACCTAGAGACAGGCGTCCATATTACACATCACCTAGAGACAGGCGTCCATATTACAGTCACCTAGAGACATGTGTCCATATTACACGTCACCTAGAGACAGGCGTCCATATTACACGTCACCTAGAGACAGGCGTCCATATTACACGTCACCTAGAGACAGGCGTCCATATTACACATCACCTAGAGACAGGCGTCCATATTACACATCACCTAGAGACAGGTGTCCATATTACACGTCACCTAGAGACAGGCGTCCATATGACACGTCACCTAGAGACAGGCGTCCATATTACACGTCACCTAGAGACAGGCGTCCATATTACACGTCACCTAGAGACAGGCGTCCATATGACACGTCACCTAGAGACAGGCGTCCATATGACACGTCACCTAGAGACAGGCGTCCATATTACACGTCACCTAGAGACAGGCGTCCATATTACACGTCACCTACAGACAGGCGTCCATATCACATATCACCTAGAGACAGGCGTCCATATTACACGTCACCTAGAGACAGGTGTCCATATTACACGTCACATACAGACAGGCGTCCATATCACATGTCACCTAGAGACAGGCGTCCATATTACACGTCACCTACAGACAGGTGTCCATATCACATGTCACACCAAGTGGACTTCTTTAAGGGTAAGTGACAAGCACAAGGATGTAAAGTAGCACAAGACTCTTAATCTCTCATACTACACTATAATGACCAGATTTATTCCCCCCCCTAATAATTTTTCCACATACCTGAACATTCTTTTCTTCCTCAGGATGCAGATAGCAAAAATCAGAACAATGAGAAGGAGAAGAGCTCCGCCAATCACACCAAATATTAACCCGTAAAATCCAGAAGTTTGTTCATAGAGCTCACATTGCTTTCCTTGGTACTGGTAGAATTCATGCTTGTAGCACCTACAGCAGAGGATGAGTCTTATTACAGCTTATGGGATGGTTTGGTGATGTTGCTTATTTACTTATACTTTCTATAATTCTTTCTTTATAATAGTTATCTGCCTTTCAGTCAGGGCAGATTCAGCCAGCAGATGAAATGAGCAACAAGGACATGGAGCTCCATTATGGCATATCTTATGGAGATTTTACATCAGAATATCCTTAACATTTTCCTATTAATAATACTAAATCAGAATAAATATAAGAACTACAGCAATGCATACTCATGTATCACATAACAACCAACCACAATCCAGTTAACCCTTGTCAGAAAATACAAATAAATGTGATTTGATTGGCTCCTCCAGGAATTACTATGACATAATGGCTGCTTATGTAACATAAACGCTTACATGCAGATGGAGCCATTGGCTGCATTGTAGCAGTCTCCATGATAATTGCAGTAGTCAGGGGTATTGAAGCATGGCCCGGTGCAGTAACAGTGTATGTTATTACATGTTACTATGTAACCAGCGTAATTCAGCGAGCAGGTGACATAGTTCTTCAACTCGTCTACCACTGTAAGAATGAAAAGATGCAGATTAATCATATACCCAATAATGGAAGATATGAGAAGAAAAAAAATTGGCCAGTCATGGAGCTTCGCTTATGGTAACAAGGCCACGAATGTGCTTTTAGGTTGTGTGCTAGCAGATAGCACAAGGCCCATGTACTTCAATGGCTCACACACACGGTCGTAGTTTCCCTACCCTGTGTATGAGCCGACTGGCCAAACCGCAAGTCATAAAAGCATAGAAATATTTTACTTACTTATTTTACTCTTCTACTGTCCAGTTCCACATGGGATGCAAACAACAGACCATGGGTTTGTTGTTTGTGGCCTGTGATTAGTGATTGCAGCTTGTCTGCTGGTAGCCTTATGCCTTATGTTTGATGCATCCAGCACCCATCATGTGCTTGCTGGAACATGCACCCTGAATGCTCAGCAAATGGAACTGAACTTAAAGGGAACCCGTCACCACTATTTTCACAAATACAGGTAGTGGCAGGTTCCTATAGAGCTCTAGTAACTATCTGACACCCTGCTTTTAGCTAAAAATTGTTCCCCTCAGATCCCCATAAAATCAGAGTTATAATCTTGCCTGGTAACTATGCAGCTTTGGAGCGAGTCCATGGGGGCGTGGCCTAATGTCATGTGACCAGGGTGACATCATCAAAGGTCCTTGAGCTACTTAATATGAAAACTATACCCCATGTACATATATGACCACATAAAACCATCACAGCAGCCTCCATGGACTTCTACCCCTCTCCATGCAGGCTGCTGTGATTTCATGTGATAAAACATGCTGTGATTTCATGACATATATGCTTAGTGTACAGTTCCTAATGCTACAAAAGCTATAGGACCTGCGATGATGTCACCCTGGTCACATGACATTATAGCAGCATACAGAGATAGGATGGGGAGGAGCTGCTGGATTCAGCCCGAGGAGGCCACGCCCACCTGGACTACATGTAGCCATGCTTAGTTACCAGATAAAACTATAAAGTTGAATATATGGGGATCTCAGGGGTATAATTCTTAGCTACAAGCAGGGTGTCAGATAGTTATTAGAGCTCTATAGGAACCTGTCACTAGCTGTATTTGTGAAAATAGTGGTGACGGGTTCCCTTTAAGATGCCAATTTAATTCCGGTTGCTGAGTGTTCAGGCAGGACGTTCCAGCAATCACCAGTTTGATTCAAGTTGGATGCATCAAACTCATTCATGGACAAAAGGCCTTACTCAAAAGTCACCTACTGTCCTCCACTAGTCTGCAGCTAGAGCCTGTACTCCCATGATGACCAACCAACACTGGCATGAGCAGGAATACTTACTAGTTATTGCAGGTGGTTCTGGCTGTATTCGAGTAATGGAGACAGTAGTATTCATTATTCTTGTGAGCTCTGGGAGAGACTCGTTCAGAAAAGTGTTCACAGATTTATTCAAGTTATTGTTTATGAAGTCGATCCCCGTCTGGTTATTTGGATATGTATATATAGCAGTGCTGTCCACAATAATACTTCCACGTCTATAAAACAGAAATATAACACAAATTGTAAGTCTGTTAGGTTGTTCCTCCAATCTGAGACCAAAAGCTTCCCTCAGTAGGCATACCACATTTCCCCCATCATTTGGTTATCAAGACTGCAGTGCCCTAAGAATCAGTATCCCGAACAAGTATTAGAACCACAGGGGTTATTTATCATTAGACCAGCTCCTTGGGACAGTCATCAGATTCATGGCTTTGGCCCTATAATAACTTAATGTACTTATGGTCTATTTTCTGGGATTTTTTAAAAAAGTCCCCAAAAAGTTTCAAATTGCATAAAAAGTCCCAGCACATAGACCAGCAGGGGACTGGAGCAACTATAAGACTTTTTGCAAAAGTCTCAAGTCATGAATGTGGCTGTGCACTGTGTTGCACTAGCAGTAGTTCTATGTTTTAGGTGAAATGAAGAGGTGTATATATTCCTGTTACTATTTACTTTTTAGCAGTGAAAAGTCTCAAAAAACCTTAATGTGACTACACTGAGACTTTTTTACCCCAAAAAAGCCCAGGAAAACCAATGATAAATAACACCCATATTGTCTATCTATGTGGTAGTTGTCCAAAATACAGCACCTAAAGCCCTTCACATGTCCGTAATGTCTTGCTAATGTATTGCTTTATTAGATGGCAAATAACAAAAAATATTCTTCTTCTGCATTAGGACCTGTATAAGCTGGTAACGCTCTTCTGGAACCGAGAAGTACTTTTGGTGGTTGTTTTGACATAAATCTGATGTTTGCTATTTCTACTTTTATGGTGGCCTACATTTTTTTTTTTTGTGAGGTGGGCAGTGTGAGGCATTTCTGCTTAAGAGCCCAAATCTATGCCATGCAATGTTGGAGCCTCCTGATGTATCCGATGGTGGACATGGTGCTTGTTTGGCGGTCCACCAGAACCAAAAATTATGGAAAAATTAGTTTTACGATCTAACTTTGTAAACAAATGTACCTGAAGCCATTGATGACCACTTTAGAAAAATAATTTGGTGATGCTCTTCTGAAAGCAGTTTCCAGCTGTAAAGAAAACAGAATTAGTCAGAAAATGTAAATTATTTTTGTCACCATTCCTATAGTAATGAGTTATACATACATACACGTCCACATACACAGAAAAGAAAAGTTGCCCAAACTCTCCAGCTCTATGTGAATGGAGGCTTCCTATAACACTCTCGATAAACAGGGAGAAGGAAGGTTCAGGCATAACGGAGAAGATTAATCAGGGCTTGTATATCAGTTTTCTGACATACAAGCCCTGAAATAATCACAAAGCCTTGTGAATTGCCAGGCACTGCAATTATTATCCTCTTTACGTCAGCTCCACACCAAGGGGCAGTGAAGGGTGGCACGGGTGATGGTGAGGTGGGCAGTATGAGGCATTTCTGCTTAAGAGCCCAAATCTATGTCATGCAATGTTGGAGCCTCCTGATGTATCCGGTGGTGGGCATGGTGCTTGTTTGGCGGCGTATGATAAATGTCCATTAAAGAATCTTATCATGCCCCATCCTTTATTCAGCTTGGGTGTCTGGCAGCAGATCCTCCCCCACTTTCTAGTGAAAAGACATGCACACTTGGCCAAACTAAACAAACATCTGCATGTGAGAGTCAGAACAAATATCTATTTAGGGTGTACAGTCTCCTTTAGGCCATTAGATCACCATAACATAATCATAAGATACAGGCAGGTTTACCCATAAAGCAACCCATGCAATTGTTTCTGGCCTCACACTGACATCCTCAAGTCACCACTAACGCTTAAAGTTACGGCACAGTAGGGAGTTGTGCAATAGTGGGCACCCAGGAAATGCTTGGGGCCCCAGAAATACCACATCTTGGTATGTCCTACTTCTGGGTGTAAGACAATGCTCAGTACAAAGTACTTGCCATCAAAATGTTATTTAACTATAGAGTAGTTAATGAGAAGCCACAATTTGTTGTCACAAAATGGAGTGAGAGAGGGGCCTAATTTTGATAGTTTGCAATGTTCTTACTCTCAATATATTAAAAAAATCTACTAGTGACAGCAGCAGGTATCCATATAAGTGTGGTCTGATGTGTCGAATGAGCCAACACTTGCCACACTATTAGGCAGAATAGTGCACCCTGTTAGCCAGTAGTTATACAGATAAAAGTCCTAAGTTTTTGATACATTTTGTTGGCTAACTAAACAGGATGATGATAATTGCAAGCTTTCGAGACTACTTAGGACTTAAGTGGTCTCCAAATCTGTGCAGTGGCCATTGGGATCTGTCATGTGCATGTAGTATATTAGATAACAGTGCCTCTCTGCAGATACAGATGTAACAATATACAATGACTACTTACATATTAGAATAACGCAGTACTAACTCTTTATACTTACCACATTTATAATTTGTTTATACAGAATAATGTAGTCTACGGATGATGTATTCTTCAAACCTTCAGTATATGCCTTATTTATAGTGATCTCAACAGAGATGTTACGTATTGGGCCTCCACTATCTGTAAAACAAAGTAATATACTGACATTTTACTTAAATCCTAATAACATTAAAATTGTGTTATTGCGACTTTGAAAAACTAGTTACATTTAGGCCTAGAAACTAGACACTATGGTAGTATTTGTACCAAAGGACCCTTTTCATTAGTGTTTGAACCTGTTATGAAAACCAAAACCAAGACGGTACAGGAGCAAAGCTTTCCATTGTACCTCATCTCTGTTGAGTTTCCACTTCTGGGTTTTGCTGGAAATAACTGGGGCAAATAACAAATAAAATGACAAATGTGAACATACCAGCAGTTTTGTTGACACAAGCCTATAGGCAGTGTTTGATAGAAGCCCTAAAAGAATCGTTTAACAATGCTTTTGTGTGTGCTGTTAGTAGCGGTAAAACTATAAAAATGCATATTTATTCAAATATTGTAGCTGGACCTGTTGAACTAGGGCACACTTCTGTGTGAGATTCCTTCACTGAACGTTGAACAGTCTACCCTCTGCTCTGATGAAGTGTTGTAGCAGGTTTCTGTTTAAGTATTACAGCAGAGGGGGAGAGGGATGAAGTGTTGCAGCAGGCTTATGTTTAAGTATTACAGCAGAGGGGGAGAGTGAGGTGTGTGAAAACTCACCCCTTGCTCCAAGTCCAGCTACAATCCTGGAAATTAAATACATTTTCACACTCCTTCTTCTGCTGCTACTAACAGCATACAAGATTTGGCTACACAGATCTTAAGGGCCAATACCTATCACAGTCTACAGCTTTGTATGGTGAAAATTGTTGCTCACCATTGCAACTAAAATCTACAAAATAAAGTTGGTTTCCATTGAGAATATACTGTTTTGGGGGCTTTTTTAGCATAAAAGTTGCATTGAGTTTTTTTTGAGGCTTTTCAATACTATAAAGTTGCACAAGACTATTTCTGCCACTTCAATAATCTGCTGTAAACGTAGAACTACTGCTAGTGCAACAATGTGCAAAGCCAGATTGATGACTTGGGATTTTTGCGAAAATCTGGGTTTAGATTTGTAAAAGAAAGAAGGGAAGTTGAGAGAACAAATACATGACTCCAGGATGCTTTCTCCTATAACATTCACTATAAGCAATAATAGTTAACAAATGGCACACTGGATGTTTACAACATGTTAAATATACAAAGCTAGGACAGCTCTATGTATAGTGCGCTGGTACTGTAAATCCATTCTGTATTTGTAATGGATGACAACTTATATCCCATTTCTAGACTGAGCAATTCATTATGAAAAGGTACAAAAGTTTCATGTAAACTTACTTAACACCGCAGATGTCTCATTTTTTCCATATTCACAGCTACTTCCAATATAATATCTACTGCAAACACAAGTGCAGATTCCATTAATATATGAGCACTGTTGATTTTCGGTGCCTATACAGGGTTCCTGAGGAGGACTGAAAGATGTCGAAGGTGTGGTAGATATGGTAGATTTTCCTATGGATGTCACAATAGCTGTGGTATTAGATAGACCATGTGATGGAGATGTTTTCGCTGTGGTGTAATTCAGTGGTGGCTTCACAGTGGACACATTTTCTGAGATGTTCAGATGCTCATTGGTTGAAGTAATAGGCAACTTATTTTCTGTGTAAAATTTGGTTGTATTACTATAGCTTTCTGAAACTGGAGAGGTGGACTTGGAAAGACTTGGTTTTTGAGTTGAGGATGTAATATTACTGCTAGATGTATTAACAGAAACATGAGTCACAGAAGATTCCTGTGTAACCACAGACTCTGGAGCAAGTGTTGAAAAATAAGTCTTTGAGATATTATCAGTCCTCGCTTTTGTTGATGCTGAACTAGTAATTTTATCCTCAGTTGAGAATTGTTTTGTATGCATAGTGTTAGTCATTGGAGATGACAAGGTGGATGACACAGTGGGCAAGTGAGTTGGCAGTGCTGTAGATAATGTGCTAGTTTTCTCAGTTCTAGTTGAAGTAACTGCTTCCGTGGTCAGCTCAGTAGTATAGCCAACGTTTGGTAGTGTTGATGATGCTGAAGACAGCATTGCCTCTGTAGTTGAAAGGTAAATGGTTTGAGTGGTAATAGACGCATGAGATGTTGAAACCTCTTTTGATGCGACAGATAATTGTGTAGATGTCTCTGGCATAAGAGATGTTACTGTTGTAGAGATATTTTCTGGAGTTGGACCAGCTGAGACTGAGGTGCTTGAGGAAGATGATATTGATTCTGTTTCCAAAGGAGCACTTGTTTCTTCAAATGATGTAGGGGTAATTGAAAATGTAGAAAATATTGGGGCGCTGGACATTTCAGTTGTTAGACTTGTTGCAGTTTCTGAAGTCATCTTGGTTGGTGGAGATGACGTCAGGGTCTCATTTACCTCCGGAGAGAATGAAGGCTCAGACCTCACAGTTTGTAGAATTGTTGTAGATGGTATTTCAGAAGTTGTAGCTGATGGATGACTACTTTGTGTGATTGATGATGAACCTTCAGAAGATGATGATACTGGTAAAATGGTGGATGACACATTCGACAAGTGAGTTGAAAATTCTGTAGATAGTGTGCTAGTTTCCTCTGCTTTGGTTGAAGTAACTGCTTCAGTGGAGTGCTCAGTAGTGAAAACGATGTTTGGTTCTGTTGATGCAGAGGATGATAATTCTTCTGTACTTGTAGGGCTAATGGTTTGAGTGGTAATAGACACATGAGATGTTTTAGCCTCTGTTGATGCAGCAGATAACTGTGTAGATGTTTTTGGCATAAGAGATGTTACTGTTGTAGAGATATTTTCTGGAGTTGGACCAGCTGAGACTGAGGTGCTTGAGGAAAATGATATTGATTCTGTTTCCAAAGGAGCACTTGTTTCTTCTAATGATGTAGGGGTAATTGAAAATGTGGAAAATATTGGGGCGGTGGACATTTCAGTTATAAGACTTGTTGCAGTTTCTGATGTCATCCCGGTTGGTGGAGATGACGTCAGGGTCTCATTTACCTCCGGAGAGAATGAAGGCTCAGACCTCACAGTTTGTAGAATTGTTGTAGATGGTAGTTCAGAAGTTGTAGCTGATGGATGACTACTTTGTGTGATTGATGATGAACCTTCAGAAGATGATGATACTGGTAAAACGGTGGATGACACAGTCGACAAGTAAGTTGAAAATTCTGTAGATAGTGTGCTAGTTTCCTCTGCTTTGGTTGAAGTAACTGCTTCAGTGGAGTGCTCAGTAGTGAAAACGGTGTTTGGTTCTGTTGATGCAGAGGATGATAATTCTTCTGTACTTGTAGGGCTAATGGTTTGAGTGGTAATAGACGCATAGGATGTTTTAGCCTCTGTTGATGCAGCAGGTAACTGTGTAGATGTTTTTGGCATAAGAGATGTTACTGTTGTAGAGATATTTTCGGGAGTTGGACCAGCTGAGACTGAGGTGCTTGAGGAAAATGATATTGATTCTGTTTGGAAAGGAGCACTTGTTTCTTCAAATGATGTAGGGGTAATTGAAAATGTGGAAAATATTGGGGTGCTGGACATTTCAGTTGTTAGACTTGTTGCAGTTTCTGAAGTCATCCCGGTTGGTTGAGATGATGTCAGGGTCTCATTTACCTCCGGAGAGATTGAAGGCTCAGACCTCACAGTTTGTAGAATTGTTGTAGATGGGAGTTCAGAAGTTGTAGCTGATGGATGACTACTTTGTGTGATTGATGATGAACCTTCAGAAGTTGATGATACTGGTAAAACGGTGGATGACACAGTCGACAAGTCAGTTGAAAATTCTGTAGATAGTGTGCTAGTTTCCTCTGCTTTGGTTGAAGTAACTGCTTCAGTGGAGTGCTCAGTAGTGAAAACGGTGTTTGGTTCTGTTGATGCAGAGGATGATAATTCTTCTGTACTTGTAGGGCTAATGGTTTGAGTGGTAATAGACGCATTAGATGTTTTAGCCTCTGTTGATGCAGCAGGTAACTGTGTAGATGTTTTTGGTACAAGAGATGTTACTGTTGTAGAGATATTTTCTGGAGTTGGGCCAGCTGAGATTGAAGTGCTTGAGGAAAATGATATTGATTCTGTTTGGAAAGGCGCACTTGTTTCTTCAAATGATGTAGGGGTAATTGAAAATGTAGAAAATATTGGGGTGCTGGACATTTCAGTTATAAGACTTGTTGCAGTTTCTGATGTCATCCCGGTTGGTGGAGATGACGTCAGGGTCTCATTTACCTCCGGAGAGAATGAAGGTTCAGACCTCACAGTTTGTAGAATTGTTGTAGATGGTAGTTCAGAAGTTGTAGCTGATGGATGACTACTTTGTGTGATTGATGATGAACCTTCAGAAGTTGATGATACTGGTAAAATGGTGGATGACACAGTCGACAAGTGAGTTGAAAATTCTGTAGATAGTGTGCTAGTTTCCTCTGCTTTGGTTGAAGTAACTGCTTCAGTGGAGTGCTCAGTAGTGAAAACGGTGTTTGGTTCTGTTGATGCAGAGGATGATAATTCTTCTGTACTTGTAGGGCTAATGGTTTGAGTGGTAATAGACGCATGAGATGTTTTAGCCTCTGTTGATGCAGCAGGTAACTGTGTAGATGTTTTTGGCATAAGAGATGTTACTGTTGTAGAGATATTTTCTGGAGTTGGACCAGCTGAGACTGAGGTGCTTGAGGAAAATGATATTGATTCTGTTTCCAAAGGAGCACTTGTTTCTTCAAATGATGTAGGGGTAATTGAAAATGTAGAAAATATTGGGGCGCTGGACATTTCAGTTGTTAGACTTGTTGCAGTTTCTGAAGTCATCCCGGTTGGTGGAGATGATGTCAGGGTCTCATTTACCTCCGGAGAGAATGAAGGCTCAGACCTCACAGTTTGTAGAATTGTTGTAGATGGTAGTTCAGAAGTTGTAGCTGATGGATGACTACTTTGTGTGATTGATGATGAACCTTCAGAAGTTGATGATACTGGTAAAATGGTGGATGACACAGTCGACAAGTAAGTTGAAAATTCTGTAGATACTGTGCTAGTTTCCTCTGCTTTGGTTGAAGTAACTGCTTCAGTGGAGTGCTCAGTAGTGAAAACGGTGTTTGGTTCTGTTGATGCAGAGGATGATAATTCTTCTGTACTTGTAGGGCTAATGGTTTGAGTGGTAATAGACGCATGAGATGTTTTAGCCTCTGTTGATGCAGCAGGTAACTGTGTAGATGTTTTTGGCATAAGAGATGTTACTGTTGTAGAGATATTTTCTGGAGTTGGACCAGCTGAGATTGAAGTGCTTGAGGAAAATGATATTGATTCTGTTTGGAAAGGCGTACTTGTTTCTTCAAATGATGTAGGGGTAATTGAAAATGTGGAAAATATTGGGGCGGTGGACATTTCAGTTGTTAGACTTGTTGAAGTTTCTGAAGTCATCCCGGTTGGTTGAGATGATGTCAGGGTCTCATTTACCTCCGGAGAGATTGAAGGCTCAGACCTCACAGTTTGTAGAATTGTTGTAGATGGTAGTTCAGAAGTTGTAGCTGATGGATGACTACTTTGTGTGATTGATGATGAACCTTCAGAAGTTGATGATACTGGTAAAACGGTGGATGACACAGTCGACAAGTGAGTTGAAAATTCTGTAGATAGTGTGCTAGTTTCCTCTGCTTTGGTTGAAGTAACTGCTTCAGTGGAGTGCTCAGTAGTGAAAAGGGTGTTTGGTTCTGTTAGTGCAGAGGATGATAATTCTTCTGTACTTGTAGGGCTAATGGTTTGAGTGGTAATAGACGCATGAGATGTTTTAGCCTCTGTTGATGCAGCAGGTAACTGTGTAGATGTTTTTGGCATAAGAGATGTTACTGTTGTAGAGATATTTTCTGGAGTTGGACCAGCTGAGACTGAGGTGCTTGAGGAAAATGATATTGATTCTGTTTCCAAAGGAGCACTTGTTTCTTCAAATGATGTAGGGGTAATTGAAAATGTAGAAAATATTGGGGAGCTGGACATTTCAGTTGTTAGACTTGTTGCAGTTTCTGAAGTCATCTTGGTTGGTGGAGATGATGTCAGGGTCTCATTTACCTCCGGAGAGATTGAAGGCTCAGACCTCACAGTTTGTAGAATTGTTGTAGATGGTAGTTCAGAAGTTGTAGCTGATGGATGACTACTTTGTGTGATTGATGATGAACCTTCAGAAGTTGATGATACTGGTAAAACGGTGGATGACACAGTCGACAAGTGAGTTGAAAATTCTGTAGATAGTGTGCTAGTTTCCTCTGCTTTGGTTGAAGTAACTGCTTCAGTGGAGTGCTCAGTAGTGAAAAGGGTGTTTGGTTCTGTTAGTGCAGAGGATGATAATTCTTCTGTACTTGTAGGGCTAATGGTTTGAGTGGTAATAGACGCATGAGATGTTTTAGCCTCTGTTGATGCAGCAGGTAACTGTGTAGATGTTTTTGGCATAAGAGATGTTACTGTTGTAGAGATATTTTCTGGAGTTGGACCAGCTGAGACTGAGGTGCTTGAGGAAAATGATATTGATTCTGTTTCCAAAGGAGCACTTGTTTCTTCAAATGATGTAGGGGTAATTGAAAATGTAGAAAATATTGGGGAGCTGGACATTTCAGTTGTTAGACTTGTTGCAGTTTCTGAAGTCATCTTGGTTGGTGGAGATGATGTCAGGGTCTCATTTACCTCCGGAGAGAATGAAGGTTCAGACCTCACAGTTTGTAGAATTGTTGTAGATGGTAGTTCAGAAGTTGTAGCTGATGGATGACTACTTTGTGTGATTGATGATGAACCTTCAGAAGTTGATGATACTGGTAAAATGGTGGATGACACAGTCGACAAGTGAGTTGAAAATTCTGTAGATAGTGTGCTAGTTTCCTCTGCTTTGGTTGAAGTAACTGCTTCAGTGGAGTGCTCAGTAGTGAAAACGGTGTTTGGTTGTGTTGGTGCAGAGGATGATAATTCTTCTGTACTTGTAGGGCTAATGGTTTGAGTGGTAATAGACACATGAGATGTTTTAGCCCCTGTTGATGCAGCAGATAACTGTGTAGATGTTTTTGGCATAAGAGATGTTACTGTTGTAGAGATATTTTCTGGAGTTGGACCAGCTGAGACTGAGGTGCTTGAGGAAAATGATATTGATTCTGTTTCCAAAGGAGCACTTGTTTCTTCAAATGATGTAGGGGTAATTGAAAATGTAGAAAATATTAGGGAGCTGGACATTTCAGTTGTTAGACTTGTTGCAGTTTCTGAAGTCATCTTGGTTGGTGGAGATGATGTCAGGGTCTCATTTACCTCCGGAGAGAATGAAGGTTCAGACCTCACAGTTTGTAGAATTGTTGTAGATGGTAGTTCAGAAGTTGTAGCTGATGGATGACTACTTTGTGTGATTGATGATGAACTTTCAGAAGTTGATGATACTGGTAAAATGGTGGATGACACAGTCGACAAGTCAGTTGAAAATTCTGTAGATAGTGTGCTAGTTTCCTCTGCTTTGGTTGAAGTAACTGCTTCAGTGGAGTGCTCAGTAGTGAAAACGGTGTTTGGTTCTGTTGGTGAAGAGGATAATAATTCTTCTGTACTTGTAGGGCTAATGGTTTGAGTGGTAATAGACGCATAAGATGTTTTAGCCTCTGTTGATGAAGCAGGTAACTGTGTAGATGTTTTTGGTACAAGAGATGTTACTGTTGTAGAGATATTTTCTGGAGTTGGACCAGCTGAGACTGAGGTGCTTGAGGAAAATGATATTGATTCTGTTTCCAAAGGAGCACTTGTTTCTTCAAATGATGTAGGGGTAATTGAAAATTTGGAAAATATTGGGGCGGAGGACATTTCAGTTATAAGACTTGTTGCAGTTTCTGATGTCATCCCGGTTGGTGGAGATGACGTCAGGGTCTCATTTACCTCCGGAGAGAATGAAGGCTCAGACCTCACAGTTTGTAGAATTGTTGTAGATGGTAGTTCAGAAGTTGTAGCTGATGGATGACTACTTTGTGTGATTGATGATGAACCTTCAGAAGTTGATGATACTGGTAAAACGGTGGATGACACAGTCGACAAGTAAGTTGAAAATTCTGTAGATAGTGTGCTAGTTTCCTCTGCTTTGGTTGAAGTAACTGCTTCAGCGGAGTGCTCAGTAGTGAAAACGGTGTTTGGTTCTGTTGGTGCAGAGGATGATAATTCTTCTGTACTTGTAGGGCTAATGGTTTGAGTGGTAATAGACGCATGAGATGTTTTAGCCTCTGTTGATGCAGCAGGTAACTGTGTAGATGTTTTTGGCATAAGAGATGTTACTGTTGTAGAGATATTTTCGGGAGTTGGACCAGCTGAGACTGAGGTGCTTGAGGAAAATGATATTGATTCTGTTTGGAAAGGAGCACTTGTTTCTTCAAATGATGTAGGGGTAATTGAAAATGTGGAAAATATTGGGGTGCTGGACATTTCAGTTGTTAGACTTGTTGCAGTTTCTGAAGTCATCCCGGTTGGTTGAGATGATGTCAGGGTCTCATTTACCTCTGGAGAGATTGAAGGCTCAGACCTCACAGTTTGTAGAATTGTTGTAGATGGTAGTTCAGAAGTTTTAGCTGATGGATGACTTCTTTGTGTGATTGATGATGAACCTTCAGAAGTTGATGATACTGGTAAAATGGTGGATGACACAGTCGACAAGTGAGTTGAAAATTCTGTAGATAGTGTGCTAGTTTCCTCTGCTTTGGTTGAAGTAACTGCTTCAGTGGAGTGCTCAGTAGTGAAAACGGTATTTGGTTCTGTTGATGCAGAGGATGATAATTCTTCTGTACTTGTAGGGCTAATGGTTTGAGTGGTAATAGACGCATGAGATGTTTTAGCCTCTGTTGATGCAGCAGATAACTGTGTAGAGGTTTTTGGCATATGAGATGTTACTGTGGTAGAGATATTTTCTGGAGCTGGACCAGCTGAGATTGAAGTGCTTGAGGAAAATGATACTGATTCTGTTTGGAAAGGCGTACTTGTTTCTTCAAATGATGTAGGGGTAATTGAAAATGTAGAAAATATTGGGGCGCTGGACATTTCAGTTGTTAGACTTGTTGCAGTTTCTGAAGTCATCCCGGTTGGTGGAGATGAGGTCAGGGTCTCATTTACCTCCGGAGAGAATGAAGGCTCAGACCTCACAGTTTGTAGAATTGTTGTAGATGGTAGTTCAGAAGTTGTAGCTGATGGATGACTACTTTGTGTGATTGATGATGAACCTTCAGAAGTTGATGATACTGTTAAAACGGTGGATGACACAGTCGGCAAGTCAGTTGAAAATTCTGTAGATAGTGTGCTAGTTTCCTCTGCTTTGGTTGAAGTAACTGCTTCAGTGGAGTGCTCAGTAGTGAAAAGGGTGTTTGGTTCTGTTAGTGCAGAGGATGATAATTCTTCTGTACTTGTAGGGCTAATGGTTTGAGTGGTAATAGACGCATGAGATGTTTTAGCCTCTGTTGATGCAGCAGGTAACTGTGTAGATGTTTTTGGCATAAGAGATGTTACTGTTGTAGAGATATTTTCTGGAGTTGGACCAGCTGAGACTGAGGTGCTTGAGGAAAATGATATTGATTCTGTTTCCAAAGGAGCACTTGTTTCTTCAAATGATGTAGGGGTAATTGAAAATGTAGAAAATATTGGGGCGCTGGACATTTCAGTTGTTAGACTTGTTGCAGTTTCTGAAGTCATCCCGGTTGGTGGAGATGATGTCAGGGTCTCATTTACCTCCGGAGAGAATGAAGGTTCAGACCTCACAGTTTGTAGAATTGTTGTAGATGGTAGTTCAGAAGTTGTAGCTGATGGATGACTACTTTGTGTGATTGATGATGAACCTTCAGAAGTTGATGATACTGGTAAAATGGTGGATGACACAGTCGACAAGTAAGTTGAAAATTCTGTAGATAGTGTGCGAGTTTCCTCTGCTTTGGTTGAAGTAACTGCTTCAGTGGAGTGCTCAGTAGTGAAAATGGTCTTTGGTTCTGTTGATGCAGAGGATGATAATTCTTCTGTACTTGTAGGGCTAATGGTTTGAGTGGTAATAGACGCATAAGATGTTTTAGCCTCTGTTGATGCAGCAGATAACTGTGTAGATGTTTTTGGTACAAGAGATGTTACTGTTGTAGAGATATTTTCGGGAGTTGAACCAGCTGAGACTGAGGTGCTTGAGGAAAATGATATTGATTCTGTTTGGAAAGGAGCACTTGTTTCTTCAAATGATGTAGGGGTAATTGAAAATGTGGAAAATATTGGGGTGCTGGACATTTCAGTTGTTAGACTTGTTGCAGTTTCTGAAGTCATCCCGGTTGGTTGAGATGATGTCAGGGTCTCATTTACCTCCGGAGAGAATGAAGGCTCAGACCTCACAGTTTGTAGAATTGTTGTAGATGGTAGTTCAGAAGTTGTAGCTGATGGATGACTACTTTGTGTGATTAATGATGAACCTTCAGAAGTTGATGATACTGGTAAAACGGTGGATGACACAGTCGACAAGTCAGTTGAAAATTCTGTAGATAGTGTGCTAGTTTCCTCTGCTTTGGTTGAAGTAACTGCTTCAGTGGAGTGCTCAGTAGTGAAAATGGTGTTTGGTTCTGTTGATGCAGAGGATGATAATTCTTCTGTACTTGTAGGGCTAATGGTTTGAGTGGTAATAGACGCATAAGATGTTTTAGCCTCTGTTGATGCAGCAGATAACTGTGTAGATGTTTTTGGTACAAGAGATGTTACTGTTGTAGAGATATTTTCGGGAGTTGGACCAGCTGAGACTGAGGTGCTTGAGGAAAATGATATTGATTCTGTTTGGAAAGGAGCACTTGTTTCTTCAAATGATGTAGGGGTAATTGAAAATGTGGAAAATATTGGGGTGCTGGACATTTCAGTTGTTAGACTTGTTGCAGTTTCTGAAGTCATCCCGGTTGGTTGAGATGATGTCAGGGTCTCATTTACCTCCGGAGAGAATGAAGGCTCAGACCTCACAGTTTGTAGAATTGTTGTAGATGGTAGTTCAGAAGTTGTAGCTGATGGATGACTACTTTGTGTGATTAATGATGAACCTTCAGAAGTTGATGATACTGGTAAAACGGTGGATGACACAGTCGGCAAGTCAGTTGAAAATTCTGTAGATAGTGTGCTAGTTTCCTCTGCTTTGGTTGAAGTAACTGCTTCAGTGGAGTGCTCAGTAGTGAAAACGGTGTTTGGTTCTGTTGATGCAGAGGATGATAATTCTTCTGTACTTGTAGGGCTAATGGTTTGAGTGGTAATAGACGCATGAGATTTTTTAGCCTCTGTTGATGCAGCAGGTAACTGTGTAGATGTTTTTGGTACAAGAGATGTTACTGTTGTAGAGATATTTTCTGGAGTTGGGCCAGCTGAGATTGAAGTGCTTGAGGAAAATGATATTGATTCTGTTTGGAAAGGCGCACTTGTTTCTTCAAATGATGTAGGGGTAATTGAAAATGTGGAAAATATTGGGGCGGTGGACATTTCAGTTGTTAGACTTGTTGCAGTTTCTGATGTCATCCCGGTTGGTGGAGATGAGGTCAGGGTCTCATTTACCTCCGGAGAGAATGAAGGCT
Source organism: Engystomops pustulosus (assembly GCF_040894005.1). Lineage (NCBI taxonomy): Eukaryota > Metazoa > Chordata > Amphibia > Anura > Leptodactylidae > Engystomops > Engystomops pustulosus. Next base: position 55,362,642 of record NC_092416.1, on the reverse strand, counting down.
CAGACCTCACAGTTTGTAGAATTGTTGTAGATGGTAGTTCAGAAGTTGTAGCTGATGGATGACTACTTTGTGTGATTGATGATGAACCTTCAGAAGTTGATGATACTGGTAAAATGGTGGATGACACAGTCGACAAGTAAGTTGAAAATTCTGTAGATAGTGTGCGAGTTTCCTCTGCTTTGGTTGAAGTAACTGCTTCAGTGGAGTGCTCAGTAGTGAAAATGGTGTTTGGTTCTGTTGATGCAGAGGATGATAATTCTTCTGTACTTGTAGGGCTAATGGTTTGAGTGGTAATAGACGCATAAGATGTTTTAGCCTCTGTTGATGCAGCAGATAACTGTGTAGATGTTTTTGGTACAAGAGATGTTACTGTTGTAGAGATATTTTCGGGAGTTGAACCAGCTGAGACTGAGGTGCTTGAGGAAAATGATATTGATTCTGTTTGGAAAGGAGCACTTGTTTCTTCAAATGATGTAGGGGTAATTGAAAATGTGGAAAATATTGGGGTGCTGGACATTTCAGTTGTTAGACTTGTTGCAGTTTCTGAAGTCATCCCGGTTGGTTGAGATGATGTCAGGGTCTCATTTACCTCCGGAGAGAATGAAGGCTCAGACCTCACAGTTTGTAGAATTGTTGTAGATGGTAGTTCAGAAGTTGTAGCTGATGGATGACTACTTTGTGTGATTAATGATGAACCTTCAGAAGTTGATGATACTGGTAAAACGGTGGATGACACAGTCGGCAAGTCAGTTGAAAATTCTGTAGATAGTGTGCTAGTTTCCTCTGCTTTGGTTGAAGTAACTGCTTCAGTGGAGTGCTCAGTAGTGAAAATGGTGTTTGGTTCTGTTGATGCAGAGGATGATAATTCTTCTGTACTTGTAGGGCTAATGGTTTGAGTGGTAATAGACGCATAAGATGTTTTAGCCTCTGTTGATGCAGCAGATAACTGTGTAGATGTTTTTGGTACAAGAGATGTTACTGTTGTAGAGATATTTTCGGGAGTTGGACCAGCTGAGACTGAGGTGCTTGAGGAAAATGATATTGATTCTGTTTGGAAAGGCGCACTTGTTTCTTCAAATGATGTAGGGGTAATTGAAAATGTGGAAAATATTGGGGTGCTGGACATTTCAGTTGTTAGACTTGTTGCAGTTTCTGAAGTCATCCCGGTTGGTTGAGATGATGTCAGGGTCTCATTTACCTCCGGAGAGAATGAAGGCTCAGACCTCACAGTTTGTAGAATTGTTGTAGATGGTAGTTCAGAAGTTGTAGCTGATGGATGACTACTTTGTGTGATTAATGATGAACCTTCAGAAGTTGATGATACTGGTAAAACGGTGGATGACACAGTCGGCAAGTCAGTTGAAAATTCTGTAGATAGTGTGCTAGTTTCCTCTGCTTTGGTTGAAGTAACTGCTTCAGTGGAGTGCTCAGTAGTGAAAACGGTGTTTGGTTCTGTTGATGCAGAGGATGATAATTCTTCTGTACTTGTAGGGCTAATGGTTTGAGTGGTAATAGACGCATGAGATTTTTTAGCCTCTGTTGATGCAGCAGGTAACTGTGTAGATGTTTTTGGTACAAGAGATGTTACTGTTGTAGAGATATTTTCTGGAGTTGGGCCAGCTGAGATTGAAGTGCTTGAGGAAAATGATATTGATTCTGTTTGGAAAGGAGCACTTGTTTCTTCAAATGATGTAGGGGTAATTGAAAATGTGGAAAATATTGGGGCGGTGGACATTTCAGTTGTTAGACTTGTTGCAGTTTCTGATGTCATCCCGGTTGGTGGAGATGAGGTCAGGGTCTCATTTACCTCCGGAGAGAATGAAGGCTCAGACCTCACAGTTTGTAGAATTGTTGTAGATGGTAGTTCAGAAGTTGTAGCTGATGGATGACTACTTTGTGTGATAGATGATGAACCTTCAGAAGTTGATGATACTGTTAAAACGGTGGATGACACAGTCGGCAAGTCAGTTGAAAATTCTGTAGATAGTGTGCTAGTTTCCTCTGCTTTGGTTGAAGTAACTGCTTCAGTGGAGTGCTCAGTAGTGAAAACAGTGTTTGGTTCTGTTGATGCAGAGGATGATAATTCTTCTGTACTTGTAGGGCTAATGGTTTGAGTGGTAATAGACGCATGAGATGTTTTAGCCTCTGTTGATGCAGCAGGTAACTGTGTAGATGTTTTTGGCATAAGAGATGTTACTGTTGTAGAGATATTTTCTGGAGTTGGACCAGCTGAGACTGAGGTGCTTGAGGAAAATGATATTGATTCTGTTTCCAAAGGAGCACTTGTTTCTTCAAATGATGTAGGGGTAATTGAAAATGTAGAAAATATTGGGGCGCTGGACATTTCAGTTGTTAGACTTGTTGCAGTTTCTGAAGTCATCCCGGTTGGTGGATATGATGTCAGGGTCTCATTTACCTCCGGAGAGAATGAAGGCTCAGACCTCACAGTTTGTAGAATTGTTGTAGATGGTAGTTCAGAAGTTGTAGCTGATGGATGACTACTTTGTGTGATTGATGATGAACCTTCAGAAGTTGATGATACTGGTAAAATGGTGGATGACACAGTCGACAAGCAAGTTGAAAATTCTGTAGATAGTGTGCGAGTTTCCTCTGCTTTGGTTGAAGTAACTGCTTCAGTGGAGTGCTCAGTAGTGAAAATGGTGTTTGGTTCTGTTGATGCAGAGGATGATAATTCTTCTGTACTTGTAGGGCTAATGGTTTGAGTGGTAATAGACGCATAAGATGTTTTAGCCTCTGTTGATGCAGCAGATAACTGTGTAGATGTTTTTGGTACAAGAGATGTTACTGTTGTAGAGATATTTTCGGGAGTTGGACCAGCTGAGACTGAGGTGCTTGAGGAAAATGATATTGATTCTGTTTGGAAAGGAGCACTTGTTTCTTCAAATGATGTAGGGGTAATTGAAAATGTGGAAAATATTGGGGTGCTGGACATTTCAGTTGTTAGACTTGTTGCAGTTTCTGAAGTCATCCCGGTTGGTTGAGATGATGTCAGGGTCTCATTTACCTCCGGAGAGAATGAAGGCTCAGACCTCACAGTTTGTAGAATTGTTGTAGATGGTAGTTCAGAAGTTGCAGCTGATGGATGACTACTTTGTGTGATTAATGATGAACCGTCAGAAGTTGATGATACTGGTAAAACGGTGGATGACACAGTCGACAAGTCAGTTGAAAATTCTGTAGATAGTGTGCTAGTTTCCTCTGCTTTGGTTGAAGTAACTGCTTCAGTGGAGTGCTCAGTAGTGAAAATGGTGTTTGGTTCTGTTGATGCAGAGGATGATAATTCTTCTGTACTTGTAGGGCTAATGGTTTGAGTGGTAATAGACGCATAAGATGTTTTAGCCTCTGTTGATGCAGCAGATAACTGTGTAGATGTTTTTGGTACAAGAGATGTTACTGTTGTAGAGATATTTTCGGGAGTTGGACCAGCTGAGACTGAGGTGCTTGAGGAAAATGATATTGATTCTGTTTGGAAAGGAGCACTTGTTTCTTCAAATGATGTAGGGGTAATTGAAAATGTGGAAAATATTGGGGTGCTGGACATTTCAGTTGTTAGACTTGTTGCAGTTTCTGAAGTCATCCCGGTTGGTTGAGATGATGTCAGGGTCTCATTTACCTCCGGAGAGAATGAAGGCTCAGACCTCACAGTTTGTAGAATTGTTGTAGATGGTAGTTCAGAAGTTGTAGCTGATGGATGACTACTTTGTGTGATTGATGATGAACCTTCAGAAGTTGATGATACTGGTAAAACGGTGGATGACACAGTCGACAAGTAAGTTGAAAATTCTGTAGATAGTGTGCTAGTTTCCTCTGCTTTGGTTGAAGTAACTGCTTCAGTGGAGTGCTCAGTAGTGAAAACGGTGTTTGGTTCTGTTGATGCAGAGGATGATAATTCTTCTGTACTTGTAGGGCTAATGGTTTTAGTGGTAATAGATTCATGAGATGTTTTAGCCTCTGTTGATGCAGCAGGTAACTGTGTAGATGTTTTTGGCATAAGAGATGTTACTGTTGTAGAGATATTTTCTGGAGTTGGACCAGCTGAGACTGAGGTGCTTGAGGAAAATGATATTGATTCTGTTTCCAAAGGAGCACTTGTTTCTTCAAATGATGTAGGGGTAATTGAAAATGTAGAAAATATTGGGGAGCTGGACATTTCAGTTGTTAGACTTGTTGCAGTTTCTGAAGTCATCTTGGTTGGTGGAGATGATGTCAGGGTTTCATTTACCTCCGGAGAGAATGAAGGTTCAGACCTCACAGTTTGTAGAATTGTTGTAGATGGTAGTTCAGAAGTTGTAGCTGATGGATGACTACTTTGTGTGATTGATGATGAAACTTCAGAAGTTGATGATACTGGTAAAATGGTGAATGACACAGTCGACAAGTCAGTTGAAAATTCTGTAGATAGTGTGCTAGTTTCCTCTGCTTTGGTTGAAGTAACTGCTTCAGTGGAGTGCTCAGTAGTGAAAACGGTGTTTGGTTGTGTTGGTGCAGAGGATGATAATTCTTCTGTACTTGTAGGGCTAATGGTTTGAGTGGTAATAGACGCATGAGATGTTTTAGCCTCTGTTGATGCAGCAGGTAACTGTGTAGAGGTTTTTGGCATATGAGATGTTACTGTGGAAGAGATATTTTCTGGAGTTGGACCAGCTGAGATTGAAGTGCTTGAGGAAAATGATACTGATTCTGTTTGGAAAGGCGTACTTGTTTCTTCAAATGATGTAGGGGTAATTGAAAATGTAGAAAATATTGGGGCGCTGGACATTTCAGTTGTTAGACTTGTTGCAGTTTCTGAGGTCATCTTGGTTGGTGGAGATGACGTCAGGGTCTCATTTACCTCCGGAGACAATGAAGGCTCAGACCTCACAGTTTGTAGAATTGTTGTAGATGGTAGTTCAGAAGTTGTAGCTGATGGATGACTACTTTGTGTGATTGATGATGAACCTTCAGAAGTTGATGATACTGGTAAAATGGTGGATGACACAGTCGACAAGTAAGTTGAAAATTCTGTAGATAGTGTGCTAGTTTCCTCTGCTTTGGTTGAAGTAACTGCTTCAGTGGAGTGCTCAGTAGTGAAAACGGTGTTTGGTTCTGTTGATGCAGAGGATGATAATTCTTCTGTACTTGTAGGGCTAATGGTTTGAGTGGTAATAGACGCATGAGATGTTTTAGCCTCTGTTGATGCAGCAGGTAACTGTGTAGATGTTTTTGGCATAAGAGATGTTACTGTTGTAGAGATATTTTCTGGAGTTGGACCAGCTGAAACTGAGGTGCTTGAGGAAAATGATATTGATTCTGTTTCCAAAGGAGCACTTGTTTCTTCAAATGATGTAGGGGTAATTGAAAATGTAGAAAATGTTGGGGCGCTGGACATTTCAGTTGTTAGACTTGTTGCAGTTTCTGAAGTCATCTTGGTTGGTGGAGATGATGTCAGGGTCTCATTTACCTCCGGAGACAATGAAGGCTCAGACCTCACAGTTTGTAGAATTGTTGTAGATGGTAGTTCAGAAGTTGTAGCTGATGGATGACTACTTTGTGTGATTGATGATGAACCTTCAGAAGTTGATGATACTGGTAAAACGGTGGATGACACAGTCGACAAGTGAGTTGAAAATTCTGTAGATAGTGTGCTAGTTTCCTCTGCTTTGGTTGAAGTAACTGCTTCAGTGGAGTGCTCAGTAGTGAAAACGGTGTTTGGTTCTGTTGGTGAAGAGGATAATAATTCTTCTGTACTTGTAGGGCTAATGGTTTGAGTGGTAATAGACGCATGAGATGTTTTAGCCTCTGTTGATGAAGCAGATAACTGTGTAGAGGTTTTTGACATAAGAGATGTTACTGTTGTAGAGATATTTTCTGGAGTTGGACCAGCTGAGACTGAAGTGCTTGAGGAAAATGATATTGATTCTGTTTCCAAAGGAGCACTTGTTTCTTCAAATGATGTAGGGGTAATTGAAAATGTAGAAAATATTGGGGCGCTGGACATTTCAGTTGTTAGACTTGTTGCAGTTTCTGAGGTCATCTTGGTTGGTGGAGATGACGTCAGGGTCTCATTTACCTCCGGAGAGAATGAAGGCTCAGACCTCACAGTTTGTAGAATTGTTGTAGATGGTAGTTCAGAAGTTGTAGCTGATGGATGACTACTTTGTGTGATTGATGATGAACCTTCAGAAGTTGATGATACTGGTAAAATGGTGGATGACACAGTCGACAAGTAAGTTGAAAATTCTGTAGATAGTGTGCTAGTTTCCTCTGCTTTGGTTGAAGTAACTGCTTCAGTGGAGTGCTCAGTAGTGAAAACGGTGTTTGGTTCTGTTGATGCAGAGGATGATAATTCTTCTGTACTTGTAGGGCTAATGGTTTGAGTGGTAATAGACGCATGAGATTTTTTAGCCTCTGTTGATGCAGCAGGTAACTGTGTAGATGTTTTTGGTACAAGAGATGTTACTGTTGTAGAGATATTTTCTGGAGTTGGGCCAGCTGAGATTGAAGTGCTTGAGGAAAATGATATTGATTCTGTTTGGAAAGGCGCACTTGTTTCTTCAAATGATGTAGGGGTAATTGAAAATGTGGAAAATATTGGGGCGGTGGACATTTCAGTTGTTAGACTTGTTGCAGTTTCTGATGTCATCCAGGTTGGTGGAGATGACGTCAGGGTCTCATTTACCTCCGGAGAGAATGAAGGCTCAGACCTCACAGTTTGTAGAATTGTTGTAGATGGTAGTTCAGAAGTTGTAGCTGATGGATGACTACTTTGTGTGATTGATGATGAACCTTCAGAAGTTGATGATACTGGTAAAACGGTGGATGACACAGTCGGCAAGTCAGTTGAAAATTCTGTAGATAGTGTGCTAGTTTCCTCTGCTTTAGTTGAAGTAACTGCTTCAGTGGAGTGCTCAGTAGTGAAAAGGGTGTTTGGTTCTGTTGGTGCAGAGGATGATAATTCTTCTGTACTTGTAGGGCTAATGGTTTGAGTGATAATAGACGCATGAGATGTTTTAGCCTCTGTTGATGCAGCAGGTAACTGTGTAGATGTTTTTGGCATAAGAGATGTTACTGTTGTAGAGATATTTTCTGGAGTTGGACCAGCTGAGACTGAGGTGCTTGAGGAAAATGATATTGATTCTGTTTCCAAAGGAACACTTGTTTCTTCAAATGATGTAGGGGTAATTGAAAATGTAGAAAATGTTGGGGCGCTGGACATTTCAGTTGTTAGACTTGTTGCAGTTTCTGAAGTCATCTTGGTTGGTGGAGATGATGTCAGGGTCTCATTTACCTCCGGAGAGAATGAAGGCTCAGACCTCACAGTTTGTAGAATTGTTGTAGATGGTAGTTCAGAAGTTGTAGCTGATGGATGACTACTTTGTGTGATTGATGATGAACCTTCAGAAGTTGATGATACTGGTAAAACGGTGGATGACACAGTCGACAAGTGAGTTGAAAATTTTGTAGATAGTGTGCTAGTTTCCTCTGCTTTGGTTGAAGTAACTGCTTCAGTGGAGTGCTCAGTAGTGAAAACGGTGTTTGGTTCTGTTGGTGAAGAGGATAATAATTCTTCTGTACTTGTAGGGCTAATGGTTTGAGTGGTAATAGACGCATGAGATGTTTTAGCCTCTGTTGATGAAGCAGATAACTGTGTAGATGTTTTTGGTACAAGAGATGTTACTGTTGTAGAGATGTTTTCTGGAGTTGGACCAGCTGAGACTGAGGTGCTTGAGGAAAATGATATTGATTCTGTTTGGAAAGGAGCACTTGTTTCTTCAAATGATGTAGCGGTAATTGAAAATGTGGAAAATATTGGGGTGCTGGACATTTCAGTTGTTAGACTTGTTGCAATTTCTGAAGTCATCCCGGTTGGTTGAGATGATGTCAGGGTCTCATTTACCTCCGGAGAGATTGAAGGCTCAGACCTCACAGTTTGTAGAATTGTTGCAGATGGTAGTTCAGAAGTTGTAGCTGATGGATGACTACTTTGTGTGATTGATGATGAACCTTCAGAAGTTGATGATACTGCTAAAATGGTGGATGACACAGTCGACAAGTGAGTTGAAAATTCTGTAGATAGTGTGCTAGTTTCCTCTGCTTTGGTTGAAGTAACTGCTTCAGTGGAGTGCTCAGTAGTGAAAACGGTGTTTGGTTCTGTTGATGCAGAGGATGATAATTCTTCTGTACTTGTAGGGCTAATGGTTTGAGTGGTAATAGACGCATGAGATGTTTTAGCCTCTGTTGATGCAGCAGGTAACTGTGTAGATGTTTTTGGCATAAGAGATGTTACTGTGGTAGAGATATTTTCTGGAGTTGGACCAGCTGAGATTGAAGTGCTTGAGGAAAATGATATTGATTCTGTTTGGAAAGGAGCACTTGTTTCTTCAAATGATGTAGGGGTAATTGAAAATGTGGAAAATATTGGGGCGGTGGACATTTCAGTTGTTAGACTTGTTGCAGTTTCTGATGTCATCCCGGTTAGTGGAGATGACGTCAGGGTCTCATTTACCTCCGGAGAGAATGAAGGCTCAGACCTCACAGTTTGTAGAATTGTTGTAGATGGTAGTTCAGAAGTTGTAGCTGATGGATGACTACTTTGTGTGATTGATGATGAACCTTCAGAAGTTGATGATACTGGTAAAATGGTGGATGACACAGTCGACAAGTGAGTTGAAAATTCTGTAGATAGTGTGCTAGTTTCCTCTGCTTTGGTTGAAGTAACTGCTTCAGTGGAGTGCTCAGTAGTGAAAACGGTGTTTGGTTCTGTTGATGCAGAGGATGATAATTCTTCTGTACTTGTAGGGCTAATGGTTTGAGTGGTAATAGACGCATGAGATGTTTTAGCCTCTGTTGATGCAGCAGATAACTGTGTAGATGTTTTTGGCATAAGAGATGTTACTGTTGTAGAGATATTTTCTGGAGTTGGACCAGCTGAAACTGAGGTGCTTGAGGAAAATGATATTGATTCTGTTTGGAAAGGAGCACTTGTTTCTTCAAATGATGTAGGGGTAATTGAAAATGTGGAAAATTTTGGGTTGCTGGACATTTCAGTTGTTAGACTTGTTGCAGTTTCTGAAGTCACCTTGGTTGGTGGAGATGATGTCAGGGTCTCATTTACCTCCGGAGACAATGAAGGCTCAGACCTCACAGTTTGTAGAATTGTTGTAGATGGTAGTTCAGAAGTTGTAGCTGATGGATGACTACTTTGTGTGATTGATGATGAACCTTCAGAAGTTGATGATACTGGTAAAACGGTGGATGACACAGTCGACAAGTGAGTTGAAAATTCTGTAGATAGTGTGCTAGTTTCCTCTGCTTTGGTTGAAGTAACTGCTTCAGTGGAGTGCTCAGTAGTGAAAACGGTGTTTGGTTCTGTTGGTGAAGAGGATAATAATTCTTCTGTACTTGTAGGGCTAATGGTTTGAAGGGTAATAGACGCATGAGATGTTTTAGCCTCTGTTGATGAAGCAGATAACTGTGTAGAGGTTTTTGACATAAGAGATGTTACTGTTGTAGAGATATTTTCTGGAGTTGGACCAGCTGAGACTGAAGTGCTTGAGGAAAATGATATTGATTCTGTTTCCAAAGGAGCACTTGTTTCTTCAAATGATGTAGGGGTAATTGAAAATGTAGAAAATATTGGGGCGCTGGACATTTCAGTTGTTAGACTTGTTGCAGTTTCTGAGGTCATCTTGGTTGGTGGAGATGACGTCAGGGTCTCATTTACCTCCGGAGAGAATGAAGGCTCAGACCTCACAGTTTGTAGAATTGTTGTAGATGGTAGTTCAGAAGTTGTAGCTGATGGATGACTACTTTGTGTGATTGATGATGAACCTTCAGAAGTTGATGATACTGGTAAAATGGTGGATGACACAGTCGACAAGTAAGTTGAAAATTCTGTAGATAGTGTGCTAGTTTCCTCTGCTTTGGTTGAAGTAACTGCTTCAGTGGAGTGCTCAGTAGTGAAAACGGTGTTTGGTTCTGTTGATGCAGAGGATGATAATTCTTCTGTACTTGTAGGGCTAATGGTTTGAGTGGTAAAAGACGCATGAGATTTTTTAGCCTCTGTTGATGCAGCAGGTAACTGTGTAGATGTTTTTGGTACAAGAGATGTTACTGTTGTAGAGATATTTTCTGGAGTTGGGCCAGCTGAGATTGAAGTGCTTGAGGAAAATGATATTGATTCTGTTTGGAAAGGCGCACTTGTTTCTTCAAATGATGTAGGGGTAATTGAAAATGTGGAAAATATTGGGGCGGTGGACATTTCAGTTGTTAGACTTGTTGCAGTTTCTGATGTCATCCAGGTTGGTGGAGATGACGTCAGGGTCTCATTTACCTCCGGAGAGAATGAAGGCTCAGACCTCACAGTTTGTAGAATTGTTGTAGATGGTAGTTCAGAAGTTGTAGCTGATGGATGACTACTTTGTGTGATTGATGATGAACCTTCAGAAGTTGATGATACTGGTAAAACGGTGGATGACACAGTCGGCAAGTCAGTTGAAAATTCTGTAGATAGTGTGCTAGTTTCCTCTGCTTTGGTTGAAGTAACTGCTTCAGTGGAGTGCTCAGTAGTGAAAAGGGTGTTTGGTTCTGTTGGTGCAGAGGATGATAATTCTTCTGTACTTGTAGGGCTAATGGTTTGAGTGGTAATAGACGCATGAGATGTTTTAGCCTCTGTTGATGCAGCAGGTAACTGTGTAGATGTTTTTGGCATAAGAGATGTTACTGTTGTAGAGATATTTTCTGGAGTTGGACCAGCTGAGACTGAGGTGCTTGAGGAAAATGATATTGATTCTGTTTCCAAAGGAGCACTTGTTTCTTCAAATGATGTAGGGGTAATTGAAAATGTAGAAAATATTGGGGAGCTGGACATTTCAGTTGTTAGACTTGTTGCAGTTTCTGAAGTCATCTTGGTTGGTGGAGATGATGTCAGGGTTTCATTTACCTCCGGAGAGAATGAAGGTTCAGACCTCACAGTTTGTAGAATTGTTGTAGATGGTAGTTCAGAAGTTGTAGCTGATGGATGACTACTTTGTGTGATTGATGATGAAACTTCAGAAGTTGATGATACTGGTAAAATGGTGAATGACACAGTCGACAAGTCAGTTGAAAATTCTGTAGATAGTGTGCTAGTTTCCTCTGCTTTGGTTGAAGTAACTGCTTCAGTGGAGTGCTCAGTAGTGAAAACGGTGTTTGGTTCTGTTGATGCAGAGGATGATAATTCTTCTGTACTTGTAGGGCTAATGGTTTTAGTGGTAATAGATTCATGAGATGTTTTAGCCTCTGTTGATGCAGCAGGTAACTGTGTAGATGTTTTTGGCATAAGAGATGTTACTGTTGTAGAGATATTTTCTGGAGTTGGACCAGCTGAGACTGAGGTGCTTGAGGAAAATGATATTGATTCTGTTTCCAAAGGAGCACTTGTTTCTTCAAATGATGTAGGGGTAATTGAAAATGTAGAAAATATTGGGGAGCTGGACATTTCAGTTGTTAGACTTGTTGCAGTTTCTGAAGTCATCTTGGTTGGTGGAGATGATGTCAGGGTTTCATTTACCTCCGGAGAGAATGAAGGTTCAGACCTCACAGTTTGTAGAATTGTTGTAGATGGTAGTTCAGAAGTTGTAGCTGATGGATGACTACTTTGTGTGATTGATGATGAAACTTCAGAAGTTGATGATACTGGTAAAATGGTGAATGACACAGTCGACAAGTCAGTTGAAAATTCTGTAGATAGTGTGCTAGTTTCCTCTGCTTTGGTTGAAGTAACTGCTTCAGTGGAGTGCTCAGTAGTGAAAACGGTGTTTGGTTGTGTTGGTGCAGAGGATGATAATTCTTCTGTACTTGTAGGGCTAATGGTTTGAGTGGTAATAGACGCATGAGATGTTTTAGCCTCTGTTGATGCAGCAGGTAACTGTGTAGAGGTTTTTGGCATATGAGATGTTACTGTGGAAGAGATATTTTCTGGAGTTGGACCAGCTGAGATTGAAGTGCTTGAGGAAAATGATACTGATTCTGTTTGGAAAGGCGTACTTGTTTCTTCAAATGATGTAGGGGTAATTGAAAATGTAGAAAATATTGGGGCGCTGGACATTTCAGTTGTTAGACTTGTTGCAGTTTCTGAGGTCATCTTGGTTGGTGGAGATGACGTCAGGGTCTCATTTACCTCCGGAGACAATGAAGGCTCAGACCTCACAGTTTGTAGAATTGTTGTAGATGGTAGTTCAGAAGTTGTAGCTGATGGATGACTACTTTGTGTGATTGATGATGAACCTTCAGAAGTTGATGATACTGGTAAAATGGTGGATGACACAGTCGACAAGTAAGTTGAAAATTCTGTAGATAGTGTGCTAGTTTCCTCTGCTTTGGTTGAAGTAACTGCTTCAGTGGAGTGCTCAGTAGTGAAAACGGTGTTTGGTTCTGTTGATGCAGAGGATGATAATTCTTCTGTACTTGTAGGGCTAATGGTTTGAGTGGTAATAGACGCATGAGATGTTTTAGCCTCTGTTGATGCAGCAGGTAACTGTGTAGATGTTTTTGGCATAAGAGATGTTACTGTTGTAGAGATATTTTCTGGAGTTGGACCAGCTGAAACTGAGGTGCTTGAGGAAAATGATATTGATTCTGTTTCCAAAGGAGCACTTGTTTCTTCAAATGATGTAGGGGTAATTGAAAATGTAGAAAATGTTGGGGCGCTGGACATTTCAGTTGTTAGACTTGTTGCAGTTTCTGAAGTCATCTTGGTTGGTGGAGATGATGTCAGGGTCTCATTTACCTCCGGAGACAATGAAGGCTCAGACCTCACAGTTTGTAGAATTGTTGTAGATGGTAGTTCAGAAGTTGTAGCTGATGGATGACTACTTTGTGTGATTGATGATGAACCTTCAGAAGTTGATGATACTGGTAAAACGGTGGATGACACAGTCGACAAGTGAGTTGAAAATTCTGTAGATAGTGTGCTAGTTTCCTCTGCTTTGGTTGAAGTAACTGCTTCAGTGGAGTGCTCAGTAGTGAAAACGGTGTTTGGTTCTGTTGGTGAAGAGGATAATAATTCTTCTGTACTTGTAGGGCTAATGGTTTGAGTGGTAATAGACGCATGAGATGTTTTAGCCTCTGTTGATGAAGCAGATAACTGTGTAGAGGTTTTTGACATAAGAGATGTTACTGTTGTAGAGATATTTTCTGGAGTTGGACCAGCTGAGACTGAAGTGCTTGAGGAAAATGATATTGATTCTGTTTCCAAAGGAGCACTTGTTTCTTCAAATGATGTAGGGGTAATTGAAAATGTAGAAAATATTGGGGCGCTGGACATTTCAGTTGTTAGACTTGTTGCAGTTTCTGAGGTCATCTTGGTTGGTGGAGATGACGTCAGGGTCTCATTTACCTCCGGAGAGAATGAAGGCTCAGACCTCACAGTTTGTAGAATTGTTGTAGATGGTAGTTCAGAAGTTGTAGCTGATGGATGACTACTTTGTGTGATTGATGATGAACCTTCAGAAGTTGATGATACTGGTAAAATGGTGGATGACACAGTCGACAAGTAAGTTGAAAATTCTGTAGATAGTGTGCTAGTTTCCTCTGCTTTGGTTGAAGTAACTGCTTCAGTGGAGTGCTCAGTAGTGAAAACGGTGTTTGGTTCTGTTGATGCAGAGGATGATAATTCTTCTGTACTTGTAGGGCTAATGGTTTGAGTGGTAATAGACGCATGAGATTTTTTAGCCTCTGTTGATGCAGCAGGTAACTGTGTAGATGTTTTTGGTACAAGAGATGTTACTGTTGTAGAGATATTTTCTGGAGTTGGGCCAGCTGAGATTGAAGTGCTTGAGGAAAATGATATTGATTCTGTTTGGAAAGGCGCACTTGTTTCTTCAAATGATGTAGGGGTAATTGAAAATGTGGAAAATATTGGGGCGGTGGACATTTCAGTTGTTAGACTTGTTGCAGTTTCTGATGTCATCCAGGTTGGTGGAGATGACGTCAGGGTCTCATTTACCTCCGGAGAGAATGAAGGCTCAGACCTCACAGTTTGTAGAATTGTTGTAGATGGTAGTTCAGAAGTTGTAGCTGATGGATGACTACTTTGTGTGATTGATGATGAACCTTCAGAAGTTGATGATACTGGTAAAACGGTGGATGACACAGTCGGCAAGTCAGTTGAAAATTCTGTAGATAGTGTGCTAGTTTCCTCTGCTTTAGTTGAAGTAACTGCTTCAGTGGAGTGCTCAGTAGTGAAAAGGGTGTTTGGTTCTGTTGGTGCAGAGGATGATAATTCTTCTGTACTTGTAGGGCTAATGGTTTGAGTGATAATAGACGCATGAGATGTTTTAGCCTCTGTTGATGCAGCAGGTAACTGTGTAGATGTTTTTGGCATAAGAGATGTTACTGTTGTAGAGATATTTTCTGGAGTTGGACCAGCTGAGACTGAGGTGCTTGAGGAAAATGATATTGATTCTGTTTCCAAAGGAACACTTGTTTCTTCAAATGATGTAGGGGTAATTGAAAATGTAGAAAATGTTGGGGCGCTGGACATTTCAGTTGTTAGACTTGTTGCAGTTTCTGAAGTCATCTTGGTTGGTGGAGATGATGTCAGGGTCTCATTTACCTCCGGAGAGAATGAAGGCTCAGACCTCACAGTTTGTAGAATTGTTGTAGATGGTAGTTCAGAAGTTGTAGCTGATGGATGACTACTTTGTGTGATTGATGATGAACCTTCAGAAGTTGATGATACTGGTAAAACGGTGGATGACACAGTCGACAAGTGAGTTGAAAATTTTGTAGATAGTGTGCTAGTTTCCTCTGCTTTGGTTGAAGTAACTGCTTCAGTGGAGTGCTCAGTAGTGAAAACGGTGTTTGGTTCTGTTGGTGAAGAGGATAATAATTCTTCTGTACTTGTAGGGCTAATGGTTTGAGTGGTAATAGACGCATGAGATGTTTTAGCCTCTGTTGATGAAGCAGATAACTGTGTAGATGTTTTTGGTACAAGAGATGTTACTGTTGTAGAGATGTTTTCTGGAGTTGGACCAGCTGAGACTGAGGTGCTTGAGGAAAATGATATTGATTCTGTTTGGAAAGGAGCACTTGTTTCTTCAAATGATGTAGCGGTAATTGAAAATGTGGAAAATATTGGGGTGCTGGACATTTCAGTTGTTAGACTTGTTGCAATTTCTGAAGTCATCCCGGTTGGTTGAGATGATGTCAGGGTCTCATTTACCTCCGGAGAGATTGAAGGCTCAGACCTCACAGTTTGTAGAATTGTTGCAGATGGTAGTTCAGAAGTTGTAGCTGATGGATGACTACTTTGTGTGATTGATGATGAACCTTCAGAAGTTGATGATACTGCTAAAATGGTGGATGACACAGTCGACAAGTGAGTTGAAAATTCTGTAGATAGTGTGCTAGTTTCCTCTGCTTTGGTTGAAGTAACTGCTTCAGTGGAGTGCTCAGTAGTGAAAACGGTGTTTGGTTCTGTTGATGCAGAGGATGATAATTCTTCTGTACTTGTAGGGCTAATGGTTTGAGTGGTAATAGACGCATGAGATGTTTTAGCCTCTGTTGATGCAGCAGGTAACTGTGTAGATGTTTTTGGCATAAGAGATGTTACTGTGGTAGAGATATTTTCTGGAGTTGGACCAGCTGAGATTGAAGTGCTTGAGGAAAATGATATTGATTCTGTTTGGAAAGGAGCACTTGTTTCTTCAAATGATGTAGGGGTAATTGAAAATGTGGAAAATATTGGGGCGGTGGACATTTCAGTTGTTAGACTTGTTGCAGTTTCTGATGTCATCCCGGTTAGTGGAGATGACGTCAGGGTCTCATTTACCTCCGGAGAGAATGAAGGCTCAGACCTCACAGTTTGTAGAATTGTTGTAGATGGTAGTTCAGAAGTTGTAGCTGATGGATGACTACTTTGTGTGATTGATGATGAACCTTCAGAAGTTGATGATACTGGTAAAATGGTGGATGACACAGTCGACAAGTGAGTTGAAAATTCTGTAGATAGTGTGCTAGTTTCCTCTGCTTTGGTTGAAGTAACTGCTTCAGTGGAGTGCTCAGTAGTGAAAACGGTGTTTGGTTCTGTTGATGCAGAGGATGATAATTCTTCTGTACTTGTAGGGCTAATGGTTTGAGTGGTAATAGACGCATGAGATGTTTTAGCCTCTGTTGATGCAGCAGATAACTGTGTAGATGTTTTTGGCATAAGAGATGTTACTGTTGTAGAGATATTTTCTGGAGTTGGACCAGCTGAAACTGAGGTGCTTGAGGAAAATGATATTGATTCTGTTTGGAAAGGAGCACTTGTTTCTTCAAATGATGTAGGGGTAATTGAAAATGTGGAAAATTTTGGGTTGCTGGACATTTCAGTTGTTAGACTTGTTGCAGTTTCTGAAGTCACCTTGGTTGGTGGAGATGATGTCAGGGTCTCATTTACCTCCGGAGACAATGAAGGCTCAGACCTCACAGTTTGTAGAATTGTTGTAGATGGTAGTTCAGAAGTTGTAGCTGATGGATGACTACTTTGTGTGATTGATGATGAACCTTCAGAAGTTGATGATACTGGTAAAACGGTGGATGACACAGTCGACAAGTGAGTTGAAAATTCTGTAGATAGTGTGCTAGTTTCCTCTGCTTTGGTTGAAGTAACTGCTTCAGTGGAGTGCTCAGTAGTGAAAACGGTGTTTGGTTCTGTTGGTGAAGAGGATAATAATTCTTCTGTACTTGTAGGGCTAATGGTTTGAAGGGTAATAGACGCATGAGATGTTTTAGCCTCTGTTGATGAAGCAGATAACTGTGTAGAGGTTTTTGACATAAGAGATGTTACTGTTGTAGAGATATTTTCTGGAGTTGGACCAGCTGAGACTGAAGTGCTTGAGGAAAATGATATTGATTCTGTTTCCAAAGGAGCACTTGTTTCTTCAAATGATGTAGGGGTAATTGAAAATGTAGAAAATATTGGGGCGCTGGACATTTCAGTTGTTAGACTTGTTGCAGTTTCTGAGGTCATCTTGGTTGGTGGAGATGACGTCAGGGTCTCATTTACCTCCGGAGAGAATGAAGGCTCAGACCTCACAGTTTGTAGAATTGTTGTAGATGGTAGTTCAGAAGTTGTAGCTGATGGATGACTACTTTGTGTGATTGATGATGAACCTTCAGAAGTTGATGATACTGGTAAAATGGTGGATGACACAGTCGACAAGTAAGTTGAAAATTCTGTAGATAGTGTGCTAGTTTCCTCTGCTTTGGTTGAAGTAACTGCTTCAGTGGAGTGCTCAGTAGTGAAAACGGTGTTTGGTTCTGTTGATGCAGAGGATGATAATTCTTCTGTACTTGTAGGGCTAATGGTTTGAGTGGTAAAAGACGCATGAGATTTTTTAGCCTCTGTTGATGCAGCAGGTAACTGTGTAGATGTTTTTGGTACAAGAGATGTTACTGTTGTAGAGATATTTTCTGGAGTTGGGCCAGCTGAGATTGAAGTGCTTGAGGAAAATGATATTGATTCTGTTTGGAAAGGCGCACTTGTTTCTTCAAATGATGTAGGGGTAATTGAAAATGTGGAAAATATTGGGGCGGTGGACATTTCAGTTGTTAGACTTGTTGCAGTTTCTGATGTCATCCAGGTTGGTGGAGATGACGTCAGGGTCTCATTTACCTCCGGAGAGAATGAAGGCTCAGACCTCACAGTTTGTAGAATTGTTGTAGATGGTAGTTCAGAAGTTGTAGCTGATGGATGACTACTTTGTGTGATTGATGATGAACCTTCAGAAGTTGATGATACTGGTAAAACGGTGGATGACACAGTCGGCAAGTCAGTTGAAAATTCTGTAGATAGTGTGCTAGTTTCCTCTGCTTTGGTTGAAGTAACTGCTTCAGTGGAGTGCTCAGTAGTGAAAAGGGTGTTTGGTTCTGTTGGTGCAGAGGATGATAATTCTTCTGTACTTGTAGGGCTAATGGTTTGAGTGGTAATAGACGCATGAGATGTTTTAGCCTCTGTTGATGCAGCAGGTAACTGTGTAGATGTTTTTGGCATAAGAGATGTTACTGTTGTAGAGATATTTTCTGGAGTTGGACCAGCTGAGACTGAGGTGCTTGAGGAAAATGATATTGATTCTGTTTCCAAAGGAGCACTTGTTTCTTCAAATGATGTAGGGGTAATTGAAAATGTAGAAAATGTTGGGGCGCTGGACATTTCAGTTGTTAGACTTGTTGCAGTTTCTGAAGTCATCTTGGTTGGTGGAGATGATGTCAGGGTCTCATTTACCTCCGGAGAGAATGAAGGCTCAGACCTCACAGTTTGTAGAATTGTTGTAGATGGTAGTTCAGAAGTTGTAGCTGATGGATGACTACTTTGTGTGATTGATGATGAACCTTCAGAAGTTGATGATACTGGTAAAACGGTGGATGACACAGTCGACAAGTGAGTTGAAAATTTTGTAGATAGTGTGCTAGTTTCCTCTGCTTTGGTTGAAGTAACTGCTTCAGTGGAGTGCTCAGTAGTGAAAACGGTGTTTGGTTCTGTTGGTGAAGAGGATAATAATTCTTCTGTACTTGTAGGGCTAATGGTTTGAGTGGTAATAGACGCATGAGATGTTTTAGCCTCTGTTGATGAAGCAGATAACTGTGTAGATGTTTTTGGTACAAGAGATGTTACTGTTGTAGAGATGTTTTCTGGAGTTGGACCAGCTGAGACTGAGGTGCTTGAGGAAAATGATATTGATTCTGTTTGGAAAGGAGCACTTGTTTCTTCAAATGATGTAGCGGTAATTGAAAATGTGGAAAATATTGGGGTGCTGGACATTTCAGTTGTTAGACTTGTTGCAATTTCTGAAGTCATCCCGGTTGGTTGAGATGATGTCAGGGTCTCATTTACCTCCGGAGAGATTGAAGGCTCAGACCTCACAGTTTGTAGAATTGTTGTAGATGGTAGTTCAGAAGTTGTAGCTGATGGATGACTACTTTGTGTGATTGATGATGAACCTTCAGAAGTTGATGATACTGCTAAAATGGTGGATGACACAGTCGACAAGTGAGTTGAAAATTCTGTAGATAGTGTGCTAGTTTCCTCTGCTTTGGTTGAAGTAACTGCTTCAGTGGAGTGCTCAGTAGTGAAAACGGTGTTTGGTTCTGTTGATGCAGAGGATGATAATTCTTCTGTACTTGTAGGGCTAATGGTTTGAGTGGTAATAGACGCATGAGATGTTTTAGCCTCTGTTGATGCAGCAGGTAACTGTGTAGATGTTTTTGGCATAAGAGATGTTACTGTGGTAGAGATATTTTCTGGAGTTGGACCAGCTGAGATTGAAGTGCTTGAGGAAAATGATATTGATTCTGTTTGGAAAGGAGCACTTGTTTCTTCAAATGATGTAGGGGTAATTGAAAATGTGGAAAATATTGGGGCGGTGGACATTTCAGTTGTTAGACTTGTTGCAGTTTCTGATGTCATCCCGGTTAGTGGAGATGACGTCAGGGTCTCATTTACCTCCGGAGAGAATGAAGGTTCAGACCTCACAGTTTGTAGAATTGTTGTAGATGGTAGTTCAGAAGTTGTAGCTGATGGATGACTACTTTGTGTGATTGATGATGAACCTTCAGAAGTTGATGATACTGGTAAAATGGTGGATGACACAGTCGACAAGTGAGTTGAAAATTCTGTAGATAGTGTGCTAGTTTCCTCTGCTTTGGTTGAAGTAACTGCTTCAGTGGAGTGCTCAGTAGTGAAAACGGTGTTTGGTTCTGTTGATGCAGAGGATGATAATTCTTCTGTACTTGTAGGGCTAATGGTTTGAGTGGTAATAGACGCATGAGATGTTTTAGCCTCTGTTGATGCAGCAGATAACTGTGTAGATGTTTTTGGCATAAGAGATGTTACTGTTGTAGAGATATTTTCTGGAGTTGGACCAGCTGAAACTGAGGTGCTTGAGGAAAATGATATTGATTCTGTTTGGAAAGGAGCACTTGTTTCTTCAAATGATGTAGGGGTAATTGAAAATGTGGAAAATATTGGGTTGCTGGACATTTCAGTTGTTAGACTTGTTGCAGTTTCTGAAGTCATCCCGGTTGGTTGAGATGATGTCAGGGTCTCATTTACCTCCGGAGAGATTGAAGGCTCAGACCTCACAGTTTGTAGAATTGTTGTAGATGGTAGTTCAGAAGTTGTAGCTGATGGATGACTACTTTGTGTGATTGATGATGAACCTTCAGAAGTTGATGATACTGGTAAAACTGTGGATGACACAGTCGACAAGTGAGTTGAAAATTCTGTAGATAGTGTGCTAGTTTCCTCTGCTTTGGTTGAAGTAACTGCTTCAGTGGAGTGCTCAGTAGTGAAAACGGTGTTTGGTTCTGTTGATGCAGAGGATGATAATTCTTCTGTACTTGTAGGGCTAATGGTTTGAGTGGTAATAGACGCATGAGATGTTTTAGCCTCTGTTGATGCGACAGATAATTGTGTAGATGTTTTTGGCATAAGAGATGTTACTGTTGTAGAGATATTTTCTGGAGTTGGACCAGCTGAAACTGAGGTGCTTGAGGAAAATGATATCGATTCTGTTTGGAAAGGAGCACTTGTTTCTTCAAATGATGTAGGGGTAATTGAAAATGTGGAAAATATTGGGTTGCTGGACATTTCAGTTGTTAGACTTGTTGCAGTTTCTGAAGTCATCACGGTTGGTTGAGATGATGTCAGGGTCTCATTTACCTCCGGAGAGATTGAAGGCTCAGACCTCACAGTTTGTAGAATTGTTGTAGATGGTAGTTCAGAAGTTGTAGCTGATGGATGACTACTTTGTGTGATTGATGATGAACCTTCAGAAGTTGATGATACTGCTAAAATGGTGGATGACACAGTCGACAAGTGAGTTGAAAATTCTGTAGATAGTGTGCTAGTTTCCTCTGCTTTGGTTGAAGTAACTGCTTCAGTGGAGTGCTCAGTAGTGAAAACGGTGTTTGGTTCTGTTGATGCAGAGGATGATAATTCTTCTGTACTTGTAGGGCTAATGGTTTGAGTGGTAATAGACGCATGAGATGTTTTAGCCTCTGTTGATGCAGCAGGTAACTGTGTAGATGTTTTTGGCATAAGAGATGTTACTGTGGTAGAGATATTTTCTGGAGTTGGACCAGCTGAGATTGAAGTGCTTGAGGAAAATGATATTGATTCTGTTTGGAAAGGAGCACTTGTTTCTTCAAATGATGTAGGGGTAATTGAAAATGTGGAAAATATTGGGGCGGTGGACATTTCAGTTGTTAGACTTGTTGCAGTTTCTGATGTCATCCCGGTTAGTGGAGATGACGTCAGGGTCTCATTTACCTCCGGAGAGAATGAAGGTTCAGACCTCACAGTTTGTAGAATTGTTGTAGATGGTAGTTCAGAAGTTGTAGCTGATGGATGACTACTTTGTGTGATTGATGATGAACCTTCAGAAGTTGATGATACTGGTAAAATGGTGGATGACACAGTCGACAAGTGAGTTGAAAATTCTGTAGATAGTGTGCTAGTTTCCTCTGCTTTGGTTGAAGTAACTGCTTCAGTGGAGTGCTCAGTAGTGAAAACGGTGTTTGGTTCTGTTGATGCAGAGGATGATAATTCTTCTGTACTTGTAGGGCTAATGGTTTGAGTGGTAATAGACGCATGAGATGTTTTAGCCTCTGTTGATGCAGCAGATAACTGTGTAGATGTTTTTGGCATAAGAGATGTTACTGTTGTAGAGATATTTTCTGGAGTTGGACCAGCTGAAACTGAGGTGCTTGAGGAAAATGATATTGATTCTGTTTGGAAAGGAGCACTTGTTTCTTCAAATGATGTAGGGGTAATTGAAAATGTGGAAAATATTGGGTTGCTGGACATTTCATTTGTTAGACTTGTTGCAGTTTCTGAAGTCATCCCGGTTGGTTGAGATGATGTCAGGGTCTCATTTACCTCCGGAGAGATTGAAGGCTCAGACCTCACAGTTTGTAGAATTGTTGTAGATGGTAGTTCAGAAGTTGTAGCTGATGGATGACTACTTTGTGTGATTGATGATGAACCTTCAGAAGTTGATGATACTGGTAAAACTGTGGATGACACAGTCGACAAGTGAGTTGAAAATTCTGTAGATAGTGTGCTAGTTTCCTCTGCTTTGGTTGAAGTAACTGCTTCAGTGGAGTGCTCAGTAGTGAAAACGGTGTTTGGTTCTGTTGATGCAGAGGATGATAATTCTTCTGTACTTGTAGGGCTAATGGTTTGAGTGGTAATAGACGCATGAGATGTTTTAGCCTCTGTTGATGCGACAGATAATTGTGTAGATGTTTTTGGCATAAGAGATGTTACTGTTGTAGAGATATTTTCTGGAGTTGGACCAGCTGAAACTGAGGTGCTTGAGGAAAATGATATTGATTCTGTTTGGAAAGGAGCACTTGTTTCTTCAAATGATGTAGGGGTAATTGAAAATGTGGAAAATATTGGGTTGCTGGACATTTCAGTTGTTAGACTTGTTGCAGTTTCTGAAGTCATCACGGTTGGTTGAGATGATGTCAGGGTCTCATTTACCTCCGGAGAGATTGAAGGCTCAGACCTCACAGTTTGTAGAATTGTTGTAGATGGTAGTTCAGAAGTTGTAGCTGATGGATGACTACTTTGTGTGATTGATGATGAACCTTCAGAAGTTGATGATACTGGTAAAACGGTGGATGACACAGTCGACAAGTGAGTTGAAAATTCTGTAGATAGTGTGCTAGTTTCCACTGCTTTGGTTGAAGTAACTGCTTCAGTGGAGTGCTCAGTAGTGAAAACGGTGTTTGGTTCTGTTGGTGCAGAGGATGATAATTCTTCTGTACTTGTAGGGCTAATGGTTTGAGTGGTAATAGACGCATGAGATGTTTTAGCCTCTGTTGATGCAGCAGATAACTGTGTAGATGTTTTTGGCATAAGAGATGTTACTGTTGTAGAGATATTTTCTGGAGTTGGACCAGCTGAGACTGAGGTGCTTGAGGAAAATGATATTGATTCTGTTTGGAAAGGAGCACTTGTTTCTTCAAATGATGTAGGGGTAATTGAAAATGTGGAAAATATTGGGGTGCTGGACATTTCAGTTGTTAGACTTGTTGCAGTTTCTGAAGTCATCTTGGTTGGTGGAGATGATGTCAGGGTGTCATTTACCTCCGGAGAGAATGAAGGTTTAGACCTCACAGTTTGTAGAATTGTTGTAGATGGTAGTTCAGAAGTTGTAGCTGATGGATGACTACTTTGTGTGATAGATGATGAACCTTCAGAAGTTGATGATACTGGTAAAATGGTGGATGACACAATTGACAAGTGAGTTGAAAATTCTGTAGATAGTGTGCTAGTTTCCTCTGCTTTGGTTGAAGTAACTGCTTCAGTGGAGTGCTCAGTAGTGAAAACGGTGTTTGTTTCTGTTGATGCAGAGGATGATAATTCTTCTGTACTTGTAGGGCTAATGGTTTGAGTGGTAATAGACGCATGAGATGTTTTAGCCTCTGTTGATGAAGCAGGTAACTGTGTAGATGTTTTTGGTACAAGAGATGTTACTGTTGTAGAGATGTTTTCTGGAGTTGGACCAACTGAGACTGAGGTGCTTGAGGAAAATGATATTGATTCTGTTTCCAAAGGAGCACTTGTTTCTTCAAATGATGTAGGGGTAATTGAAAATGTGGAAAATATTGGGGCGGTGGACATTTCAGTTGTTAGACTTGTTGCAATTTCTGAAGTCATCCCGGTTGGTGGAGATGATGTCAGGGTCTCATTTACCTCCGGAGAGAATGAAGGCTCAGACCTCACAGTTTGTAGAATTGTTGTAGATGGTAGTTCAGAAGTTGTAGCTGATGGATGACTACTTTGTGTGATTGATGATGATCCTTCAGACGTTGATGATACTGGTAAAACGGTGGATGACACAGTCGACAAGTGAGTTGAAAATTCTGTAGATAGTGTGCTAGTTTCCTCTGCTTTGGTTGAAGTAACTGCTTCAGTGGAGTGCTCAGTAGTGAAAACGGTGTTTGGTTCTGTTGGTGCAGAGGATGATAATTCTTCTGTACTTGTAGGGCTAATGGTTTGAGTGGTAATAGACGCATGAGATGTTTTAGCCTCTGTTGATGCAGCAGGTAACTGTGTAGATGTTTTTGGCATAAGAGATGTTACTGTTGTAGAGATATTTTCTGGAGTTGGACCAGCTGAGACTGAGGTGCTTGAGGAAAATGATATTGATTCTGTTTCCAAAGGAGCACTTGTTTCTTCAAATGATGTAGGGGTAATTGAAAATGTAGAAAATATTGGGGAGCTGGACATTTCAGTTGTTAGACTTGTTGCAGTTTCTGAAGTCATCCCGGGTGGTGGAGATGATGTCAGGGTCTCATTTACCTCCGGAGAGAATGAAGGTTCAGACCTCACAGTTTGTAGAATTGTTGTAGATGGTAGTTCAGAAGTTGTAGCTGATGGATGACTACTTTGTGTGATTGATGATGAACCTTCAGAAGTTGATGATACTGCTAAAATGGTGGATGACACAGTCGACAAGTAAGTTGAAAATTCTGTAGATAGTGTGCTAGTTTCCTCTGCTTTGGTTGAAGTAACTGCTTCAGTGGAGTGCTCAGTAGTGAAAATGGTGTTTGGTTCTGTTGATGCAGAGGATGATAATTCTTCTGTACTTGTAGGGCTAATGGTTTGAGTGGTAATAGACGCATGAGATGTTTTAGCCTCTGTTGATGCAGCAGGTAACTGTGTAGATGTTTTTGGCATAAGAGATGTTACTGTTGTAGAGATATTTTCTGGAGTTGGACCAGCTGAGACTGAAGTAAATGATATTGATTCTGTTTGGAAAGGAGCACTTGTTTCTTCAACTGTTGAAAATGTGGAAAATATTGGGCCAGTGGACATTTCAGTTGTTAGACTTGTTGCAGTTTCTGAAGTCATCCCGGTTGGTGGAGATGATGTCAGGGTCTCATTTACCTCCGGAGAGAATGAAGGCTCAGACCCCACAGTTTGTAGAATTGTTGTAGATGGGAGTTCAGAAGTTGTAGCTGATGGATGACTACTTTTTGCTGTTGAAATGAGAATACTATTTGTAGTTGTTTCAGTTTCACACCGTTCTCCTTTGTATGAACCATTACAGCTGTAGAATAAGAATAATATTTTATTCTTTTGTATTTTATATATTTAGTACAAAACTGAATACATGTAATCAAACTAAACTAATTCATATTTGTGGTAAAATTAGGCATCTCAGCTTATACTCAGGTTCTACCATTAGACGTATGTCTATATGGTAGGCCAGTGGTCATTTCTTGATGTTGAATAGAATTTTTTATTGGAGGAACTTACATGCATATTGGTCCACTCTCCGTATTGTAGCAATGCCCATCATTGTAACAGTAACTGGAATATTGTGCACATGGTCCAATGCACTCACAGGACCCGTTGTTACAAGTTACAATGTAATCAGTAAAGTTCAAGCTGCACGTCATATATGCTTGTAGCTGTGTCACATCTAAAATACAAAATAAAAAGTAAACTTATTGTTAAAATGATATAATCGTTCAACATAATTTCAGTATCATTTCATTTAAAGGACAGATTTATTATTTCTCTCAGCCTATAATTATTACTATCTACTAACAGAACACCTTGGGGGTCATTTATCTATATTTTCTTTCCTGTGTTTTCTTTCTTTTTTGAGACATTTTTTGGGGCATTGCAATTTTTGCGCCATTTTGTCTAATATTTGCAACATTTTTTGGCGTAAAAAACTCCAGAAGGAACTGCACTTAAGGAAAACTTAGGAAATGGAAAGAAATCAATTGAGAAATTTGTGCAACATTTTTGCGACATTTGTAACAAATGTCTTCTTCTCGATGCATGTGAGTGCTGATGTTTTCCAAATCCGTTGGGTTGTCCGACGACCACGGCCCGGATTTCTGTCGCGTGAAAGCCGGGGCTGATGCGCCACAATCCGATTGCGTGCGCCAAAATCCCGGGGCAATTCGGCACCAAACGGAAATATTCGGGAAACCCGACAAAATGCAGCGTTTGGACCCTTAGTAAATGAGCCCCAGTATTTGTAGGGCAAAACAAGAAACAAGTCTATGACATGAAACAGATAGAGATCATTTAATTTGATCTTTTCTCTGTGTAGGTTCCATTTCTGATTTTGGCTTTCAAAGTCAGAAATTATTTATTATTTTTGGGGAGGCCGTGCATAATACTATGGGGGGCTGTGTATAATACTAAGGGGGTGGGGAGGCTGTGCATAATAATAAGGGGGGGGGGGGATGTGCATAATACTTTTGGGAGGTCTTAGGCTGTGCATAATACTATTGGGGGAGGGAGACTGTGCATAATACTATGGAGGGAAGACTGTGCATAATACTATGGGGGGAGGCTGTGCATAATACTAAGGGGGGGATGTGCATAATACTATTGGGAGGTCTTAGGCTGTGCATAATACTATTGGGGGAGGGAGACTGTGCATAATACTATGGAGGGAAGACTGTGCATAATACTATGGGGGGAGGCTGTGCATAATACTATGGAGGGAAGACTGTGTATAATACTATTGGGGTAAGCTGTGCATAATACTATTTGGAGAGGGAGGCTGTGCATAATACTATGGAGGGAAGACTGTGTATAATACTATTGGGGAGGAAGGCTGTGTATAATACTATTGGGGTAAGGCTGTGCATAATACTATTGGGAGAGGGAGGCTGTGCATAATACTATGAGGGGGAAGGCTGTGCATAATACTATGGGGGAGGCTGTGCATAATACTATGGGGGGTGGTGCATAATACTATGGAGGGAAGACTGTGTATAATACTATTGGGGAGGAAGGCTGTGTATAATACTATTGGGGTAAGGCTGTGCATAATACTATTGGGAGAGGGAGGCTGTGCATAATACTATGAGGGGGAAGGCTGTGCATAATACTATGGGGAGAGGCTGTGCATAATACTATGGGGGGATGGTGCATAATACTATGGGGGGAGGCTATACATAATACTATGGGGGAAGGCTGTGCATAACACTATGGGGGGAGGCTTTGCATAATACTATGGGGGGAAGCTGTGTATAATACTATTGGGGGGAGGAAGGCTGTGTATAATACTATTGGGGGGGAGGAAGGCTGTGTATAATACTATTGTGAGGAGGGAGGCTTTGCATAATACTATTGGGGGGAGGAAGGCTGTGCATAATACTATTGAGGGGAGGAAGGCTGTGCATAATACTATGGGGGGAAGGCTGTGCATAATAATATGGGGGGAGGCTGTGCATAATACTATGGGGAGAGGCTGTGCATAATGCTATGGGGGGATGGTGCATAATACTATAGGGGGAGGCTATACATAATACTATGTTATAATAATAATAATACTATTATAATATTTTCATACATTTAAAAAAATTAAAACCTCCTGTACAAAATATTTTTTTTTATTTTGCCATCTTCTGGCGCCAATAACTTTTTCATACTTTGGTGTACGGAGCTGTGGGTAGTGTGGTAGTGGTGACTGTGCGACCTTTTGATCACTTTTTATGAATTTTTTTATATTTTTCAATTTTTGTTGTCCCTGGATCCGACAGTAAATCTTCTGACTTGGGTCAGACAATTCCATCTAGCTTATCTTGCATAGCAAGAGAAAGGCGAGGGGGAGGAGGCAGACAGCACACTACAGACAGGTTCAGCTATGCCTCTAGCAGGGTGGAGAGGACACAGCAGTAGCTGCTCTACAAACAAAACAAGCTCATGATCCCAGGGGAGGGGGTGGCATAGCAGTGCTGACATCTCTTTTTTGTGTCAGATATTAGTAGAATCTTCAGGAGCTAAATGAAATTGTAGATAAACCCTGTACCCTGATAATCTAAGCACATTGTCAGCACACAGCATCTCACAGCACACTCTGGAATTTTACACTGTCCATCACTGAGTGATAGGAGCTAAAATATTGTTCTTAGCAGCAGCATCTCTAACCAACTACCCTGCAAGATCAAAGCTGTACCAAATTAAAGAAAGTTTACATTGTTGGTAGTTTTTTGAACAAACGCTTACTTGATATGGGAGAAAACTCGGAAGATACTTGCAGCTCATCAGGTAAGCTGTTATTATAAGTAGAAAATGCAGTCTTGATTTCACCAGTTAAATTGTAATTTATATAGTCAATGCCTGTCTGGTTGTTTGGGTAATCATAGATTCCAGAGGTATTGACTATTGTGCTTCCTTTGCTGTGAATGAAAGAGAGAAAAAGACAACAATAAGCATCTCATAGAATTTCTGATTTCTGCTCTTGTTGTGGTCAGTAAGTTACAGTCCCATATGGCTCAGTTTATGCCAATATTTGTAGTGTCCATCGCTAAGATCCATCATTTATAAGAGCAATAATAAAAGCATTGGCAGCGAATATTTTATCTGTTGTAAATAAGGGAGGTGTGATGGAAGGGGAACTCACATCCATGCTAATGGGAATGGATGATAAACAGAACGGCTTAGGTTTTTTTTTAAAATTTTAAAAAAGCGCACACTACTTGTTTTGCATTAGCTCTTACAGCTCAGCCCCAATGAAACATAAAATTATTTTTATATCATTGTTTTTTTTTATCTTATTAATTTTTAGATGTTTATGTCGCTATTGAGATCATCATACTTCCTGTAATTTGTCTCCAACTCCAAATAAATGCGTAACATATAAAACATATAAATGCAGTATACAGTAGTAGTTAATTTCCCATGAAAACAAATACTATATGAAATCCTTACTCCCCCGTACATACAATGTGTGTACCATACCTGAACCCATGTAGTATCATTTCCTTAAAGTATAGAGGTGCAAACTTCCAGTAAATTTCATGAAAAGGCTAAAAATGAAACAAAACATCTTAATGTAAATTTTTTTCATAAACACATTTTTTTAGAGCTTTATAGGGTTGTCAGTGTTTTAGGGTAAGTGTTATAGTGAAAGGATTAAAGGGTTATTTTTAATAAGTGAAACATTTTAAGTATCACATATATACACGAGTATAAGCCTAGTTTTTCAGCACAAAAAAATGTGCTGAAAACCCAAACTCGGCTTATACTCGAGTAAAATAATATATCAAAACTCACCTTTCTGGCTTCATCCGTGCTGACTATATACTGGGACAGGGGGCTGCCTATATACTGGGGGATATGGGCTGGCAGGCTATATACTGGGGGCAGGTGCTGGCTATATACTATGGGGCAGGGTCTGGCAGGCTATATACTGGGGAGGCTGTGACCAATGCATTTCCCAGCCTCGGCTTATACTCGAGTCAATAGGTTTTCCCATGTTTTGTGGTAAAATTAGGGCCTCGGCTTATATTTGGGTCGGCTTATACTCAAGTATATACGGTACCCTGCTGATATACTTACCCCTTCAGCTAGCAGCCAGCTTTGGCCTTTTAGTCGGGACCAAAAGACAGAACTTTTTTATTATGTCATTGGTTTATGGCTTATTTTTTTGCAAGACATTTTGTACTCTTTGGGGATGTTGATTTGGGTTGCTGCATGACTGAATTGACTGAGTTTTTATTAACTCTTTCTGGGGTTGAGCACATTAAAAAAACATTCACAATAACATTCTGCATGGTACAAGAATGCATTTGTATACAGTTTGTTAGAATTTTTATAACTAAGCTGGTTACATAAAGGGAGTTCTAGCTATGGTGAGCACAGTTATATTTATGGTTCTGGGAGTTCCAGCTATAGTGAGTAGAGTTGTAATTATAGTTCTGGGAGTTCTAGCTATGGTGAGTACAGTTATATTTATGGTTCTGGGAGTTCCAGCTATAGTGAGTAGAGTTGTAATTATAGTTCTGGGAGTTCTAGCTGTGGTGAGTAGAGTTATATTTATGGTTCTGGGAGTTCTAGCTATGGTGAGTACAGTTATATTTATGGTTCTGGGAGTTATAGCTATGGTGAGAAGAGCTATATTTATGGTTCTGGGAGTTCCAGCTATAGTGAGTAGAGTTGTAATTATGGTTCTGGGAGTTCTAGCTGTGGTGAGTACAGTTATATTTATGGTTCTGGGAGTTCCAGCTATGGTGAGTAGAGTTATAATTATGGTTCTGGGAGTTCTAGCTATGGTGAGTAGAGTTATATTTATGGTTCTGGGAGTTCTAGCTGTGGTGAGTACAGTTATATTTATGGTTCTGGGAGTTCTAGCTATGGTGAGTAGAGTTATATTTATGGTTCTGGGAGTTCTAGCTGTGGTGAGTACAGTTATATTTATGGTTCTGGGAGTTCTAGCTGTGGTGAGTAGAGTTATATTTATGGTTCTGGGAGTTCTAGCTGTGGTGAGTACAGTTATATTTATGGTTCTGGGAGTTCTAGCTGTGGTGAGTAGAGTTATATTTATGGTTCTGGGAGTTCCAGCTATGGTGAGTAGAGTTATAATTATGGTTCTGGGAGTTCTAGCTGTGGTGAGTACAGTTATATTTATGGTTCTGGGAGTTCCAGCTATGGTGAGTAGAGTTATAATTATGGTTCTGGGAGTTCTAGCTATGGTGAGTAGAGTTATATTTATGGTTCTGGGAGTTCTAGCTGTGGTGAGTACAGTTATAATTATGGTTCTGTGAGTTCTAGCTGTGGTGAGTAGAGTTATATTTATGGTTCTGGGAGTTCCAGCTATGGTGAGTAGAGTTATAATTATGGTTCTGGGAGTTCTAGCTATGGTGAGTAGAGTTATATTTATGGTTCTGGGAGTTCTAGCTGTGGTGAGTACAGTTATAATTATGGTTCTGGGAGTTCTAGCTATGGTGAGTAGAGTTATATTTATGGTTCTGGGAGTTCCAGCTATGATGAGTAGAGTTATATTTATGGTTCTGGGAGTTCCAGCTATGGTGAGTAGAGTTATATTTATGGTTCTGGGAGTTCCAGCTATGGTGAGTAGAGTTATATTTATGGTTCTGGGAGTTCCAGCTATGGTGAGTAGAGTTATATTTATGGTTCTGGGAGTTCTAGCTGTGGTGAGCACAGTTATATTTATGGTTCTGGGAGTTCTAGCTGTGGTGAGTAGAGTTATATTTATGGTTCTGGGAGTTCTAGCTGTGGTGAGAAGAGCTATATTTATGGATCTGGGAGTTCCAGCTATAGTGAGTAGAGTTGTAATTATGGTTCTGGGAGTTCTAGCTGTGGTGAGTACAGTTATATTTATGGTTCTGGGAGTTCCAGCTATGGTGAGTAGAGTTATAATTATGGTTCTGGGAGTTCTAGCTATGGTGAGTAGAGTTATATTTATGGTTCTAGGAGTTCTAGCTATGGTGAGTACAGTTATAATTATGGTTCTGGGAGTTCTAGCTATGGTGAGTACAGTTATATTTATGGTTCTGGGAGTTCCAGCTATGGTGAGTAGAGTTATAATTATGGTTCTGGGAGTTCTAGCTATGGTGAGTACAGTTATATTTATGGTTCTGGGAGTTCTAGCTGTGGTGAGTACAGTTATAATTATGGTTCTGGGAGTTCCAGCTATGGTGAGTAGAGTTATATTTATGGTTCTGGGAGTTCCAGCTATGATGAGTAGAGTTATATTTATGGTTCTGGGAGTTCCAGTTATGGTGAGTAGAGTTATATTTATGGTTCTGGGAGTTCCAGCTATGGTGAGTAGAGTTATATTTATGGTTCTGGGAGTTCCAGCTATGGTGAGTAGAGTTATATTTATGGTTCTGGGAGTCCTAGCTATGGTGAGTAGAGTTATATTTATGGTTCTGGGAGTTCTAGCTGTGGTGAGTAGAGTTATATTTATGGTTCTGGGAGTTCTAGCTGTGGTGAGTAGAGTTGTATTTATGGTTCTGGGAGTTCTAGCTGTGGTGAGTAGAGTTATATTTATGGATCTGGGAGTTCTAGCTGTGATGAGTAGAGTTATATTTATGGTTCTGGGAGTTCTAGCTATGGTGAGTAGAGTTATATTTATGGTTCTGGGAGTTCTAGCTATGGTGAGTAGAGTTATAATTATGGTTCTGGGAGTTCTAGCTGTGGTGAGTAGAGTTATATTTATGGTTCTGGGAGTTCTAGCTGTGCTGAGCACAGTTATATTTATGGTTCTGGGAGTTCTAGCTGTGGTGAGTAGAGTTATATTTATGGTTCTGGGAGTTCTAGCTGTGGTGAGTAGAGTTATATTTATGGTTCTGGGAGTTCTAGCTGTGGTGAGTAGAGTTATATTTATGGTTCTGGGAGTTCTAGCTGTGGTGAGTAGAGTTATATTTATGGATCTGGGAGTTCTAGCTGTGGTGAGTAGAGTTATATTTATGGATCTGGGAGTTCTAGCTATGGTGAGCACAGTTATATTTATGGTTCTGGGAATTACACGCTATCAGAATGTACTGGGCTCCTGCTCCAATCAGCTTCTGGATGCAAACATTACAAGCAACTTTCATGGGAAAACGGAAATATCCATCGGCAATAGCTCATGTACAGTAAAAAAAAGTTTAATCCACTATTATTTATATAATGTAAAATACAATTTTTCCTTATATTTCTCTTGAACTACATAGAAATCTGCTCTTATCTCTTATTATTTCAAAGAAAAAGGTGTGAAAATGGGATGGAGATGGATTTACATTGGTGCAGTAATATGCTGACTACTGTAATATACAGAGAAAGAATGGAAAAAGTGGGCAGCACTCCAAGGTTCAAATCAGAAGGTGGTGATCTTTATTGAAACTAGTGGGGACGTTTTGGTGTTAGACACCGTTTTCTAGCTGTAATATACAGTTTTCCCATGATGCGCTTAAAGGTTAAAGGTGCAGTCCTAGAATTTTTTAAAAATAAAATTACTAAAAACTTTCCAGTTCCTAGATAAATGAGGGGATTTCTCTCCTCTACAATATGAAATGCATGTATGTCATTAATGAGCTAAGTATATACCATCATGTAATGTGTGTTCTATTTTGTAGTTTTAAATATAGATGATATAAGATTATTTGTTCTACTATGCTGTCTGTCCTATTTTTTGGGGGTGGATCCTTATACAGGTATAGCTCTTCAAATTCTGGTGCACTTTGGATTTTTTATCTTTACTCCCATAGTTCCTCAGCCATCAGGACTATTAGCTTTAGCACTCAAATGCTAAATAAACTCTTTATTGTCAGGTGGGAGGTCCTAAAATTGCTTCTTCCAGCTGTGCTGCTGATTGTTAGTTTTATAAATACAATTACAAAGTCACCACTTTATCTATACACTTTTAAAGTATATATTCGCTGGATTAGAATGACATTTAAAAAAAAGCCTCTGCTTGTTCCTTTTACATACATCTTTTTACCTTAAAAATCTCTTCCTTAAGGTTGATAAATTCTTGTGAAGAGTCATTTGCATATTGTGGAATATATGTTCTATTCAATGAGACTTGAACATTAATGCTCTTATAGGGAGCCATCTTGTTATCTAAAATTGAAAAATGTTTAAAGTCAGGAAAAACAGTTATAGACTTTCATAAATAAGTAAAAACATCACATTGGGGGACATGTATCTTAGTTTTATTATAATTGAGACTTTTTTGAAGGTCTTTTTTGCGCCTTATTGCGTATTATCTTGTCTTTTTTTCTTGTGATACATGTTTAACTTATCCTGCCCTGGCAGGTGCAACTTTTGGCTTCATTTTGAGACTTTTTTGTTCAAATGTCTCAAAACCACATGGACACAAGCCATGTGAGGGGGTTATATACAGGAGAGGATACAAGCCATGTGTGGGGGTTATATACAGGAGAGGATACAAGCCATGTGAGGGGGTTATATACAGGATAGGATACAAGCCATGTTAGGGGGTTATATACAGGAGAGGATACAAGCCATGTGAGGGGGTTATATACAGGAGAGGACACAAGCCATGTGAGGGGGTTATATACAGGAGAGGATACAAGCCATGTGAGGGGGGTTATATACAGCAGAGGATACAAGCCATGTGAGAGGTTATACACAGGAGTGGACACAAGCCATGTGAGGGGGTCATATACAGCAGAGGATACAAGCCATGTGAGGGGGTTATATACAGGAGAGGATACAAGCCATGTGAGGGGTTATATACATGAGAGGATACAAGCCATGTGAGGGGGTCATATACAGCAGAGGATACAAGCCATGTGAGAGGTTATACACAGGAGTGGACACAAGCCATGTGAGGGGTTATATACATGAGAGGATACAAGCCATGTTAAGGGTTATATACAGGAGAGGATACAAGCCATGTGAGGGGTTATATACAGGAGAGAATACAAGCCATGTGAGGGGGTTATATACAGGAGAGGATACAAGCCATGTGAGGGGGTTATATACAGGAGAGGATACAAGCCATGTGAGGAGGTTATATACAGGAGAGGATACAAGCCATGTGAGGGGTTTATATACAGGAGAGGCCACAAGCCATGTGAGGGGGTTATATACAGGAGAGGATACAAGCCATGTGAGGGGGTTATATACAGGAGATGATACAAGCCATGTGAGGGGGTTATATACAGGAGAGGATACAAGCCATGTGAGGGGTTTATATACAGGAGAGAACACAAGCCATGTGAGGGGGTTATATACAGGAGAGGATATAAGCCATGTGAGGGGGTTATATACAGGAGAGGACACAAACCATGTGAGAGGGTTATATACAGGAGAGGATACAAGCCATGTGAGGGGGTTATATACAGGAGAGGACACAAGCCATGTGAGAGGGTTATAAACAGGAGCAGACACTACTGTAAATTTTGGATTTGAGGCCATGGTGTGCATTTTAAGGCCCTTCAGCATATGATGGTGCGGTCACACTTTGTGACAACTGCTGAAAAGAAGAGATTTGCCTACTTACATTGCTCTCAACATGGTGTTTACAAAATGCATCTGTTTACAAGATGCTAACATCCACGTTAACATAGCATTAAGTAATGCATGTGTTACAATGGTGTTAACATGGTGTTAGTTCATGTGTTTCGTAAAAGCCATGTTGACTGCAATGTAATTAGGCAAATCTCCTCTTCTAAACTGTTGTGATGCGTTTGAAAACGCATGTATTAACGCCACGTGTGACCGCAACCTTAGGAGTAACCAATAAATTTCAATAAAATGTGAATGCAAATTATTTATGAATTTAAAAGAAAAAAACAGACCATACTTTCATACCCAGCAGGTGTATGTGCAAAATTATAAACATTTCAAATCATGTGAAATAATTCCAATTTACATGTTACAATGTTAAAATAGGGCCTATGATAAAACATCGACCAGTTACAGATTTGCAGTGAAAAAGTCGCAAAAATAAAAAAATTGTGATACGTAAGGGAAAAGTTGAAAGAAACATCTGTAAAATAAAGATA
This sequence comes from Engystomops pustulosus, assembly GCF_040894005.1. Taxonomy (NCBI): domain Eukaryota; kingdom Metazoa; phylum Chordata; class Amphibia; order Anura; family Leptodactylidae; genus Engystomops; species Engystomops pustulosus. Next base: position 55,327,365 of record NC_092416.1, on the reverse strand, counting down.
CAGAAGGCTCTGCACAAGGTGCAGACCAAGGTGTATTGAAAATTTACAGGGTGAAAAGTCACAAAAACGACAAAGGGGAAAAAATTTGACAAATAAACTAGCAGAAATAAAGATATGTGTCCCCCAATGTCTCCCAAATGTGCAAAAATTATATTTATTTTAGTAGCTCTGCCCCTTTATTTATAATGAATGAAGATAAATTACAGACCTTTATATTATTGAAACACATATTTTTAGAAAGAATAAATTCAAGAACTTTGTCTCACCTATTATGACATGTACAAAATTGACTCCATATTGACAATTTACTCCAAATCTGTTCTGGGAACATTGCTGTGTGGTGTATTTCTTTGATGTTATTGAGGCTTCTGAAAGAAGTGTTTTAGCAGTGGATTCAGAGGAGAAGGTTTTAGTTGAGGCCTCTGTTGAATGGTGAATAATAGACGTCTCAGCAGCAGAAGAAACTAATACGCTCAAAACTGTTGTAGATTCTGATATTTCCATAGCAGAAGTTAAATGTGATGATTCTGTCCTAGTCAATGCCTTTGTCTCATCGGAGACAATTGAGGAAGATTGTACGGTATTCGTTGTTGATACCATCTGTGTTGCTGTTGATGTCATGTTAGTTTGTTCTGCACTAGACAAGTGCTGAGGAGATGATTCAGAAGAACTTGATGTTTGTTTTGATGAAGGAGATCCAACTGATTTTGTAGAAGTTATAGCTTCTGTTGATGCTGTCTCTCTGCCTCCAATCGATTGTGAAGTTTTAGTTAGTGATGAAGATGTTGAAGGTGCATAAACTGCTGAAACATCTTCAGTTGTAGAAGGCTGTGTCACTCTGGTAGGATGTGATGACTGTGATACACTTGTTGTCTTCTCTGTTTGAGCTTCAGTCGAAAGATGTTCTTTGCTTGGTGACAAAAAGCTAGATCTTGAAGTTTCTGAGGACTGATCAATAGAAGCTGAAGTTAAAGATTCTGCTAATGTTGATGGCTTTGTCTCATCAGAAAGGCTGGTTTTGGATTCTATGAAATCTGTTGATACCAAGTGTGTTACTGTTGATGTCATGGTACTTTGAAAGGCATTGGATAAATGGTGAGAAGTTGTAGCTGGTAGTTCCGAACTTGTATCAGATAAGAACGTTGATGATTCTATAAATAATGTGCTAGCCAACTCTTTTTCAGTGGAAGTAACTGCCCCCGTCAAAATCCCAGTAGTGAAAGCGGTGTCTGTTCCTGTTGATACAGTGGATGACATTTCTTCTGTAGTTGAAAGGCTAATGGTTTGAGCATTACTAGATTCAGTAGAAGTTGAAACCTCTGTTGATTCACCAAATAATTCTGTAGACGTCTTTGGCTTTATAGATGTTACTGTTATAAACGTATGTTCTAATGTCGGACCCAATGAAACTGAAGCGCTTGAGGTAAATGATATTGATTCTGTTTCTAAAGGCATGCTTGTTTCCTCAAATGATATTGAGGTGGTTGACCTTTCAGTTGATAGACTTTTTGCAGGTGTAGAAATCATCTCAGTTGGGGGACTTGATGTCACAGTTTCATGTACCTCGGGACTAAGTGAAGGTTCAGACCTTTCTGTTTTTACAATTGTTGTAGCTGGTAGTTCTGAAGTCGTGTAGGAGGGAGGATTAGTTTGTGTCATGGTTGATGAACCTTCAAAAAGGGTTGATTCTGGTAACATGGTGGATGACACTGTTGTAAAGTAAGTTGATGGTTCTGTGGATATTGTGCTAGTTATCTCCTTTTCAGTGGAAGTAACTGCCTCAGTTAAAAACCCAGTAGTGAAAGCGGTGTCTGTTCCTGTTGATACAGTGGATGACATTTCTTCTGTAGTTGAAAGGCTAATGGTTTGAGCAGTAATAGATTCAGTGGAAGGTGAAGCCTCTGTTGATTCACCAAATAATTCTGTAGACGTCTTTGGCACTAAAGATGTTACTGTTGTAGAGGTATGTTCTAATGTCGGACCCAGTGAAACTGAAGTGCTTGAGGAGGATGATGTCGATTCTGTTTCCAAAGGCATGCTTCTTTCCTCAAATGAAGTAGGTGTAATTGAAAATGTAGAAGATATTGGGGTTGACCTTTCAGTCGTAAGACTTGTTGCAGGTGTAGAAATCATCTCAGTTGGGGGACTTGATGTCACAGTTTCATGTACCTCGGGACTAAGTGAAGGTTCAGACCTTTCTGTTTTTACAATTGTTGTAGCTGGTAGTTCTGAAGTCGTGTAGGATGGAGTACTAGTTTGTGTCATGGTTGATGAACCTTCAAAAAGGGTTGATTCTGGTAACATGGTGGATGACACTGTTGTAAAGTAAGTTAATGGTTCTGTGGATATTGTGCTAGTTATCTCCTTTTCAGTGGAAGTAACTGCCTCAGTTAAAAACCCAGTAGTGAAAGCGGTGTCTGTTCCTGTTGATACAGTGGATGACATTTCTTCTCTAGTTGAAAGGCTAATGGTTTGAGCAGTAATAGATTCAGTAGAAGGTGAAGCCTCTGTTGATTCACCAAATAATTCTGTAGACGTCTTTGGCATTAAAGATGTTACTGTTGTAGAGGTATGTTCTAATGTCGGACCCAGTGAAACTAAAGTACTTGAGGAGGATGATGTCGATTCTGTTTCCAAAGGCATGCTTGTTTCCTCAAATGAAGTAGGTGTAATTGAAAATGTAGAAAATATTGAGGTGGTTGACCTTTCAGTTGATAGACTTGTTGCAGGTGTAGAAATCATCTCAGTTGGGGGACTTGATTTCACAGTTTTATGTACCTCGGGACTATTTGAAGGTTCAGACCTTTCTGTTTTTACAATTGTTGTTAGTGGAAGTTCTGAAGTCATAGAAGAAGGAGTACCAGATTGTGTCATGGTTGATGAACCTTCAAAAAGGGTTGATTCTGGTAACATGGTGGATGACACTGTTGAAAAGTAAGTTGATGGTTCTGTGGATATTGTGCTAGTTATCTCCTTTTCAGTGGAAGTAACTGCCTCAGTTAAAAACCCAGTAGTGAAAGCGGTGTCTGTTCCTGTTGATACAGTGGATGACATTTCTTCTGTAGTTGAAAGGCTAATGGTTTGAGCAGTAATAGATTCAGTAGAAGGTGAAGCCTCTGTTGATTCACCAAATAATTCTGTAGACGTCTTTGGCTTTAAAGATGTTACTGTTGTAGAAGTATGTTCTAATGTCGGACCCAATGAAACTAAAGTACTTGAGGGGGATGATATTGATTCTGTTTCCAAAGGCATGCTTGTTTCCTCAAATGAAGTAGGTGTAATTGAAAATGTAGAAAATATTGAGGTGGTTGACCTTTCAGTTGATAGACTTGTTGCAGGTGTAGAAATCATCTCAGTTGGGGGACTTGATGTCACAGTTTTATGTACCTCGGGACTATTTGAAGGTTCAGACCTTTCTGTTTTTACAATTGTTGTAAGTGGAAGTTCTGAAGTCATAGAAGAGGGAGTACCAGATTGTGTCATGGTTGATGAACCTTCAAAAAGGGTTGATTCTGGTAACATGGTGGATGACACTGTTGAAAAGTAAGTTGATGGTTCTGTGGATATTGTGCTAGTTATCTCCTTTTCAGTGGAAGTAACTGCCTCAGTTAAAAACCCAGTAGTGAAAGCGGTGTCTGTTCCTGTTGATACAGTGGATGACATTTCTTCTGTAGTTGAAAGGCTAATGGTTTGAGCAGTAATAGATTCAGTAGCAGTTGAAACCTCTGTTGATTCACCAAATAATTCTGTAGACGTCTTTGGCATTAAAGATGTTACTGTTGTAGAGGTATGTTCTAATGTCGGACCCAGTGAAACTGAAGTGCTTGAGGAGGATGATGTCGATTCTGTTTCCAAAGGCATGCTTGTTTCCTCAAATGAAGTAGGTGTAATTGAAAATGTAGAAGATATTGAGGTTGATCTTTCAGTCGTAAGACTTGTTGCAGGTGTAGAAATCATCTCAGTTGGGGGACTTGATGTCACAGTTTCATGTACCTCGGGACTAAGTGAAGGTTCAGACCTTTCTGTTTTTACAATTGTTGTAGCTGGTAGTTCTGAAGTCGTGTAGGATGGAGTACTAGTTTGTGTCATGGTTGATGAACCTTCAAAAAGGGTTGATTCTGGTAACATGGTGGATGACACTGTTGTAAAGTAAGTTGATGGTTCTGTGGATATTGTGCTAGTTATCTCCTTTTCAGTGGAAGTAACTGCCTCAGTTAAAAACCCAGTAGTGAAAGCGGTGTCTGTTCCTGTTGATACAGTGGATGACATTTCTTCTGTAGTTGAAAGGCTAATGGTTTGAGCAGTAATAGATTCAGCAGCAGTTGAAACCTCTGTTGATTCACCAAATAATTCTGTAGACGTCTTTGGCATTAAAGATGTTACTGTTGTAGAGGTATGTTCTAATGTCGGACCCAGTGAAACTAAAGTACTTGAGGAGGATGATGTCGATTCTGTTTCCAAAGGCATGCTTGTTTCCTCAAATGAAGTAGGTGTAATTGAAAATGTAGAAAATATTGAGGTGGTTGACCTTTCAGTTGATAGACTTGTTGCAGGTGTAGAAATCATCTCAGTTGGGGGACTTGATGTCACAGTTTTATGTACCTCGGGACTATTTGAAGGTTCAGACCTTTCTGTTTTTACAATTGTTGTTAGTGGAAGTTCTGAAGTCATAGAAGAAGGAGTACCAGATTGTGTCATGGTTGATGAACCTTCAAAAAGGGTTGATTCTGGTAACATGGTGGATGACACTGTTGAAAAGTAAGTTGATGGTTCTGTGGATATTGTGCTAGTTATCTCCTTTTCAGTGGAAGTAACTGCCTCAGTTAAAAACCCAGTAGTGAAAGCGGTGTCTGTTCCTGTTGATACAGTGGATGACATTTCTTCTGTAGTTGAAAGGCTAATGGTTTGAGCAGTAATAGATTCAGTAGAAGGTGAAGCCTCTGTTGATTCACCAAATAATTCTGTAGACGTCTTTGGCACTAAAGATGTTACTGTTGTAGAGGTATGTTCTAATGTCGGACCCAGTGAAACTGAAGTGCTTGAGGAGGATGATGTCGATTCTGTTTCCAAAGGCATGCTTGTTTCCTCAAATGAAGTAGGTGTAATTGAAAATGTAGAAGATATTGGGGTTGACCTTTCAGTCGTAAGACTTGTTGCAGGTGTAGAAATCATCTCAGTTGGGGGACTTGATGTCACAGTTTCATGTACCTCGGGACTAAGTGAAGGTTCAGACCTTTCTGTTTTTACAATTGTTGTAGCTGGTAGTTCTGAAGTCGTGTAGGATGGAGTACTAGTTTGTGTCATGGTTGATGAACCTTCAAAAAGGGTTGATTCTGGTAACATGGTGGATGACACTGTTGTAAAGTAAGTTGATGGTTCTGTGGATATTGTGCTAGTTATCTCCTTTTCAGTGGAAGTAACTGCCTCAGTTAAAAACCCAGTAGTGAAAGCGGTGTCTGTTCCTGTTGATACAGTGGATGGCATTTCTTCTCTAGTTGAAAGGCTAATGGTTTGAGCAGTAATAGATTCAGTAGAAGGTGAAGCCTCTGTTGATTCACCAAATAATTCTGTAGACGTCTTTGGCATTAAAGATGTTACTGTTGTAGAGGTATGTTCTAATGTTGGACCCTGTGAAACTAAAGTGCTTGAGGGAGATGATATTGATTCGGTTTCCAAAGGCATGCTTGTTTCCTCAAATGAAGTAGGTGTAATTGAAAATGTAGAAAATATTGAGGTGGTTGACCTTTCAGTTGATAGACTTGTTGCAGGTGTAGAAATCATCTCAGTTGGGGGACTTGATTTCACAGTTTCATGTACCTCGGGACTAAGTGAAGTTTCAGACCTTTCTGTTTTTACAATTGTTGTTAGTGGAAGTTCTGAAGTCATAGAAGAAGGAGTACCAGATTGTGTCATGGTTGATGAACCTTCAAAAAGGGTTGATTCTGGTAACATGGTGGATGACACTGTTGAAAAGTAAGTTGATGGTTCTGTGGATATTGTGCTAGTTATCTCCTTTTCAGTGGAAGTAACTGCCTCAGTTAAAAACCCAGTAGTGAAAGCGGTGTCTGTTCCTGTTGATACAGTGGATGACATTTCTTCTGTAGTTGAAAGGCTAATGGTTTGAGCAGTAATAGATTCAGTAGAAGGTGAAGCCTCTGTTGATTCACCAAATAATTCTGTAGACGTCTTTGGCACTAAAGATGTTACTGTTGTAGAGGTATGTTCTAATGTCGGACCCAGTGAAACTGAAGTGCTTGAGGAGGATGATGTCGATTCTGTTTCCAAAGGCATGCTTGTTTCCTCAAATGAAGTAGGTGTAATTGAAAATGTAGAAGATATTGAGGTTGACCTTTCAGTCGTAAGACTTGTTGCAGGTGTAGAAATCATCTCAGTTGGGGGACTTGATGTCACAGTTTCATGTACCTCGGGACTAAGTGAAGGTTCAGACCTTTCTGTTTTTACAATTGTTGTAGCTGGTAGTTCTGAAGTCGTGTAGGATGGAGTACTAGTTTGTGTCATGGTTGATGAAAATTCAAAAAGGGTTGATTCTGGTAACATGGTGGATGACACTGTTGTAAAGTAAGTTGATGGTTCTGTGGATATTGTGCTAGTTATCTCCTTTTCAGTGGAAGTAACTGCCTCAGTTAAAAACCCAGTAGTGAAAGCGGTGTCTGTTCCTGTTGATACAGTGGATGACATTTCTTCTGTAGTTGAAAGGCTAATGGTTTGAGCAGTAATAGATTCAGTAGCAGTTGAAACCTCTGTTGATTCACCAAATAATTCTGTAGACGTCTTTGGCATTAAAGATGTTACTGTTGTAGAGGTATGTTCTAATGTCGGACCCAGTGAAACTAAAGTACTTGAGGAGGATGATGTCGATTCTGTTTCCAAAGGCATGCTTGTTTCCTCAAATGAAGTAGGTGTAATTGAAAATGTAGAAAATATTGAGGTGGTTGACCTTTCAGTTGATAGACTTGTTGCAGGTGTAGAAATCATCTCAGTTGGGGGACTTGATGTCACAGTTTTATGTACCTCGGGACTATTTGAAGGTTCAGACCTTTCTGTTTTTACAATTGTTGTTAGTGGAAGTTCTGAAGTCATAGAAGAAGGAGTACCAGATTGTGTCATGGTTGATGAACCTTCAAAAAGGGTTGATTCTGGTAACATGGTGGATGACACTGTTGAAAAGTAAGTTGATGGTTCTGTGGATATTGTGCTAGTTATCTCCTTTTCAGTGGAAGTAACTGCCTCAGTTAAAAACCCAGTAGTGAAAGCGGTGTCTGTTCCTGTTGATACAGTGGATGACATTTCTTCTGTAGTTGAAAGGCTAATGGTTTGAGCAGTAATAGATTCAGTAGAAGGTGAAGCCTCTGTTGATTCACCAAATAATTCTGTAGACGTCTTTGGCTTTAAAGATGTTACTGTTGTAGAAGTATGTTCTAATGTCGGACCCAATGAAACTAAAGTACTTGAGGGGGATGATATTGATTCTGTTTCCAAAGGCATGCTTGTTTCCTCAAATGAAGTAGGTGTAATTGAAAATGTAGAAAATATTGAGGTGGTTGACCTTTCAGTTGATAGACTTGTTGCAGGTGTAGAAATCATCTCAGTTGGGGGACTTGATGTCACAGTTTTATGTACCTCGGGACTATTTGAAGGTTCAGACCTTTCTGTTTTTACAATTGTTGTAAGTGGAAGTTCTGAAGTCATAGAAGAGGGAGTACCAGATTGTGTCATGGTTGATGAACCTTCAAAAAGGGTTGATTCTGGTAACATGGTGGATGACACTGTTGAAAAGTAAGTTGATGGTTCTGTGGATATTGTGCTAGTTATCTCCTTTTCAGTGGAAGTAACTGCCTCAGTTAAAAACCCAGTAGTGAAAGCGGTGTCTGTTCCTGTTGATACAGTGGATGACATTTCTTCTGTAGTTGAAAGGCTAATGGTTTGAGCAGTAATAGATTCAGCAGCAGTTGAAACCTCTGTTGATTCACCAAATAATTCTGTAGACGTCTTTGGCATTAAAGATGTTACTGTTGTAGAGGTATGTTCTAATGTCGGACCCAGTGAAACTAAAGTACTTGAGGAGGATGATGTCGATTCTGTTTCCAAAGGCATGCTTGTTTCCTCAAATGAAGTAGGTGTAATTGAAAATGTAGAAAATATTGAGGTTGACCTTTCAGTCGTAAGACTTGTTGCAGGTGTAGAAATCATCTCAGTTGGGGGACTTGATGTCACAGTTTCATGTACCTCGGGACTAAGTGAAGGTTCAGACCTTTCTGTTTTTACAATTGTTGTAGCTGGTAGTTCTGAAGTCGTGTAGGATGGAGTACTAGTTTGTGTCATGGTTGATGAACCTTCAAAAAGGGTTGATTCTGGTAACATGGTGGATGACACTGTTGTAAAGTAAGTTGATGGTTCTGTGGATATTGTGCTAGTTATCTCCTTTTCAGTGGAAGTAACTGCCTCAGTTAAAAACCCAGTAGTGAAAGCGGTGTCTGTTCCTGTTGATACAGTGGATGACATTTCTTCTGTAGTTGAAAGGCTAATGGTTTGAGCAGTAATAGATTCAGCAGCAGTTGAAACCTCTGTTGATTCACCAAATAATTCTGTAGACGTCTTTGGCATTAAAGATGTTACTGTTGTAGAGGTATGTTCTAATGTCGGACCCAGTGAAACTAAAGTACTTGAGGAGGATGATGTCGATTCTGTTTCCAAAGGCATGCTTGTTTCCTCAAATGAAGTAGGTGTAATTGAAAATGTAGAAAATATTGAGGTGGTTGACCTTTCAGTTGATAGACTTGTTGCAGGTGTAGAAATCATCTCAGTTGGGGGACTTGATGTCACAGTTTTATGTACCTCGGGACTATTTGAAGGTTCAGACCTTTCTGTTTTTACAATTGTTGTTAGTGGAAGTTCTGAAGTCATAGAAGAAGGAGTACCAGATTGTGTCATGGTTGATGAACCTTCAAAAAGGGTTGATTCTGGTAACATGGTGGATGACACTGTTGAAAAGTAAGTTGATGGTTCTGTGGATATTGTGCTAGTTATCTCCTTTTCAGTGGAAGTAACTGCCTCAGTTAAAAACCCAGTAGTGAAAGCGGTGTCTGTTCCTGTTGATACAGTGGATGACATTTCTTCTGTAGTTGAAAGGCTAATGGTTTGAGCAGTAATAGATTCAGTAGAAGGTGAAGCCTCTGTTGATTCACCAAATAATTCTGTAGACGTCTTTGGCTTTAAAGATGTTACTGTTGTAGAAGTATGTTCTAATGTCGGACCCAATGAAACTAAAGTACTTGAGGGGGATGATATTGATTCTGTTTCCAAAGGCATGCTTGTTTCCTCAAATGAAGTAGGTGTAATTGAAAATGTAGAAAATATTGAGGTGGTTGACCTTTCAGTTGATAGACTTGTTGCAGGTGTAGAAATCATCTCAGTTGGGGGACTTGATGTCACAGTTTTATGTACCTCGGGACTATTTGAAGGTTCAGACCTTTCTGTTTTTACAATTGTTGTAAGTGGAAGTTCTGAAGTCATAGAAGAGGGAGTACCAGATTGTGTCATGGTTGATGAACCTTCAAAAAGGGTTGATTCTGGTAACATGGTGGATGACACTGTTGAAAAGTAAGTTGATGGTTCTGTGGATATTGTGCTAGTTATCTCCTTTTCAGTGGAAGTAACTGCCTCAGTTAAAAACCCAGTAGTGAAAGCGGTGTCTGTTCCTGTTGATACAGTGGATGACATTTCTTCTGTAGTTGAAAGGCTAATGGTTTGAGCAGTAATAGATTCAGTAGAAGGTGAAGCCTCTGTTGATTCACCAAATAATTCTGTAGACGTCTTTGGCTTTAAAGATGTTACTGTTGTAGAAGTATGTTCTAATGTCGGACCCAATGAAACTAAAGTACTTGAGGGGGATGATATTGATTCTGTTTCCAAAGGCATGCTTGTTTCCTCAAATGAAGTAGGTGTAATTGAAAATGTAGAAAATATTGAGGTGGTTGACCTTTCAGTTGATAGACTTGTTGCAGGTGTAGAAATCATCTCAGTTGGGGGACTTGATGTCACAGTTTTATGTACCTCGGGACTATTTGAAGGTTCAGACCTTTCTGTTTTTACAATTGTTGTAAGTGGAAGTTCTGAAGTCATAGAAGAGGGAGTACCAGATTGTGTCATGGTTGATGAACCTTCAAAAAGGGTTGATTCTGGTAACATGGTGGATGACACTGTTGAAAAGTAAGTTGATGGTTCTGTGGATATTGTGCTAGTTATCTCCTTTTCAGTGGAAGTAACTGCCTCAGTTAAAAACCCAGTAGTGAAAGCGGTGTCTGTTCCTGTTGATACAGTGGATGACATTTCTTCTGTAGTTGAAAGGCTAATGGTTTGAGCAGTAATAGATTCAGTAGAAGGTGAAGCCTCTGTTGATTCACCAAATAATTCTGTAGACGTCTTTGGCTTTAAAGATGTTACTGTTGTAGAAGTATGTTCTAATGTCGGACCCAATGAAACTAAAGTACTTGAGGGGGATGATATTGATTCTGTTTCCAAAGGCATGCTTGTTTCCTCAAATGAAGTAGGTGTAATTGAAAATGTAGAAAATATTGAGGTGGTTGACCTTTCAGTTGATAGACTTGTTGCAGGTGTAGAAATCATCTCAGTTGGGGGACTTGATGTCACAGTTTTATGTACCTCGGGACTATTTGAAGGTTCAGACCTTTCTGTTTTTACAATTGTTGTAAGTGGAAGTTCTGAAGTCATAGAAGAGGGAGTACCAGATTGTGTCATGGTTGATGAACCTTCAAAAAGGGTTGATTCTGGTAACATGGTGGATGACACTGTTGAAAAGTAAGTTGATGGTTCTGTGGATATTGTGCTAGTTATCTCCTTTTCAGTGGAAGTAACTGCCTCAGTTAAAAACCCAGTAGTGAAAGCGGTGTCTGTTCCTGTTGATACAGTGGATGACATTTCTTCTGTAGTTGAAAGGCTAATGGTTTGAGCAGTAATAGATTCAGTAGCAGTTGAAACCTCTGTTGATTCACCAAATAATTCTGTAGACGTCTTTGGCATTAAAGATGTTACTGTTGTAGAGGTATGTTCTAATGTCGGACCCAGTGAAACTGAAGTGCTTGAGGAGGATGATGTCGATTCTGTTTCCAAAGGCATGCTTGTTTCCTCAAATGAAGTAGGTGTAATTGAAAATGTAGAAGATATTGAGGTTGACCTTTCAGTCGTAAGACTTGTTGCAGGTGTAGAAATCATCTCAGTTGGGGGACTTGATGTCACAGTTTCATGTACCTCGGGACTAAGTGAAGGTTCAGACCTTTCTGTTTTTACAATTGTTGTAGCTGGTAGTTCTGAAGTCGTGTAGGATGGAGTACTAGTTTGTGTCATGGTTGATGAACCTTCAAAAAGGGTTGGTTCTGGTAACATGGTGGATGACACTGTTGTAAAGTAAATTGATGGTTCTGTGGATATTGTGCTAGTTATCTCCTTTTCAGTGGAAGTAACTGCCTCAGTTAAAAACCCAGTAGTGAAAGCGGTGTCTGTTCCTGTTGATACAGTGGATGACATTTCTTCTGTAGTTGAAAGGCTAACGGTTTGAGCAGTAATAGATTCAGTAGAAGGTGAAGCCTCTGTTGATTCACCAAATAATTCTGTAGACGTCTTTGGCATTAAAGATGTTACTGTTGTAGAGGTATGTTCTAATGTCGGACCCAGTGAAACTAAAGTACTTGAGGGAGATGATATTGATTCGGTTGTCACAGGCATGCTTGTTTCCTCAAATGAAGTAGGTGTAATTGAAAATGTAGAAAATATTGAGGTGGTTGACCTTTCAGTTGATAGACTTGTTGCAGGTGTAGAAATCATCTTAGTTGGAGGACTTGATGTCACAGTTTCATGTACCTCGGGACTATTTGAAGTTTCAGACCTTTCTGTTTTTACAATTGTTGTTAGTGGAAGTTCTGAAGTCATAGAAGAAGGAGTACCAGATTGTGTCATGGTTGATGAACCTTCAAAAAGGGTTGATTTTGGTAACATGGTGGATGACACTGTTGAAAAGTAAGTTGATGGTTCTGTGGATATTGTGCTAGTTATCTCCTTTTCAGTGGAAGTAACTGCCTCAGTTAAAAACCCGGTAGTGAAAGCGCTGTCTGTTCCTGTTGATACAGTGGATGACATTTCTTCTGTAGTTGAAAGACTAACGGTTTGAGCAGTAATAGATTCAGTAGAAGGTGAAGCCTCTGTTGATTCATCAAATAATTCTGTAGACGTCTTTGGCACTAAAGATGTTACTGTTGTAGAGGTATGTTCTAATGTCGGACCCAGTGAAACTGAAGTGCTTGAGGAGGATGATGTCGATTCTGTTTCCAAAGGCATGCCTGTTTCCTCAAATGAAGTAGGTGTAATTGAAAATGTAGAAGATATTGAGGTTGACCTTTCAGTCGTAAGACTTGTTGCAGGTGTAGAAATCATCTCAGTTGGGGGACTTGATGTCACAGTTTCATGTACCTCGGGACTAAGTGAAGGTTCAGACCTTTCTGTTTTTACAATTGTTGTAGCTGGTAGTTCTGAAGTCGTGTAGGATGGAGTACTAGTTTGTGTCATGGTTGATGAACCTTCAAAAAGGGTTGATTCTGGTAACATGGTAGATGACACTGTTGTAAAGTAAGTTGATGGTTCTGTGGATATTGTGTTAGTTATCTCCTTTTTAGTTGAAGTAACTGCCTCAGTTATCAACCCAGTAGTGAAAGCGGTGTCTGTTCCTGTTGATACAGTGGATGACATTTCTTCTGTAGTTGAAAGGCTAACGGTTTGAGCAGTAATAGATTCAGTAGAAGGTAAAGCCTCTGTTGATTCACCAAATAATTCTGTAGACGTCATTGGCTTTAAAGATGTTACTGTTGTAGAGGTATGTTCTAATGTCGGACCCAATGAAACTAAAGTACTTGAAGGAAATGATATTGATTCTGTTTCCAAAGGCATGCTTGTTTCCTCAAATGAAGTAGGTGTAATTGAAAATGTAGAAAATATTGAGGTGGTTGACCTTTCAGTTGATAGACTTGTTGCAGGTGTAGAAATCATCTCAGTTGGGGGACTTGATGTCACAGTTTCATGTACCTCGGGACTATTTGAAGGTTCAGACCTTTCTGTTTTTACAATTGTTTTTAGTGGAAGTTCTGAAGTCATAGAAGAGGGAGTACCAGATTGTGTCATGGTTAATGAACCTTCAAAAAGGGTTGATTCTGGTAACATGGTGGATGACACTGTTGAAAAGTAAGTTGATGGTTCTGTGGATATTGTGCTAGTTATCTCATTTTTAGTGGAAGTAACTGCCTCCGTTATAAACCCAGTAGTGAAAGCGGTGTCTGTTACTGTTGATACAGTGGATGACATTTCTACTGTAGTTGAAAGGCTAATGGTTTGAGCAGTAATAGATTCAGTAGCAGTTGAAACCTCTGTTGATTCACCAAATAATTCTGTATACGTCTTTGGCATTAAAGATGTTACTGTTGTAGAGGTATGTTCTAATGTCGGACCCAGTGAAACTGAAGTGCTTGAGGAGAATGATGTCGATTCTGTTTCCAAAGGCATGCTTGTTTCCTCAAATGAAACAGGTATAATTGAAAATGTAGAAGATATTGAGGTGGTTGACCTTTCAGTCGTAAGACTTGTTGCAGGTGTAGAAATCATCTCAGTTGGGGATCGTGATGTCATAGTTTCATGTACCTCGGGACTAAGTGAAGGTTCAGACCTTTCTGTTTTTACAATTGTTGTTACTGGAAGTTCTGAAGTCGTAGAAGAGGGAGTACTAGATTGTATTATGGTTGATGAACCTTCAAAAAGGGTTGATTCTGGTAACATGGTGGATGACACTGTTGAAAAGTAAGTTGATGGTTCTGTGGATATTGTGTTAGTTATCTCCTTTTTAGTTGAAGTAACTGCCTCAGTTATCAACCCAGTAGTGAAAGCGGTGTCTGTTCCTGTTGATACAGTGGATAACATTTCTTCTGTAGTTGAAAGGCTAATGGTTTGAGCAGTAATAGATTCAGTAGAAGGTGAAGCCTCTGTTGATTCACCAAATAATTCTGTAGACGTCTTTGGCTTTAAAGATGTTACTGTTGTAGAAGTATGTTCTAATGTTGGACCCAATGAAACTAAAGTACTTGAGGGGGATGATATTGATTCTGTTTCCAAAGGCATGCTTGTTTCCTCAAATGAAGTAGGTGTAATTGAAAATGTAAAAAATATTGAGGTGGTTGACCTTTCAGTTGATAGACTTGTTGCAGGTGTAGAAATCATCTCAGTTGGGGGACTTGATGTCACAGTTTTATGTACCTCGGGACTATTTGAAGGTTCAGACCTTTCTGTTTTTACAATTGTTGTAAGTGGAAGTTCTGAAGTCATAGAAGAGGGAGTACCAGATTGTGTCATGGTTGATGAACCTTCAAAAAGGGTTGATTCTGGTAACATGGTGGATGACACTGTTGAAAAGTAAGTTGATGGTTCTGTGGATATTGTGCTAGTTATCTCCTTTTCAGTGGAAGTAACTGCCTCAGTTAAAAACCCAGTAGTGAAAGCGGTGTCTGTTCCTGTTGATACAGTGGATGACATTTCTTCTGTAGTTGAAAGGCTAATGGTTTGAGCAGTAATAGATTCAGTAGAAGGTGAAGCCTCTGTTGATTCACCAAATAATTCTGTAGACGTCTTTGGCATTAAAGATGTTACTGTTGTAGAGGTATGTTCTAATGTCGGACCCAGTGAAACTGAAGTGCTTGAGGAGGATGATGTCGATTCTGTTTCCAAAGGCATGCTTGTTTCCTCAAATGAAGTAGGTGTAATTGAAAATGTAGAAGATATTGAGGTTGACCTTTCAGTCGTATGACTTGTTGCAGGTGTAGAAATCATCTCAGTTGGGGGACTTGATGTCACAGTTTCATGTACCTCGGGACTAAGTGAAGGTTCAGACCTTTCTGTTTTTACAATTGTTGTAGCTGGTAGTTCTGAAGTCGTGTAGGATGGAGTACTAGTTTGTGTCATGGTTGATGAACCTTCAAAAAGGGTTGATTCTGGTAACATGGTGGATGACACTGTTGTAAAGTAAGTTGATGGTTCTGTGGATATTGTGCTAGTTATCTCCTTTTCAGTGGAAGTAACTGCCTCAGTTAAAAACCCAGTAGTGAAAGCGGTGTCTGTTCCTGTTGATACAGTGGATGACATTTCTTCTGTAGTTGAAAGGCTAATGGTTTGAGCAGTAATAGATTCAGTAGCAGTTGAAACCTCTGTTGATTCACCAAATAATTCTGTAGACGTCTTTGGCATTAAAGATGTTACTGTTGTAGAGGTATGTTCTAATGTCGGACCCAGTGAAACTGAAGTGCTTGAGGAGGATGATGTCGATTCTGTTTCCAAAGGCATGCTTGTTTCCTCAAATGAAGTAGGTGTAATTGAAAATGTAGAAGACATTGAGGTGGTTGACCTTTCAGTCGTAAGACTTGTTGCAGGTGTAGAAATCATCTCAGTTGGGGGACTTGATGTCACAGTTTCATGTACCTCGGGACTAAGTGAAGGTTCAGACCTTTCTGTTTTTACAATTGTTGTAGCTGGTAGTTCTGAAGTCATGTAGGATGGAGTACTAGATTGTATTATGGTTGATGAACCTTCAAAAAAGGTTGATTCTGGTGACATGGTGGATGACACTGTTGAAAAGTAAGTTGATGGTTCTGTGGATATTGTGTTAGTTATCTCCTTTTTAGTTGAAGTAACTGCCTCAGTTATCAACCCAGTAGTGAAAGCGGTGTCTGTTCCTGTTGATACAGTGGATGACATTTCTTCTGTAGTTGAAAGGCTAATGGTTTGAGCAGTAATAGATTCAGTAGAAGGTGAAGCCTCTGTTGATTCATCAAATAATTCTGTAGACGTCATTGGCTTTAAAGATGTTACTGTTGTAGAAGTATGTTCTAATGTTGAACCCAATGAAACTAAAGTACTTGAGGGAGATGATATTGATTCTGTTTCCAAAGGCATGCTTGTTTCCTCAAATGAAGTAGGTGTAATTGAAAATGTAGAAAATATTGAGGTGGTTGACCTTTCAGTTGATAGACTTGTTGCAGGTGTAGAAATCATCTCAGTTGGGGGACTTGATGTCACAGTTTCATGTACCTCGGGACTATTTGAAGGTTCAGACCTTTCTGTTTTTACAATTGTTGTTAGTGGAAGTTCTGAAGTCATAGAAGAGGGAGTACCAGATTGTGTCATGGTTAATGAACCTTCAAAAAGGGTTGATTCTGGTAACATGGTGGATGACACTGTTGAAAAGTAAGTTGATGGTTCTGTGGATATTGTGCTAGTTATCTCCTTTTCAGTGGAAGTAACTGCCTCAGTTAAAAACCCAGTAGTGAAAGCGGTGTCTGTTACTGTTGATACAGTGGATGACATTTCTACTGTAGTTGAAAGGCTAATGGTTTGAGCAGTAATAGACTCAGTAGCAGTTGAAACCTCTGTTGATTCACCAAATAATTCTGTAGACGTCTTTGGCATTAAAGATGTTACTGTTGTAGAGGTATGTTCTAATGTCGGACCCAGTGAAACTGAAGTGCTTGAGGAGGATGATGTTGATTCTGTTTCCAAAGGCATGCTTGTTTCCTCAAATGAAGTAGGTATAATTGAAAATGTAGAAGATATTGAGGTGGTTGACCTTTTAGTTGATAGACTTGTTGCAGGTGTAGAAATCATCTCAGTTGGGGGACTTGATGTCACAGTTTCATGTACCTCGGGACTAAGTGAAGGTTCAGACCTTTCTGTTTTTACAATTGTTGTTACTGGAAGTTCTGAAGTCGTAGAAGAGGGAGTACTAGATTGTGTCATGGTTGACGAACCTTCAAAAAGGGTTGATTCTGGTAACACGGTGGATGACACTGTTGAAAAGTAAGTTGATGTTTCTGTGGATATTGTGCTAGTTATCTCATTTTTAGTGGAAGTAACTGCCTCAGTTATAAACCCAGAAGTGAAAGCGGTGTCTGTTCCTGTTGATAGAGCGGATGACACTTCTTCTGTAATTGAAAGGCTAATGGTTTGAGCAGTAAAAGATTCAGTATCAGTTGAAACCTCTGTTGATTCACCAAATAATTCTGTAGACGTCTTTGGCATTAAAGATGTTACTGTTGTAGAGGTATGTTCTAATGTCGGACCCAGTGAAACTGAAGTGCTTGAGGAGGATGATGTTGATTCTGTTTCCAAAGGCATGCTTGTTTCCTCAAATGAAGTAGGTGTAATTGAAAATGTAGAAGATATTGAGGTGGTTGACCTTTCAGTCGTAAGACTTGTTGCAGGTGTAGAAATCATCTCAGTTGGGGGACTTGATGTCACAGTTTCATGTACCTTGGGACTAAGTGAAGGTTCAGACCTTTCTGTTTTTACAATTGTTGTTAGTGGAAGTTCTGAAGTCATAGAAGAGGGAGTACCAGATTGTGTCATGGTTGATGTACCTTCAAAAAGGGTTGATTCTGCTAACATGGTGGATGACACTGTTGAAAAGTAAGTTGATGGTTCTGTGGATATTGTGTTAGTTATCTCCTTTTTAGTTGAAGTAACTGCCTCAGTTATCAACCCAGTAGTGAAAGCGGTGTCTGTTCCTGTTGATACATTGGATGACATTTCTTCTGTAGTTGAAAGGCTAATGGTTTGAGCAGTAATAGATTCAGTAGAAGGTGAAGCCTCTGTTGATTCACCAAATAATTCTGTAGACGTCTTTGGCTTTAAAGATGTTAACATTGTAGAAGTATGTTCTAATGTTGGACCCAATGAAACTAAAGTACTTGAGGGAGATGATATTGATTCTGTTTCCAAAGGCATGCTTGTTTCCTCAAATGAAGTAGGTGTAATTGAAAATGTAGAAAATATTGAGGTGGTTGACCTTTCAGTTGATAGACTTGTTGCAGGTGTAGAAATCATCTCAGTTGGGGGACTTGATGTCACAGTTTCATGTACCTCGGGACTAAGTGAAGGTTCAGACCTTTCTGTTTTTACAATTGTTGTTAGTGGAAGTTCTGAAGTCGTAGAAGAGGGAGTACCAGATTGTGTCATGGTTGATGAACCTTCAAAAAGGGTTGATTCTGGTAACATGGTGGATGACACTGTTGAAAAGTAAGTTGATGGTTCTGTGGATATTGTGCTAGTTATCTCATTTTTAGTGGAAGTAACTGCCTCAGTTATAAACCCAGTAGTGAAAGCGGTGTCTGTTCCTGTTGATACAGTGGATGACATTTCTTCTGTAGTTGAAAGGCTAATGGTTTGAGCAGTAATAGATTCAGTAGAAGGTGAAGCCTCTGTTGATTCACCAAATAATTCTGTAGACGTCTTTGGCATTAAAGATGTTACTGTTGTAGAGATATGTTCTAATGTCGGACCCAATAAAAATGAAGTGCTTGAGGAGGATGATGTCGATTCTGTTTCCAAAGGCATGCTTGTTTCCTCAAATGAAGTAGGTGTAATTGAAAATGTAGAAGATATTGAGGTGGTTGACCTTTCAGTTGTTAGACTTTTTGCAGTTGTAGAAATCATCTTATCGGAGAAGGTGGATGAACCTGTTGAGAAGGTAGTTGGTGGGTCTGTTGAAAATGTGTTGGTTTTCATTGATGTTAAAACAGTCCTCAGTTCTGCAGTAGATGGTATGTCCTCCGTTGTTGAAAATGTATGGGGTTCTCTTGTTGGTGATGATTCAGTATTTAGTTGAGTAAAGTTGTGTGACGTTTGATCTTCAGTAGACATGGTTGATGGAGTAGACTTTGATGCTGTTTCTGAAAGCATACTTTCTCCCACATTTGTTGTAGTTATTGAATATATTGAAAATGTTGAGATGGGAATATTTTCTGAGGTGAAACTAGGCTGTGTTGGTATAGAACTTGTAGATGATTCTGTTTCACACCTTTCTCCTGTGTACGAACTATTACAGCTGTAGAATAACAGACCGAAATTTATTATTATTGTGGTCAAAATGATTTAGCATAACACACTAAAGTAAAGTCGCTAGAAATAAATAATTAACTTTTTTAAAAAAAATTTAAACTAAATTTTAAAAACTAATTTAAAAACAATAGCCAAAATGTATTCTGTATTTCCAATATTAGTCCTTTCTCTATAGCCATACATTTTTTAAAATTTTTCCTTAAACCTTCAATTTTCTTAAACTTTAATTTTCATTCATCATAGCCATATGAGTGCTTGTGTTTTGCAGGCTAAGTTGCATCTTTAATGGCACTGTATTGGAGTGCATAGAATTTCTCGATGGACTTCTATTAACTCTAAATGAAAAAAATGCAGTTTTGACCCTGTTTATTTTTCACCACATTTTTTGTGCTGAAAAACTCGGGTTATACACAAGTATATAGGGTAATTAAAGAAGTTATTTTATTAACTGAATAAAAAATGTTCAGATCCCTAGAATAAAAATGAAAATAAACAAACGTTACCATGCCTGCTATGCCTGCATCCCAAAAAGCAGCCAAAATATAGACACTTTTTCACCCTTTCAAATTATGTAAAAAGTCTTGGGACTGGCTGGCTGTATACTACTAGGGGGTGGCTGTATACTACTGGGGGCTGGCTGGCTGTTTACTACATGGGGCTGGCTGGCTGTATACTACATGGGGGCAGGCTGGCTATATACTACTGGGAGCTGGCTGGCTATATACTACTGGGGGCTTGCTGGCTATATACTGGGGGATGGGGGCTGTGACAAATGCATTTCCTACCCTCGGCTTATACTCAAGTCAATAGTTTTTCCTAGGTTTTGGTGGTAAAATTAGGGGTCTCGGCTTATACTCGAGTATATACTGTATCTTATTTTTTTTAATGATGAACTTACATGCATATCGGTCCAGTTTCATTATTGTAACATTCCCCATCATTGTAACAGTAACTGGAATTTTGTGCACATGGTCCAATGCACTCACAGGACCCGTTGTTACAAGTTACAATGTAATCTGTAAAGTTCAAGCTGCACGTCATAGAAGTTTGTAGCTGCGTCACATCTAAAATACAGAATAAAAATAAACTTATTATTAAAATAATCTGCTTGATGCACAAACTTTCAGTATAATTTCCATTTAATTTTAAGGCCAAATTTCTCAATGTTCCCTGTCTATAGGTCTGCCAACAGAACACATTGGGACTGGCTTTGTCAGTCTATTTTTTTTCTCTTGGCTTTACTGCTGTACAGATGTACCTTAACATAAGTCGCAAAAAGTTGCAATCCTTTCCAAGCTAATTTCTACGCCTGGAGCAGCCAATTGTTTCCAAACAAATTTCTACGTCAGGGGCAGCCTTATATTTGCAGCAAAATTTGCTACTTCTTTGCGCCTTTTTAAAAAAGTTGCAACTGGAGTCACATCTGGATTCAGGTGATAATACAGGGAACATTGCAGAAAGCTAGACAATGGCAAACTTTTTAGGAAGTTACAAATGAGCACAAACACTATGAAGTCTCTAAAGTTTAAGAGATGCCCTGAATAGGGATATAAGATGTTAAGTGACAGTGAGAACTATAGGCAGAGATTGGGATCAGGAAGGTTAGAAAAGGATTTAATCCTACTCAGGGCACTTTCACTTTTTGATCAGTATTTTACATTATTAGTAAGACAAAACCAGAAGTGGGTCCAAAACATGTAACATATACAGTTGATTCCATTATACCTTTTCTCTGTGTAGGTTCCATTTTGGCTTTCAAATGAATTATTGAATTATGTATGTATTTTAGAGACTTGTAATGAGATTCTTTATTTTTAGTGCAAGGAGTTAAAGGGGAATCTGTCACCAGTAATTGGACTTATAAACCACTACTAGTATATAGTCAGGTAGCGTAACACCTTCTAGTTTCTGTTTTGTTCATGGCCCAGTATGGTGGCATCATTCAGAATATCAACTTTGAAGTGAGATGTAAATAGTTTGTATAAAGTCAAGGGGGAGGAGAGTTCAATACTAAAATCAAGGTGGGTAACTCTGGATGCTTTCTCCTTTGTGATTGACATTGTGAAGCGGACTTCAGGAGATCTGGTTATTGATGTCACTAGATGCAGAACCATCAATTACAGTGTAGGGGGTATTCTGAGGAAGAGAGAGCCTGACTTTAGTGTTAAAATCTCCGCCTTGTTGACTTTATACAACCAGTTTACATCTCACTTCAGAGTTGATTTTCTGGATGATGCCACCACACTGGGTCATAAAAGAAACATGTTCTGGAAGTTGTTCAGCTGCTTGACAGCATACTGCAAGTGGTGTATTAGGGCAACTTCCCAGCAAGATCAAGGCTGTAACAAATTAAAGAAAGTTTACATGGCAGATAGTGGAAAATAGTTTTTTGAACAAACGCTTACTTGATATGGGAGAAAACTCGGAAGATACTTGCAGCTCATCAGGTAAGCTGTTATTATAAGTAGAAAATGCAGTCTTGATTTCACCAGTTAAATTGTAATTTATATAGTCAATGCCTGTCTGGTTGTTTGGGTAATCATAGATTCCAGAGGTATTGACTATTGTGCTTCCTTTGCTGTGTATGAAAGAGAGAAAAAAAAACAATAAGCATCTCATAGAATTTCTGATTTCAGCTCTTGTTGTGGTCAGTAGGTCATAGTTCTTTAAGGCTTATTTCACACTTCTTTAGTGGTATAAATATATATATATATATATATATATATATATATATATATGTATATATTACCAAGTCCCATCACTTAAAGCGACTGCAGCATTATTTTTTCCATTGTAAATAAGTAACGAGTGGTGAAAGGGGAACTTGCAATAATGTATCCCAATTTTTTTTCTTTTAGTCTAAAGAGCCCGATACCTGGATTGTGTTCGATATTGTAGTTGAGCCCCAATGAACTAAAAAATCATTAAGAGAAAAAAACGGTGGAAGTTTCTGGTTTTATTCAGATAATAACATTCAAAATAATGTAATGTTTTTGAGGGGACATTTAAGGACCATTAATTCTCTGACAACACAGCTGGGTGGCAATTGTTTTTGATTTACTTGCTACAGAGATCTCCATAATGTATTATGAGCGAGCACTAAAATGCTCGGGTACTCGTTATTCGAGACGAACTTTTCCCGATGCTCGAGTGCTCGTCTCGAATAACGAGCCCCATTGAAGTCAATGGGAGACTCGAGCATTTTTCAAGGGGACCAAGGCTCTGCACAGGGAAGCTTGGCCAAACACCTGGGAACCTCAGAAAAGGATGGAAACACCACGGAAATGGACAGGAAACAGCAGGGGCAGCATGCATGGATGCCCCTGAGGCTGCTTAATCGCACCATTATGCCAAAATTATGGGCAACAGCATGGCCATGACAGAGTGACAGAATGAAGCTAGATAGCATCTAAAACATCCAATAATTGACCCTGACACTATAGGGGACGGCATGCAGAGACAGCGGCAGCAGGCTAGAGAGTGTCATGGCGACATACCCTAAATGGACTCAGGCTTCAAACCAATGGGTGGCAGAGAGGAACCAAAGGAGGTGAGCAAGAAGCGCTCAAATAATATCGGTACATGATAAAAGTTTGCCAGTATATTTTGTGGATTACACAGCAGGGTGGCGACAAAGTTAACATGGAAGCCATGAAAACAACCCAAAATTCTGCCTAACACAGCTCGTTTGATAAGGGGACCATGTATGGAGGCAGTGAACTAGTAGTAGATTAAAGGTGCTGCAGTTAAAACTATGTTAGTTGGATCTTGGCATGGAGCTGGCGCTCCGCTGCCAGGCGAGCTTTCGCCAATCCAAGCCCCTGTCCTCTAGGCTACTCCCCAAACAGCACTTCTAAGAACCTTTTGTATAAGATCAAGTGTAGTAGCGTTCTTATAAGTTTGGGATATGGCGGTTGAGGGGAATGTAAACAGATGCGCAAGAAGCGCATGATGCGCATGGAGCTGGCGCTCCGCTGCCAGGTGAGCTTTCGCCAATCCAAGCCCCTGCCCCCAAGTATATTTTGTGGATTACACAGCAGGGTGGCGACAAAGTTAACAAGTTTGATGTGGAATGCCCTGTAATAGCTCTTGGGCGGTGTGCCTTTTATCGCCTAGGCTCAGCAGTTTGAGCACCGCCTGCTGTCGCTTAGCGACGGCACTGCTGCTGTGCCTAGAGCTACCGACTGATGGCGCCATGGCCACGGATGGTAATTCGGAGGAGGAGGAGGTGGAGGAGCGGTGGGAGGAGGAGGAGGTATACTAGACCTTTGAGACCTGGACCGAGGTAGGCCCCGCAATTCTCTGCGTCGGCAGTATATGACCAGCCCCAGGGTCAGACTCGGTCCCAGCCTGCACCAAGTTAAGTGTAGTAGCGTTCTTATAAGTTTGGGATATGGCGGGTGAGGGGAATGTAAACAGATGCGCAAGAAGCGCATGATGCGCATGGAGCTGGCGCTCCACTGCCAGGCGAGCTTTCGCCAATCCAAGCCCCTGTCTCTAGGCTACTCCCCAAACAGCACTTCTAAGAACCTTTTGTATAAGATCAAGTGTAGTAGCGTTCTTATAAGTTTAGGATATGCCGGGTGAGGGGAATGTAAACAGATGCGCAAGAAGCGCTGAAATAATATTGGTAAATGATAAAAGTTTGCCAGTATATTTTGTGGATAACACAGCAGGGTGGCGACAAAGTTAACAACTTTGATGTGGAATCCATGAAAACAACCCAAATTTCTGCCTGACACACCTCGTTTGATAAGGGGACGATGTATGGAGGCAGCTATATGGACGACTTTTGGAGGTAGCAATGGAGACAACGTGTGGAGGCTGCTATGGAGACAATTTAATTTGGATAGTGCCTGTATGTGGCAGTCCAAAAAAGTTTTCAAACTAGAGGAGCAGGTAGGTGGCCCTCCAGAAAAATGAAATAGATTGAGTGCCTGTATGTGGCAGTCCAAAAAAGTTTTCAAACCAGAGGAGCGGGTAGGTGGCCCTCCAGAAAAATGAAATAGATTGAGTGCCTGTATGTGGCAGTCCAAAAAAGTTTTCAAACCAGAGGAGCGGGTAGGTGGCCCTCCAGAAAAATGAAATAGATTGAGCGCCTGTATGTGGCAGTCCAAAAAACTTTTCAAACCAGAGGAGCAGGTAGGTGGCCCTCCAGTAAAATGGAATAGATTGAGTGCCTGTATGTGGCAGTCCAAAAAAGTTTTCAAACCAGAGGAGCGGGTAGGTGGCCCTCCAGAAAAATTGAATAGATTGAGTGCCTGTATGTGGCAGTCCAAAAAACTTTTCAAACCAGAGGAGCAGGTAGGTGGCCCTCCAGTAAAATGGAATAGATTGAGTGCCTGTATGTGGCAGTCCAAAAAAGTTTTCAAACCAGAGGAGCAGGTAGGTGGCCCTCCAGAAAAATTGAATAGATTGAGTGCCTGTATGTGGCACTCCCAAAAATTGTTTAAAACAGAGGACCGGGTAGGTGGCCCTCCAGAAAAATTGAATAGATTGAGTGCCTGTATGTGGCACTCCCAAAAATTGTTTAAAACAGAGGACCGGGTAGGTGGCCCTCCAGAAAAATTAAATGCATAAAGTACTATAGCTAGAGCCAGTGGGCCCTGTCAAAAAATAGCCAGTTTCCTCTGCTTTACTGTACAAAGAGGAGGAGAAGGAGGAAAATGAGGAGGAGGAGGAGTGGATAAATTATTCAGGTTGAGCTTCCTTCACCTGGTGGAGATTGGAAATTATGAGAAATCCAGGCTTTATTCATCTTAATAAGCGTCAGCCTGTCAGCGCTGTCAGTCGACAGGCGTGTACGCTTATCGGTGATGATGCCACCAGCTGCACTGAAAACCCGCTCGGACAAGACGCTAGCGGCAGGGCAGGCAAGAACCTCCAAGGCGTACAGCGCCAGTTCATGCCACATGTCCAGCTTTGAAACCCAGTAGTTGTAGGGAGCTGTGTGATCATTTAGGACGATGGTATGGTCAGCTACGTACTCCCTCACCATCTTTCTGTAAAGATCAGCCCTACTCTGCCGAGACTGGGGACAGGTGACAGTGTCTTGCTGGGGTGACATAAAGCTGGCAAAAGCCTTGTAAAGCGTACCCTTGCCAGTGCTGGACAAGCTGCCTGCTCGCCTACTCTCCCTCGCTACTTGTCCCGCAGAACTACGCACTCTGCCGCTAGCGCTGTCAGAAGGGAAATACTGTTTCAGCTTGTGAACCAGGGCCTGCTGGTATTCATGCATTCTCACACTCCTTTCCTCTCCAGGGATGAGAGTGGAAAGATTTTGCTTGTACCGTGGGTCCAGGAGAGTGAACACCCAGTAATCGGTGCTGGAATAAATTCTTTGAACGCGAGGGTCACGGGATAGGCAGCCTAGCATGAAATCTGCCATATGCGCCAGAGTACCAACGCGTAAGAATTCACTCCCCTCACTGGCCTGACTGTCCATTTCCTCCTCCTCCAACTCCTCTTCTTCTGCCCATACACGCTGAACAGTGAAGGACTCAACAATGGTCCCCTCTTGTGTCTCGCCAACATTCTCCTCCTCATCCTCCTCCACCTCCACCTCCTCCGATATGCGCTGAGAAACAGACCTAAGGGTGCTTTGGCTATCAACAAGGGAATCTTCTTCCCCCGTCTCTTGTGACGAGCGCAAAGCTTCCGACTTCATGCTGATCAGAGAGTTTTTCAACAGGCCAAGCAGCGGGATGGTGAGGCTGATGATGGCGGCATCGCCACTGACCATCTGTGTTGACTCCTCAAAGTTACTCAGCACCTGACAGATATCAGACATCCACGTCCACTCCTCATTGTAGACTTGAGGAAGCTGACTGACCTGACTACCAGTTCTGGTGGAAGTTGACATCTGGCAGTCTACAATCGCTCGGCGCTGCTGGTAAACTCTGGATAACATGGTCAGTGTTGAATTCCACCTCGTGGGCACGTCGCACAACAGTCGGTGAGCGGGCAGTTGGAGGCGGCGCTGCACTGCCCTGAGAGTGGCAGCATCTGTGCTGGACTTCCTGAAATGCGCACAGATGCGGCGCACCTTCGTGAGCAAATCAGACAGATTGGGGTATGTCTTGAGGAAACGCTGAACTATCAGATTTAACACATGGGCCAGGCATGGCACAGGTTCAGCGGTGTCAGCCACAGATCAGGTTCAGCGGTGCCAGCCACAGATCAGTCTGCGCCGTGATGCCCTGTAATAGCTCTTGGGCGGTGTGCCTTTTATCGCCTAGGCTCAGCAGTTTGAGCACCGCCTGCTGTCGCTTAGCGACGGCACTGCTGCTGTGCCTAGAGCTACCGACTGATGGCGCCATGCCCACGGATGGTAATTCGGAGGAGGAGGAGGTGGAGGAGGGGTGAGAGGAGGAGGAGGCATAGTAGGCCTGAAACACCTGGACCGAGGTAGGCCCCGCAATCCTCGGCGTCGGCAGTATATGACCAGCCGCAGGGTCAGACTCGGTCCCAGCCTCCACCAAGTTAACCCAATGTGCCGTCAGCGATATATAGTGGCCCTGCCCGGCAGCACTCGTCCACGTGTCCGTGGTCAGGTGGACCTTGTCAGAAACGGCGTTGGTCAGGGCACGGATGATGTTGTCTGACACGTGCTGGTGCAGGGCTGGGACGGCACATCGGGAAAAGTAGTGGCGGCTGGGGACCGAATACCGAGGGGCGGCCGCCGCCATGAGGTTGCGAAAGGCCTCGGTCTCTACTAGCCTATAGGGCAGCATCTCCAGGCTAAGCAATCTGGAGATGTGGACATTAAGGGCTTGGGCGTGCGGGTGGGTTGCACTATATTTGCGTTTCCGCTCCAGCGTCTGGGGAATGGAGAGCTGAACGCTGGTGGATGCTGTGGAGGATCGTGGAGGCGACGATGGGGTTTTTGTGGCAGGGTCCTGGGCAGGGGGCTGACTATCAGCTGACACAGGGGAAGGAGCAGTGGTGTGCACGGCCGGAGGTGAACGGGCTTGTTGCCACTGAGTGGGGTGTTTAGCATTCATATGCCTGCGCATACTGGTGGTAGTTAAGC
The DNA here is from genome assembly GCF_040894005.1 of Engystomops pustulosus. Taxonomy (NCBI): domain Eukaryota; kingdom Metazoa; phylum Chordata; class Amphibia; order Anura; family Leptodactylidae; genus Engystomops; species Engystomops pustulosus. The sequence goes on along the minus strand of NC_092416.1, from coordinate 55,300,373 downwards.
TAGTAGTGGTGGAACCCCTGCTGATCCTGGTTTGGCAAATGTTGCACACCACAGTCCGTCGGTCATCCGGTGTTTCCTTAAAGAACCTCCAGACTTCTGAAAATCTAGCCCTCGCCGCAGGAGCCCTCGCCACGGGAGCTTCACTAGTTGACACATTTGGCGCTGATGCACCAGCTCTAGCCCTGCCTCTCCGTCTGGCCCCACCACTGCCTCTTCCAACCTGTTCTGGTCGAGGACTCTCCTCTGTCTCAGAAGCACTGTGTTCACCCGGCCTATCAACCCAGCTTGGGTCTGTCACCTCATCATCCTCCGATCCCTCAGTCTGCTCCCCCCTCGGACTTCCTGCCCTGACAACAACTTCCCCACTGTCTGACAACCGTGTCTCCTCATCGTCGGACACCTCTTTAGACACTTCTTCCACTACGTCAAGAAGGTCATCATCACCCACAGACTGCGACTGGTGGAAAACCTGGGCATCGGAAAATTGCTCAGCAGCAACCGGACAAGTGGTTTGTGACTGTGAGAAGGGTCCAGAAAACAGTTCCTCAGAGTATGCCGGTTCAAATGCCAAATTTTCCTTGGAGGGGGCAGACTGGGGGGGAGGAGGCTGAGATGCAGGAGCTGGAGGAGTGCCGATTTCGGTGACATGGGTGGACTGCGTGGAAGACTGACTGGTGGACAAATTGCTCGAAGCATTGTCGGCAATCCACGACATCACCTGTTCGCACTGTTCTGGCCTCAACAGTGCTCTACCACGAGTCCCAGTAACTTCAGACATGAACCTAGGGAGTGTAGCTCTGCGGCGTTCCCCTGCTCCCTCATAAGCAGATGGTGTCTCACCCCGCCCAGGACCACGGCCTCTGACCCCTGCAGTAGTTGGACGCCCACGTCCCCGCCCTCGTCCTCTACCCCTAGCCCTCGGGTTAAACATTTTTAAAATGAGAGTTATAACTTTAATTTTTTTTAACTTTTTTTTGTGTTTTTTTGTTTTTTTTTGTGTTTTTTAGTTTTTAAAAATGGATGCAATGGATATGTGCGTCACTAAGCGCAAAACACAGCGGTCGCAAGTCTCACTACAAATTGCTCACAATTTGCTAGTAGATGCACTGCAGCAAGTACAGCCACCAGCAGATCAACCAGAAATCAAATATATATAACGCTACTGTAGGCGTAAGTAAGCCGTTTGGATTCTCCTATGGCTATTTTCTAGCCAAGTATAAAAGCACACTACTTTGTAAGATGAGATGACGCTGAGTTATTAAACAAAATAAACGTAAAATAAAAAAGGAAATGGCAGACTGTGCCTAATTGAAATCCAACCCCTAATAAATTTTCCCACTTCGGTCTTTGCAATGGATATGTGCGTCACTAAGCGCAAAACACAGCGGTCGCAAGTCTCACTACAAATTGCTCACAATTTGCTAGTAGATGCACTGCAGCAAGTACAGCCACCAGCAGATCAACCAGAAATAAAATATATATAACGCTACTGTAGGCGTAAGTAAGCCGTTTGGATTCTCCTATGGCTATTTTCTAGCCAAGTATGAAAGCACACTACTATGCAAGATGAGATGACACTGAGTTATTAAAAAAATAAACGTAAAATAAAAAGTAAATGGCAGAATTTTCCCACTTTGGTGTTTGAGGTGGATATGTGTGTCACTAAGAGCTAAACACAACGGTAGCAAGTCCCCCTGCAAATTCCTCACAATATGGTACTAGCTGCAAATAAAAAAAAAAAAGTATAACGTTATTGTAGCCCTAAAAAGGGCTGTTGGGTTCTTGGAGAATCACTCCTGCCTAACAGTAAGCTAATAGAACACCCTAACGCTTTCCCTGACCAGCAGCAGCTCTCTCCCTAGCGGCATCCAGACACAGAATGATCCGAGCAGCGCGGGCAGCGGCTAGTCTATCCCAGGGTCACCTGATCTGGCCAGCCAACCACTGCTATCGACGTGTAAGGGTACCACGTCATGCTGGGTGGAGTGCAGAGTCTCCTGGCTTGTGATTGGCTCTGTTTCTGGCCGCCAAAAAGCAAAACGGCGGGAGCTGCCATTTTCTCGAGCGGGCGAAGTATTCGTCCGAGCAACGAGCAGTTTCGAGTACGCTAATGCTCGACCGAGCATCAAGCTCGGAGGAGCATGTTCGCTCATCTCTATTTACAGTATTTCATTTCCCATGCAAATAACTGACATATAAAGTACATACAATGTGTGTACTATACCTGAACCCATGTAGTATCATTTCCTTAAAGTATAGAGGTGCAAACTTCCAGTATATTTCTTGAAATGGCTAAAATAAAGAATGAAATAAAACCTTTTTAGTGATAATTTTCTATGTGTACATATTATTACAATTTAACACATTTTTGCAAAGCTTGATGGGGTTGTCAGGGAGGGATAAGAGGGGTTTGCTAACATATACAGGCAGTCTTGTTACATACAAGATAGGGTCCAGAGGTTTGTTCTTAAGTTGAATTTGTATGCAAGTCGAAACTGTATATTTTATAATTAAAGTTCTAGACAAAAAAAATTTTTTGTCCCAGTGACAATTGCAGTTTCCAAAATTTTTGCTGTAATTGGACCAAGGATTATCAATAAAGCTTACACCTTACAGCTGATCATTGCCGTCTGGGACTATAGTAATAGCATCCAGAGAGCTTCACCGGAGGTCACAGTGGACAGAGAGGTCCGTCTGTAACTATGGGTTGTCTGTAAGTCGGGTGTCCTTAAGTAGAGGGCCGCCTGTATATTAAACAGCCACTTTTTCCCTTTTGATTTTATGTCACTGGTTGAGCGCTTTTGTAAGAGAAGTTTTCCATATAACTGCTGTTGATTTGGGGTGCCTAAGCTGATTTACTGAATTATATCGACTCTTTCTGGGGGATGCAAAAAAACCCATATACCATACGGCATCAATAACATGTTACCTTAATTCTGAAGGTCAGTACTATCCTGACAATGGCTGATTTATTTATCGTTTTTTATGTTTTGTTATGTTATACAATGAATACACATTTCCTAAAAAATGATTTGTTTTTGCATAGCCGAGGGAGCTAGTTGAGGACTTTTTTTGCCCCATAATCTGTAATTTTTTATTGCTACCCTTGAAGGTATTAACTCTTTGGGTCAAGTGGTAACAAAAAAAACCTACATTTTTATGCGGTTTACTAAGTTGATTAAAGGGGTTGACTGATTTTCGCAAAAAATTGTTAGTGTTATCCAATGTACTTTTTAAACAAATTCATACAGTTGTCATGTAATCATTCTATAGGAAGCTTCATTATTTATTTCCTCTGGATAACAATCTGTCCATGGTCATGTGATGTTATAATAAGCCGTGCCTGTGTGACATCACATGATCATGGACTGCTGTGGACAGCAAGCAGAGATATAGAAAACAGTGGGGAAAGTTCAGTAGAAAATTGTATAACTTTTCACTACATAACATTTCTTTGCAGAAAGTGGACAACTAGCTTAGCAGCTGTCTTTTGTTTGGTCAGTTGGTTGCAGTGACCATATCCTATCTTTCCCCGTGTTACAGCTCGGTTTATCTCGACAGAGATGGGAGGGATCAACACTCCTCCTTTCCATGGTGCAAGACGTATGTCCGCCCGGCTACGGCCCGGAGGACATAAAATTGTGTAAGAGCGCCCTTTACCAGGTTAATATAACTTATGAACTCTTCCATTGAAGTAGACGTTTCACAATCTACAACATTTCAAACTTTTTACATCCTATAGCAGTGGTGGCGAACCTATGGCACGGGTGCCAGAGGTGGCACTCAGAGCTCTCTCTGTGGGCACCCAGGTCCTCAGCATAGAGTTCATAAGACAGGATCTATAGCATCTTCCTGCAGCCACAGGACAATCTGCACCCAGTACTATTTTAAAGCAACACATCCTTAGCTGCCTGCGACTACAGGAGGAATGAGAAAGTGTGGATAGGGATAATAATTTGAGTTCCTGCAATGGGCTCTGTATCATTGCTGTACAGGGGACCCTGGAGGGAAGTTACGATGATAATCTGCATTTCTCCCCTTTCTACTGTAGTTAAGTCCTCATGATGAAAGCAGTTGAAAGCTTTGACAAAGCAGTAATCAATAAGTTACTGCTTAAATTGCCATGTTGGCACTTCGCAATAAATAAGTAGGTTTTTGTTGTAGTTTGGGCACTTGCTCTCTAAAAGGTTCGCCATCACTGTCCTATAGTAAGTACCATAAGTCCAACCACTACCATATCCACAATGTTAAACCATCCACCCCAAAAAAAGGAAAAAATAAATTAAGAAGAGATCACAGGATATAATAAAGGAGAGAACACAGAAAAACTATCTTCCTGCAGCATATATAGCTATTAGGTTGGATGTGCTGTTTAATTCTTATTCTATGTCACCATAAAATATTCAAAGAAAAAAAGAGGTGTGCCAATAGACAAAATTATGTAAAAAAGTGATAAATCTTTATTTCAGCAATGTAATGTATACTTACCCATTTATCCTATAGCCGCACTATGATTGTTATGGCAGACTTATCTTCATCTGTTCAGGGTCATTAGACAGATTGGGCCTTATTCATGCTTCTATTGTACTGGTATCATACTAGGGGCCAGGTTTCACTGTATGGAGGAGGTGTTTGTTTGGTGAACCTTACCTGGTTGTGCCAAACATTTTGACTCATGTATGTTTTTTAATTGTTTTTAACTTGCCCTTCATGCCTTGATGGAGTTTTTCTATTGCTGAAATAAAGATTTATCACTTTTTTACATAATTTTGTCTATTGGCACACCTCTTTTTCTCTTTGAATATTTTATAGCTTGCTTTGTGTGCTGACATTTACCTTGTTTTGGTGGTTGTGCATGGTCCACTCTGTGTATAGTATTCTATGTCACCACTCATGTACCTGTGACTTATGGGTTTATCTGTCTAGATACATGAGGCAGTAAATGCTTTTTGTGTCCATCATCATGCAATGTATGTTCTTTTATGTATTTTTATCTGATATTTTTTTTCAATAAAGATCATGGAGTAGCAGAGCACAGGTTTCAGCTAAAATTATATAGTCAAAACTTTATATAAACACATTTAAAGTACATATTTACTGAATTAGAAGGGCCTTTAAAAAGCCTCTTCTCGTTACTTTTACATACATCTTATTACCTTAAAAATCTCTTGCTTGAGGTTGATATATTCTTGTGAAGAGTCATTTGCATATTGTGGAATATATGTTCTATTCAATGAGACTTGAACATTGATACTCTTATAGGGAGCTGTGGTTTTATCTTAAATGGCATGAAATGAAAAATGTTTAGACATAAATAAATACAAACATTAAAATTTCTCTCAAACATGCAAAAATATCATATTTAGTGCTGATCATTAGATTATTCATTAGATTACTCATAAAGACATTACTAAGTTGATAAACTTTGTCTCACCTATTATTACATGTACAAAATTGGACCCATATTGACAATTTTCTCCGAATCTGTACTGTGAACATCTCTGTTTGGTGTATTTCAATGATGTTATGGGGCTTTCTGTTAGAAGTGTTTTAGAAATGACTTCAGAGTAGAGGGTTGATGCTGTCTCTGTGCCTTTGCTAGATTCTGTAGTTTTAGTTACTGATGAAGATGTTGGAGGTGTTGATGCAGTAAAGACTTCTTCAGTTGTAGTTAAGGCTTCTTCAGTTGTAGAAGGCTGTATACCTGTGATGGAATGTGATGACTGTAATGTATTTGAAGTTTCCTGTGTTTGAGTTTTAGTGTAAAGCTGTTCTTTGCTTTGTGACAAAAAGCTAGTTGTGGTTTCTGAAAATTGTACTGTTGAAGTTGAAGCTGATGATTCTGAAACAGTGGATGCTTTTGTCTCCTCTGAAACAAGGAATGTAGATTCTACGGATCTTAGTGTTGATGCAGTCGTACTTAGATGAGTAATGGATAAAGAGCTAGAGACATCTAAAGAATTTGATGTTTCTTTTGAATGAGAAGATCCAATTGTTACAGTAGAAAGCAAAACTGCACTTGATGCTGTCTCTGTGCCTTTGGAAGATTCAAGATTTTTAGTTAGCAATGACGATGTTGGAAGTGTTGATGCAGTCAAAACTTCTTCAGTTAAAGTTATGACTTTTGAAGACAGTATCCCTGTGGTAGGATGTGATGACTGTAATACAGTTAATGTCTCCTGTGATTGACCTTCAGTGGAATACTGTTCTTTGTTTGGTGACAAAAAGCTAGTTGTAGTTTCTGATTCTGGCACAGTCTCCGTAGAAAGAGGAAGGTCACTTGAAGTTGTCAATGTGCCTTCACTAGAATCTGATGTTTTAGTTTGTGATAAAGATGTTAGAGTTGTTGATGCAGTTAAGACATTTTCAGTTGTAGATAAGACTTTGTCAGCTGTAGAAGGCTGTGTCTCTGTGGCAGGATGTGATGACTGAATTTCTGTTGAAGTCTCCTGTGGTGGAGTTTCAGTGGAAAACTGCTCTTGGCTTGGTGAGAATAAGCTACTAGTTTTACTTTCTGAGGATTGTACTGTTGAGGTTGCATCCTCTTGCACAGTCAATGGTTTTGTCTTCTCAACAGCAAGGGTGGTAGATTCTATGGATTTCAATGTTGATACCTCAGCACTTTGATGAGAACTGGACACAGACCTAGATGCATCAACAGATCTTGATGTTACTGTTGAAGGAGTGAATCCAATTGTATAGGTAGAAAACAGTTGCCCACTTGATGTTTCTGTGCCTTCGCTAGATTCTTGTGTTTTAGTTGGTGACGAAGATGTTGGAGATGCAGTTAAGATTTCTTCAGTTGTAGTTAAGACTTCTCTAGTTGTAGTTAAGACATCTTCTTTTGTAGAAGGCTGTGTCTCTGTGGCAGGATGTGATGATTGAATTTCAGTTGAAGTCTCCTGTGGTGGAGTTTCAGTGGAAAACTGTTCTTGGCTTGGTGAGAATAAGCTACTAGTTTTACTTTCTGAGGATTGTACTGTTGAGGTTGCATCCTCTTGCACAGTCAATGGTTTTGTCTTCTCAGCAGCGAGGGTGGTAGATTCTATGGATTTCAATGTTGATACCTCAGCACTTTGATGAGAACTGGACACAGAGCTAGATGCATCAATAGATCTTGATGTTACTGTTGAAGTAGTGGATTCAACTGTATTGGTAGAAAACAGTTGCCCACTTGATGAAGTTTCTGTGCTTTCACTAGATTCTTGTGTTGTAGTTGGTGACGAAGATGTTGGAGATGCAGATGCAGTTAAGATTTCTTCTTTTGTAGTTAAGACTTCTTTAGTTGTAGTTAAGACATCTTCATTTGTAGCAGGCTGTGTCTCTGTGGCAGGATGTGATGACTGAATTTCTGTTGAAGTCTCCTGTGGTAGAGTTTCAGTGGAAAACTGTTCTTGGCTTGGTGAGAATAAGCTACTTGTTTTACTTTCTGAGGATTGTACTGTTGAGTTTGCATCCTCTTGCACAGACAATGGTTTTGTCTTCTCAGCAGCGAGGGTGGTAGATTCTATGGATTTCAATGTTGATACCTCAGCACTTTGATGAGAACTGGACACAGAGCTAGAGGCATCAATAGATCTTGATGTTACTGTTGAAGGAGTGGATCCAATTGTATTGGTAGAAAGTAGTTGCCCACTTGATGTTTCTGTGCCTTCGCTAGATTCTTGTGTTTTAGTTGGTGACGAAGATGTTGGAGATGCAGTTAAGATTTCTTCAGTTGTAGTTAAGACTTCTCTAGTTGTAGTTAAGACATCTTCTTTTGTAGAAGGCTGTGTCTCTGTGGCAGGATGTGATGACTGAATTTCTGTTGAAGTCTCCTGTGGTGGAGTTTCAGTGGAAAACTGCTCTTGGCTTGGTGAGAATAAGCTACTAGTTTTACTTTCTGAGGATTGTACTGTTGAGGTTGCATCCTCTTGCACAGTCAATGGTTTTGTCTTCTCAACAGCAAGGGTGGTAGATTCTATGGATTTCAATGTTGATACCTCAGCACTTTGATGAGAACTGGACACAGAGCTAGATGCATCAACAGATCTTGATGTTACTGTTGAAGGAGTGAATCCAATTGTATAGGTAGAAAACAGTTGCCCACTTGATGTTTCTGTGCCTTCGCTAGATTCTTGTGTTTTAGTTGGTGACGAAGATGTTGGAGATGCAGTTAAGATTTCTTCAGTTGTAGTTAAGACTTCTCTAGTTGTAGTTAAGACATCTTCTTTTGTAGAAGGCTGTGTCTCTGTGGCAGGATGTGATGATTGAATTTCAGTTGAAGTCTCCTGTGGTAGAGTTTCAGTGGAAAACTGTTCTTGGCTTGGTGAGAATAAGCTACTAGTTTTACTTTCTGAGGATTGTACTGTTGAGGTTGCATCCTCTTGCACAGTCAATGGTTTTGTCTTCTCAGCAGCGAGGGTGGTAGATTCTATGGATTTCAATGTTGATACCTCAGCACTTTGATGAGAACTGGACACAGAGCTAGATGCATCAATAGATCTTGATGTTACTGTTGAAGTAGTGGATTCAACTGTATTGGTAGAAAACAGTTGCCCACTTGATGAAGTTTCTGTGCTTTCACTAGATTCTTGTGTTGTAGTTGGTGATGAAGATGTTGGAGATGCAGATGCAGTTAAGATTTCTTCAGTTGTAGTTAAGACATCTTCATTTGTAGCAGGCTGTGTCTCTGTGGCAGGATGTGATGACTGAATTTCTGTTGAAGTCTCCTGTGGTGGAGTTTCAGTGGAAAACTGTTCTTGGCTTGGTGAGAATAAGCTACTAGTTTTACTTTCTGAGGATTGTACTGTTGAGGTTGCATCCTCTGGCACAGTCATTGGTTTTGTCTGCTCAGCAGCGAGGGTGGTAGATTCTATGGATTTCAATGTGGATACCTCAGCACTTTGATGAGAACTGGACACAGAGCTAGATGCATCAATAGATCTTGATGTTACTGTTGAAGTAGTGGATCCAACTGTATTGGTAGAAAACAGTTGCCCACTTGATGAAGTTTCTGTGCCTTCGCTAGATTCTTGTGTTGTAGTTGGTGACGAAGATGTTGGAGATGCAGATGCAGTTAAGATTTCTTCTTTTGTAGTTAAGACTTCTTTAGTTGTAGTTAAGACATCTTCATTTGTAGCAGGCTGTGTCTCTGTGGCAGGATGTGATGACTGAATTTCTGTTGAAGTCTCCTGTGGTAGAGTTTCAGTGGAAAACTGCTCTTGGCTTGGTGAGAATAAGCTACTTGTTTTACTTTCTGAGGATTGTACTGTTGAGGTTGCATCCTCTTGCACAGACAATGGTTTTGTCTTCTCAGCAGCGAGGGTGGTAGATTCTATGGATTTCAATGTTGATACCTCAGCACTTTGATGAGAACTGGACACAGAGCTAGAGGCATCAATAGATCTTGATGTTACTGTTGAAGGAGTGGATCCAATTGTATTGGTAGAAAGTAGTTGCCCACTTGATGTTTCTGTGCCTTCGCTAGATTCTTGTGTTTTAGTTGGTGACGAAGATGTTGGAGATGCAGTTAAGATTTCTTCAGTTGTAGTTAAGACTTCTTTAGTTGTAGTTAAGACATCTTCTTTTGTAGAAGGCTGTGTCTCTGTGGAAGGATGTGATGACTGAATTTCTGTTGAAGTCTCCTGTGGTGGAGTTTCAGTGGAAAACTGTTCTTGGCTTGGTGAGAATAAGCTACTTGTTTTACTTTCTGAGGATTGTACTGTTGAGGTTGCATCCTCTTGCACAGTCAATGGTTTTGTCTTCTCAGCAGCGAGGGTGGTAGATTCTATGGATTTCAATGTTGATACCTCAGCACTTTGATGAGAACTGGACACAGAGCTAGATGCATCAATAGATCTTGATGTTACTGTTGAAGGAGTGGATCCAATTGTATTGGTAGAAAACAGTTGCCCACTTGATGTTTCTGTGCCTTCGCTAGATTCTTGGGTTTTAGTTGGTGACGAAGAGGTTGGAGATGCAGTTAAGATTTCTTCAGTTGTAGTTAAGACTTCTTTAGTTGTAGTTAAGACATCTTCTTTTGTAGCAGGCTGTGTCTCTGTGGCAGGATGTGATGACTGAATTTCTGTTGAAGTCTCCTGTGGTGGAGTTTCAGTGGAAAACTGTTCTTGGCTTGGTGAGAATAAGCTACTTGTTTTACTTTCTGAGGATTGTACTGTTGAGGTTGCATCCTCTTGCACAGTCAATGGTTTTGTCTTCTCAGCAGCGAGGGTGGTAGATTCTATGGATTTCAATGTTGATACCTCAGCACTTTGATGAGAACTGGACACAGAGCTAGATGCATCAATAGATTTTGATGTTACTTTTGAAGGAGTGGATCCAATTGTTTCTGTAGAAAGCAGTAGCCCACTTGATGCTGATTCTGTGCCTTTGCTAGATTCTTGAGTTTTAGTTGGTGATGAAGATGTTGGAGATGCAGATGCAGTTAAGATTTCTTCAGTTGTAGTTAAGACATCTTCTTTTGTAGAAGGCTGTGTCTCTGTGGCAGGATGTGATGACTGAATTTCTGTTGAAGTCTCCTGTGGTGGAGTTTCAGTGGAAAACTGTTCTTGGCTTGGTGAGAATAAGCTACTTGTTTTACTTTCTGAGGATTGTACTGTTGAGGTTGCATCCTCTTGCACAGTCAATGGTTTTGTCTGCTCAGCAGCGAGGGTGGTAGATTCTAAGGATTTCAATGTGGATACCTCAGCACATTGATGAGAACTGGACACAGAGCTAGAGGCATCAATAGATCTTGATGTTACTGTTGAAGGAGTGGATCCAATTGTATTGGTAGAAAGTAGTTGCCCACTTGATGTTTCTGTGCCTTCGCTAGATTCTTGTGTTTTAGTTGGTGACGAAGATGTTGGAGATTCAGTTAAGATTTCTTCAGTTGTAGTTAAGACTTCTTTAGTTGTAGTTAAGACATCTTCTTTTGTAGAAGGCTGTGTCTCTGTGGCAGGATGTGATGACTGAATTTCTGTTGAAGTCTCCTGTGGTGGAGTTTCAGTGGAAAACTGTTCTTGGCTTGGTGAGAATAAGCTACTTGTTTTACTTTCTGAGGATTGTACTGTTGAGGTTGCATCCTCTTGCACAGTCAATGGTTTTGTCTTCTCAGCAGCGAGGGTGGTAGATTCTATGGATTTCAATGTTGATACCTCAGCACCTTGATGAGAACTGGACACAGAGCTAGATGCATCTATAGATTTTGATGTTACTTTTGAAGGAGTGGATCCAATTGTTTCCGTAGAAAGCAGTAGCCCACTTGATGCTGATTCTGTGCCTTTGCTAGATTCTTGAGTTTTAGTTGGTGATGAAGATGTTGGAGATGCAGATGCAGTTAAGATTTCTTCAGTTGTAGTTAAGACATCTTCTTTTGTAGCAGGCTGTGTCTCTGTGGCAGGATGTGATGACTGAATTTCTTTTGAAGTCTCCTGTGGTGGAGTTTCAGTGGAAAACTGTTCTTGGCTTGGTGAGAATAAGCTACTTGTTTTACTTTCTGAGGATTGTACTGTTGAGGTTGCATCCTCTGGCACAGTCATTGGTTTTGTCTGCTCAGCAGCGAGGGTGGTAGATTCTATGGATTTCAATGTGGATACCTCAGCACTTTGATGAGAACTGGACACAGAGCTAGATGCATCAATAGATCTTGATGTTACTGTTGAAGTAGTGGATTCAACTGTATTGGTAGAAAACAGTTGCCCACTTGATGAAGTTTCTGTGCTTTCACTAGATTCTTGTGTTGTAGTTGGTGACGAAGATGTTGGAGATGCAGATGCAGTTAAGATTTCTTCTTTTGTAGTTAAGACTTCTTTAGTTGTAGTTAAGACATCTTCATTTGTAGCAGGCTGTGTCTCTGTGGCAGGATGTGATGACTGAATTTCTGTTGAAGTCTCCTGTGGTAGAGTTTCAGTGGAAAACTGTTCTTGGCTTGGTGAGAATAAGCTACTTGTTTTACTTTCTGAGGATTGTACTGTTGAGGTTGCATCCTCTTGCACAGTCAATGGTTTTGTCTTCTCAGCAGCGAGGTTGGTAGATTCTATGGATTTCAATGTTGATACCTCAGCACTTTGATGAGAACTGGACACAGAGCTAGAGGCATCAATAGATCTTGATGTTACTGTTGAAGGAGTGGATCCAATTGTATTGGTAGAAAGTAGTTGCCCACTTGATGTTTCTGTGCCTTCGCTAGATTCTTGTGTTTTAGTTGGTGACGAAGATGTTGGAGATTCAGTTAAGATTTCTTCAGTTGTAGTTAAGACTTCTTTAGTTGTAGTTAAGACATCTTCTTTTGTAGCAGGCTGTGTCTCTGTGGCAGGATGTGATGACTGAATTTCTGTTGAAGTCTCCTGTGGTGGAGTTTCAGTGGAAAACTGTTCTTGGCTTGGTGAGAATAAGCTACTTGTTTTACTTTCTGAGGATTGTACTGTTGAGGTTGCATCCTCTTGCACAGTCAATGGTTTTGTCTTCTCAGCAGCGAGGGTGGTAGATTCTATGGATTTCAATGTTGATACCTCAGCACCTTGATGAGAACTGGACACAGAGCTAGATGCATCTATAGATTTTGATGTTACTTTTGAAGGAGTGGATCCAATTGTTTCCGTAGAAAGCAGTAGCCCACTTGATGCTGATTCTGTGCCTTTGCTAGATTCTTGAGTTTTAGTTGGTGATGAAGATGTTGGAGATGCAGATGCAGTTAAGATTTCTTCAGTTGTAGTTAAGACATCTTCTTTTGTAGCAGGCTGTGTCTCTGTGGCAGGATGTGATGACTGAATTTCTTTTGAAGTCTCCTGTGGTGGAGTTTCAGTGGAAAACTGTTCTTGGCTTGGTGAGAATAAGCTACTTGTTTTACTTTCTGAGGATTGTACTGTTGAGGTTGCATCCTCTGGCACAGTCATTGGTTTTGTCTGCTCAGCAGCGAGGGTGGTAGATTCTATGGATTTCAATGTGGATACCTCAGCACTTTGATGAGAACTGGACACAGAGCTAGATGCATCAATAGATCTTGATGTTACTGTTGAAGTAGTGGATTCAACTGTATTGGTAGAAAACAGTTGCCCACTTGATGAAGTTTCTGTGCTTTCTCTAGATTCTTGTGTTGTAGTTGGTGACGAAGATGTTGGAGATGCAGATGCAGTTAAGATTTCTTCTTTTGTAGTTAAGACTTCTTTAGTTGTAGTTAAGACATCTTCATTTGTAGCAGGCTGTGTCTCTGTGGCAGGATGTGATGACTGAATTTCTGTTGAAGTCTCCTGTGGTAGAGTTTCAGTGGAAAACTGTTCTTGGCTTGGTGAGAATAAGCTACTTGTTTTACTTTCTGAGGATTGTACTGTTGAGGTTGCATCCTCTTGCACAGTCAATGGTTTTGTCTTCTCAGCAGCGAGGTTGGTAGATTCTATGGATTTCAATGTTGATACCTCAGCACTTTGATGAGAACTGGACACAGAGCTAGAGGCATCAATAGATCTTGATGTTACTGTTGAAGGAGTGGATCCAATTGTATTGGTAGAAAGTAGTTGCCCACTTGATGTTTCTGTGCCTTCGCTAGATTCTTGTGTTTTAGTTGGTGACGAAGATGTTGGAGATGCAGTTAAGATTTCTTCAGTTGTAGTTAAGACTTCTTTAGTTGTAGTTAAGACATCTTCTTTTGTAGAAGGCTGTGTCTCTGTGGCAGGATGTGATGACTGAATTTCTGTTGAAGTCTCCTGTGGTGGAGTTTCAGTGGAAAACTGTTCTTGGCTTGGTGAGAATAAGCTACTTGTTTTACTTTCTGAGGATTGTACTGTTGAGGTTGCATCCTCTTGCACAGTCAATGGTTTTGTCTTCTCAGCAGCGAGGGTGGTAGATTCTATGGATTTCAATGTTGATACCTCAGCACTTTGATGAGAACTGGACACAGAGCTAGAGGCATCAATAGATATTGATGTTACTGTTGAAGGAGTGGATCCAATTGTATTGGTAGAAAGTAGTTGCCCACTTGATGTTTCTGTGCCTTCGCTAGATTCTTGTGTTTTAGTTGGTGACGAAGATGTTGGAGATGCAGTTAAGATTTCTTCAGTTGTAGTTAAGACTTCTTTAGTTGTAGTTAAGACATCTTCTTTTGTAGAAGGCTGTGTCTCTGTGGCAGGATGTGATGACTGAATTTCTGTTGAAGTCTCCTGTGGTGGAGTTTCAGTGGAAAACTGTTCTTGGCTTGGTGAGAATAAGCTACTTGTTTTACTTTCTGAGGATTGTACTGTTGAGGTTGCATCCTCTTGCACAGTCAATGGTTTTGTCTGCTCAGCAGCGAGGGTGGTAGATTCTATGGATTTCAATGTTGATACCTCAGCACTTTGATGAGAACTGGACACAGAGCTAGATGCATCAATAGATTTTGATGTTACTTTTGAAGGAGTGGATCCAATTGTTTCCGTAGAAAGCAGTAGCCCACTTGATGCTGATTCTGTGCCTTTGCTAGATTCTTGAGTTTTAGTTGGTGATGAAGATGTTGGAGATGCAGATGCAGTTAAGATTTCTTCAGTTGTAGTTAAGACATCTTCATTTGTAGCAGGCTGTGTCTCTGTGGCAGGATGTGATGACTGAATTTCTGTTGAAGTCTCCTGTGGTGGAGTTTCAGTGGAAAACTGTTCTTGGCTTGGTGAGAATAAGCTACTAGTTTTACTTTCTGAGGATTGTACTGTTGAGGTTGCATCCTCTGGCACAGTCAATGGTTTTGTCTTCTCAGCAGCGAGGGTGGTAGATTCTATGGATTTCAATGTGGATACTTCAGCTCTTTGATGAGAACTGGACACAGAGCTAGATGCATCAATAGATCTTGATGTTACTGTTGAAGGAGTGGATCCAATTGTATTGGTAGAAAACAGTTGCCCACTTGATGATGTTTCTGTGCCTTTGCTAGATTCTTGTGTTGTAGTTGGTGATGAAGATGTTGGAGATGCAGATGCAGTTAAGATTTCTTCAGTTGTAGTTAAGACATCTTCATTTGTAGAAGGCTGTGTCTCTGTGGCAGGATGTGATGACTGAATTTCTGTTGAAGTCTCCTGTGGTGGAGTTTCAGTGGAAAACTGTTCTTGGCTTGGTGAGAATAAGCTACTAGTTTTACTTTCTGAAGATTGTACTGTTGAGGTTGCATCCTCTTGCACAGTCAATGGTTTTGTCTTCTCAACAGCAAGGGTGGTAGATTCTATGGATTTCAATGTTGATACCTCAGCACTTTGATGAGAACTGGACACAGAGCTAGATGCATCAACAGATCTTGATGTTACTGTTGAAGGAGTGAATCCAATTGTATAGGTAGAAAACAGTTGCCCACTTGATGTTTCTGTGCCTTCGCTAGATTCTTGTGTTTTAGTTGGTGACGAAGATGTTGGAGATGCAGTTAAGATTTCTTCAGTTGTAGTTAAGACTTCTCTAGTTGTAGTTAAGACATCTTCTTTTGTAGAAGGCTGTGTCTCTGTGGCAGGATGTGATGATTGAATTTCAGTTGAAGTCTCCTGTGGTAGAGTTTCAGTGGAAAACTGTTCTTGGCTTGGTGAGAATAAGCTACTAGTTTTACTTTCTGAGGATTGTACTGTTGAGGTTGCATCCTCTTGCACAGTCAATGGTTTTGTCTTCTCAGCAGCGAGGGTGGTAGATTCTATGGATTTCAATGTTGATACCTCAGCACTTTGATGAGAACTGGACACAGAGCTAGATGCATCAATAGATCTTGATGTTACTGTTGAAGTAGTGGATTCAACTGTATTGGTAGAAAACAGTTGCCCACTTGATGAAGTTTCTGTGCTTTCACTAGATTCTTGTGTTGTAGTTGGTGACGAAGATGTTGGAGATGCAGATGCAGTTAAGATTTCTTCTTTTGTAGTTAAGACTTCTTTAGTTGTAGTTAAGACATCTTCATTTGTAGCAGGCTGTGTCTCTGTGGCAGGATGTGATGACTGAATTTCTGTTGAAGTCTCCTGTGGTAGAGTTTCAGTGGAAAACTGTTCTTGGCTTGGTGAGAATAAGCTACTTGTTTTACTTTCTGAGGATTGTACTGTTGAGGTTGCATCCTCTTGCACAGACAATGGTTTTGTCTTCTCAGCAGCGAGGGTGGTAGATTCTATGGATTTCAATGTTGATACCTCAGCACTTTGATGAGAACTGGACACAGAGCTAGAGGCATCAATAGATCTTGATGTTACTGTTGAAGGAGTGGATCCAATTGTATTGGTAGAAAACAGTTGCCCACTTGATGTTTCTGTGCCTTCGCTAGATTCTTGTGTTTTAGTTGGTGACGAAGATGTTGGAGATGCAGTTAAGATTTCTTCAGTTGTAGTTAAGACTTCTTTAGTTGTAGTTAAGACATCTTCTTTTGTAGAAGGCTGTGTCTCTGTGGCAGGATGTGATGACTGAATTTCTGTTGAAGTCTCCTGTGGTGGAGTTTCAGTGGAAAACTGTTCTTGGCTTGGTGAGAATAAGCTACTTGTTTTACTTTCTGAGGATTGTACTGTTGAGGTTGCATCCTCTTGCACAGTCAATGGTTTTGTCTTCTCAGCAGCGAGGGTGGTAGATTCTATGGATTTCAATGTTGATACCTCGGCACTTTGATGAGAACTGGACACAGAGCTAGATGCATCAATAGATTTTGATGTTACTTTTGAAGGAGTGGATCCAATTGTTTCCGTAGAAAGCAGTAGCCCACTTGATGCTGATTCTGTGCCTTTGCTAGATTCTTGAGTTTTAGTTGATGATGAAGATGTTGGAGATGCAGATGCAGTTAAGATTTCTTCAGTTGTAGTTAAGACATCTTCATTTGTAGCAGGCTGTGTCTCTGTGGCAGGATGTGATGACTGAATTTCTGTTGAAGTCTCCTGTGGTGGAGTTTCAGTGGAAAACTGTTCTTGGCTTGGTGAGAATAAGCTACTAGTTTTACTTTCTGAGGATTGTACTGTTGAGGTTGTATCCTCTGGCACAGTCATTGGTTTTGTCTGCTCAGCAGCGAGGGTGGTAGATTCTATGGATTTCAATGTGGATACCTCAGCACTTTGATGGGAACTGGACACAGAGCTAGATGCATCAATAGATCTTGATGTTACTGTTGAAGTAGTGGATCCAACTGTATTGGTAGAAAACAGTTGCCCACTTGATGAAGTTTCTGTGCCTTCGCTAGATTCTTGTGTTGTAGTTGGTGACGAAGATGTTGGAGATGCAGATGCAGTTAAGATTTCTTCTTTTGTAGTTAAGACTTCTTTAGTTGTAGTTAAGACATCTTCATTTGTAGCAGGCTGTGTCTCTGTGGCAGGATGTGATGACTGAATTTCTGTTGAAGTCTCCTGTGGTAGAGTTTCAGTGGAAAACTGCTCTTGGCTTGGTGAGAATAAGCTACTTGTTTTACTTTCTGAGGATTGTACTGTTGAGGTTGCATCCTCTTGCACAGACAATGGTTTTGTCTTCTCAGCAGCGAGGGTGGTAGATTCTATGGATTTCAATGTTGATACCTCAGCACTTTGATGAGAACTGGACACAGAGCTAGAGGCATCAATAGATCTTGATGTTACTGTTGAAGGAGTGGATCCAATTGTATTGGTAGAAAGTAGTTGCCCACTTGATGTTTCTGTGCCTTCGCTAGATTCTTGTGTTTTAGTTGGTGACGAAGATGTTGGAGATGCAGTTAAGATTTCTTCAGTTGTAGTTAAGACTTCTTTAGTTGTAGTTAAGACATCTTCTTTTGTAGAAGGCTGTGTCTCTGTGGCAGGATGTGATGACTGAATTTCTGTTGAAGTCTCCTGTGGTGGAGTTTCAGTGGAAAACTGTTCTTGGCTTGGTGAGAATAAGCTACTTGTTTTACTTTCTGAGGATTGTACTGTTGAGGTTGCATCCTCTTGCACAGTCAATGGTTTTGTCTTCTCAGCAGCGAGGGTGGTAGATTCTATGGATTTCAATGTTGATACCTCAGCACTTTGATGAGAACTGGACACAGAGCTAGATGCATCAATAGATCTTGATGTTACTGTTGAAGGAGTGGATCCAATTGTATTGGTAGAAAACAGTTGGCCACTTGATGTTTCTGTGCCTTCGCTAGATTCTTGTGTTTTAGTTGGTGACGAAGAGGTTGGAGATGCAGTTAAGATTTCTTCAGTTGTAGTTAAGACTTCTTTAGTTGTAGTTAAGACATCTTCTTTTGTAGCAGGCTGTGTCTCTGTGGCAGGATGTGATGACTGAATTTCTGTTGAAGTCTCCTGTGGTGGAGTTTCAGTGGAAAACTGTTCTTGGCTTGGTGAGAATAAGCTACTTGTTTTACTTTCTGAGGATTGTACTGTTGAGGTTGCAGCCTCTTGCACAGTCAATGGTTTTGTCTTCTCAGCAGCGAGGGTGGTAGATTCTATGGATTTCAATGTTGATACCTCAGCACTTTGATGAGAACTGGACACAGAGCTAGATGCATCAATAGATTTTGATGTTACTTTTGAAGGAGTGGATCCAATTGTTTCTGTAGAAAGCAGTAGCCCACTTGATGCTGATTCTGTGCCTTTGCTAGATTCTTGAGTTTTAGTTGGTGATGAAGATGTTGGAGATGCAGATGCAGTTAAGACTTCTTCAGTTGTAGTTAAGACATCTTCATTTGTAGCAGGCTGTGTCTCTGTGGCAGGATGTGATGACTGAATTTCTTTTGAAGTCTCCTGTGGTGGAGTTTCAGTGGAAAACTGTTCTTGGCTTGGTGAGAATAAGCTACTAGTTTTACTTTCTGAGGATTGTACTGTTGAGGTTGCATCCTCTGGCACAGTCATTGGTTTTGTCTGCTCAGCAGCGAGGGTGGTAGATTCTATGGATTTCAATGTGGATACCTCAGCACTTTGATGAGAACTGGACACAGAGCTAGATGCATCAATAGATCTTGATGTTACTGTTGAAGTAGTGGATTCAACTGTATTGGTAGAAAACAGTTGCCCACTTGATGAAGTTTCTGTGCTTTCACTAGATTCTTGTGTTGTAGTTGGTGACGAAGATGTTGGAGATGCAGATGCAGTTAAGATTTCTTCTTTTGTAGTTAAGACTTCTTTAGTTGTAGTTAAGACATCTTCATTTGTAGCAGGCTGTGTCTCTGTGGCAGGATGTGATGACTGAATTTCTGTTGAAGTCTCCTGTGGTGGAGTTTCAGTGGAAAACTGTTCTTGGCTTGGTGAGAATAAGCTACTAGTTTTACTTTCTGAGGATTGTACTGTTGAGGTTGCATCCTCTGGCACAGTCATTGGTTTTGTCTGCTCAGCAGCGAGGGTGGTAGATTCTATGGATTTCAATGTTGATACCTCAGCACTTTGATGAGAACTGGACACAGAGCTAGAGGCATCAATAGATCTTGATGTTACTGTTGAAGGAGTGGATCCAATTGTATTGGTAGAAAGTAGTTGCCCACTTGATGTTTCTGTGCCTTCGCTAGATTCTTGTGTTTTAGTTGGTGACGAAGATGTTGGAGATGCAGTTAAGATTTCTTCAGTTGTAGTTAAGACTTCTTTAGTTGTAGTTAAGACATCTTCTTTTGTAGAAGGCTGTGTCTCTGTGGCAGGATGTGATGACTGAATTTCTGTTGAAGTCTCCTGTGGTGGAGTTTCAGTGGAAAACTGTTCTTGGCTTGGTGAGAATAAGCTACTTGTTTTACTTTCTGAGGATTGTACTGTTGAGGTTGCATCCTCTTGCACAGTCAATGGTTTTGTCTTCTCAGCAGCGAGGGTGGTAGATTCTATGGATTTCAATGTTGATACCTCAGCACTTTGATGAGAACTGGACACAGAGCTAGAGGCATCAATAGATCTTGATGTTAATGTTGAAGGAGTGGATCCAATTGTATTGGTAGAAAACAGTTGCCCACTTGATGTTTCTGTGCTTTCGCTAGATTCTTGTGTTTTAGTTGGTGATGAAGATGTTGGAGATGCAGTTAAGATTTCTTCAGTTGTAGTTAAGACTTCTTTAGTTGTAGTTAAGACATCTTCTTTTGTAGCAGGCTGTGTCTCTGTGGCAGGATGTGATGACTGAATTTCTGTTGAAGTCTCCTGTGGTGGAGTTTCAGTGGAAAACTGTTCTTGGCTTGGTGAGAATAAGCTACTTGTTTTACTTTCTGAGGATTGTACTGTTGAGGTTGCATCCTCTTGCACAGTCAATGGTTTTGTCTTCTCAGCAGCGAGGGTGGTAGATTCTATGGATTTCAATGTTGATACCTCAGCACTTTGATGAGAACTGGACACAGAGCTAGATGCATCAATAGATTTTGATGTTACTTTTGAAGGAGTGGATCCAATTGTTTCAGTAGAAAGCAGTAGCCCACTTGATGCTGATTCTGTGCCTTTGCTAGATTCTTGAGTTTTAGTTGGTGATGAAGATGTTGGAGATGCAGATGCAGTTAAGATTTCTTCAGTTGTAGTTAAGACATCTTCATTTGTAGCAGGCTGTGTCTCTGTGGCAGGATGTGATGACTGAATTTCTGTTGAAGTCTCCTGTGGTGGAGCTTCAGTGGAAAACTGTTCTTGGCTTGGTGAGAATAAGCTACTAGTTTTACTTTCTGAGGATTGTACTGTTGAGGTTGCATCCTCTGGCACAGTCAATGGTTTTGTCTTCTCAGCAGCGAGGGTGGTAGATTCTATGGATTTCAATGTGGATACTTCAGCTCTTTGATGAGAACTGGACACAGAGCTAGATGCATCAATAGATCTTGATGTTACTGTTGAAGGAGTGGATCCAATTGTATTGGTAAAAAACAGTTGCCCACTTGATGATGTTTCTGTGCCTTTGCTAGATTCTTGTGTTGTAGTTGGTGATGAAGATGTTGGAGATGCAGATGCAGTTAAGATTTCTTCAGTTGTAGTTAAGACATCTTCATTTGTAGAAGGCTGTGTCTCTGTGGCAGGATGTGATGACTGAATTTCTGTTGAAGTCTCCTGTGGTGGAGTTTCAGTGGAAAACTGTTCTTGGCTTGGTGAGAATAAGCTACTAGTTTTACTTTCTGAAGATTGTACTGTTGAGGTTGCATCCTCTGGCACACTCAATGGTTTTGTCTGCTCAGCAGCGAGGGTGGTAGATTCTATGGATTTCAATGTGGATACTTCAGCTTTTTGATGAGAACTGGACACAGAACTAGATGCATCAATAGATCTTGTTGTAACTGTTGAAGTAGTGGATCCAATTGTATTGGTAGAAAACAGTTGCCCACTTGATGAAGTTTCTGTGCCTTCGCTAGATTCTTGTGTTGTAGTTGTTGACGAAGATGTTGGAGATGCAGATGCAGTTAAGATTTCTTCTTTTGTAGTTAAGACTTCTCTAGTTGTAGTTAAGACATCTTCTTTTGTAGCAGGCTGTGTCTCTGTGGCAGGATGTGATGATTGAATTTCAGTTGAAGTCTCCTGTGGTGGAGTTTCAGTGGAAAACTGTTCTTGGCTTGGTGAGAATAAGCTACTAGTTTTACTTTCTGAGGATTGTACTGTTGAGGTTGCATCCTCTTGCACAGTCAATGGTTTTGTCTGCTCAGCAGCGAGGGTGGTAGATTCTATGGATTTCAATGTGGATACCTCAGCACTTTGATGAGAACTGGACACAGAGCTAGATGCATCAATAGATCTTGATGTTACTGTTGAAGGAGTGGATTCAATTGTATTGGTAGAAAACAGTTGCCCACTTGATGATGTTTCTGTGCCTTCGCTAGATTCTTGAGTTGTAGTTGGTGACGAAGATGTTGGAGATGCAGTTAAGATTTCTTCAGTTGTAGTTAAGACATCTTCATTTGTAGCAGGCTGTGTCTCTGTGGCAGGATGTGATGACTGAATTTCTGTTGAAGTCTCCTGTGGTGGAGTTTCAGTGGAAAACTGTTCTTGGCTTGGTGAGAATAAGCTACTTGTTTTACTTTCTGAGGATTGTACTGTTGAGGTTGCATCCTCTTGCACAGTCATTGGTTTTGTCTGCTCAGCAGCGAGGGTGGTAGATTCTATGGATTTCAATGTGGATACCTCAGCACTTTGATGAGAACTGGACACAGAGCTAGATGCATCAATAGATCTTGATGTTACTGTTGAAGTAGTGGATCCAACTGTATTGGTAGAAAACAGTTGCCCACTTGATGAAGTTTCTGTGCCTTCGCTAGATTCTTGTGTTGTAGTTGGTGACGAAGATGTTGGAGATGCAGATGCAGTTAAGATTTCTTCTTTTGTAGTTAAGACTTCTCTAGTTGTAGTTAAGACATCTTCATTTGTAGCAGGCTGTGTCTCTGTGGCAGGATGTGATGACTGAATTTCTGTTGAAGTCTCCTGTGGTGGAGTTTCAGTGGAAAACTGTTCTTGGCTTGGTGAGAATAAGCTACTTGTTTTACTTTCTGAGGATTGTACTGTTGAGGTTGCATCCTCTTGCACAGTCAATGGTTTTGTCTTCTCAGCAGCGAGGGTGGTAGATTCTATGGATTTCAATGTTGATACCTCAGCACTTTGATGAGAACTGGACACAGAGCTAGAGGCATCAATAGATCTTGATGTTACTGTTGAAGGAGTGGATCCAATTGTATTGGTAGAAAACAGTTGCCCACTTGATGTTTCTGTGCCTTCGCTAGATTCTTGTGTTTTAGTTGGTGACGAAGATGTTGGAGATGCAGTTAAGATTTCTTCAGTTGTAGTTAAGACTTCCTTAGTTGTAGTTAAGACATCTTCTTTTGTAGAAGGCTGTGTCTCTGTGGCAGGATGTGATGACTGAATTTCTGTTGAAGTCTCCTGTGGTGGAGTTTCAGTGGAAAACTGTTCTTGGCTTGGTGAGAATAAGCTACTAGTTTTACTTTCTGAGGATTGTACTGTTGAGGTTGCATCCTCTTGCACAGTCAATGGTTTTGTCTGCTCAGCAGCGAGGGTGGTAGATTCTATGGATTTCAATGTGGATACCTCAGCACTTTGATGAGAACTGGACACAGAGCTAGATGCATCAATAGATCTTGATGTTACTGTTGAAGGAGTGGATTCAATTGTATTGGTAGAAAACAGTTGCCCACTTGATGATGTTTCTGTGCCTTCGCTAGATTCTTGAGTTGTAGTTGGTGACGAAGATGTTGGAGATGCAGTTAAGATTTCTTCAGTTGTAGTTAAGACATCTTCATTTGTAGCAGGCTGTGTCTCTGTGGCAGGATGTGATGACTGAATTTCTGTTGAAGTCTCCTGTGGTGGAGTTTCAGTGGAAAACTGTTCTTGGCTTGGTGAGAATAAGCTACTTGTTTTACTTTCTGAGGATTGTACTGTTGAGGTTGCATCCTCTTGCACAGTCATTGGTTTTGTCTGCTCAGCAGCGAGGGTGGTAGATTCTATGGATTTCAATGTGGATACCTCAGCACTTTGATGAGAACTGGACACAGAGCTAGATGCATCAATAGATCTTGATGTTACTGTTGAAGTAGTGGATCCAACTGTATTGGTAGAAAACAGTTGCCCACTTGATGAAGTTTCTGTGCCTTCGCTAGATTCTTGTGTTGTAGTTGGTGACGAAGATGTTGGAGATGCAGATGCAGTTAAGATTTCTTCTTTTGTAGTTAAGACTTCTCTAGTTGTAGTTAAGACATCTTCATTTGTAGCAGGCTGTGTCTCTGTGGCAGGATGTGATGACTGAATTTCTGTTGAAGTCTCCTGTGGTGGAGTTTCAGTGGAAAACTGTTCTTGGCTTGGTGAGAATAAGCTACTTGTTTTACTTTCTGAGGATTGTACTGTTGAGGTTGCATCCTCTTGCACAGTCAATGGTTTTGTCTTCTCAGCAGCGAGGGTGGTAGATTCTATGGATTTCAATGTTGATACCTCAGCACTTTGATGAGAACTGGACACAGAGCTAGAGGCATCAATAGATCTTGATGTTACTGTTGAAGGAGTGGATCCAATTGTATTGGTAGAAAACAGTTGCCCACTTGATGTTTCTGTGCCTTCGCTAGATTCTTGTGTTTTAGTTGGTGACGAAGATGTTGGAGATGCAGTTAAGATTTCTTCAGTTGTAGTTAAGACTTCCTTAGTTGTAGTTAAGACATCTTCTTTTGTAGAAGGCTGTGTCTCTGTGGCAGGATGTGATGACTGAATTTCTGTTGAAGTCTCCTGTGGTGGAGTTTCAGTGGAAAACTGTTCTTGGCTTGGTGAGAATAAGCTACTAGTTTTACTTTCTGAAGATTGTACTGTTGAGGTTGCATCCTCTTGCACAGTCAATGGTTTTGTCTGCTCAGCAGCGAGGGTAGTAGATTCTATGGATTTCAATGTTGATACCTCAGCACTTTGATGAGAACTGGACACAGAGCTAGAGGCATCAACAGATCTTGATGTTACTGTTGAAGGAGTGGATCCAATTGTTTCCGTAGAAAGCAGTAGCCCACTTGATGCTATTTCTGTGCCTTTGCTAGATTCTTGAGTTTTAGTTGGTGATGAAGACGTTGGAGATGCAGATGCAGTTAAGATTTCTTCTTTTGTAGTTAAGACATCTTCATTTGTAGAAGGCTGTGTCTCTGTGGCAGGATGTGATGACTGAATTTCTGTTGAAGTCTCCTGTGGTGGAGTTTCAGTGGAAAACTGTTCTTGGCTTGGTGAGAATAAGCTACTAGTTTTACTTTCTGAGGATTGTACTGTTGAGGTTGCATCCTCTTGCACAGTCAATGGTTTTGTCTTCTCAGCAGCGAGGGTGGTAGATTCTATGGATTTCAATGTTGATACCTCAGCACTTTGATGAGAACTGGACACAGAGCTAGAGGCATCAACAGATCTTGATGTTACTGTTGAAGGAGTGGATCCAATTGTTTCCGTAGAAAGCAGTAGCCCACTTGATGCTATTTCTGTGCCTTTGCTAGATTCTTGAGTTTTAGTTGGTGATGAAGACGTTGGAGATGCAGATGCAGTTAAGATTTCTTCAGTTGTAGTTAAGACATCTTCATTTGTAGCAGGCTGTGTCTCTGTGGCAGGATGTGATGACTGAATTTCTGTTGAAGTCTCCTGTGGTGGAGTTTCAGTGGAAAACTGTTCTTGGCTTGGTGAGAATAAGCTACTAGTTTTACTTTCTGAGGATTGTACTGTTGAGGTTGCATCCTCTTGCACAGTCATTGGTTTTGTCTGCTCAGCAGCGAGGGTGGTAGATTCTATGGATTTCAATGTGGATAACTCAGCACTTTGATGAGAACTGGACACAGAGCTAGATGCATCAATAGATCTTGATGTTACTGTTGAAGTAGTGGATCCAACTGTATTGGTAGAAAACAGTTGCCCACTTGATGAAGTTTCTGTGCCTTCGCTAGATTCTTGTGTTGTAGTTGGTGACGAAGATGTTGGAGATGCAGATGCAGTTAAGATTTCTTCTTTTGTAGTTAAGACTTCTCTTGTTGTAGTTAAGACATCTTCATTTGTAGAAGGCTGTGTCTCTGTGGCAGGATGTGATGACTGAATTTCTGTTGAAGTCTCCTGTGGTGGAGTTTCAGTGGAAAACTGTTCTTGGCCTGGTGAGAATAAGCTACTTGTTTTACTTTCTGAGGATTGTACTGTTAAGTTTGCATCCTCTTGCACAGTCAATAGTTTTATCTTCTCAGCAGCGAGGGTGGTAGATTCTATGGATTTCAATGTTGATACCTCAGCACTTTGATGAGAACTGGACACAGAGCTAGAGGCATCAACAGATCTTGATGTTACTGTTGAAGGAGTGGATCCAATTGTTTCCGTAGAAAGCAGTAGCCCACTTGATGCTATTTCTGTGCCTTTGCTAGATTCTTGAGTTTTAGTTGGTGATGAAGACGTTGGAGATGCAGATGCAGTTAAGATTTCTTCTTTTGTAGTTAAGACATCTTCATTTGTAGAAGGCTGTGTCTCTGTGGCAGGATGTGATGACTGAATTTCTGTTGAAGTCTCCTGTGGTGGAGTTTCAGTGGAAAACTGTTCTTGGCTTGGTGAGAATAAGCTACTAGTTTTACTTTCTGAGGATTGTACTGTTGAGGTTGCATCCTCTTGCACAGTCAATGGTTTTGTCTTCTCAGCAGCGAGGGTGGTAGATTCTATGGATTTCAATGTTGATACCTCAGCACTTTGATGAGAACTGGACACAGAGCTAGAGGCATCAACAGATCTTGATGTTACTGTTGAAGGAGTGGATCCAATTGTTTCCGTAGAAAGCAGTAGCCCACTTGATGCTATTTCTGTGCCTTTGCTAGATTCTTGAGTTTTAGTTGGTGATGAAGACGTTGGAGATGCAGATGCAGTTAAGATTTCTTCAGTTGTAGTTAAGACATCTTCATTTGTAGAAGGCTGTGTCTCTGTGGCAGGATGTGATGACTGAATTTCTGTTGAAGTCTCCTGTGGTGGAGTTTCAGTGGAAAACTGTTCTTGGCTTGGTGAGAATAAGCTACTAGTTTTACTTTCTGAAGATTGTACTGTTGAGGTTGCATCCTCTTGCACAGTCAATGGTTTTGTCTGCTCAGCAGCGAGGGTAGTAGATTCTATGGATTTCAATGTTGATACCTCAGCACTTTGATGAGAACTGGACACAGAGCTAGAGGCATCAACAGATCTTGATGTTACTGTTGAAGGAGTGGATCCAATTGTTTCCGTAGAAAGCAGTAGCCCACTTGATGCTATTTCTGTGCCTTTGCTAGATTCTTGAGTTTTAGTTGGTGATGAAGATGTTGGAGATGCAGATGCAGTTAAGATTTCTTCTTTTGTAGTTAAGACATCTTCATTTGTAGAAGGCTGTGTCTCTGTGGCAGGATGTGATGACTGAATTTCTGTTGAAGTCTCCTGTGGTGGAGTTTCAGTGGAAAACTGTTCTTGGCTTGGTGACAATAAGCTACTTGTTTTACTTTCTGAGGATTGTACTGTTGAGGTTGCATCCTCTTGCACAGTCAATGGTTTTGTCTGCTCAGCAGCGAGGGTGGTAGATTCTATGGATTTCAATGTGGATACCTCAGCACTTTGATGAGAACTGGACACAGAGCTAGATGCATCAATAGATCTTGATGTTACTGTTGAAGTAGTGGATCCAACTGTATTGGTAGAAAACAGTTGCCCACTTGATGAAGTTTCTGTGCCTTCGCTAGATTCTTGTGTTGTAGTTGGTGACGAAGATGTTGGAGATGCAGATGCAGTTAAGATTTCTTCTTTTGTAGTTAAGACTTCTCTAGTTGTAGTTAAGACACCTTCATTTGTAGAAGGCTGTGTCTCTGTGGAAGGATGTGATGACTGAATTTCTGTTGAAGTCTCCTGTGGTGGAGTTTCAGTGGAAAACTGTTCTTGGCTTGGTGAGAATAAGCTACTAGTTTTACTTTCTGAGGATTGTACTGTTGAGGTTGCATCCTCTTGCACAGTCAATGGTTTTGTCTTATCAGCAGCGAGGGTGGTAGATTCTATGGATTTCAATGTTGATACCTCAGCACTTTGATGAGAACTGGACACAGAGCTAGATGCATCAATAGATTTTGATGTTACTTTTGAAGGAGTGGATCCAATTGTTTCCGTAGAAAGCAGTAGCCCACTTGATGCTGATTCTGTGCCTTTGCTAGATTCTTGAGTTTTAGTTGGTGATGAAGATGTTGGAGATGCAGATGCAGTTAAGACTTCTTTAGTTGTAGTTAAGACATCTTCATTTGTAGCAGGCTGTGTCTCTGTGGCAGGATGTGATGACTGAATTTCTGTTGAAGTCTCCTGTGGTGGAGTTTCAGTGGAAAACTGTTCTTGGCTTGGTGAGAATAAGCTACTAGTTTTACTTTCTGAGGATTGTACTGTTGAGGTTGCATCCTCTGGCACAGTCATTGGTTTTGTCTGCTCAGCAGCGAGGGTGGTAGATTCTATGGATTTCAATGTGGATACCTCAGCACTTTGATGAGAACTGGACACAGAGCTAGATGCATCAATAGATCTTGATGTTACTGTTGAAGTAGTGGATCCAACTGTATTGGTAGAAAACAGTTGCCCACTTGATGAAGTTTCTGTGCCTTCGCTAGATTCTTGTGTTGTAGTTGGTGATGAAGATGTTGGAGATGCAGATGCAGTTAAGATTTCTTCTTTTGTAGTTAAGACTTCTCTAGTTGTAGTTAAGACATCTTCATTTGTAGAAGGCTGTGTCTCTGTGGAAGGACGTGATGACTGAATTTCTGTTGAAGCCTCCTGTGGTGGAGTTTCAGTGGAAAACTGTTCTTGGCTTGGTGACAATAAGCTACTTGTTTTACTTTCTGAGGATTGTACTGTTGAGGTTGCGTCCTCTTGCACAGTCAATGGTTTTGTCTTCTCAGCAGCGAGGGTGGTAGATTCTATGGATTTCAATGTTGTTACCTCAGCACTTTGATGAGAACTGGACACAGAGCTAGATGCATCAATAGATTTTGATGTTACTTTTGAAGGAGTGGATCCAATTGTATTGGTAGAAAACAGTTGCCCACTTGATGATGTTTCTGTGCCTTCGCTAGATTCTTGTGTTGTAGTTGGTGACGAAGATGTAGGAGATGCAGATGCAGTTAAGATTTCTTCTTTTGTAGTTAAGACTTCTCTAGTTGTAGTTAAGACATCTTCATTTGTAGAAGGCTGTGTCTCTGTGGCAGGATGTGATGACTGAATTTCTGTTGAAGTCTCCTGTGGTGGAGTTTCAGTGGAAAACTGTTCTTGGCTTGGTGAGAATAAGCTACTAGTTTTACTTTCTGAGGATTGTACTGTTGAGGTTGCATCCTCTTGCACAGTCAATGGTTTTGTCTTCTCAGCAGAGAGGGTGGTAGATTCTATGGATTTCAATGTGGATACCTCAGCACTTTGATGAGAACTGGACACAGAGCTAGATGCATCAATAGATCTTGATGTTACTGTTGAAGGAGTGGATCCAATTGTATTGGTAGAAAACAGTTGCCCACTTGATGATGTTTCTGTGCCTTCGATAGATTCTTGTGTTGTAGTTGGTGACGAAGATGTTGGAGATGCAGATGCAGTTAAGATTTCTTCAGTTGTAGTTAAGACTTCTTTAGTTGTAGTTAAGACATCTTCATTTGTAGAAGGCTGTGTCTCTGTGGCAGGATGTGATGACTCTAATACATTTGATGTTTCCTGTGTTTGAGTTTCAGTTGAAAGTTGTTCTTGGCTTGGTGAAAAAGGGCTAGTTGATGCTTTTGAGGACTGCAATATGGAAGTTGAATGTGGTGATCCTGGCACAATCAATGTTTGTGTTTGCTCAGTAGCAAAGGAAGTAGACTCTATGGATTTTAATGTTGATAACTCAGTACTTTGATGAGAACTGGACAGAGAGCCAATTGCATCGATAGAACTTGATGCTACAGTTGAAGGAGAAGATCCAATTGATTCGGTAGAAAGTAGAAGGCCACTTGATGCTGTCTCTGTGCCTTCACTAGATTCTGATTGTGTTTTAGTTAGTGATGAAGATGTTTTAGGTGCAGATGCAGTTAAGACATCTTCAGTTAAAGAAGGCTGTGCCCCTGTGGCAGGATTTGATGAATGTAATACATTCCATGTATCCTGTGCTTGACTTTCAGTGGAAAGCTGTTTATTGCTTGGTGACAAAAAGGTCGTTCTTGTAGTTTCTGAGGACTGTAATGGAGAAGTTGAATCTGATGATTCTTGCACAGTGAATTTTTTTGTCTCCTCATGGGAGGTAGCTTCTATGGGTTCTAATGTTGATGCCTCAGTACTTTCAAGAGATTTGGATAAAAAGCTAGATGTGTCAATAGAACTTGATGTTACTGATAAAGGAGTTTCATTAGAAAGTAGTAGACCACTTGATGCTTTCTCTATGACTTCACTAGATTCTGCCATTTTAGTTTGTGGTAAAGATATTTTAGGTTCTGATGCAGTTAATATTTCTTCAGTTGTACTTAAGACTTCTTTTATAGTAGAAGGCTGTGTGACAGTTTGATGAGAACTATATAAGGAGCTAGATGCATCAAAATAACTTGATGTTTTTGTTGAAGGAGAAGATCCAATGGATTCAATAGAAAACAAAAGTTCCATCGAAGCTGTCTCTGTGCCTTTACTAGATTCCGGTGTTCTGGCTAGTGATGAAGATGTTGGAGGTGTAGATGTATTTAAGACTTCTTCAGTTGTTGTCAAGAATTCTTCAGTTGTAGACAGTTGTGTTACTGTGGTAAGATGTGATGACTGTGGTACAGAAGATGTCTCCTGTGTTTGAGATTCAGTGGAATGCTGATGCTCACTTGGTGATAACATGTTTGTCAATATAGTTTCTGAGGACTTTACTGTTGTAGCCCTACCTAAAGATTCTGCTACAGTTGATGGCTTTGTCTCATCAGATAAAATGGTGTTGGGTTTTATGGAATTCGTTGTTGATGCCATGTGCTGGGGAGAGGTTTCAAATGAAGTAGAAGTTTGTGTTGATGAAGAAGATCCAATGGATGTTACTGCTTCTGTTGAGGTTTTCTCTGTGCCTTCACTATTTTGTGGCGTTACAGCTGTGAAGTAACTGGATGCTGTAATTAGAAATTAAAGTATTACCTGACACATTTGAAGTGGTGGAATTACATATTACACCACTGTTGAAGTTAAATGAAGTGAAATTCAGCCCCCAATGACACATTTAGATCGGTCCACACTCTGATCTATTACTCGGGTGACAAACACAACCCTCATTCAACAACTCTGCCCAACAAGGTGGATATACATAGACAAAAAAATAGACAGTTCATATATCCCTTTGAGTTATCTTATAACAATATCATTTTGCTTGTAGACAAGAAGCCTAAATTGTAAATTGAGAAAGACTCAACATGCCCATCAAAGAGGATTGATCAGGGGGGTCATGTCTTTAATGTGAATTGTTCTGTACATGGGAGGTTAAGCGATTCCAGCTATTGGAGAATCAATTATAATTTTATAAATCAAGTACACCTGCGCCAACCAATAAACGTGGGATAAACACTTATGAGTTTCTATGTCTGAGTATGCATCTAAATCAATACCCTAGTCTTAGACTAGTGAGTTAACTGGTTATTAGTTAAGCTGGGTATTGGGCTGTGTACTCAGACAATATGGGCATACACCGATACCTGTATTGATCGGTGTAACAAACTTTTCATCCGGAGTAGGGCTGAGTGTCCAGAATCCAAGGATAGGTATTTCTTTGTAGGTCCCTGACGAAGAAGACAGCATGGGTCTTCAAAATGCATTGGAAGTTTGTCCCTCTGGACCCACCATAGCTTGGTCACCACACGGAAATTACCAGAACTGTGAACGGAGTGTTTGCCGCCGGCCGGGGCTTCACTCCACATGCAATTACGCCATATAGCCTGTCAATATACCCGCAGTGGATTGTTTGTATGCAGCAACCTTTAAGACCTTCCCATGGATTTAGAAAGAAATATCTATCCTTGGATCATGTTTCTTTGATGGTTCAATGTGGTGGCATCATTTAGAAAATCAATTTCGAAGTGGGATCTAAATTGGTTGTATAAAGGTGTGGAGGCGGAGAGCTCAGCATTAAATTTAAGCTCTCCCCAATTAAGAATGAAGGAGATCTGATTAGTGATGTGTCTGGATGCAGGACCATCAATTACAGTGAAGAGGACATTGTGAAGTAAGGAAAGCTTGACTTTATTACGAATCTTTCTGCCTCCTTGACTTTATACAACAAAATTACATCTCACTTCAAAGTTGATTTTCCATATGATGCCACCACACAGGACCATGAATTCAATGTGATCTAGAAGTTGTTCAGATTCTTGATAACATACTGGTAGTGGTTTATTAGGTCAATTTCTGCTGGCACATTCCCTTTAATACTAAGAAATATTGCAGAATTATTCACATTTATCTGTTTTCTAACATAGTCATGATATATGAGTAGAAAATACCTAGTATAAATTGGCTCTTATTGATGTGTGTTTGAGTATACTTTTACCATATTGTTTCGGGAAGTAACAAAATAGGAAATTATCCGGGTTCTCATAAGATATACCAGTATAAGCAATAGAGTCAATCCCGTAGAGAAACACCAGGGCCAACAGTCATAGGTATGCACCAGGTGGTTTCTAATTGGTACCGCAATTTGCAAACCAAAAAATAGTCCTTTAGCGGGTGCCAAGAGATTGCACAGTACTGACCACTATAAATCAAGAAATATTGAAAAGCAAAAGTGGCTATATTAAAATATGACTTTTAATTAGATAAAAGATCTGTATAAATCCAGATGACATTACATTACACTGAATGACGCCGCTCAGCAATAGACCACCATTACTTAATAATATGTAATTGGGTACATCAAGAGCATGAGTATCACCGGCTAATACTCATGTGTGCAAAATACAGCTGGGTCAACCATTTCCATGATCAGATACTATCACACAATGCTCTTAGATAGCAGAGAGTAAATCGCTAATGCCTTATAAATATAACTGCAAATAGCAGTGGAATAAAATAGAATGATCTCACCCAGTCGTGCAGCATGGTAGATTATGGCTCAGTTGATACGGTGGGATGATCCAGGACCTGTTGCCCCGATGTGAAGAAGTGGCCCTAGTCTTCACTTCTCCTATCACCCCGTTGCTCCTGCCCTGACAAGGGCGGTCCCACACTTGCCCTAGTGTCTATGCTGTCCCTAGATGTCCGTAGGGTATTTAGAAAAAATGGGTGATAGCTGTGAGGCCTGAAGAATGTGCAGAGCCTCAACATCTATACTAGCCAGAATGGTATCTTGTTGTAAATAGATACCTTGCAGGCGTCGAAGGAGGTCAGGTGTATCCCTCGTGTATAAGGGTAGGGCTGTGACGAGAGGACGAAGGACTTTGTCTAAATAGATGCCTAAATTCTGTGTCAGCTTATCAACCCCTGACACTATTGGTCGCCCCTTAAGGGGGTCAAGCCCTTTATGCACCTTGGGAATGGACTTGGGAATAGGGTGTGCCGAGAGTATCTCATAAGCTGACCTATCCTTCAATAAGTCAAAGCATAGCTGGCAGTCCATCACAACTATGTTGCCCCCTTTATCAGATGGCTTGATTGTGAGATTTTAGTTTTTTTCCATGACAGTTATTGACATCATTTCTTCTTTTGTACAATTAAATGGTACAAAGGGGGCATTCATAAATCTGATGTCATCAGTCACTTGCCTCAAGTAATCATAAGATATACCAGCCGTGAACCCTTTTGCAGGAAAAGACTGGACTCATACTTCTATTTAATGAGATGTACAGTTAAAAAAACAAGCAAAAAATGGCTTGTGGTAAAAACTTACCCACTGACTAGTAGTTAAGGTATAGATCGTAAGAGTATAATTGCCTTTATTGTAATGATAAAAGAGTCATCATAGTGTGTCACTAGACACAAAAAGATTTGTTTTCCTACAGATGTACTATTTATTATTGGTGACATCACTGCACAGCCATTCAGACCCTGAAGCCATTTAAAGGAAATCTAACATTTGATATTATGAAGCATACATACCTTGAGAATGTTGTAGCTAAACTGATGCAGCAGCATATCTTGTTTAATCCCTGAGCTGAGTGAGAAAACATTTATGACATTCAGGACCTTGGGAAAGCTGGATTGCATGCTTCTTGCAGTACATAAACACATTACACGGAGCTTCCTGAACTTTCCAGACAGTACTAATCAACCTGAGCTGCATCACTCTGCAGCTGGGAGATGGTGCGGCGAGTGATTACTTCTGCCTGTCAGTGATTACATCATTCACCTGAGCAGAGTAAGAAGAGAAGCACGGAGCCAAGCAAAGAGTGACAGTGCTTCAGTATGTTTTTTTTTTGTAAAACCGCTCAGCTCAGGGATTAAACAAGGTATGATTCTGCATTATTCTCAAGGTATGTTTGGTTCATAATGCATCAAATCAAATAGTAGGTTTCCTTTAAGTTTTTGCACTATGGATGATCATCTGTTTCTGTGCTGTCATCAATGGTA
Organism: Engystomops pustulosus; assembly: GCF_040894005.1. NCBI lineage: Eukaryota > Metazoa > Chordata > Amphibia > Anura > Leptodactylidae > Engystomops > Engystomops pustulosus. The sequence continues at coordinate 55,266,531 of NC_092416.1, read as the reverse complement.
TGCTTACTGTATTATTGAGACCCATCAGGTTTTACTGTCATTGCTTGTCTAACAATACTTGCAACATTCCTAACACTATTATAAAAGTTAACCTACCCCCAGAGGATCCTCAGAAAGAACTGCTGCAACCCATCACAGGCCTTGGCAGTACACCGCTGAAGCCAGGGGTAGGTTGCAGCGGCACCTGCTATTGACTTGATGTCATCACCACAATACCATCAGAAAACACTGACAAGGAGCTGTGCAGAAGCTACTCTGTAAATGCCGAGGATTCCAAAGGTAAGTACTGCTCCCCTTGTAACAGGGTTGGTTTTTTTTTGTTATTTTATGCCATCCTCATCACTTTTACAAACAATAAGTGGGGCTTACCAGAAGGCATGGACCGTAGAAGTACAAAATTAATGAAGGAGCTTAAGAAATTTAGAAAAATTATTCAAATGTCTAAACCTCAGGAGAACGGAGGAGATTTATTATCCAAATCTAATATAGTAAGTACTAACTAACTACACTACAGGGGCTCATCTTGGACAGTGGTGGTGTCCTTACCATGGACATAGTTGACCCATTTGCTGTGGGATTTGGTAAGGAACAGAGGGAATGCAGAACTTTTTCTGCAATCACCACAAGATGGAGCCCCTGCATGCAACTAGTTGTATCCTTTATAATGTGAAGTATTGGCTTTAACCCTTTAAGGACCTTGCCCTTTTTTCGCCCTTTTTTGTTTTTTCATTTTTAATTTTTCACTGCCCGCAATAAAAAAGCTATAACTTTTTTTTTTACGCGTAAAGATCTCTGTGACGGCTTTTTTTCTGCGTAACAAATTGCACTTCATAGTGATAGTATTGAATATTCCATGCTGTGTACTGGGAAGCGGGAAAAAAATGCAGTGAAATTGGTGAAAAAAACGCATTTGCAGCGTTTTCTTGTGGGCTTGGAATTTACGGCTTTTTCACTGTGCGCCACAAATGACATGTCTACTTTATTCTTTGGGTCGGTACAATCATGGAGATAACAAACTTGTACAGGTTTTATAAGGTGTTCAGACATTTACAAAAATTAAAAACTTGTGTAGAATTTTTTTTTTTATTTTGCCAAATTCTGGCGCTAATAACTTTTTTATACTTTGGTGTATGGAGCTGTGAGTGGTATATTTTTTTGCAACTTTTGATGACGTTTTCAATTACATCATTTTTAGGACTGTACAACCTTTTCATCACTTTTTATTGATTTTTTTTATTTTTTTCAAAATGGCAAAAAAGTGCCATTTTCAATATTATATTTTGATAGAACGGGCATTTTCAGATGCGGCGATACATAGTGTGTTCATGATTTTTACTATGTATTTATATCTATATCAGTTTCAGGGAAAGGGGGTGATTTGAATTTTTAGGTTTTTTTATTATAATTTTTTTTTTAAACTTTTTAAAATTTTTACTATTTTTCAGACTCCCTAGGGTACTTTAAGCCTAGGTTGTCCGATTGATCCTACCATATATTGCCATACTACTGTATGGAAGTATATGGGGATTTTCCTCTTCATTCATTACAATATCTCGGTCTCGGTTCATTCTCTCCACTGCGCATACTCGCAATTCCCCTTGCAACCATTACGCACAGGCACGTGCCATAGCGATTCTATTTGATTGCCCCACCATTTGTATATAGGGTTGCCTTCGACATGGATGACGCCACCCCCAGACGAAGGCTCATTTGAGCCGAAACGTGCGTCGGGGCTGGAGTCACCCTGGACCTGGGAACCTGCAAAGTTGATTCATGGGTAAGACAATCTGTTTACTTTGAATATATTCGGGGCAAGTGCAATATGATTATATATATGCACTAACACTACAATACACTTACGGTATGTTGGCACTTTGTCTCAAATTACCAGAGCCCTAGATAACATATCACGCATGGTTTTGTTCCCTTTGTGTCCAAGTGGTGTGACTCCCTTGTCTGCGTACCACCATCTGTGGCTGTACATTTTTAATCAGTATTAAATGTATGTATGTTTCTTTTGTTTTTTGTATGTTGTAATCAATAAAGTACCATTTTACTATATTAGAACTATGTGTTTTATGTCCTGGGCTCGTTCTCTCTTTTGGGTGGACAAAATAGTTTTATATATTCATTACAATATGCAAATCACACGTGGTAATCAATGGATTAAAAACGAGACATCCTCAGGTCTTCGGAAGACCCGAGGCTGTAATAGTAACGGATCGCTGCTCCCCGATGACGTCACGGGGAGCAGCAATCTCCAGCAAGATGGTGGCGCCCATGGGGGAGTTCCTGGGGGAGGCACAATATGAGGACCTGGGGGCACAAGAGCAGGAGTGCTAGAATGTGAGCAGTGTAACGCTAGCGATGGGTTCCGCATTTGGTCACGTTCCCCCTCGCTGGCTTACCTTCAGTCATCATGTCCGGCCATGCTTCAGCTCCCTTAGGGTACGGATTGCACATTTTCATCCTTCTTGAAGCAACAGGGCGTTTTCTTGCGCACCTCCAGCCTTATTGCCCAGTGTGCCCTGCTTCCTGCACCTGAGCAAAGGTTTCTAGCTTGCTAGTCCTGCTGAATGGTACCTGATTCTGCTTGTCTTCTCGTGTGACATGCACCCGGTTTGTTCTCTGACTCTTTTCCTCTCTGGTATCTCTTTGCTCTCTGGTATCCGACCCCGGCTTGTTTCTTGATCCTGTGCTGCCTGCCACGACCTTCTGCCTCTTCCTGACTTTGACTACCTGCTCTGCCTGACCCCTTGGTTCCACGTACTGGTGTCTCTGTGCTCACTGGGCCAGCTGCTATCTATACTGGGACCACCGCAAGAGATAGCGGCTTTGCAATCTCTCTGCAGCAAAGTCCATTTCCCTGTATAGGGGTAAAAGGGTTAATACCAGAGAGGTCCAAGGATAACGCCATTAGTGTGTGGCCCAAAGTCAAACCAGGTAGATAGCACAGTGGTTCACAACCCGCTGCTTGTTATAAGCAGTAGAAGGGGGGCATAATGTGACAGGGACCTTGGAGGACACAATGTGAGCATGAATTACACTCTGGGATGGAATAATGTCATATTTTGTCCCTCTTATGCTGCCAGAAGCTGCTGCCTTTATGGTGGCCGCTAGGACTGTAAGCCACCCCTTCCACAGTCAGCATACTGCACAATCACTGTCCTAATTAGGGGAAATATGAAAATCATAGCTCCCAACCGTCCCGATTTTGACGGGACTTTCCCGCTTTTCGTACCCCTGCCCCGCGTCACGGGCAGCTATGATATTGTCACGAATTTTCCCCCCAGGTCCCGCTTTGTCCCGGCGCTGTGTCCGCATAGTAAATACTTTGAAAGTCTGAACTCACAGTACAGAATGGCTTCTACAGACATCGGGAGGGAATCCTTTTCAGAGAAGTGTCGGGCTTAGCGCAGAGCAGGGACCACGTCATCAGCTTCAGATCTGTCCATATATGGTCACTGCATCTCCTAGGGTTCCCCAGAGCAGACATCGGGCAGGGAATCCTTTTCAGAGAAGTGTCGGCTCAGCCGGAGAGCAGGGACCACGTCATCAGCTCAGATCTCTATCTGTCCATATATGGTCTCCAGGTCTTCCCCAGACACAAGCTCTTTATATAATTAAATTACATAAAGTTTTGGCCAGGCTGAGATTCGAACCTGGGACCCTCTGCACCATAGACAGGAGCTTAACTAACTGAGCTATAAGCCCAGTGATACAGAGCTGGGGATTTCTGGTAAGTAAGACATGTTATCAGCCATTTACACTGTGACACAGACTAATGCACTGATATATAGAGAGGGATCTTCTCAGAGATTATTATTGTAATTATTCAGACTATTATTATTATTATTATAAATTTTATTATTATGGAGATGATTATTAATAATGGTAAAAATAATAATAATCATCTCAATAATAATAATAATAATAATAATAATAGTCTCAATAATTACAATAATCTGAGAAGATCCCTCCCTATATACCAAGGCAGTATATAGTTCTTAGTTACCAAAATTCTCCACTTGTTAATCACTGAGGTTATAGCTCAGTGGGTTGAGGCGCTGTGTTATTATTGTACATGGACACTGCAGGTTCTGGGTTCAAATCCCAATGAGGATAATTTTTTTTTTTTTTTTAAATTATGATTTTTATTATTTTTAATATGGGGCGTGGCCAGGGAGTGATTGGGGGTGTGGCTTAGGGGGATCGTGCCGCCATTTTGTCCCTCTTTCCTTTTCCCAAATGTTGGGAGGTATGGAAAATATGTTTTCAAAGGTGGGAAATGCAAAACAATGCCTCCTTTTGCCACCTTGCAGACAGCCCCCTTACACCAAGCATGACCTACAAGAAGTCTCCACACGCCTAAAAGGCAGCCTTAATGGCAAACTCTCCATAAGGAGAACTCCTACTTCCTGACCTAATTAGGTGCAGATCTTCCATATTCCCAGGCAGAGGAAGCAATGCTGCTGATTTCCCTCCTCACCCTCCTCCTGTAGCCAGGGCCGCCATGTTTTCAGCAATCTCCAGTGCAAGGAGGCAGCACCACTGAGCCATGCTGCCACCTACTGGACACAATTATTATCTCTCCTCTAAAACGGGAAATATTAATATCCAGACACTGCAATGTAAAGACACTACAGTACACTAGCACCGTGTCTACCTAGTACAATGATACTGCGCAGTCACACTTTTATACATTACATACAGACACTACACAGTAGTGCTTCTTCTATTCTGTGTACAGACACTAAGCTGGGAACCCAACACCCCTTTCATTAAAATAAATAAAATAAATCATAAAAGGCAATAATGCATCCATTGCCAAGAAGCATAGCATTAACCACTCCACTACTTGAGACCACCTATAAATCTGTTCTTCCCTAGTCTAGACCATATATACCTACATATTAGGGCAAGTTAATTTTGGTTTGGATTTTGGCACAAACTTGAACTCAAACACAAACCCCTTTGAAATCAATGGGGACTTGTATTTTGATACCCAAAAATTGCTGTAAAATGGGGGTAGTAAGAGCTAGAGGGATGAAAAATGTTGTGAATAACAATGAAGTTGCTCTGCCCAAAATGGATAAGGAAAGTACTTTAAAATATAACATAACGTAACATAAATTAATTTAAAAAATAGCTGTTAATGTTATAGTGGTGCTCTGGGTGTTCAGACCTAGATATTTACCTAGAGGACTAAAGAAGCTAATTTATAGTTTAAATTCCAGTAATTAGTTATACCCATATGTATATGTTAGGATCAGTTAGACCACCTAGGGTTCAAGTACCCTAGGGCAGTGGTGGCGAACCTATGGCACGGGTGCCAGAGGCGGCACTCAGAGCCCTTTCTGTGGGCACTCAGGCCATCTCCCCAGCACACCAGACAGGATTCAAAGAATCTTCCTGAAGTTCCAAGCAACTTAAAAGATGCTGCTTTCAGTGATATTTAGATACTTACTTTGCTATTTGGGACTGTAGGAAGAGGGAGAATGAGTAGACAGGGCCAATTTATCTTTGGAGGACCTCCTGCCGGCCTCACTATTTTCTCTGTGTACAGAGGGACACTGGAAGAAGCTAAAATTATGAAAATTTTCCATCTTCCTACTGTGTTGCTGTCCTCAGGAGGCCAATATGATTGAAAGTTGTTGAAAAGGGAGCAATAAGTCACTGCTTTAATTTTTGTTTGACACCTCACAACAAATGAGGGGGTTTTGGGTTGCAGTTTGGGCACTCGGCCACTAGAAGGTTCGCCATCACTGCCCTAGGGGGTCTAAAAATACAATCGAAAAATAAAAAGTCTAAAAATTATTAAAAAAATAATAAAAACCTCAAAGTTCAAATCATCCCATTCTTTTCTTTCTTTAGAACTGATTTAAATGAACAAATGAAATCATAAACATGTTAGGTTTCGCCGTGTCCCAAAATGTCATATCTATCAAAATATAATAACGTTATACCTGGTAAATGAACCCCGTAACGGAAAATAGCACCCAAAATTTGACTCAATTCTTTTTTTTTTCATTTTCTTCATTAGGAGCAGGAGTATAGATCAATACCAGAAATGCAGTCCCCAAGAAATAAGACAATGGGGTAGATTTACTTACCCGGTCCATTCGCGATCCAGCGGCGCGTTCTCTGCAGAGGATTCGGGTTCTGCCAGGATTCACTGAGGAAGTTCCTCCGACGTCCACCAGGTGTCGCTGCTGTGTTGAAGTTCATCAGATTGCACTGAACTTCACCCAGCCAGGCCGGGTGCAGGTAAGCGCTTGTCAAGCGACACTTTTTTTTAAAAAATGCGTCGGTTTTTCAGAATCTGTAGGGTTTTCGTACGGCCACGCCCCCAATTTCCGTCGTGTGCATGCCTGCGCCGATGCGTCACAATCCGATTATGTGCGCCAAAATCCGGGGACAATTCAGGGAAAATCGGAAATTTTCGGATAACCCGTCGGAAAAACGCAATTCGGGCCCTTAGTAAATGACCCAATTATGTATAAGTAAAAGTAAAAAAGTATACAATACAAATAATGTATAGCAGAAATAATAAGCCACAGCTTGTACACTAAATTTTGTATAATGGATTAACCCCTTAACGACCTGGCCCTTTTTATTTTTTTCACTTCCATTTTTCACTCACTACTTTCAAAAATCTATAACTTTTTTATTTTTCCACATAAAAAGCTCTGTGATGTCTTCTTTTTTGCATAACAAATTACACTTCATTGTGACAGTATTTAATATTCAATGCCGTGTACTGGGAAGTGGGAAAAAAAATTCCAAATGCAGTGAAAATGGTGAAAAAACGCATTTGCAACGTTTTCTTGTGGGCTTGGATATTACGGCTTTCACTGTGCTCCGCAAATGACATGTCTACTTTATTCTTTGGGTTGGTGTGATCACGGGGATAACAAATTTGTATAGGTTTTATAATGATTTCATACATTTACAAAAATTAAAAAGTGGCAATTTCGACTTTGGGCACTATTTTCCGTTATGGGGTAAAACGTAGTGAAAAACATTATTATATTTTGATAGATTGGGCATTTTCGGACGCGGCGATACCTAAGGATTTTTACTGTTTATTAATATTTATATCAGTTCTAGGGAAAGTGCTACTTTTACTAGTTTTGAGACTCCCTAGGGTACTTTAACCCTAGGTTGTCTGTGTGATCCTATCATATACTACCATACTACAGTATGGCAGTATATGGGGATTTTCTTCCTCATTCATCACAATGTGCTGATAGCACATTGTAATGAATGGATTAAAACGAGACAGCCTCGGGTCTTCCGAAGATCTGAGGTTGTCATGGCGACGGATTGCCGCTCCCGGGTGAAGTCACGTCATGGTGGTAATCAAAGCATTTACAAGAGAAGCCGCTCCATATTTCTTTCCTAACTGTGTACACTGGTCTATACTTCAGAGTCTCTCACACTCCTAATCATCACCGTACACAAGTTAACTTAGACCACCATGAAGTTTCAATATACTTTATAGTTTAAGCAATACAACAAAGGTACATATGGCACGAGTACTTCACCCCTCTTCGGTTGTAGCAGGCCGTAGTCCAGATTAAAAGTCCACACTTAGTCTTCCATGGCTTCCACTGAGACGATGAACGCCTTAACGGAAAGGGGTTAAAGGGGTATGACAAAAGGAGAACCCAGTGACCTTGCAGGGCCGCCAGAATGGGTCCTCCAGAGCAATCAGAAAGGGATAAGAAGAGCGAGAAATGAGTAGATAGAAATGGAAGAAGGTACAGAGGTAGAAGAGTGGGGAACGGAGTGAGGAGGGAAAGTGGAAGAAGAAGTGGAATAAAAAAAAGAGGTGGGGGTTGGAGAAAGGAAAAAGGAGGGGGGGATCCAGACCTAGGGAGGAGGTTTGATTAAAAGGCTTTGAAAGGCCTAAATAATAGTAAAGCCCAATAAATTTCCCCACTATAGAAACTACACCCCTCAATGTATGTAAAACAACTTCTATTAAGTCTATTAACCCTTTAAGTGTTTCACATGGGTTAAAACAAAATGGACGTGCGGTTTGGAAACTTTAGAATTTTTTTTTTAAATACATTCATTTAGGCCAAAACTGACACTTTCATAATGAATTAAATGATAAAATGCTCTGCAAAGTTTGAAGCCCAATTTCTCCCGAGTGTACTGATACCGCATACGTGGTGCTGACTGCTGTATGGGCGCACGGCCAGGCATAGAATGGAAACAGCGGAATTCATAGCAGATTTGTATTGTCACAATGTACAAGCTAGAAAAATTTTATTTATTTGGTATTTTTTGGGCTTATGCAGAGTGAGATACCATGGGTTGATTTACTACGTCTCCGTGGGCGGACCTTCATTGGACTTCCCGACGTTTCCGGGTTTTGCACGGCTGCGACAGATATTTAACAGGGGATTGTGTCGCACGCGATCGGATTTTGCCACAGATGCGCTGGCTTTCATGCGACACAAATGGGGGGGGGGGCGCTCTGTTGGACGATCGTGGGATTTAACTTTCAAATTGTGTTGCAAGATCTAGCACTTACATGCACGAGGAAGAAGAAGATGAACTCTGTCGGACCTGAGCGGGGAAGCGACACATGCAGGATATCGGGCGCTCGATCTTAGTGAATCACGGCAGATTGCAATTATCGTCGGACAATGCACTTTCTGTGAACTCCTCTGGACGGGTAAGCAAATATGCCCCTATGTATAGCTTATTCATGAGATTTTATTAACTATTTCAGGAGGAATACAAACAAAATTATCCATTTTTATTTTGGATGTTTATCACTTTTTTCCCCGCTCGCCATAACATAAAAATAATATTTTATCTTTATTCTCTGGTTCACTACGATTGCGGTGATACCTCATTAATATAGTTTCCCTTTGCTCAATTTTACAGAGCAAAACTAATATTGGAGAAAATCGCATTTTTTTTTACTATCGACAACTTTTTAGGGGCATAACTTTTGTATTTTTCTGTTGACAGATTATGGTTGGGGGCTTATTTTTTGGCGAAAAGAGTTGTTCTTTTCAGTTGTATCATATTAGGGCACATAACTTTTTGAGCACTTTTTAGAATATCTTTTGTGTCGGTTTTTGATTAAAAATTGAATTTAACGGGAATTTTTTTGTGGTTTTTTTTGTCATTCACCGGGTGGGTTCAATATTGATTTAGATTTATTGTACAGATTGATATGGATGCGGTGATACCAAATATTTACTTTTTTTGTGTTTTATATACTTAGTTTGGATTTTATATGTAATTGGCCGATTAGAGGACTTTTTTTAATGTATTTATTTTATTGTTATTATAAAATGATTTTTACATTTTTTTTATTTTCCACTCTTGGGCTTGAACCAGCGTTCATACGAACATCTGTTCATGCTGCGCTTGCTCAGTTACTTACAGCCGAGTCCTGCCAGCAGATGGAACCCGGCGTGAAAGAGAAGCTGTGAGCCTCGGGGCACACACTGGATCCCGGGGCTGCCACAGGATTGATCTGATCCCCCGGTAAGCACACCGAGGGAGGTCCGATCCATGGGCGACACACTTACACGCCGTGGTTGTATTTGGCTGCCGCATAAAAGGGGTTAAACATCCAGAATCAGAGTTTTTCTGATCCGGGTGTTAGTGCCGGGTCGACATCGGCATCAGCAAGACCCGATGTCCTGCAATCTTCTTTTGATGTAGAAAGGCGTTGCGTCAGAAGAAGTACTCTTAATGACCACCGTAGAATGCCAATAGGGTGCTTAGTAAGGGGTTAAATCTACTAAAACATAATAATAATGATATAAATTATGTATCTCCATGATGGTATGGACCCAAAAACTAATGGGGAGTTGTCATTTGGAGCGCACAGTGAAAGCTGTAAAAACAGGTCCCAAAAGAAAATGGCTCAAATGTGTTTTTTTAATCAATTTCAGCACATTTGGATTTTTTTCCAGCTTCCCAGTACGCAGCATGGAATATTAAATACAATTACCAGCAGGGCCGATTCTAGCTTTTTTGCTGCCTGAGGCGAAAACTGAAATGCTGCCCCCCCCCCCCAAAAAAAATAAAATCCTAGCCCTGATCTCCTTCTATATTCAGCCCACTGAATTTACATACGCAACTTAACACTATCGCTATGCGTACAGGGGCGGGCCTTGACCGGATTGTGTATGGAAACACATGTGATCGGTAACCAGAACCTGGTGTCTTGCATTAAAACAATACAAAACACCGGGCTCTGATTGCTTACCGCTGCAAAAATTGTGATTATTTCATTTCTTCTACCCCAGAAAGTGGCATAGAAGCAGTGATAATTGTCCCCCATAAATTTAATAGTATTTACACTAAAAGCACATAAATACGCAACACATTCTATCTGTACAAATACATACATACCACTTACTACATATATACAACTTACTACATTAACATTCCACACTAATACACATTTCTAATCTATACATACATCAGCCATATATATGAAATAAACCACTACTACTCCTATAATGATCATGACTTACATTCTTCTTCAGAGGATCTTGCTGGTACATCAGCAGGTGGTAGATGGAGGGGGCAAAAGAGTAACTGAGGGGTTCAAATGCGGACTAAAATGAGAAAGCAGGAGGAGCATACACAGCATCACATACAGCAGGGAGCAGCATACACAGCATCACATACAGCAGGATACATAGCATCATATACAGCAGACAGCAGCATGTACAGCATCACACGCAGCAGCATACACACGCAGCAGCATACACACGCAGCAGCATACACAGCATAACATACAGCAGGCAGCAGCATACACAGCATCACATACAGCAGGATACATAGCATCATATACAGCAAACAGCAGCATGTACAGCATCACACGCAGCAGCATACACACGCAGCAGCATATACACGCAGCAGCATATACACGCAGCAGCATACAGCATCAAACACAGCATGACACACAGCATCATATACAGCATGACACACAGCATAATATACAGCATGACACACAGCATGACACACAGCAGGCAGCATCACACACAGCATCATACACACAGCAGGCAGCATCACACACAGCATCATACACACAGCAGGCAGCATCACACACAGCATCATACACACACAGAATATGCATGCAACATACACACAGCAGCATACACAGCATACATAAACAGTATACACACAAAACATCATACACAGCAGGCAGCAGCATACACACAGCATATACATGCAGCATACCTGTAGCTTACACACAGCAGCAGCATGCACACACAGCAGCAGCAACATGCACACACACAGCAGCAACATGCACACACACAGCAGCAACATGCACACACACAGCAGCAACATGCACACACAGCATACCTGTAGTTTACACACAGCATACACATAGCTGCTGATGAAGTTCAGGAGCTCCGAGCTGGTGGGCGGGACTTGCTCATCGGAGCTTCTAGAGCAGGTGCAGAGCTGAGCTCACCCGAGGTTCCTTTGCTGGCTGTCCGAGGCTGTGGTGGAGCAGCAGCAAAGTGATAACACTCCAGCTGGCTGCTGCTCCACCAGGCAGTGAAGCCTCCGCACAGGCTTCCCGCTCACCCTTCTCCTTCATCAGCCCACCGGGAGCCGGTATTGCCCTTCCTCCTGCCGGACGCAGGCGGCATGACATCATCAGATGCCGCCTGCGTCCTCCATGCATCAGCACTACTGTGAGGAATCGTGGCAGCGGCAGGTCCGTACTGCTTGTGGGTGATTCGGGCAAGTGCCCAAATCACCTACATCTGTTTTGCCGCCTGCCTCAGGGCTCCGCATCTGCCGCCTGAGGCGAAATTTTCATCCCGCCTCATGGCAGATGCGGCCCTGATTACCAGCAAGTATAATTTGATACGCAAAATACAAGCCCTTATGAAGCTCTGAACATGGAAACATTAAAAAGTTATTAAAATATAAAAACAAAAAAGGGCTGTTTCCCAAAAAATGTTTCCCAAATAAGGGAACCTGTCACCACATTTTCACATATAGAACCAGTGACAGGGTCCTATAGAGCCCTATTAACTACCTGAGAACCTTCTTTTTGCTAAAAATTGTTTTGCTTACATCCACATAAATCACCTTTTATCTTATATTCCCTGGCATCAGAGGGAGAGTATACTGCTTGGCTAGCCCCTCCCATCTACTTCTCCCCATGTCCCATGGTTTTTCTCAGCATGCCATATGACCCGGGTGACATCATCACTGGTTCTTTAGCCTCTTAACAATAGCAACATGTACCTGTACTGTACTGTATGTGACAACATGTAGTAACAGCGGTCTCCATGAACTTCTACTCCTCCCTATTCTCCATGGAGGCTGCTGTGATTTCATGTCACCACATACATGTTACCACATGGTGTATTGTTAAAGGGCTAAAGGACCTGTGATGATGTCACTGTGGTCACATGACATGAATGGAACACAAGGCACCATGTAAAAAAGCCCTGAGCCCTGACCACCGCCATCTGCCATATAATTGACCAATGTCTCAACTTCATGTGGCCTATTTGGGCCTACCAGTATACCTACTCTGTTTGCACCAGAGGAACTTGGAGCAGGCATAGAAAAAATATATCCTCTACCGGCAGCCCCAGCTCCAACACCACCAGCAGCACCACCATGGCCATATCCCTGTTCCTTTAATCCCTGCTTTCCTCCTTTTAAAAGCCCTGCAGTACTGTCTGAGGCTATAGGTGAAATAATAACAACAGCACTGCAATGTAGTGCTGTATGACACAATTAGGTCTAAGAGTGATAGTTTAAGTTAACACTGAGATAAATACTTCTAAGACTGGTAGTGTCAAGTAACACTGACACAAATAATTCTAAGACTGGTATTTACTTTAACACTGGATGATAACTGTAAGCTGTACTGTGATTGTACCTTAAAGATTTTGATGGAACTGAAAACTATACTGAGACTGCCAAAAAAGATTTAGCTGGAACTGCATACTATTCTTAGACAGCATCTTTAAGAGATTGCCGGATGATGTCACAACTGCAAATTATACTAAGATTGCCCCTTAAAGATTTTGCTGGAATTACTAACTATGCTAAGACAGCACATTTACGATTTTGCTGAAACTCCAAACTATACTGAGACTGCACTTTAAAGAATTTGCTGGAACTCCATACTATACTGAGACAGTGTCTTTAAGATATTTCTGAATGATGCTGGAACTGCAAACTATACTGAGACTGCCCCTTAAACATTTTGCTGGAACTGAAAACTATACTTATACAAGACCTTTAGGATTTAGCTGAGCCTGTAAACTTTACGGAGACTGCCCCTTAAAGATTTTGCTGGAACTACAAACTATACTGAGAAAGCACCTTTAACATTTTTTGGAACAATGCTGGAACTGCAAACTATATTGATACAAGACCTTTAGGATTTTGCTGAACCTGTAAACTATACTGAGACTGCCCCTTAAAGATTTTTCTGAAACTGCAAACTATACTGAGACAGTGATTTTACGATTTTTCTGGATGATGCCAGAACTGCAAACTACTGAGACAGTGCCTTTAAGATTTTGATGAAACTGTAAACTATACTGAGACTGAACCTTAACCCCTTCCCAATGCACTCTGTAATAGTAGGGTGCTCGTCGGGTCCTGGTGCATGGAGAGGGCTCACGGGCTGAGCCCTCTATATAGCCGGTAAGTCTTTGATGCATATTGCGAACACCCGAGACTGTCTCGTTTTAACCCATTCATCACAATGTGCGATTTTCACATTTTAATGAATGAGGTGGAAAGTACCCTAGGGGGTCTGAAAAATAGTGAAAGTAAAAATAAAAAAAAGTTAAAAAAGATTATAATAAAAAAAACTAAAGATTAAAATCAACCCCCTTTCCCTAGAACTGAAATAAAAATAAATAAACAGTAAAAATCATAAACACATTGGGGGTCATTTACTTAGGGCCCGATTCGCGTTATCCCGACGTGTTACCCGAATATTTCCGTTTTGAGCCGATTTCCCCTGAATTGCCCCGGGATTTTGGCGCACGCGATCGTATTGTGGCGCATCGGTGCTGGCATGCATGCAACGGAAATCGGGGGGCGTGGCCGAACGAAAACCCGACGGATTCGGAAAAACCGCTGCATTTAAAACAAAAAATCTGTTGCGGAGCTTGCACTTACCTCCCCTCAGCCCGGCTCGGTGAACTCCAGCGCATTGTGGTGCTTTTCAGCGCAGCAGCGCCACCTGGTGGACGTCGGAGGAACTACCTTAGTGAATCCCGGCCGGACCCGAATCCAGCGCAGAGTATGCGCCGCTGGATCGCGAATGGACCGGGTAAGTAAATCTGCCCCATTAGGTATCGCCCAACACGAAAATATGATAACGTTTTTTCACTGCGTTTAACCCCATAATGGAAAATAGCGCCCGGAAGTCGAAAATAGCACTATAAAATGGCAACATAAAAGCATCAATAAAAAGTGATCAAAAGTTGTACAGTCCTAAAAATGGTAGCATTGAACACTTGATCAAAAGTCGCACATAATGACACCACCCACAGCTCCATACACCAAAGTTATTAGGACCAGAAGAAGACAAAATTACAAAAAATATTTTTGTACATGAGGTTTTAATTTTTGTAAATGTATGAAAAATAAAAATTATAAAACCTATACAAATTTGGTATCCCCATGATCGTACCAACCCAAGGAATAAAGTAAACATCTCATGAAATCTCCATTAAAATTTTCCCACACAGTGCTCACTTCTAAATTCACCATGCAATGAGAAGGACAATACAGGCAGGCCCTTACTTAAGGACACCTGACTTACAGACGACCCATAGTTACAGACGGACCCCCTCTGCCCACTGTGACCTCTTGTGAAGCTCTCTGGATGCTTTACTATTGTCCCAGACTGCAATGATCAGCTCTAAGGTGTCTGTAATTAAGCTTTATTGATAATCTTTGTTCCCATTACAGCAAAAAATTCAACTCCGGAACAAACCTCCAGACCCTATCTTGTACGTAACCCGGGGACTGCCTGTATTCTCAAAAGGACAAAAAGTGGATAGGGAGTGGACTGCTCAGATCGAGATGTGAAGAGACACTGAGCTGTCAGACAAAAGAAGAACGCAGGGCTCACTGGCAGCTTGGAGAAAATGTGACTCTTCTTTTCAGAAGTTGACTCATGTCTATTAATTTGCATATCAGAAAAAATGGCAGGTATTACTGGTGTGAGGGGTACAATTCTGGTGACAGATCTTCTTTGCTTTTATATAAATAAAACATGAAGACAATCAGTGACCCATCAGAATCAATATTTCCACATATTGTTCTACTGACATTTCTCTAAACATTGAAGAACAATCTTTGCCCTGTCTTTCACCTTTTACAAGGTTGGTGGAATTTGCCCGGTATTTGTCACATACAGTCACAGCAGTCACATATTGGACATAGTTTAATTTTTGAGTGAATATTATGATAAAGAAAATACACCTAATATTCAGTGTGTGGGTAACATGAGCAATGATATCATTACAAATCCATTCAGTAATTCCTCGCTATTAGGAAGACTACACGCATTATAACAGGTGCGCTGAGAATACGGTAATTCAATACTAAGTCTTAAAGGGAAATATATCTACATCAGGCATCGAGTGTCAGTAAGTATTTAGTATAATTCTTGGCAGGAAAAATGCTTTATATATGGAGATATTAGAGAAGGTTTTTATTCATATCCAGCGTCAGAGAGAATTAGAATTATAATAGATGTACATAGTTTTCATAATTTACACTATGAGAATTTTTGGCGTTGTATTTCCTGATTTCAAGGGTTTGTTCTTTATGGACAATCTGTATTTGTCACGTCGCCTGATAAAGAAATAAATCAAAAGGAGTCTTAGTGATGGTAAGCTACGGGTATCATCTTTATTTTCTGAAAGGCCGGAGCTTATAGTGGTTATATATCCACAAGATAGGGGTTAATAATCTTAAAGGAAAACTTCCACTACAGATCTACCTATTAACATAGATACGGTGGCAGATTCCTCTAATCTATAGTAGTAAAGCCCTTTTTAGGGCCTTAAGTTGCTCAAATCTTTTATCATTTTATAAGGCCCTAATATGCAAATTTACTAAAGAGGCTACTGGGGTGTGGAGTAGCCGGAGCTGAGGCTACACAGCGCGGCTACGCCACACTCCAGTAGCCACTTGCGATCCACCTACCAATCTGTTTTGTAGCTGCATGGTCTCAGCTCCGATGCTGGAGCTACTGCGCATGCGCAGAACCTGGCTTTACGTTTGGCTACTCCATGCCCAAGTTGCCTCTTTAGTAAATTTGCATATTGGGGGCATTAAAAATTATAAAAGATTTGGGCAACTAAAGGATTAGCCCTAGGGCTATACTAATATATATATATATATATATATATATATATATATATATATATATATATATATACTAATATAGATATATATATATATATATATATATATATGAGGAACCTGCCACTTGGTCTACCATAATAATAATGGGGGTCTGACTGCTTGTACTGATCATTTAAACAGGGGCATTCTGCTCACTAATTGGTGGCCAACCATGTGCTCTGCCTCTATATACAATTCTATGGAAGTGTAAGAAATTGGCAAGCACCGTGCTTAGGTATCCCTAGCACTCTCATGGAGTGGCAGACCCCAAAAGATCAGACCCCTAATGAATAGGGAATAACAATCTAACTTGGTACAACCCTTTGAAGTGTATTTACTTTCCCTGCAGAGCCACAACTGCGAGAAAAACTCATTACACAGTACTTAGTACCCCCAGCATTCAGATGAAATGTTCATACTTCCCAATAATCCCAGATTAAGCAGAAGAGTCACAATTTTTCGGGTATGTCCTGCCAGTGCACTTGGTGGTGGAGCAAGGGGGAGGCTTATGAAATACATACATTTTCGCCATTCATAAAGTTGGTAGGTATGAAAACGTGACATTGAAGTAACCTGGCAGTATGTGCTTACTGTCCCTGTAGCGCCACCACAGGCAAAATTGCACATTACACCGTGTCTACTCTGGACCCTCTTTGTAACCATTCTCTACTCTGGCCAGAGAAGAGTCCTCTAGAGCTTGGCATAACGGAGCTTTGTTTGACTTGGTCCTTTAAGAAAGATCATGGTGTTCATGAAGTCTAGAATTTAGCCGTAGAAATTCACGTTGTCATGGATCCAGTGACAATCTATGCCCCTACTTTAAGGGAAACTGTCATTATAAATTAACATTTTGACCTAATGACAGGTTCCCATAGCATGTTCAATACTAATTTTCAATTTCCTTATACATAAAACTATTCCTTTCAGTTTTAAAAGTATATAAAAGTATACCTGGCTCTCTACCAGCCAAGAGGATCTTTGGGGAGTATGTGCAGGCTGCCAGTGCTTTTGTCATCACTGCTCTCCCAGCTCTCCCTCCTGCTCCCTCCTCCCCTACCTCAAGCAAAAATGAGCTGACTCCATACTGCAAGCAAATCTCAGTAAGCACATGTCTGCCTTAGGGGAGGGAGAGGAGGGAGCAGGAAGGGGAAAGTTGAGACAGGAACCTGCAGCCTTGCACATACACCCCCATTATACAACCCTTTTTGCTAGCAGGGAGCCAGGTAAACTTTTATTTACTTTTAAAACGGAATGGAACTTAGAATGTTTATCATAAAAAGAAGATTTTTAATTAGTATTAAGCAGCCTAGTGGAAACTGTCATTAGGTCAAAATGTGAAATTCTGAAGACAGGTTCCCTTTAAGACAAATCTGTAGAAATGCCAAATAAATGTACAATGGCTGGAAACCAACATATTAGTTATACTGTCCTAGATGTAACATGGCTTCTCTAGGGTGATGTTCTGCCACATAATCCCATTGTCAACACCACAGGTACTGGGCGAGGTCTATCAAAAGCATTTCCCTGGCAGCGCTACAGTACTGGCACGCTATATAGAGCTGAGGGCACAGGGGCACAATTATTAGTCAAAACATATCCATATATCCATCCCCATTGGGAATGCCATGCACTCTCATGTAGCATAATACAATTAAAGGGAATGTATCTTCAATAAGTTTTCCACTTTTTTCACTCATTAAAATCAGATAACAAAACATACTACTTTTTGCAGTTGTTTTTATTTTCTTGTTATACAAAAACTTGGCTGAGTTTCTCTTCTGCTATGTGAAGGGCATCTTGTAATATGCTTGGCAGTATATACTCTTGGGCATTGACAATAAACTGCTGCTGACTCATTAAGGCCTATGGCAAGTTTCTATACTGGCTCCTTATACATATAAGGGGGTTACATAAGCTGTGCCATCATCCATTGTCAGTGGGGGTATGTAATAAGAGTGTTTTCTATAGAGGTGTTATTTTCTATTATTATTCTGTCTGTCCTCTCTGGTGTGGGTAAGATGACAAAGGAAACCCCTAGAAAACTAGCAATTGCAAGTCTATTATTAGGCCTGAGGAAAAATTGCAGCAGGTGACCTGTCAGAAGGATTTAAGGCCAACCTGTTTTCCAGGACAGTGACAGGATCACAATGATGCTCTTCTATATTCTGGGAGCTTCTGCATTACACAGGAAAAGTTTGAACACTGTATAGAAAAATAAGGAGTCAGTGGCCTGACCTCTCCTGAATTGAGTAATATTCCATAGGAATAGTACACCATCATAAGCTTCCTTCAGCAGCTGCCATCCAGTTTGGTGATGATGTACCTGAATTATAGGACATCAATTTAGCCAGGAGGGGATATACTAGTAATATTCTTCTCTGCCCTCAGAACACCCTGAAGTTATTCAAATACAGACTTTTTTTCCAACTTACATTTTATTGAATAATAAAAAAAGAATTGTTGCAGTTCAATTGAAATATATATATATATAGTTTAAGGCTCATATAGTTTCACCTGGGCCACACAGAGCCCACAAAGGTTTTTTAGCTAGAAATCACATGTCAGATATATCTGTTCCGGATGGGAACCTGTCAACTTTTAGGAAATCATAGTTCTTATCTAGTTTCCAGAAACCCATGCTTCACAACATTGCCTGTTAGTCAAGAATTTGTAACAATGAGTTAAAATATATATTGCGTAATCAAAAAGAACCCGGGGAAAGGAGGAAAAAGTAAAAAATTAAAAAAGTTTCCAAGGGTCACATTATAGAAAAAAGGAACCCCAATCTCTGGATAATCAAGGATATAGCTCCATTAAGGAAGGTTGTCTCTGATCGCATCCCAAGAGGACCATACTTTAGTGAAGTGATCTGACCTTTGTAATATGATGTCTGTATATGACATATACGGGCGCATAAATCTATTTGGGAGGAAGGGGCAGCCTGTTTCCAGAAGGTGGGAAGGTGGGAAGCCTAGTAAGAACGTGACCAGGTCTCTCTCTAGTTCAGCTCCAAGGACCTTTTCCAAGACAGCCTGAACATCCTTCTAAAAGGGTTGTATAAGCAGACATTCCCAGAATATATGGAACAAAGAGGCTCCTTGCTCATCACATCTCCAACAGACATCAGGTATCTGCAGATTAAGTTTCTGAAGCAATGCAGGGGTGTGATACCACTGCATCAGAATCTTATATTTGTTCTCCTTACATAGTGCTCTATAGTGCTCATAAACCAAATGGCCCTCCAACTGGACTCCAGCAGGACCTTACCTAACCAACCTTCCCATCTCTGCATATAAGCGTGTCTGATTGGCTCCGGGTACATCTGTGTCATAAGTAAAGCATATAAGTCTGAAATTGATTTTGGTGCACATGTTCGGTTTTTGGTGCAGCTGCGCTGGAGTCCATGCAACACAAATTTGGGGGGCGTTCCAGCGGACGATCCGACTGATTCGGAATGAGCGCTGGATTGAACCTTCAAATTGTGTTGAAAGACAATGCACTTACATGCACCAGAAAGAAGAAGGTGACCCCGGCGGACTTGAGCAGGAAAGTGTCACATTCATGATGTTGGGCGCACAATCTTAGTGAATCGAGGCACAGTGTATTATTGCCAGATAATGCACTTTCTGTGAACTTCACGGACTGGGTAAGTAAATGTGCCCCATGTGGCCCACATTGAGTTGTGGCCTTCATCCTGCTTCCCTTCAGCGACTTCTGAGCACTTCTATCACTGATGTTCTTATTGGTGCAGGGTGCCGGGTACTGGTGAGTATAGTCCTCACTGCTCCTTGGTCCTCTCCCTTGGCATCAGGACCCAGAGCAGAGTGGCACCCCGAGCAGGAGAGGGTCTGGGAGCAGTGAGTACAGAACTGTACTCACCACTCCTTCAACCTCTCTGCACAACCAGCATCAGGAGAGCAGAAGAGAAGCCAGGAGAGGTGAGTATTTTTATTTTTTTTGTCCACTTTGAGGTCTCCAGTATTATTAGTTGCCTGCTCTGGGAATCTTCAGTATTATTATTGTTTCCTCTGGGGTCTCTATTGTCTGGTT
Organism: Engystomops pustulosus; assembly: GCF_040894005.1. Taxonomy (NCBI): domain Eukaryota; kingdom Metazoa; phylum Chordata; class Amphibia; order Anura; family Leptodactylidae; genus Engystomops; species Engystomops pustulosus. Next base: position 55,246,077 of record NC_092416.1, on the reverse strand, counting down.
TGGGTGCTGTATTTATTGTCTAGCCTGTGGTCTGTATTATTATTTATTGCTTGATCTGGGGTCTATATTAGTTAGTGTCTGAATAAAGTTTTTGGTTTCTAGGGTGGTATTTGGTGCTTCACTGTAATATTTATAATTTATAAGAGCCATTTTTTGCTGTGCTATGGTTGCTGGCACATCTAGGGTGTTGGTTACTAGTACGCCCTTTGCAGTTGAGCAATATGGCAATGCTGTCTTCAGACCAATAAAGGTTGTGCACCCCTGCTTTAGTCTATTTATAATACTGTGCAGCTATGCCTCAAGTGCAATAGCAGGAGAGCAATATTAGTGAAGTATATGATGATGTCCCATTTATTGCCATTTATTCATTTTTTCATACACACATTAATCTTAACTACACAGCTTTTCCCATAGAACCCAACAAAAGCATCAGCTACCTAACCACTTTACATGCATTGATCTAGTGCAATAGAATTACATAATAATATAGCATTATTCTATAGTATATGCGTTATTGGGCCCCTATCCCTTCAACTTACGGTATTACATAAATTTGGTTACAGTTTGCATAAGGGTGCGTTCACATATATTAGCTGTATATGTATCAGACTTACACCACTAGTTAGTAGCAAGCTCATCTCTGGGTTCTCTCCATTTTTATAGTTGTCAGCTCGTTGGCCAATATTTTTACTATTGTCTGCTCTGGGGTATCTTCTCTAGGGTCTCCATTATTAGTGTCTGGTCTGGGGGAAGGGGTGTCCATTATTATTTGTCTGCTTTGGGGGTCTCCAGTATTATTATTTGTGTGCTCTGGGATCTCCAGTATTATTATTTGTCTGCTCTGGGGTCTCCAGTATTATTATTTATTGTGTTGTATACTATATGCGTTTTTGGGCCACTGTCCCTTCGACTTACTGTATTACATAAATTTGGCATAAGGTTGCTTTCACATATATTAGCTGTGCATGTATCAGACTTACTCCACTAGCTAGTTGCAAGCAATTAGGTAAAAAGTACTTTTATGGGGAAAAATATGGCTGTAGTTATTATGGGTATAAGTTGGTTGTTAATTAAATTAATTGTATGGTTGGTGAACATTGCTCAGATAATATTGTTTTCATTTACATCAGCACTCCCATTTTTCTATCTCCCATTACTTCTTATGGACCCTAACTGAATGACAGGATTCACCAGTTATTCCACTACAATCATGTTAAACCAAACACGACCTGTTACTGAGGTAATAATTACACCAGAAAGCCACTTAACACATCAGAGGAGTGAGAGAGCTACAGTTATCTGCACAATTATGTGACCCCGCACAATGGAGCCATCTCACAAGTTTTATCAGAGATGGAGCTCTGCAGAGATTGATCTGACTGGTACAGGACAAAGTTTCCCATATTCACTGCAAGTAATATGAAGAATAAGCATTCTGGGTTTCGTGAGACACCATTATAGTGGTATTTCAGTAATTAAAATAAACCTTCAATCCACTACATTAACGGATATGAGTCTTGGGTCTACAATTTAAATGGAGTGGAGGACAAGCATTATTACAAGTGCCCCATTCAGTGCTGAGGGAACTACTAAAGATAGTATCCCCTCTCAACCACCTCAACAGACAAATCACGGAGCTTTAGTTTTATCTTATGCCCCACTTAACATCCACTTCTATTTACAAGGATCTTCTAATGAACAGTTTTCTGTGACAGATTTTCTTTAACTCTTTATATAGTCTTACATATTAACCTCTTATTGGAGAGAAACACCCCTCTAGAAGAAATTTTTTTGTGGCCTTCTAAAGAATAATAATAATCTATATTTATATAGCGCCATCAAATTCCGCAGCACTTAACAAATCCTAGGGGACATATACAAATATAATATTACATTACAAAAGATTCATGTAATGAAACATATCACAAAAATTGTCCTTAACTAATTCTCTATTGCATATTATTTTTTCCACATTTTACAGTAGCATGAGGTTCTACAAAATATAAGTCACAAGATTACCAAACCTCAGTATCTTTTGAAAGTAAAAGTGTCACTTACTTGAATTCCCATGACTCCATGGAAGAAACAGGATGAGGCAGATTACTTTAAGAAACCTTCTTCTTATCGGATAGGACTGTAGTAGCATCATGTCACCTTTTAGTCCAATACAGTATTGCATGAAATGGCAACATTAAAAAAATCTTGTATCCAGTTACAGTGAAGATGCAGAAATGGAAGGATTCAGTAATGTTTGTTCAGTTTCAGGTTGTGCTTCCGATCTTCTAAGTGCGTGGAATAATCAAAGTTTTTCAATGACACTCCATACAATGTGAGGTTCTTAGAGGTTAGTCTATGTCACTAGACCTGCAGGCTGTGTCACCAGGCTTCTAAAGAAGTCCTTCAGTTGAGAATCAAGAGCAGTTAGCAATGACAACAGCAAACACACCTTAAGCAAACTCCGATGATTGGCTGCTATTGCAAAACAGATCAGCGATGTCAATGTCCCTTTTTTCATCCTCATGATGGTGATGTCCTGATGCTTTCTTTGACGTCATATACTATTTTCAGGCACAGTGACAATTAGGCATTTCCCCCTATATGGGAACCAGGGAGTGAAGAAGTCTTGTCCTCGGCAGAACAATGGTGAGATTTTATTTATTATATTTGGAACACACAATTGTTGGCAAACACAGTGGCCTTGCGAGGGAAGTTTCACTGTTAAATAACTCAAGCAGTTAACCATTTTCACAATAAGATCAGATTTACAGGTAACGGACACCTTGCTAGAGGAGCTTTACAAAACTCCTCGGGTTCAGTTTACTGAATCTAGAAAATGAAACTGCATCACATGTAAAATTCCTTTACACGTACAAAGACAGAATGGATCCAGATTTTTTGGAAGTTTCATAGAAGGGTCCACAATAGTATTTGCAATTTTAGTTGAGCTCAAAATGTATACTACATACTATAAGTTTATACTAGATGTAAAATTTTCTAGACCACTTCTTGGCACACAATCATAAGGTACACCAGTCTTTGAATTCTATGGTTTTACATATGAATACATAATCTAAATTAATAAATCAGATGTTCTTAAAGGGCACCTGTCAGCAGGGAACTCTTTTTCACTAAAGACAGGTTGCAAAAGCCCATTACAGCTGCATTATAAATATGTCTTTCTGCTTTCTCTAAGCATTTGCATTACAATTAGAGATGAGCGAGCACTAAAATGCTCGGGTACTCGTTATTCGAGACGAACTTTTCCCGATGCTCGAGTGCTCGTCTCGAATAACGAGCCCCATTGAAGTCAATGGGAGACTCGAGCATTTTTCAAGGGGACCAAGGCTCTGCACAGGGAAGCTTGGCCAAACACCTGGGAACCTCAGAAAAGGATGGAAACACCACGGAAATTGACAGGAAACAGCAGGGGCAGCATGCATGGATGCCTCTGAGGCTGCTTAATCGCACCATTATGCCAAAATTATGGGCAACAGCATGGCCATGACAGAGTGACAGAATGAAGCTAGATAGCATGTAAAACATCCAATAATTGACCCTGACACTATAGGGGACGGCATGCAGAGGCAGCGGCAGCAGGCTAGAGAGTGTCATGGCGACATACCCTAAATGGACTCAGGCTTCAAACCAATGGGTGGCAGAGAGGAACCAAAGGAGGTGAGCAAGAAGCGCTCAAATAATATCGGTACATGATAAAAGTTTGCCAGTATATTTTGTGGATTACACAGCAGGGTGGCGACAAAGTTAACATGGAAGCCATGAAAACAACCCAAAATTCTGCCTGACACAGCTCGTTTGATAAGGGGACCATGTATGGAGGCAGTGAACTAGTAGTAGATTAAAGGTGCTGCAGTTAAAACTATGTTAGTTGGATCTTGGCATGGAGCTGGCGCTCCGCTGCCAGGCGAGCTTTCGCCAATCCAAGCCCCTGTCTCTAGGCTACTCCCCAAACAGCACTTCTAAGAACCTTTTGTATTAGATCAAGTGTAGTAGCGTTCTTATAAGTTTGGGATATGGCGGGTGAGGGGAATGTAAACAGATGCGCAAGAAGCGCATGATGCGCATGGAGCTGGCGCTCCGCTGCCAGGTGAGCTTTCGCCAATCCAAGCCCCTGTCTCTAGGCTACTCCCCAAACAGCACTTCTAAGAACCTTTTGTATAAGATCAAGTGTAGTAGCGTTCTTATAAGTTTAGGATATGGCGGGTGAGGGGAATGTAAACAGATGCGCAAGAAGCGCTGAAATAATATCGGTAAATGATAAAAGTTTGCAAGTATATTTTGTGGATTACACAGCAGGGTGGCGACAAAGTTAACAAGTTTGATGTGGAATGCCCTGTAATAGCTCTTGGGCGGTGTGCCTTTTATCGCCTAGGCTCAGCAGTTTGAGCACCGCCTGCTGTCGCTTAGCGACGGCACTGCTGCTGTGCCTAGAGCTACCGACTGATGGCGCCATGGCCACGGATGGTAATTCGGAGGAGGAGGAGGTGGAGGAGGGGTGGGAGGAGGAGGAGGTATACTAGACCTTTGAGACCTGGACCGAGGTAGGCCCCGCAATTCTCTGCGTCGGCAGTATATGACCAGCCCCAGGGTCAGACTCAGTCCCAGCCTCCACCAAGTTAACCCAATGTGCCGTCAGCGATATATAGTGGCCCTGCCCGGCAGCACTCGTCCACGTGTCCGTGGTCAGGTGGACCTTGTCAGAAACGGCGTTGGTCAGGGCACGGATGATGTTGTCTGACACGTGCTGGTGCAGGGCTGGGACGGCACATCGGGAAAAGTAGTGGCGGCTGGGGACCGAATACCGAGGGGCGGCCGCCGCCATGAGGTTGCGAAAGGCCTCGGTCTCTACTAGCCTATAGGGCAGCATCTCCAGGCTAAGCAATCTGGAGATGTGGACATTAAGGGCTTGGGCGTGCGGGTGGGTTGCACTATATCTGCGTTTCCGCTCCAGCGTCTGGGGTATGGAAAGCTGAACGCTGGTGGATGCTGTGGAGGATCGTGGAGGCGACGATGGGGTTTTTGTGGCAGGGTCCTGGGCAGGGGGCTGACTATCAGCTGACACAGGGGAAGGAGCAGTGGTGTGCACGGCCGGAGGTGAACGGGCTTGTTGCCACTGAGTGGGGTGTTTAGCATTCATATGCCTGCGCATACTGGTGGTAGTTAAGCTAGTAGTGCTGGAACCCCTGCTGATCCTGGTTTGGCAAATGTTGCACACCACAGTCCGTCGGTCATCCGGTGTTTCCTTAAAGAACCTCCAGACTTCTGAAAATCTAGCCCTCGCCGCAGGAGCCCTCGCCACGGGAGCTTCACTAGTTGACACATTTGGCGCTGATGCACCAGCTCTGACCCTGCCTCTCCGTCTGGCCCCACCACTGCCTCTTCCAACCTGTTCTGGTCGAGGACTCTCCTCTGTCTCAGAAGCACTGTGTTCACCCGGCCTATCAACCCAGCTTGGGTCTGTCACCTCATCATCCTCCGATCCCTCAGTCTGCTCCCCCCTCGGACTTCCTGCCCTGACAACAACTTCCCGACTGTCTAACAACCGTGTCTCCTCATCGTCGGACACCTTTTTTAGACACTTCTTCCACTACGTCAAGAAGGTCATCATCACCCACAGACTGCGACTGGTGGAAAACCTGGGCATCGGAAAATTGCTCAGCAGCAACCGGACAAGTGGTTTGTGAGTGTGGGAAGGGTCCAGAAAACAGTTCCTCAGAGTATGCCGGTTCAAATGGCAAATTTTCCTGGGAGGGGGCAGACTGGGGGGGAGGAGGCTGAGGTGCAGGAGCTGGAGGAGTGCCGATTTCGGTGACATGGGTGGACTGCGTGGAAGACTGACTGGTGGACAAATTGCTCGAAGCATTGTCGGCAATCCACGACATCACCTGTTCGCACTGTTCTGGCCTCAACAGTGCTCTACCACGAGTCCCAGTAACTTCAGACATGAACCTAGGGAGTGTAGCTCTGCGGCGTTCCCCTGCTCCCTCATAAGCAGGTGGTGTCTCACCCCGGCCAGGACCACGGCCTCTGACCCCTGCAGTAGTTGGACGCCCACGTCCCCGCCCTCGTCCTCTACCCCTAGCCCTCGGGTTAAACATTTTTAAAATGAGAGTTATAACTTTAATTTTTTTTTTACTTTTTTTTGTGTTTTTTTGTTTTTTTTTGTGTTTTTTAGTTTTTAAAACCAAACGATGCTATCCTATTGCTATGGCTATTTTCTAGCCAAGTATGAAAGCACACTACTATGCCAGATGAGATGACGCTGAGTTATTAAACAAAATAAACGTAAAATAAAAAAGGAAATGGCAGACTGTGCCTAATTGAAATCCAACCCCTAATAAATTTTCCCACTTCGGTCTTTGCAATGGATATATGCGTCACTAAGCGCAAAACACAGCGGTCGCAAGTCTCACTACAAATTGCTCACAATTTGCTAGTAGATGCACTGCAGCAAGTACAGCCACCAGCAGATCAACCAGAAATCAAATATATATAACGCTACTGTAGGCGTAAGTAAGCCGTTTGGATTCTCCTATGGCTATTTTCTAGCCAAGTATGAAAGCACACTACTATGCCAGATGAGATGACGCTGAGTTATTAAACAAAATAAACGTAAAATAAAAAAGGAAATGGCAGACTGTGCCTAATTGAAATCCAACCCCTAATAAATTTTCCCACTTCGGTCTTTGCAATGGATATGTGCGTCACTAAGCGCAAAACACAGCGGTCGCAAGTCTCACTACAAATTGCTCACAATTTGCTAGTAGATGCACTGCAGCAAGTACAGCCACCAGCAGATCAACCAGAAATCAAATATATATAACGCTACTGTAGGCGTAAGTAAGCCGTTTGGATTCTCCTATGGCTATTTTCTAGCCAAGTATGAAAGCACACTACTATGCAAGATGAGATGACACTGAGTTATTAAAAAAATAAACGTAAAATAAAAAGTAAATGGCAGACTGTGCCTAATTGAAATCAAACCCCTAATAAATTTTCCCACTTTGGTGTTTGAGGTGGATATGTGTGTCACTAAGAGCTAAACACAACGGTAGCAAGTCCCCCTGCTAATTCCTCACAAAATGGTACTAGCTGCAAATAAAAAAAAAAAAGTATAACGTTATTGTAGCCCTAAGAAGGGCTGTTGGGTTCTTGGAGAATCACTCCTGCCTAACAGTAAGCTAATAGAACACCCTAACGCTTTCCCTGACCAGCAGCAGCTCTCTCCCTAGCGGCATCCAGACACAGAATGATCCGAGCAGCGCGGGCAGCGGCTAGTCTATCCCAGGGTCACCTGATCTGGCCAGCCAACCACTGCTATCGACGTGTAAGGGTACCACGTCATGCTGGGTGGAGTGCAGAGTCTCCTGGCTTGTGATTGGCTCTGTTTCTGGCCGCCAAAAAGCAAAACGGCGGGAGCTGCCATTTTCTCGAGCGGGCGAAGTATGCGTCCGAGCAACGAGCAGTTTCGAGTACGCTAATGCTCGAACGAGCATCAAGCTCGGACGAGCATGTTCGCTCATCTCTAACTGGCACCCTAAGAGGATAGACCTGAACCAAATAAAATGTTATAGCGGGACCTTAAGAGAATTGTGGATGGTGAATGTTGTAAAGAACAATGGGCTAAAATTCCTCCAGACTGATGTGAGAGACTTATCATACAAAATAAGATGGCAACAAGTTATTTCTGCTAATTGTGGTTCTACTAGCTATCGATTCATAGGGGTACTTTGGTTTTTACACTTGCCTTTCAATTTTTGTTTCATTTCTGTTTTAGCCACATATTCTTAAGCGCATACACTTTACAACAGACAACGGCCCTGATCTATTATTCTGGCTGCTCCAGTTTTCTGTCTGACTTTGGACTGAAAAGAACGTTTTTGGAGCTTGCACATGTATTTAAGGCCCCTTCCACACGCAAGCTGCCGGGAACGCACGGCCCGAACGCTGCACCGCGGGAGTGAACTGACATGCTGAGTTCACTCCCGCGGTGCAGCGTTCGGGCCGTGCGTTCCCGGCAGCTTGCGTTGCGAGTGTGATGCGAGTTCATCGCATCACACTCGCTAGTGTGGAAGGGGCCTAAGAAGTATTTGCACCAGTTTTGTGTCGTGGCTGCACTGCGCCGACAAGAAAAAAAATTGTACCAAGTTAGCACTTAGTCAGAGTTTGCGACACATACAGTACAGTAACTCGGCAGAATAGTTTCACATGCTGTATATTAGAGGTGCACCTAATAAAGATGGTGCACAATTTCAAGTAGTGCAGGGGACACCAGATAATTGAAGACGGTGCGCCAGTAATCAATAATCTGGTGCACCTGGCAAATTGCACTCACTACTTTTGATAAATCTGGCCAAATATTGCATTCTCAGGAAACATCTATAGTGCTCCCTACTTCCTCTTACATGCTGGGCCAAGCATGCACGTGTCCATGATAAAGAGAGCTGTAAAATCCCCTGTCAGATTCCTTTGTCTTGCCCTTTTTAAAGCTCTAACAACATTTCTGCTAAAAATCTGATTAATATGGCAGTAATAGACAATTGAAAGCACGGTTTCAGTCATGTCAAACCACACATCACTCGGTTATAAAGTCAAAACCAATATAGTCTTATTATGGGCACCTTCAAAGCTCACAGTGTACTGTAGTTCAAAAGATTTTCCTGTTCCCTGATTTGCTTGGTCATTCCAGGCCTTATACTCACGTGTATCTTGTTCTCCCATGTCCATTCCATTGCATTTCAACCATGTGATTATACCTAAAGTGGTGGTCCCTGCTGACCCCTAGAGAACATTATTGTTTCTATAATGCCTCAACTATTGAGCTCAAATCTCACCTGGGACTTTACTGACAATGAAAAGAAGTAACGCAACTTCATCCCATACTACAACTCAGCTTGCACTATTGATCAGATTTTTCCAAACCAAAGATTTTTGTGGTTTTCCTTTTTCACAAAAAATAAGCCATCAATAGCTAAATGAAGAATGGATACTGTTTCGGGGTGCACACACCATTGTGTAACTATGCTTGGATTAAATGGGTGAGATTTCACATATAAGATGAGGGCTGTGACAAAGAACAGGACATGCATATGCCAATGGAGATGACGAGGCTGGAGAAAGTGGAAGATGTGAAAATGTTCTTCTTGCCTGCTTAAAGAGGACGATTCGGGACCCTAAATCAACTATACATCCGTATGGACCTCTGGTTTAGGGTCCCAAATTGACTTTTATATTAGTTTTGGATGAGTTTAAAATGAGGCTCATCGGACTAACATCTGCAGATCTCGCACTGGTGCCTCTGATCGCATTGCCGGAATTGAAGCTGGGATAATAATTTTGTATTCACTGCGCATGTGCCCTTACTATGACACTTGTGCAGTGAAGTTGAGGTGTATTAAGCTGGCTTCACTATCTAGAACAGGCGTCAGGAGCTCGGGACAATATTTTTATTAATGCAACCACTTATAGGGCGATTTATGACACTAACCCTGACAGGTTCCCTTTTAGACACCAATATGCATTGTCTCAGCCCTGATTTGCACACTTTGTATCCTCCACACCATGTGTGGCAGCTAATGCTGGATCTTGTAAGGCATTTATTATACTGTTTGCACAAATGGCAGATCCTTGGCTTTATTCTGCCCTTACTGTACTAAGGTAAACAGGTATGAATGGTCCTCAACTAAAGAAAACTCAACATGTTGCTGGTGACTGGCGTGTCACCTCTTGTTGCTTTCTTCAGGTGTTATGTACTGTTCCTCCATGCATTTAGGACTTTTTGAAATGTTTCTTCTTTTCTGTCTTAATTTTGTGAATTTAGGGACTGTGTGTATAGTCTGTGTTTTTCTAGATGGAAACAAAAATACATGGTGACATCAGAACAATAGAAACAGAGATGCAAAAAGTTCTGCAAATCACGTCATGAGTAGGGATGAGCAGACCTGAACCACGCCTGGAAGTCAGAAATCCAGGTTTGGCATTCGGGCTCACCCCCGCCAGTAACATCAGCGATTAGTGCTGGCAACCCTTTAAATTCAGAACCAATCGAGGGTGTTTTAGTGGTCGGTACAGGTTTGGCTTTTTTCAAGGCTTGGCCGAACCCAAAGAAGGAATGAGGCACCATAAGTCATGTTTGGCTTGTGTCGATTTCCTATAAAAGAAGCCGTGGCAATGCCAACTTGATAGGTAGGGCAGAGAATGGCCTCAAAGCAATCCTCCTCCGGTGGATTGCTTCATTCTATGGAGAATGTAGCAGCACTTGAATTTGGGGGCCCTTCTGAAAGCTATAAAATCAATGGGCCTTTAGGCTGGGTGCACATGTAGAATATTACATGCAGAATTTCTGTGTGTAGTTTGAACATCTGATTGGGGCAAGATCGTAGTGTCAGATCCCTACTGATCAGATACTGCTGAAAACTTTCAATGGGCCTGAAAAAAACAGATAACCAATGCACTCAGTATGATAATTCCTGTTGACTGGTTCATGTAGACATGAGGCTTCAGTGCTAAATAAATCATGTAGAGCAGAGTCATCAGTAGTTTGAAATCCATTTTTAAATACCCAAATATAAATACAGTTGAAAACCTATTTATACGGCTGACTGCAAGTAAACATCCAAATTCAGAGATATTCTGTTATTTTGTGTTATTTATTATTTATTTGTGTTATTTTCTGTTACATTATTTGGTTCTTTTTCCAGAGTACGGCATTAATCTAAAAAATTGCCTCTTTAGTGACATTTATCATCCCTCATATCCCTTAAATAAGATATCCTAATTACCTTTTTTCTGGTAACTAACGGATTTTGACTACAAAAAACCTCTTGTGTAGTCAGGCTCTGAAGGTGCATCTCTTAGGATGCTAACGAACAGTTGTGCCAGCAGAGTGGTTGTTGGTTTCTTTAGTAGTTAACCCTGACATTTTATCCTTTCTCAAATACAGTATCACACCAAGCAGTAGCGACTAGTCACATTAATATATGAAGATGCCAGAACACATCTCTTAAAGGAAATCTACCATTTCAAATGGTAGGTGTAAGCTGTAAATACCGAGCACCAGCTCAGGGTGAGCTGGTGCCGGTGCTTGCTTTAGTTAGTTATTAACCACTGTATCGCGGTTTTAACACTTTTTAAAGTTTATAGCTGAAGCTGCTTCGCCGGTTAATAACACTAACGAAAGTAAGCATGGGCACCAGCTCACCCTGAGCTGGTGCTCGGTATTTACAGCTTACACCTACCATTTGAAATGGTAGGTTTCCTTTAAGAGATACAGATTGGAGACCACTAAATAAGTCATCTTTGATGGGACTAATTTAGAAGATGAGTGGTACCCTAAGCTTATGTCTAGAAAGTTGTTTCACTGAATGAATCAGAAAGACCTAAAACATAATCTTTAATTGGAAAATTGCAAACAAAAAAGCTTAGCTGGCTAAAGTATACAACATGCTAAATGTACATGCAAGACACAGTACTAAGGTATGCATGGGGCACCAACCACATGTATAACTTATGTGCAATGTTGTTACTGGTCTACAGGTGTAGAAAGAAAAAAAATGGACCATAAATGAGTTTCCTTTTAAGAAGACATGTGTGCCAGTATGCATCTTGGAGTTGTCCCTGCTCCATAAAGGATTCTTACGGGTATCAAAATTTTCATTTTTTAAAATTGCTTTTTGTAACTTTTTTTGCAGTTATGAGCTTTTTTGGGTACCTTTTGTTGCCGTTTCAGAAAGTTCGTTATGTTGATTTTTTTTCACCGGAGTGTCCAATTTGTCATACGTTTCCACAAGTGGTCATCCGAATTAATCGCCATCGCGGTGAAAAGCCACAATTTTTTTGTATAAAAAAACCTCAAGTCCAGAGCAGGTGTAGGCAACATTAAACATTGGAGACTTTTGTGCAACATTTCAGACAAAAGTCTCAAAAAGCCAACAGACTCACATGCCTCATTTATTTACAACTGAGATAAATCAGGCAAGCCCAAACCCTTAAATAAAATCCTAAAAACTAGATACACATTCCCATATTGAAGATAAATTTCCCCAACTGTGTTTCCATAAAGGCTTGAGGCTTATGTGCGCGTAGAAGCCCTGAAATAATCACACATGCTTGCTTATTGCTAGCACTTGCAATTTTTTTTCCCTTTTCTGCCACCTCCATGCCAACATTCAATCAGAGGTGAGGGTCACACTCCTGTCACATTCAATTTCACACCCCTTCTGCAAATCATGAAGGCAAAGAACCTAATGATCAGAGCTAGACTGGAAATTGGGACTAATGTGGTGACAGTAGAGAAATTCTATTTTGGTCACATCATTGTGTGTGATCAGGACCAGAATATAAGTGTCATTCTTGGTGACACTTTACAATCGAACACTGTCTCCTGAGAATTGCCATTCCTCTTCCATGCAATCTAATAAGATGTGGGACACAGTGATGCTCCAGGTCTGGTAAGCAATGTGCAACATTTATTACCATCTTTATACTGTTTAGGGTTGACCAGACATGGTCTGGTTCTCCTTTTTAATGTCTTGTGGAGCTGCTGGCTCAGCTATATCCAAAACTCACATAAGATCTTCTGCAGAGGGCCACATGCATGCCTCAATAAATTCTAAAGGTAAATGGCTACTAATGGATAAGGTCTAGATCCTATTGTAGTTTTTGATTGGGCTTCCATCAACCGTTTATGCATGGATGGATACTTACTTGATCGTATACTCGACAATTGATACTAAAACTTGTAACAAAAACTCTGCACAGATCATTCTTTTCTTTTTCATGTTTCCTCACATCTCCACCATCCATTGTCTGCTTCTTATCAAAATGTTTATTAGGACTGTTCCCAAATAGAAACATAAACTAGTTTTTCAAGCTTTAGCCTTATTATGGAACATATTTGTTTGCCAAAGAGGTTTGTGCTTTTGTTAATTATGGCAGAGATATTTGCCAAAACTTAAGGTGACCTTTCTCTACCGGCACATCGAAACACTGTTATAAAAAGCGCTGCCTGAAACTATTCCCTAACCTAAGCTACCTGCTGAATGTAATCAAGACTGTGAAAGGGAGAGGTCTGGCCCTGGTGCAATGCCAAGGTACACATTCGACTTCTGCGCTGGACTGTGATTTTCATAATAGGTGCCAGTTTAATCTTATGACTTAACCAGCAATATGACACAGTGGTCACGGTGCAAGGAGTACTTCACAGAAAGATGTATAAGAGTGTATATCAAAACTTAGTACAGAGCTGCCAAGTTGTACAATCTATATGCAATTGTTTCAACACTATATCAACTGTCTCTTAATACCTCTTGACGTAAATGTGGGTGTGAGCGAGCTCCTGTTTCATGTTACACTTATGCTGTTGTTTGTATGGGCACTGCCCCTCAACCAGGGTAAGCAGGAGCGGATGCTTTCACTCCTTGTGGAGAGCAAGAAAATACCCTGAAGTTCTAGATTTTTTCCATATGGCAGTCAATCCATATTATGGTCCAAATATTTTTATTTTTCTGAGGCATAATGTGCAAGTATAAATGGACATGGAACACAATTAAACATCTATAGGACATATAAATATATGTACACCCATATAGGGGGGACACTTCAAGATAGCCTTAATCTGACATTCTTGCCTGTGTTTGACTTTGCTTGGCCAATAAATGGGTTGGTATTTGGCCTTTAGGTCCTTTGTAAGGTCTCACGTATTGGAATGGCTCTCTGTATTATAAAAGTCCAGGGTAGGAGTAGTGTCCCATGAGAACACAATATTATGTATATATTATATGGAGCAGTTATGTATGTGCATCAGTAGCCAGAAGGTCGTTATTGATTGCACAATGGCTAACAAATGCTCATAAAGGTGGTGGTCGCTGTTTGAACCCTGCACATTGCACAGGGTGGAAACTGTAGTGAAAATTCGCAGCATGAATATAATGTAGCTTCAAAAACATAGGTCAGTTTGTGCTTAATTTCTGTTAAAGGACACCTTTATCAGGTCTCTGTCACTAGTCCTGTCACCTCTACCTGTTGGAGCAGCTCACAAGGATCCCATCACAGCCTTTATCTAGGCAACGCATACATTAATCATTATAAAATCATCTTTTCTTTATTATGTAAATGAGGCTGGTCACATGGTCAGAGGCAGTGATGTCAACCCTGTTACCCCTCCCCTCTCCTCCCCCTGCTCAGGTCTGTGTGTAATGTATAGTAAAGCATGGCTAGTGTCTGTGCTTTATCTGCTGACTTGCTCTCCCTCCTAATACACATGTGTGAGACACAGACATCAGCTACATAAGTAACTGACATGTGCTGCTATAACATGGCTGCCTGGAGCTGTTGTATCTCTCCTATACACACAGGCTGCAGGGGCTACCGGCACCAGGAAACACATGGAGGAACCATTACACCATTATATCTCATACCATTATACAGGCTGTCAGTCATGTGTATAGGAGTATCTCATACACACACAGACTGCATGGGGCAGCCAGCACCAGGAAGCACATGGAGGAGCCATTACACCATTATACCTCACATCATTATACAGGCTGTCAGTCATGTGTATAGGAGTATCTCATACACACACAGGCTGCAGGGGCTGCCAACACCAGGAAGCACATGGAGGAGCCATTACACCATTATACCTCACATCATTATACAGGCTGTCAGTCATGTGTATAGGAGTATCTCATACACACACAGGCTGCAGGGGGAGCCAGCACCAGGAAGCACATGGAGAAGCCATTACACCATTATACCTTGCATAATTACAGGCAGTCCCCGGGTTACATACAAGATAGGGTCTGTAGGTTTGTTCTTAAGTTGAATTTGTATGTAAGTCGGAACTGTATATTTTATCATTGTAATCCCAGCCAGAACTTTTTTGGTCTCTGTGACAATTGGATTTTTAAAATGTTGGGTTATCATAACCAGGATTAACAATAAAGCCTCATTACAGACGCCTGTGATAACTGTTATAGCTGTTTATTGTAGCCTAGGACTAAAGTATAATAAATTACCAATATCCAGAGGTCCGTTTGTAACTAGGGGTCGTATGTAAGTCGAGTGTTCTTAAGTAGGGGACTGCCTGTATACAGACTGACAGTCAAGCAATGGGGGTGTGGCTGTGCCTCCCACTCATGAATAAGCTGGACAGCTTGAATATGATAATGACTCATTGGACATCTCACAGGTCATTTGCATACAGCTTTAGGCAATGGAGGTTTATGAAAATATATTTAGTTTAGGGGTTAATTTGCCCGAAGGGTTCTCTTTAAATCCGGTCATTTGTATTTAAACATGTTTTTATTTCTTTTACATTACAAGCAACCCACCACCTCCCTCCACAATAGTGCCACACACAAACCCCCAGCACCAATAAGAAAAGTGGTATTTGTTAGGATATATGCATAGTTCACATTATTAGCATAGGAAATATTCAATTTGCATACATAATGAGATTAATAAGAGTATATGGCAACAATCATAATCTTTGCAAAAAATACCTGTGGAAGAGCCCCACAAAGTTACAAGGAGGCAGTGGAAGGACATTGATGCAAATAGCAGCAAGGAAATCAGCATCATCAATCCACAGACCCCAAACTTCCCAGCAGTTTACAATATAGCCTTTTTTTCCTTTCGGCGTATGTACCTAGTGATATATTCCTCGATTATCGGTGCAGAAGGGTCTAGCCAATTCAATGCCATAAGATTCCTAGCATGATGAAGCATTTTGCCCAAGAAGTCCTCACTTTCTAAGAGGCCGATATGGCACACAACCAGGGTTGTTGGTTAGGGTTAATGTCATAATGAGAACCAGATAATAATTCCTTTATTTAAATAATCATTATTTATTTATATAGTGCATAAAGATTCTGCAGCACTGCACAGAGCTTCCCAGATCAGTCCCTGTCTGATCACAGTGGGGTTCACAATCTAATCAACCTACTAGTATGTTTTAGAGTGTGGGAGGAAACTGGAGGACCCAGAGGAAACCCACGCAAACCTGGAGAGAACATACAAACTCTTTGCAGATGTTGACCTGGATGGGACTTAAACCCAGGACCCCAGCGCTGCAAGGCTGTAGTGCTAAACACTGAGCCTTCCAAAAAGAATCCAGAAGAAGTCAACCATCAATCCCACACCTAGGGCGGTGTCATTATCTCTAAACCCCACTCTATGAAGCGAGAAAGAGTTCCCATAAATGCCTTGTAAGAGAGATAACTGGAGGAGGTGATGTGCCTAACAAAGTGACAATTTAGGCACCAATTCTAGAAGGCTGTACAATTGCTCAACAGTCAGGGGACCTTCATCTTCCTCCCACCTCCTCTAATATGCAGTGGAAATTGGAGTAGGAGCCAAGCAGCCATTTATGAACAAGGGAGATAAATCCATTTATGTCCCCAGAAGTTGCAATTCCTTCAGTTTAATGTGTGGATGCACTACCAGCTCAGTTTCCCTTCCCTCTCACTCGAAACCGTTTCAGAGTTGTTAGAAAAAACTGTGTGGCAAATTGTAGTCCTTCTGTAATTCTTCAAATGACTTGAGTTGTGCTATGGTCTTACCCATTACGTTTCCCATCTCCCAGAACCTTCAAGTTGTATTTCAGACAATTTAGGGTTACGCCATAATGGGGTAAATTTCGTAGAATTGTTAATATTCAAGTTTTAATTTTTTTGCCATATTTTGTGTAGGAGCGGTTAAAACTTTGTTCATTGTACACACAACCACCTAGCATTAGCTTCTTGGTTTATGCGGTAGTCTCTCCTGCCATATAACTCACCTGCTCAGACAATTCCAAGAGATGCTTACACAAGAACAAATCCCCTCTTTTTCAGGAACCAATCAATGTAGTTAGTGCTAAATGTTGGCTTCACATTTGGTGGAGTAGTCCCTCTGTGGCACTCCTGTAGAAAAAGAGATTTCCCAATACTAGAACTCTATATGTTGGGCCCCTATAACATTACTCAGATTTAAAAAATTACCATGTCATGTTGGTGGTGCGTTGGCGGTAAATCTGTTTTTCATGGCTGAAATCAGATCCATAAGACCAGTGATGGATACAGAGCCGGTGAAATGGGTGGTGGTGCACTGGATTGCAATCTGAAGACTCTGGACTAGTTTGTCCACCTTGCTCTTTGTTCGACTTTGGTAAAGGAAAACAATCCAGTCCTAACAAATGTTTTTGTTGTTCCTGATATTGAGGCTTCAATAGCCCCAGAGATAGACTCAGACCTATTCTCCATTATTGGGGCAGCATTCCACTGTCCAGACTCATGATATTCACAATATAATATTTTGTATATATTAAGAGCTGACACGGCCAATCCCCTGCTGCTTATGTTTACCAAGAGAGCAATAAGACTAACAAAAAGGGGGGATTTCCAGAGATCTTAATGCTGAAGCGTTACTATCCTCTAAGTTTCCACTAAAAGCAGTGTTTTGTTGACAATAGGTCCGATTTGGAGATCAGATCTTTCAAAAATGTCTTCATTAGCTCTAAGCCCTTAGGTCCAATAGACCATTTATGTGATATAAAAGATACAGCTCCATATTCAGCTCTTCCAAGTAAGAATTCCATAAAACTATTCCTTTACACATCAATGGGAACAGATCTCAACAAAATATTGGGTAACACATAAAAAATATCCTTAAACTGTCACTTCAAACCAAGAAGTCTTCTGACTCTGTTCTGCAGTTAGATCCAAGGAAAAAATGCTATAACTGAGAGAAGGTGAGAGAGGCAGGATTTTTTCTTGGCTAAAATCATATCTATAAGACCAGTGATAATACCAAAGAGGTTTTCTATGGAAAGTATGTCAGACCTCAGAATCCTTTTGAGAAAATACTTGTACTTACTAAAACTAATAGATGTTTTATGTATGCAGTGGTGTTTGGCCTTTCCAGGGCCCCTACACATGCACCAAGGTCAAGAAAGTGCTAGTCACTCAATTTAGGTCGTTAGGCCTCACACATCTGATTGATCGAGATGACAAAATTAGCTCTGAAAGGAAAGACACTCAGTGATTACTAAGAGAAGCAGGTTTTTCCACCAAGATGAAGACACTTTTCACACAAGGCATCAAATGCTGTGCTGCTGTGCTTTCATTTTCACCTTTTCAACACTGTCTTCTTTACAATACAAGTTCCAGAAGTAACCAAAGGTGGTAGCTCACTTTAAAAGACCTTGTTCAAAGGAGTATTATCCATGAGCAAGTTATGGAAAACTGGTGGCAATGCAACCAAGGGTTCCACATAGTCCCAACAATGTGTTGACAGATGCAGTCTGCTAGTCTCTCCTTCCAGATCCAGAGAATACTTAGATCTGATGATGACTTCAGATTCCTCTGTTATGGAATGAGAAACCTTCTCCCAGAAGGAAGAAGTACAAGACATCCAAATTAAACAATGGTTAGTTGGCGATCCTATCCCTTTGAACAAGTGTGCAAATCCTAGATTCCTGTACACTCTTGTTGCATTGATAAACGGGAGATAAAGTTTGTAAATTTTTGGGTGGCACTCCCAAATATCAGCACTTCACACAATATCTTATCCTTTGTGTACTAATCATATCTCATTAATTCTAGGATTTTCTGTCCCTACCTAGAATATTAGAAAGTTGATAAATATTAGTTAAGGTTATATGTTTATCCAGCTGTGCAAAAGGTCACAATTATCTGTGACTGTAATATCAACCTATGTGTCAGATATAGAATGGAGCCAAAATAAAGCTTATTATCAGACCCAAAGTTATAAAGGGACAATGCTCCACTACTTATTATAACCTTCAGTATATAATGCATTGGTATAAATAGCATTAAAGGGGTTTTCCATAGAGATTAATGGAGCAGAACAGTCATGAGTGGCCATCTGCTCAATTAATCTGACAAAGTAATGAGGGGTCTCACAGACTGATCAGACTGATCTCAGCACTGAGACCCCCACTGATCAGCAAGTTAGGCCCTATTCTATGGATAGGGCCTAACTTTCCTTCGTGGGAAAACCCCTTTAACTGCCATAGGCTGTACCCTTTAAACAGAGTGCAGCCACATTACTTCACCTATGACTTGTCAGACACTTTGCCATCTACACAAAGTGCAAGCGGAGTGATCCACCGTTCCCCTGGCAGTAACAGAGTTATTTGGGGAAAGTTTACCCAAAAACAGTTGTACCCTTGTACAACTCTTTACAGGTTGGAGCAACATATGTTTCCAGTATTATTTTGTCAGAGAGGACACAGAAAGTAAGACACAGACGATAAACTTCAACGGTAATAGAGTGTCTCAGAATAAAGTGGTAGACGGGGTTAGAGATGAGTCAAAGTGCACGACTCTGGAGAGTCAGCTTACCTCTTACAATTCCTTTAGCTTTCACTGGTTTGTTGACCAGGTGTGTTCCTGTTGGACAAATGTCCTTGTCTGTGCCTGCTGAGATAGCATCTTTATATGTTTTTGTTGGCATGGTTCAAGTATGTTAACCTGCCCTATGCATAAAATCTTGACCAAATATCCCTATTAGATACCCTGTTCAATAGCATCTGCAGCATCTAAGGAGCGTTAAAAGAGAGTTGGAGGCCTCTGTCAGCAGACTGGTGCTCCTATGACACAGTTGTGGGGTACCAATCAGTTACCATGTCACCTGTGGGCCCAAGGTTACTCCATAAGTAACGTAATGATATACTTAGCCTATGGGACATCAATCAAGCTAGGTTGATTGGTTCTTCTCCACCCCTGCTGAATCTCCCAGAACATTGAAGGACATCATTGTGCCCAATGGTTCTACATCCAAAATGACAGGTGCCCTGTAAAACCAAGTGCAGAGAAAGCTTTTGTATCACTTTAGATTAATGGGTTAATGGAAGTGAAAGTATCATTCTTACTGCAATACTTCAAAGTCGCTTCAATGCGCCATCTTTTATAATTGCACATTAGAGGCATTTACTAAACACAGAGCGATGAAGCCCTCAGGATCAAGTAGAAAATTCTACTTCTCTCATAAAAAGAATGAGTGAACAATAGAGCATTCCTTCTATGTTACACAAGAATATGGTATTAGTCACAAACTTTTATTAGCTAGTTAACAGTATTAATGCAACTTAAAGGATCACTAGATATTTTTAAATACATTTTAAATGTTTGCTTGTATCTGAATTGGAAAACACTAATCTGATATGCTGTCCTTTTACACTGCAGTTTATAAGACACCAGGGGCTTAATCTACAGGCCAAATCACCCCTCAAGTAACCTCAATATTCTGTATGGCCCAGGTATTACAAGCTGTCCAAACAGATGTTTTCCATTTCCAAGTAATCTGTGCCTTCAGAGAACATTCCATTTTTATCTTATTCAGATAAGCTTCTCAGTCAGCCCATTTTCTTTTTTCTATGCTGCCGATCTGTCAGGCTTCTGAGGTATTGAACCCCCTGGACCACTGCGGACTATAAAACAACAACACCTGGGAATCTAAGTGGCACCCGGTCTTCACCAGAGCCCACTGCAAAGCAGGATGGTCTTGCTGTGGCGTGGTACCACCAGGTCGTTCCACGGGTGCGACCTGCCTGCGGTGACAGCCGAGGTCGAGGTACAGAATCACTAGGCAGTCTCGTGGTCAGGAACAGGTCGCCTTTTCAAGCATCCTGGAAGTGGCTGGCCCTTTAAATTTGCGAATGCCAGTGCTCACGCGCCTCCGTTTCCTAGGCAGAGACGGGAGCAGGAATGCGGAGAGGTGAGTGAACTCGGAACGGGGCATGCCACAAAGAGGGGCATACATGGATCGCAGGGGCACCCGTGACACGATCACTACAGGGCTCGACCACTTTACACAATGATTGATCATCCATCATTATTGAAATTAAGAGGCTGCATCTGTGTGGAGATTATGTAATAACTTCTTTTATTGCACAAAGCGTATTGACCCAATACCTGGGTCTTCTTCGGGTGTGGAGAATTTTTGTGGGAAAAGCGATAAATAGGAAAATGGGGCAAGATAAAATATAACTTTTATTAATGTATTTAAAAAAATGTTGTATTTACTCACAAGTTAAAAGAATGGTAATATCTATTAGGGCACATTGTACAATTGATGATACATGTGTATTAATAGATACAGTAGTATTTATATGTACCTCTGGTTCTTTATCATGTTCAGGATTTTTAAGGGGCTTAAACATTATATGCAAGGCTATGAAGTAAGCAAACAAGCTCCGTGTGGATGAGTAGTTTATTTCTCAAGCTTCAGAATGGCTATTATGGGGCTCATTTAATAAGGGGCCAAATCGCTCATTTTCGAATTGCCCCGGGTTTTTTTGCGCACGTGATCGGATTGTGTTGCATCAGCGCCGGCATGTATGAGACGGAAATGGGGGGCGTTGCTGTCAGAAAACCCAACGGATTTCGAAAAACCGCGGTATTTAAAAAAAAATGTGTCGCTTCACACACACTTGCACCAGGAATAGGATGGTGAACTCCGGTGAACATCGGCGGACCACGGCACAGCAGAGACACCTGGTGGACATCGGGCGCACGACTTTACTGCATCTTTCACTTGTGAAATAAACTACTCATCCACACGGAGTGCTGCTCGTTTGCTTTCTTCATTTGGAATCGCTGGGACTTTGAGTCAGATCCCTTTGAGCTTGCACCCACCTTGGATTTAATCCGTTACAAAAAAGTGAAGTAAATGCAAGGCTACGTTCATAGGTGTAACAGAGGTTTGTAACACCGCCTTCATTGCAGATTCCATCAAAACCTGGACAAAATAGATCTATATGAAATAATTTATTTCCTCTTGTAAAATGACTAACACAAAAATGGAATCTTTGGGCTCTATTGGATCCTGTCATTCAGACCAGGGTATGAACTTTACACACTTGTCATGTTTTTACCATGTTCAGAAGACCAAACTGCAGTATAGGAAAAAATGGCCAATAGTCCAAGGTTCACCAATTCATGGTTGTTTTTCCTATACACTGACTGCAGAAAGTCAAGACTCCTACCATGTCTATTTCCATAGATAATGCAGTGGGAACATCTGCCCAGCTTCATCATTGGCCTTTGTCCTCCAATCCCCAATTTTAATCTGATCATGTAATGCTACATTTTACGCACTGGAGTGATTTATGGCTTACTGCAGAATTCTGCAATGAGGGTTGATCAAAATGTTTGAAACAGCTAAATACTTTTTATCTCTGTTGTGCAAAGTGACTGGACTCACAACTGACAATGGAAAATCCATCAGGTTTCAGGTCTCTTGTAGGAAGGATTTACATTCTTTTCTATGGTAGTAACATAAAAGAAGCCCAGGTGGGACTTGGCAGGGTTTGTGGTTCATGGTTGACGTGTTTTGCACCTTATTGTCATCCTAAGCCTTCTGTATATGAGTCATGATACCTCAAGTTACAAATAAACCTTGTACAATGTGCCTTCTTTTCACATATACAATGAAATGCACATCTAGTTCTGTTACATGAACCCTTCACTGACAATGTCTACACCTTAGCATGGGTTCAAATGTGAAGGAACTCTTGTTTTTATGCAATCACCAAATCGGAACTCTTAAAGGGAAACTGTCATCAGGAAGGTCATTTCTACATGATGAAAAGTTCCAATAGCCTTTGGCAAATTGATTTAAAAATGCCTTTGTTGTGCATCTGCATGATTACACCCCTAGGACTCACCACAAACTGTTAAAATGAGCCAGGTAATGTTAAAGGGACAATTAAAAAGCACTGGAATTATTCACAAAGGCATATTTGTAATGAACATGCCAGAGGTTATTGGAACCTATCATTAGATACAGTACTATACTGTACTGTATGAATTAAGTACATGGTGTGTATGTTGTACATGTATATGTTGTTGTGTCTATACAGGTACTTCTTACACTAAGGAGTAGTCCCAGAAATGAATAGGAGAAAAGTGTACGATTTGATACATCAATGTCAAGAACTGCAGCAATGATGTTGGGATAAAGTATTGAACACACAATGAAAGAACAGTTTTCCTTGTCGAATTATGCTATGTACTCCATCTGGAGCTGTGTGGAATCCCAGGGACCAAATATTTCAAAATAGGCACAGTTCTCGATACAAATATGGAGAATAACCAGGTGTTGCATCCATTTAAGTATTTGAAAAGGTATCGACATGTTTTATTGAAAGGAGGTGGGACTGCAGAGGCTACTGGGGTTTAGGACAAAGGAAAAACCTACCGTCGGATCTACCTGATGCTGGGTTTCCTAGCCTAGAATTTAAACAAGCCTGTAAAATTCTGAGAGAATGTAGTCTGGTCAGATAAGGTACTACATATCACCCAAACAACATGGTTTGGAGGTGTGCACATTGTGGGGTGGGGAATTTTTTGGCCTACGCCACTGACAAACATCATATAATTAAAGGAATGACAAACAGACAAATGTACTGAGACATATTTGATGTAGTGGAATAGGGAACATAGGATAAAGGCTGTGCCATGATATGCACATCTCTGAAAATAGTTTTTCCCTTAGGCACACCTCTTGCCACAAACCTTAACCCACCACCTACGGTGTCCATGCTGTTTAATACCAAGACTAATGTCCCTCAGACTGTATATAAAGCTCCCTAATGCCTCTCTCTGTTATATGACCCACCAAGACTGCATAATCCCTCCAACCCTGAATAATAGTCCTTTCCTGTAGCCCCACTGTATTATCAGATCAAATCTGATAAAGCTCACATTATAATTCAGTGTGGATAGTGGTCTATTCAAGTGAAGATCCCTCAATCTTCAACACATCTTCGCAGTTTATTAGAACATCATTCAGACCACAGCTTTGTAACTTGCTCAAACTCTTCTTTATATCTAATCTTCACACCACTTTAATACAAGATAAGTAACAATTAATTACATCACGTTGTTCAACCCACACTGTTTCCACATGGCTCACTGAGACGCTAGGCGCACATAGCTTGTGACTATTAAAGGGATACTTCTCCTTCCTCTGGGAGCACAGCGGGGACAGCAGCTATCTTACGTGTCTAGGCCACATCTTTACAGGGTTAGGCTATATTCACTCTGCCGTATGGGGGGGCGTATATACGGCCTATATACATCCCCCATAGACAGCAATGGGCGCTAGTTGCCCTACGGGAGCAGAACACGTGCGACACTGTACCGCCCTGTACCCCGTGAAAAGATAGTACATGCCATACTTTTTCTTGGCATATGCCGCCGTGCACCATAATCCTCTATGGAGAGGGATGGAGTGAGCAGCCCTCACCTCTTCCTCCAGTCCCCAGCACGATGTGTGCCCGCGTGCTACGGTACGGCGGGCAATGAAAGTGTGAATGTGCATTAAAAGTTATGGCCAACAAGCAAACTTGTACTCAATTTCTTCACAGTAACTAGAGACTGTTGGATGACCTTTTATCATATATAAGCAGCTGAACATGCCCTAATAACATGCACTTTTCGTCATAACTCTTTGACTTAATACATTTATATTCTGTATAAATATTGTCAGACACATCATAAAAATACCAGTCCTGGCAGGATGCAATCACGTTGCAAGCTCCACATTGTGTACACGGGTTTATAAGTATTTACAATACAGGAACTCATCTGTGGATCTCAGGAACGTTCTGGCTCTGGTCAGTGGGTAGTACATGTATAGAACATATTACAGTTGCTCCAAATATATCACACTGCAGATACTGTTATAAAAATTTTGGAAAAATTTGCTCATTTTTCACCATCTAGTATCATACTGAAGACCCGCCTAATTTGTCTTCCTATATATTCATACATCAGTCACAGGGGTTCCACAGTAGACAATGGTCACAGGGGTCATATAGTAGCTAACAGTCACAGTGCGCCCCACAATAGTCAACGGTCACAGTACCCACCACAGTTGGCAATAGTCACAGTGCCCCCAACACCTACCAAAGTGGCACCCACAATAGTCAAGTCACATTGCTTTGCCATATACAGTAGTAACAAATTTACAGACCCCCCCACATAGTAGACAAAAATCCACATATTAGATAAGACCCCCACACACACACACACACACACATAGTAGCCTAGTCACTGTGTCCCCTTGTTTAATGTAACTACCCCCTCTTCTCTTGCCATGGTCTTCCTCCAAAGCATGTATGAGATGCGTCTCAATAGGCATCAGCAGCACCTGGCACAGGCAGACACATCATTGGATATTGCAGACACAAGACAAACAACAAGGCAGAGTCAAACAAATCATATCTAAGATGGAGGCAATGTAGAAAATCATAAGACAGAAGATACAAGCAAAAGTCAAAATATTTCAGAAGATCCCAAGGGAGCCAGTAAGACAAGGTCAATAACAGGAGACACCCCACAGGACATCACACCCAGGTGTGTTTCCAAGCCAGAGCTTTGGAGTTTGGTTTCATAGCAAATAAGGGCCCATGTTAAACTGGTCCAGCACACGGACATGCACAATGTAACAAAACTGACAAAAAAACTTCAATCTCCAGTAGAAGATGTTGCTTCTTGTAAAACAGTTTAAAGAACTGTAATGGCTCCAAACATTTTATTTAAAGAAGTAGTGGATTGTACTACAATGAAAGAGTACACAAGACTATGCAGTGAACATGAGGAACAGAGTCTTTAGAGCTTAGCACTGGAGCTCAATGGAGCCAATGCTCCCACTGTAAGTGAATTGGGACCACAGCTGTAGTTACAGCTTCCAGTCACTACTGTGACGGAGAACAAGTGCTTCCAGATTTGTTCCCTTTGTTGGCACGGTGTAGAGCAGCTCATACACGGGTCATCCCCTCCAAATATTAAGTGACCAAGAATACAGACCTTGGTGAAGGACATCTCTTCTCTCTCTGCAATCAACACTCAATTCAGTAAGCATCCCAAATTAGTTTGTTCCACCAGTCATGTCAGTGACCCAGGGTACCAATTAAGTTCCACATTGACTAAGGCTGGAGGTTTGCAATAGTTTTGGCTAATTCTTGCCCGGCCATAGGTAGCAGTGTGTCACCTGCATCCCAGTTAATAGAATTGAATATTGTCCAGTTGCAACATACAAATTACTACAACCGTGAAATGTTCTAGAAATTCGGAGGGTTTGGGTTTTGTGCATTTGCAGCTTTGCAACTTGACATTTATTTTCTGTCAAAACCACAATCTTTGGCTTTGTGTAACACTAGTATTATTTGACTTTTGCCACCACGTCAACAAATAAACAAGTGAAATGGGTAAAAGTAACAGTGCCACAGCATGTAATGTGTTGCTTAGAATGGGTGGAGGTGAAATACTAACAAATAATAAATGAATTAACTATATCAGTATAGTAACACAAATGAAATAATGATAAAGCAAAAAACACGTCAACATTCCTGGCATAGTAAGCATCTTTTATGGTTGCTCTTAATAGTCATTAATGGGTGTGGCATATGAAATGTTCAAGTATTATTCTATACTTATTCTAATAAATGCAGCTTATTTACCAATACAGAATCATGGAGATAGATACGACTAATACATGGTAAACAATTATAGATAAATAGCAAGTACATGGCAACCATGCTGTAGGTGTAGCTGCAAAGTCAAATACTCCTATCAGTGGCCACAATAGCTGTCTGTTGCCTTATCTCAGATACAGACACAGTCAAGTCTAGGGAGAGATTTTGTAAACTCAAGAAGTCAAGTGTTAACCAAGTCAATCTGAGCGATTACATATATTCAGGTTCTGCAATACCGGTAGTAGTTTACTACAGACCTTAATGCTATGTCTAACCAACCAGTTCTGCTACAAGAATTGTGACTAAGGAAGGTATAGAAAACTATGGGGTTACGAAATCAGGGTTTTTTTCTATGAATAGACAAGCCTCAAAGCGTCGTTTTTGATTTTCATTTTATATTGTAAATATCTGATAATTTGTGATATGACACCAATGCACAATCAACAGGAACTTGTCCAATGTGACCCCTGATTGAAAGTCACAGCTACAGTAGGAAACTATTATTCCAACTATATGCCTTGTTGTGGCCATTTAGTCAACCCTGGTGGATTGTTCCGGTGATGATAAAGATCACAACTTTTGGAACCCCTGGGCCACATTTATCGCTTTTGTGCGCCTAAGGCCTCTTCCACACTAGCGTTGCGTTTCACGTCAGGGTGCAATGCGTGAAAAACTGACGTTTTTGGCTGCGTTTTTGTTCCATTTTTCCTTGGAGTAATTAGCGTTTTTGCGTTTTTCACGCGCGTGTTGTTAGCGTTTTTTTTGCGTTTTCGGCGCATTTTTCACGCGCGAGTCAATGGGAGAATCGAGCATTTTTCAATGGGACCATGGTTTGGGATTAAAATGGGTTATTTAATTAAAAAATAATGTCTTCTGATAAGTAGCAAACATCTGCGATCTATTCTTCACTGTTCCCCGTGTATATTATGTCCCGACAAGTTAGCAGATGTGAAGAACAGTGAAGAATAGAATAAAACCAGTGAACACAGTGAAAACAGTGACCACAGGATCATTTAAGAGAAAAACACAGTGCAGAACACAGTGCAGAATAGATTACAGATGTTCGGCACATCTGCTTACTTGTCGGGAGATACGCGCGGAACGGTGCGGCCAAAATAGCATGTGAAGAACAATATATATGTGTGTGAAGAACAAATTGCAGAGTGATGAATATCATTAGGCGCAGCAAAACATCTGAATTGGTAAGATAGATGAGGGAAAGCTGGTTATTTTTTCTGCGCGGCTAGTTTGGCGTTTAGTTGCAAAAATGGCGCAAAAACGGTGCGCCTGAATGAAAAGGCGCAAAAACAACAGAAAAAACGAGTGATACATGTGGCCCCCTCTGCTTGTACCAGTGCCGTAAGTGCCTGCAATAAGAGCTCACTTTCACCTCCAGAAAACTCAATGAAAGGTCTGTATAACTCAAAGGGGGTCATTAATCTTTAGTCAGAACATTTGTTTCTGTCTTTCTATGGGTTTTATAGGTTGATATATGAGGCATTTGTGCCTGTCGTTTTTTTTGCATTTAAAAAAAAAAAATCACACAAAAGTCTCAAATTCTTCCGCAACCCCCTCATAAACTTTTGTCTATGCTTGCTCGGGGCTGGAGTATATTTGTGGCAAAATTGCATTTTACAGCGATTTGTGGCAAAATTGTAGCTTTTTTATACGTTCACATATGGATTTTATAGATATATTAGACACAATGCTGAAAAATTCTTGCACGGTTGGCAGGTGGAAAAGTGAAAAAGTTTGTTGTAAATATGCAAATGAAGCAGAGAAAAATTTAAGAGAAAAGCCTAAGATACCATAAATGATCCCCATAGAAATGTAAGAATGCTCCACCTGCAGTTCTATCATCCATCACATACATTATGGATGGAGCCGTCTGCTACCTGCCCTGGGTGTCGCACCTCCACCAAAAAACTACCAATGACAAGCATAGGCCATAACATTACTTAAATAGAATTAAACATTATAGGTTCCCGTAGCTACAAAGTTCTAGTATATGTCTTTGTATAGGTTCAGCCTACAAGTCGGGAGCTTCCCTGATATATTTGCTGTTGACCGAACCTCTTTAACAGAAAGTGCATTTGAGAATATATTGTGCTTATATATTGGTATTAGGTTTACTAGTCATCTGTACTTTAAGGTTCAAGACACTTAAAAGGTAAACTTCCTCATTATTGCTTTTGTTTGTTGAAATAGGAAGGGATTTACTGTAAACATGTACAATGGGGAGCACTGGAGATGGATTATAATGTACTCCACACATGGATGGGTCAGGCTTTATATAATGCCTATATTCCTTCCAGTATCAGTTTGTCTGTGAATTGGCACACCTCCCATGTATTCATCTGGTGACTGCGAGTGCTGTTTCATAAAAAGTTTGTAGGGTGTTGACTGAAGGACAGTAACCGCTTGATATAACAAACAAAACGTTGCCCAAGTCTACTCAGCACATGCCATGTGTCTCTCCTCACCACTACAACAAGACAACAACATTATAGTCCTTAATTAAGGGGAACCTGTCAGTAATGTTTTGTATCCAACATTGGGGTTATAATGTGCATTTTAAAGAAGTGAAACAATATTTAAAAAAAAAAAACGTGCATGCACAGACATTGAAAGATTGCCGGCAAATAAAACCCGAAGTACATGAGTATTAGTGGTGGTTGTCCGAGAGGAATCACTGAACTGAAACGAAAGGGACCGTATTCGAAGCCATAAACGTGCCCCCCCCCCCCTTTAAAACCTTAGATAACTGCATAAATTAAACCCCTACATCAGAGTTGTCAAACTCATTTTCCCCAGGGGCCACATCAGCCTTGTGGCCTTACAGGTCCGAATATCAATTTAATAATGTAGAAATGTATCTAACCAAGCTATTAAGTAGTTAAACTTATACAGCATTATCATTAAAATAAGCCCTTTGAGGGCAACCACAAAGCTGAACACGTTGTTAAATGACCATGACACCACCATAGCAAGTATGTGCCATGACAAAATTCGGCGGCTGCAGGCGTGGGGGTAGGAAAGCACGCCGACCACTGCCAGCCGACTGCGCCCACCGCCCGACCAGCTGCCCCCCTTTATACCCCTTCATGCTCCCTGGTGTTAAGGTAGCGGATAGTAGGAAATAATCATAAGTGTAAGCTATAATCTCGCATTTATGGCGTGACACAGAAGCCCTGATAAATATCCCCCACTCACACATCAATTATGATGTAAAATCTCAGCTATTTGCCGGCCCACTCCCTGTCGACCGTTCCCAACCCTCAGCCAGTTGCACCTTCCCCCCCCCTTCACGTTCCTCCATGTCCCCTGGCGTTGAGGTAGTGGATAGTTTGAAATAATTGGCAAGCGCTAGTTATGAGCTATAATCTCAGCAGATTTTTTACAAGTGTTAAGGTGACTTTCCATAAACCAAAAGAGATAAGACCTGAAAAGCCCAAAGCCATCATAGAGGGGTGCGTAATACATTAGATAACAACCATTTCTTCAATCAAGTGTTTGACTAATTTCAGAGGTATCAGGAAATAAATGAGCAGCCAAACAGCAAGCGGACAAATGGCAACAATCCCATAGATGTCCCTTCAATAACACAAATGTATTACTGGCTGCCAGTTTCCTGTACTGGGATTTAAGTCTTTTCCTTGAAGTCTTTTTGTCCTTTCTTATTAACATATGAACTACAGAACAATAGTAGTGAAGAGTTTATAAAGAGGGCTCGCCAGCTGAGCAGTCTCCATAAAGGGCTGGTGCCTGCTGTATTATAGCACATTTGTATACTGTTAGATGCTCCCTGCCGTCATGGGGTGGGGGCTCCCAGGCTTACCAAGTGACAATCCCTCTTATGGTTCACAATATACTGTAAAACACTAGTATTGTAGAAAAAACATTTTGAAAAAACGAATATGTTCACGATAGGAAACATGTAAACAATGAAATCAACCCCTCCTACCTTCAGTAGAAAATGATATCATAAACCATAAACATATCTGATATACTGGAATCCTTAACTATTAAAATATAAGAATAATATCCCCACTATGGGAATAACTATTACGATAATGAAAGCTGTCATGGGAAAAAAAGTCGGAATAATTGAATTATGCACAAAACCTATATAGGTTTAGAACCTGAAATGACAAAAACAATAGGATCCAGCACCTTCATAAATCCAATCTTCTTTATCTGTTACATTTTAAAACATCAGATCAATAGCAGGCTCTACATGTTTGCTACACGCTTCGGTGCATAGACTTTTCATCATGGCACATAGGTGAATATTAACTTGGGCGTAGATGTTTTTGTGCTTTTATTAAATTTCTAATCTCTGTGATTGTAAGGGGAAAAAGAGGATGTGCAATAGCTGGACTTTACAGTGAAAGCCATAGAAACAAAGCCAGTGAGATAATGGCATAGTTATGTATTTACCAGTTTTCCAAGTACATTGTACAGAATACTACATTGTGCCAATAGGAAGTACTCTTTGTGCCACAGAAAACAAACCCTCATGTGGCTCTGCAAAAAGATAAGGTAGCGGATAGTAGGAAATAATTGCAAGTGTTAGCTATAATCTAGCATTTATGGCGTGGCACAGAAGCCCTGATAAATATCCCCCACTGGTTTACTTTCAATTGAGATGTAAAATGTCAGCTATTTGCTGGCCCACTCCCTGCAGGCCGTGCCCAACCCTCAGCCAGTCGCACCTTCTCTCCCTTCACATTCCTCCATGTCCCCTGGCCAGGGGAGTCACTAGGTCAAAAGATCCGGGGCCCGTGCACCGGATCTTTTGGCCTGTGCCTCGAATGTCCCGGTGTCCGGGCAAATTTCCTCAGCACTGTAGTGGAGAACAAAGCCGCCGGCTCCGTTCTCCACTACAGGGAGCAGGAAATGCAATCTCACAGCGTCTCCTGCTTCAAGCAGCTCACTAAAGCTGCCGGGAGCAGGAGACGCCGGGTGATGACGTCACCGCACCTCAGTGCTGCGAGAAGACAGATGGAAGAGAGAGAGAAGACTTGGGTGAGTATGTTTGTTTATTTTAATGATACAGTGGAGGGGGAGAGGGCACATTGAGGAGACTGTGGCGACCACTACAGGGGGCTAAGAGGATATAGGGAGGAAGCTGTGGGGGACATTACTTGTGGCTGGGGACATTAAAGGGGGGCTATGAGGACATGGGGGACTTAGGAGGACATTATTTGTGGCTGGGGGAACTTCTTAGAGGGGGCTGTTGGGGACATTACAGGGGGCTGCGGGAAACATAACAAGAGGTTGCGGGGGAAATTGCAGAGGGCTGCGGGGACATTGCAGGGGGCTGTGGGGGACATTGCAGGTGGCTGAGGGAAACATTACAAGAGGCTGCGGGGGACATTGCAGGGGGCTGCGGGGGTCATTGCAGGGGGCTGAGGGGAACATTACAGGGGGCTGCGGAGAACATTACAAGGGGCTGTAGGGGACATTACAAGGGGCTCCGGGGGACATTCCAAGGGGCTTTGAGGAACATTGCAGAGGGCTTCGAGGAACATTGCAGGGGGCTGCGAGGAACATTGCTGGTTGTTGCAGGGGACCTTACAGTAGTCTGCAGAGAACCTTTCAGGTGGCTGCAGGCAACCTTACAGGGGGCTGTGGGGGACATTATAGGGGGCATTACAGTGGGCTGTGGGAGACATTACAGGGGGCTATTAGGACATGGGAGCTTTGGGGGACGTTTCAGGGGGCTTTGGGGGACATTACAGGGGGCATTACAGTGGGCTGTGGGGGACATTAGAGGGGGCTATTAGGACATGGGAGCTGTAGAGGACCTCATTTGTGGCCGGGGGCTTTACTTGTGGCTGATGGGAACTATTTAGTTGGGGCTGTGGAGGACACTGGGGGGTCTGTGGGGGACCTTACAGGGGGCTGAGGGGGTCATTACTGGTGGCAATAGCATTGTCCGGCATGGTGAGGACACTTTTGTGTCACCGTGCCGCCGCTGGAAAACAAATCTTTCCAGTAACAAAGGTCTGTCTGCACGGCTTCTTATGTACAGGGAAGGAGTGAGGAGCACTCGTTCTCCCCCCCCCCCCCCCCTCCAGCAGTCCTGGCCCAGGCAAAGCATACATGTGTGTGCAAAAGGGGCTTTATAGTAAAGGAGAGAAAGTGTTAGGGGTAGCAGCAGGATAACAGTGTTTGGGGAACATAAGATGTCTGTGTGGTGAACTTCACAGGGAAGATATGTGGCTGAAGAGGAGACGTGGTGATGCCGGGCCTAATGGAGAAGATAGAGAGAAAGGACACGTCACCTTGTGGTAGATGAAAAAGTTAGGGATTTCTTCTGTGTTTTCTGTAGCTGTATATGTTAGGTACAGTTGTTATTGGCACAACCACATGTGAAGTAGGTTATGTACATGAGTGAATACTACTAAAAATTTGGTACATATGCATTGGGGCCCGTGCCCTGGATCTTCTATGACCCTAGCAACGCTCCTGCCCCTGGAGTAAAGGTAGTGGATAGTTTGAAATAATTGGCAAGCGCTAGTTATGAGCTATAATCTCAGCTGATTTTTTGGAAGTGTTAAGGTGACTTTCCATAAACCAAAAGAGATAAGGTTTAAAAAGCCCAAAGCCATCATAGAGGGGTGCGTAATACATTAGATAACAACCATTTCTTCAATCAAGTGTTTGACTAATTTCAGAGGTATCAGGAAATAATTGAGCAGCCAAACAGCAAGCGGACAAATGGCAACAATCCCATAGATGCCCCTTCAATAACACAGATTTATTACTGGCTGCCAATTTCCTGTATTGGGCTTTAAATCTTTTCCTCGAAGTCTTTTTGTCCTTTCTTAATAACATATGAAGTACAGAACAATAGTAGTGAAGAGTTTATAAAGAGGGCTCAAAAGCTGAGTAGTCTCCTTAAAGGCCTGGTGCCTGCTGTATTATAGCACATTTGTATACTGTTAGATGCTCCCTGCCGTCATGGGGTGGGGGCTCCCAAACCTACTAAGTGACAATCCCTCTTATGGTTCACAATATACTGCAAAACACTAGTACAGGCGGTTCCCTACTTAAGAACACTCAACTTAAAATTGTTGGGTTGTCATAAGAATCAATATTAACACTAAAGCTTCTTTACAGACACCTGTGATAACTGTTATAGCTGATCATTGTAGCCTAGAACTAAAGCACAATAAATTACCAATATCCAGAGGTCCGTTTGTAACTAGGGGTCGTATGTAAGTCGAGTGTTCTTAAGTAAGGGACCGCCTTTATTGTAGAAAAAATATTTTGAAACAAATATGTTCACTATAGGAAACATGTAAACAATTAAATCAAGCCCTCCTACCTTCAGTAGAAAATGATATCATAAACCATAAACATATCTGATATACTGGAATCCTTAACTATTAAAATATAAGAATAATATCCCCACTATGGGAATAACTATTACGATAATGAAAGCTGTCATGGGAAAAAAAGTCGGAATAATTGAATTATGCACAAAACCTATATAGGTTTAGAACCTGAAATGACAAAAACAATAGGATCCAGCACCTTCATAAATCCAATCTTCTTTATCAGTTAAATTTTAAAACATCAGATCAATAGCAGGCTCTACATGTTAGCTACACGCTTCGGTGCATAGACTTTTCATCATGGCACATAGGTGAATATTAACTTGGGCGTAGATGTTTTTTTGTGCTTTTATTCAATTTCTAATCTCTGTGATTGTAAGGGAAAAAGAGGATGTGCAATAGCTGGACTTTACAGTGAAAGCCATAGAAACAAAGCCAGTGAGATAATGGCATAGCTATGTATTTACCAGTTTTCCAAGTACGTTGTACAGAATACTACATTGTGCCAATAGGAAGTATTCTTTGTGCCACAGAAAACAAACCCTCATGTGGCTCTGCAAAAAGATAAATGACAAAGTAATGGCTCTGGAATGCTGTGAAGAAGAAAATGGAAATTGACCTGTAATTAAAGGGTTAATAGTGTTGGTAGCCCATTGGTAGCACCAATATCGGAAAGCTTTTACTTTCCAATGAATAGGGGTTCTTCCAATTTAAAAGATTAATCCTTTATCCTTCTAACCTAAATTTGTGATTTTTATCCTCCCAACTTAGTGGTAGCTTGACTACGGTAATTTGACTAATCTAATTTATATATATATAGAAACTATATTAATGTATACTTTCTCAACAATATTAATCTATTGTTCATTCCTATGAATATCCTTTATTTCATGAATAGGAACATTTTTCAGTAAAACATATGTTTCTGATGTACGTTAGTGAAAAGTTTACTGGAGCTTTTCTTTTAGTGTTTGAGCTCTCAGAAAGCGTGGGTGGATTTATAGCAGAGTAAACTCTAGTGACATCAGTGACTCTTCACTTCACAGTCAGAATTAAAAAGAATATGAGAATCGAATAACTAATCTGTGCAAATATTGAATTTACCTTTAATGACAATGTTGGTGGGTGATGCAGGTAGGTAGGGCTGGCACACACCACATATGGAGGAAGTGGTGCTAAGGCCTCCATTGTGCTCATAGATAAGAGTCCACTCGGTTCCTTTTATTGTTGCCTAGAGATGGCTGTCCTGTAATCCATGTGCTAGCTAGGCTATGGTGAAGGACTCTTCTTTACAGTGGGGGGTTTCTTAGACAAAGGATAGAAGAATGTGATTTCACATACTAAATGTTTATAAAGAAGACGGGAATTAGGGTAAGATCTGGACTTCCAGCCCACCCTGGTATAACATTGGCCCAATCAACATAAAACATCTGAAAAAAGGGGCTGACATGGAGGCTCCTTGGCTCTAAACACAGAAGAATTTTATACCAGGTCTCCGCACTTCTTTATGGGCCACACCGATCTTCATGCTGAGCCTCACAGCCACTGGCACCTGCTGTTAGTCAACAGAACACAACGGTGGCTTTCAAGCACCGATCCAACAACTCTCTGTCCACACAGAGTTTATGAGCATCATGGCTGCCCAGATTTCAGTAGAAGGACTATGTTCCCCAGTCTGACAGGAAAATAATCACTCCTTTTCACTTCTGGAGGTGTGGGTAACAATGCAAATAACAGATTAGTCACACATCTAAAAAAGTACTATAGTTTTTAAAGAAAAAAGCAGATGTATATGAACGACGCATAATAAACTTTATTGATATCCAGCATTAAAACACAATTAAAAACCCAAATTGGGTATATATCACACAAACTCCCCAGGACACAGACTGAATATACGGCAACAAATTGCCAAAGCGGATATTACATAAATAAATGGGCAATGGTCTAGAAAGTACATATACACACTCGGACATAGAATCATGGATATAATAATCCTGCAAGCAATATGCAAAACATCAGACAAAGTCCAGTGAAAACAGGAACAACCAATTTAGGTCTAGATTTACATTACTATAGAGATACGTCCGGTCTGGGGAGAGACAGATGCCCCACGCGTATTGCCCGGCTCGCGGGCTTCGTCAGGGATAATACTGTATTGTGTGAAATTTTATTAATCAAATTAATCGGATTAATCAAAACTGGCGCATGGTCTTCATTAATCTGGCTCCCCCTGCACTGCTCTGGACGTTTGCACCTTTTATTTTTGGTGCAATTAGTTTATGCTACAAAATTGTGGTTCACATCGGTAATAAACTCAGACTAAGCATTACCACACCCCTTTAGGTGCACATTTTTTCTGTCTTGGCAGACACAGTGCAGCCACAACACAAAACGGGCGCAGACACTACCAAGTGGCATAATCTATGACTTTGCTAGTAACCTTTTGTTAAGAATAGATAAGCTATATCAAAAGTGATAGATTGACTGTTATGACATACTGTATATATACCACTTTTGGATATACCTTATATACTCGAGTATAAGCCTAGTTTTTCAGCACAAAAAATGTGCTAAAAAACCCAAACTCGGCTTATACTCGAGGCAAAAAATAAATAAATCAAAACTCGCCTTTCTGGCGGCACCCGTAGATCTTCTGTGCGATCCATCCGGTATAGTTGTGCTGAACGACGGGGAAGTGGGGGGGCTATATACACTGGGGCAGGGGCTGGCAGGCTATATACACTGGGGCAGGGGCTGGCAGGCTATATACACTGGGGCAGGGGCTGGCAGGCTATATACACTGGGGCAGGGGCTGGCAGGCTATATACACTGGGGCAGGGGCTGGCAAGCTATATACACTGGGGCTGGCTGGCTATATACACTGGGGCAGGGTCTGGCTGGCTACATACTGGAGAGGCTGTGACCAATGCATTTCCCACCCTCAGCTTATACTCGAGTCAATAGGTTTTCCCCGTTATTTGTGGTAAAATTAGGGGCCTCGGCTTATCATATATTTATATATATACAGTATACACTCACCATATACACACATACTGCATATACTTACAGCAAATAACACACATATTGCGTTTACATACAGTATATGCAGCATATACATACATACAGAAAATACACACATACATTCAATATACACAGCATATACATACACACAATTAGCATATTATAGCGTTTTTGGTGTCCAGTGTGGTGGCTGTGTGGGTGAGCAGTCGGCCATGCCAGCAGGTGGGTGTTGGGTGGGGTGGGCAGGCGTAAAGGTGTACGGGCGCTGTGCCAGTGGATGGGCAGCTGACAGGAGTTTGGGCAGCTGTGGTGCGGGCAAAGAGAAGGCCAGCCTATGCAGTTGCATGGGGAAAGGCATCTCTGCCTGGGGGCGTCCCTGGGTTGCTTATTATCACGGGGCTGTCACTCAGCAGGGATACAGAGGTAGGGGCACGGTATCAATGAATTATGACTCGCCCGTGTGTCCCAGGGCCCCTTAACTTCACGGGCCCCTTTACGCCACTATTCTTAACTATCCATTATGCCTAGTGATATTATCATAGTATCATAGTATCATAGTATATAAGGCTGGAAGGAGACGCAAGTCCATCAAGTCCAACCTTCAAGAATTAAATAAATGTTTTATCCCCATAACCCGTGATATTTTTTCTCTCCAGAAAGGCATCCAGGCCCCTCTTGAACATGTACATAGAGTCGGCCATAACAACCTCATGCGGCAGAGAGTTCCACAGTCTCACTGCTCTTACAGTAAAGAACTTTTGTCTATGGTGATGGTAGAATCGCCTCTCCTCTAGGCGTAGAGGATGCCCCCTTGTCCTGGTCACAGGCCGAGGTATAAAAAGATCTTTGGAGAGATCCTTGTACTGTCCGTTCAGGTATTTGTACATTGTAATGAGGTCTCCCCTCAGTCGTCTTTTTTCTAAACTGAATAATCCCAAATTTTGTAATCTGTCATTGTATTCTAGTCCCCCCATTCCCCTAATAATCCTGGTTGCTCTCCTCTGCACCCGTTCCAGCTCTACTATATCCTTTTTATATACTGGTGCCCAAAACTGTACACAATATTCCATGTGTGGTCTGACCAGGGATTTGTATAAGGGCAGAACTATGTCTTTATCATGAGAATCTATTCCTCTCTTGATACATCCCATTATTTTATTTGCTTTAGCAGCAGCCGCCTGGCTCTGGTCACTAAAATTAAGTTTACCATCCACCAATACCCCCAAGTCCTTTTCAGCCACAGTTTTACTAAGTAATTGACCGTTTAGAACATAATTATACTTTTTGTTTCCATGGCCCAAGTGCATAACTTTACATTTATCTACATTAAACCTCATCAACCATTTCTCTGCCCATCCCTCAAGCTTCCACAAATCCCTCTGTAATGCTAAACTATCGACCTCAGTATTTATTACTTTACACAGCTTAGTATCATCTGCAAATATTGAAACTTGACTGTGTAAACCCACTACAAGGTCATTAATAAAAATATTAAAAAGAAGTGGCCCCAATACTGACCCCTGTGGCACTCCACTGGTAACATCAACCCAGTCGGAGAATGTGCCATTAATGACCACCCTCTGTTTTCTATCACTAAGCCAATTACTTACCCAGATACACAGATTTTCTCCTATTCCCAGCAGTCTCATTTTATATACCAACCTTTTATGTGGCACGGTGTCAAATGCCTTTGAAAAGTCCAGATATACAACATCCACAGCGTCCCCCAGATCCAGTCTTGAACTTACCTCCTCGTAGAAACCAATCAGATTAGTCTGACAGGACCGATCTCTCATAAACCCATGCTGACGCTGGGTTATAAGGTTGTGCACAGTGAGATACTCCAGGATAGCATCTCTAATAAACCCCTCAAATATTTTCCCCACCACAGCAGTTAGACTTACGGGTCTGTAGTTTCCAGGATCGCTATTTGATCCTTTTTTGTATATTGGTACCACATTTGCTATGCGCCATTCCTGTGGAACATAACCAGTCCTCAGTGAATCTTCAAATATTAAAAATAATGGTCTGTCTATCACCGTACATAATTCATGCAGAACCCGGGGGTGTATGCCATCTGGCCCAGGTGATTTATCTATCTTAGTGGTTGCGAGGCGGCGCCGTACCTCTTCCTGGGTTAAACTGTTGACATTATAAAAAGAATTTACATTATTCCTCATTGTGACTTCCACCAGGGGATTTTCCTGGGTAAAGACAGTTGAGAAGGCGACATTCAGTAGATTGGCCCTTTCCTCATCTCCTTCCACCATGACCCCCATGTTATTTCTAAGGGGACCCACACTCTCTGTTTTTAGTTTCTTATCATTTATATACTTGAAAAATAATTTGGGATTATTTTTGCTCTCCCTGGCAATATTTCTTTCAGTCTCTATTTTTGCGGCCTTTATCTGCTTTTTACAGGATTTATTTTTCTCTCTATAATCCTGTAATGCCTCATCGCTACCTTCACGTTTTAGCACCTTAAACGCTTTATCTTTCTCGCTTATTGCTTTCCTTACAAGACTAGTTAGCCACATAGGCTTTTTCTTGTTCCTTTTATGCTTTTTCCCATAAGGTATGTGTTTCTCACAGGACTTTTTCAGAATATATGAGAAAAAGTCCCATTTTTGGGGGGGGCTTTTGTCTTTGAGAGCATTATCCCAGTCTATGCCTTTAAGGTCTTCCCTTAGTTGATGAAAATTTGCCCTCCTGAAGTTTAGAGTGTTGGTTGCCCCTTCACTAACATGCTTAGTAAAGCGTAATACAAAATCAATGATATTATGATCACTATTCCCCAGGTTCCCCCCAACCTGTAGTTTTGATACCCTATCAGGTCTGTTGGTAAGGATAAGGTCCAGCAGTGCCCCCCCTCTTGTTGGCTCCAGGACTAGTTGCGACAGGTAATTGTCTTTTGTTGTTGACAAGAACCTGCTGCCTTTGAAGGACCTGCAGGTTTCTGCCCCCCAGTCAATATCTGGGTAATTGAAGTCCCCCATGATAAGTACTTCACCATGATTTGAAGCCGCATCCATTTCACTTATCAGCATTTCCTCTGCTGCCTCCACTATATTTGGAGCCTTATAACAAACCCCTAGTAATATTTTATTATTCTTTTTCCCTCCCCTTATCTCCACCCATAGGGACTCCACATTTGCGTTACTGATGTCATCTCGCAAGACGGGCTTGAGGCAAGAATTCACATATAAACAAACCCCTCCCCCTTTTTTATTTATACGATCCTTTCTAAAAAGACTATAACCATCTATAGTAACAGCCCAGTCATAGCTACTGTCCAGCCATGTCTCGCTGATACCCACTATATCATATTTCCGCTCCAACATCAAGAGTTCCAGTTCCTCCATTTTGTTTGTGAGGCTTCTGGCATTTGTGTACATACACTTTATATGGTTTTCCCTGTCCATATTCCTTTTGTCCTTATTTCCCAATCTCATTCCAGCCCCCCTTCCTCCCCCATGGACTATGACTCTTCCCAGCTCTCTATGTACACCGTCTAGTTGCCCTGCACAAGTGTAGTTGCCCTCCCCCCAGGTCTCTAGTTTAAACTGCTATGTTTACTTGTTTTTGATCCAGATTTGGTGACAATCCCTCGATTGTATCGCCTTGTCCTTGTCTCCATGTTTGCACTTTGGAGCAGGTAGAGAATGTCGACTAGTTGTCTACTAACCACCTCGGGTAGGCAAGTAGGCAGGTAATGCTGGGAAGGGGGTTAGTCTCAAGGCCCACTGTCTCTTAACTGTTTCTCCAGTCTGTTCCCTGACCCGACATAACATTGATATTATGAAGTTTTGCATTATTAAAACCAATGAGTTATATTTTTGAGAGTTATACAATTTTACCCCTTGACAAATGTCTTAATAAAGGAGTTTTGACCCACCCCTAGTAGGGACATACATCTGTCTATGGCCTCTGTTATTCCACAACAGCATTCACCTATGATTACGTGTATTGATTCTTTGTGACAGACAAAAGGTTTGCCACAGCACCCTGTAATCACCATGTGGCATACCGATAGGGTTTATCTTTCACACCGATAGTCTACAAAGCCTTATGTTCCTTTTGTTTCTGCAGCATGGGCGAGGCGATATTTGAGCTTCTTTCCCTTGCCCTTGGCTTAGAAAAGCTCCTGGCTACCGCCCTCCATCTCCTAGGTGCTCTTCCAGTTATTTTTCCTTTATGAGTATCAGTTAGTTTAAGTTTCGCCAATGATTTCATTGAGAAAGATTACAACATGCTGTATTGCTGTATAACAAACGGGTTCATTCTTTCAATGTTCTTTTTTTCTGTTTAGTAGTGTTACCTACTTTTCTCTCTCTCCCATTTTTGAGGTATACAGTCTTAATGCTATAAGGACCTTAACCCCTTAACGACCTGGCCTTTTTTGTTTTTTTCACTTCCATTTTTCACTCACCACCTTCAAAAATCTTTTTTATTTTTCCACATAAAAAGCTCTGTGATGGCTTTTTTTCTGCCTAACAAATTGCACTTCATAGTGCCGGTATTTAATATTCTGCGCCGTGTACTGGAAAGTGGGAAAAAAAATTTCAAATGCAGTGAAAATGTTGAAAAACGCATTTGCGCTGTTTTCTTGTGGCCTTGGATTTTACGGCTTTCACTGTGCGCCACAAATGACATGTCTACTTTATTCTTTGGGTCGGTGGAATTTGTGTAGGTTTTATAATGTTTTCATACATTTACAAAAATTAAAACCTCCTGTACAAAAATATTTTTTTGGATTTTGCAATCTCCTGGGGCCAATAACTTTTTCATACTTGGGTAGTGTCATTTTTTGCAACTTTTAATGGCGTTTTCATTTCTATTACTTTTAGGACTGTGTAACGTTTTGATAACTTTTTATTGAATTCTTAATATTTTTCAAAATGGCAAAAAAGTGCCATTTTTGATTTTGGGCGTTATTTTCCGTTACGGGGTTAAATGCATGAAAAAACTTCATTATATTTTGAATTTTCAGACGTGGTGATATCTAATGTTTATGATTATTAAGTTTATTAATATTTATATCAGTTCTAGGGAAAAGGGAAATTACAATTGTTTTTTTATTATATATTTTTTTTTACTTTTTTTTGTTTTTACTTTTATTATTTTTCAGACTACCTAGGGTACTTTAACCCTAGGTTGTCTGATATGGGTATATGGGGATTTTCCTCCTCATTCATTACAATGTGCTGATTGTAATGAATGGGTTAAAACGAGACAGCCTTGGGTCTTCGGAAGACCCGAGGCTGTCATGGCGATGAATCGCCACTCCCCGTTGACGTCACGGGGAGCGACGATCCGCGGCAAGATGGCAGCACCCAGTACAGTCGGGAAAGGGTTAATAGGTGTCTGTAGCAATAAGTGCCTTTATTTTCAGCTAAAAATATTTTCTTTACTGTCACGTGAGCAATGCTTAGTTGCCAGGTTGAACATCAGTATGGCAGTGTATCACTTTGAACAAGCGATCAGATGATCGCTTGAATAAAAGGGGTATTACTGGAATCAGCACAATTCATACACAAATGGGTCCTTAAAATATAAGCTAATATGTAATTAGTTGTTATTTAAAATTTTGCTCCCCTTAGCAGAAAAATGCTGTGGACATAAACTGTAATGAAGAATTAAAAGGCTACTGGCCCTTTAATCAGTCCGTTGATTTCCTCACATGTCCTGCACCTGCCTGGGTGACCACCACTAAGTTTGGCTGTAGTCGGTTGGTTGCAGGGCATCCAGTATGGCCGGTGTTTTAGTGATGGCAGTTAGACATCATTACTATGGTAACAGAGCATGAAAACCTGTTAGATCTTCACTGGGAGCAGAGCATAAGAGGTAGGAGGAGTTACTGAGAACTAAAGGATATTGGGACTTGTAATTTCCAGTGGTGGCCATCTTTGTGATAGCTTACTTTAGAAAGGCCATAAAATTTTGTGAATCATAAAATCAAACTATTGTATTGGTTTTTGTATGAGACATTCATATTCCCGGAATACCTCTTTACGTCCCAGAGGAGGTGTCACGGGTGCTCCCGCGATCCCTGTCTCGGATCGCGGGCGCATCCGTGCACCCCCGTTTGCCCCCGCTGCAGGTCGGTCATTGAACTCACCTCTCCCGGCTCCTGCTCTTCCCCGGACTGCCGTGCGCGCGCGTCCCCGCCTCCTAGGGCGCGCGCGCGGCTCCTGCCGAAAATTTAAAGGGCCAGCGCACCGCTAATTGGTGCACTGGCTGAACCTCACCTTTAAGAATCCTGCCTCTTCCTGTGTCCCCTGCCGGATCTTTGTGCCTCATAGCCTTAGAGAAAGCTTCCTAGCGATTATTCCTGCGTTCCTGTGTATTCCTGCGTTCCTGTGTATTCCTGCGTTTCCGCGTATTCCTGTGTGTTCCCGCTCCTGTGTCCTGTGTTACCCGAGTTCCTCCGTGTTGCTGTGTTCCCGTTCCCACCTGCCTGGACCTCCTGTTGCTGACCCCGGACTTGGACCTGACGTTGCATCTCTGCCGCCTGCCCTGACCCTGTGCCTGGACCTGTCTACGAGATTGTCATCCGCTAAGGTACCTCGACCTCGGCTGCCACCGTGGGCTAGTCACACCTGGGAACGACCTAGTGGTATCCTGCCGCAGCAAGTCCAACCCGCTTTGCGGCGGGCTCTGGTGAATACCTGGTGCCGCTAGGCTCCGGTTCCGGGTGTTGGCTAGTTACATCTCCCGCGGTGGTCCAGAGGATCCACTGATCCTAACAGTAAGATCCGGCCATGGATCCCGCCGAGGCTCCTTCTCCCAGTCAGCCTGATCTCGCCACCATCGTGATCCACCAGTCCCGGCAGATTGCAGCACAGCGGAATCAGCTAGAGCAAGTCACCGCCATGCTACAACAACTACTTGCGACCCAACATCAGCAACAGTCTCCTGAAGCGGCTGCTGCGACCCCTGCTACCCCGGCTTATCTTCCTGCTGCTGAACCCAGGCTACGCCTCTCTTTGCCCGGCAAGTATGATGGAGATCCCAAGATGTGCAGGGGCTTCATAACCCAGTGCTCCTTGCACATAGAACTCATGCCGTCGCAATTTGCCACAGAGCGGTCCAAGGTGGCATTTGTCCTCAGCCTTCTTTCCGGGAAAGCCCTGGCCTGGGCTACTCCGCTTTGGGACAGAGATGACCCGGTTGTGTCTAGCCTCACTGCGTTTCTGTCAGAGTTCCGGTCAGTCTTCGAGGAACCAGCACGAGCCTCCTCTGCGGAGTCTGCATTGTTGAATTTGCGTCAGGGCAACTCATCGGTGGGAGAGTACGCAGTTCAATTCCGCACCCTGGCTTCTGAACTTGCTTGGAACGATGCAGCCCTCATCGCTACATTTAAGAAAGGGCTCTCTGCGCAGGTCAAGGACGCACTGGCAGCTCGGGATCTTCCATCTACTCTGAGTGACCTCATCACCTTGGCCACTCGAATTGATGTTCGGTTTAAGGAGCGAGCTGAGGAACTACGCTCCGAGTATCCCCTAGGCCGTGTTAGACGCATTCCTCGCCTGGCGCCAGTCTTCCAAAGGCTGCTCCAGGTCTCGCCTGAATCTTCTGTTGAGGAAGCCATGCAGGTTGACCGAACCCGG
Source organism: Engystomops pustulosus (assembly GCF_040894005.1). Classification (NCBI taxonomy): domain Eukaryota; kingdom Metazoa; phylum Chordata; class Amphibia; order Anura; family Leptodactylidae; genus Engystomops; species Engystomops pustulosus. Next base: position 55,201,594 of record NC_092416.1, on the reverse strand, counting down.
CTCACTCTACAAGAGCGTTCCAGACGACGTCAGGAGAACTTGTGCATGTATTGTGCCAGCCCACAGCACTTCGTCGGGACTTGCCCTGTACGTCCCCAACGCCCGGGAAACGCCAGCACCTAGGCTTCTCTGGAGAAGCGTCCCTAGGTGTGAATAAAGCTTCTCCACGCTTGATTCTCCCTGTACTCCTCAGCATTGGCTCCAGTACTCCGGTCCAGGTTTCTGCTTTCCTGGATTCAGGCTCCACAGCGAACTTTGTAGATGCTGCACTGGTCGCCCTGCATCACTTCCCGGTGGTTCGTCTTGAGAAGCCCTTGTCCATTGCCTCAGTCAGTGGCCAGATTCTCTCCGTGCCTATCTGGTTTCGCACTGAACCCCTGCTCCTTCAAGTTGGTGCATTGCATAAAGAGAGACTCTCCTTTTTTGTGCTGCCACAGTGCACTTCCACTCTCCTGCTGGGTCTCCCCTGGTTGCAGCATCATGCCCCTGTTCTGGACTGGTCTTCTGGGGAAATTCTCCGTTGGGGTCCGGATTGCCCCTCACGCTGCATGACGGTTCCACATCCGCTTCCTGTCAGGACTGCTACCTTGTCTCCCAAGCCTCTGGAGGGACTTCCAGCTCCGTACCGGGACTTTGCAGACGTGTTTTCTAAAAAGCAAGCCGAGATCCTTCCTCCACATCGTCCCTATGATTGCCCCATTGATCTGCTGCCTGGATCTTCTCCACCACGGGGTCGGGTGTATCCGCTCTCGGTTCCTGAGACAGCCGCTATGTCGGAATATGTTAAGGAAAATCTGCAAAGAGGTTTCATCCGAAAATCCTCCTCGCCAGCTGGCGCTGGTTTCTTTTTTGTCACAAAAAAGGATGGCTCTCTCCGCCCCTGTATAGACTATCGCGGTCTTAACAAGGTCACCGTTAAGAACCGCTATCCTCTGCCGCTTATCACGGAGCTATTTGATCGTCTGCGGGGTGCAAGAATTTTTTCCAAATTGGATCTTCGTGGGGCCTACAACCTCATCCGCATCAGGAAGGGTGACGAGTGGAAGACTGCCTTTAACACCCGTGATGGGCATTTTGAATATTTAGTTATGCCCTTCGGACTTTGTAATGCGCCAGCCGTTTTCCAGGAGTTTGTAAATGATATTTTCCGGGACTTATTGTACAGTTGTGTCGTGGTGTACCTGGACGACATCCTTGTGTATTCTGCCAATCTGGAGTCCCACCAGTCCCATGTACGGGAGGTTCTCAGCCGCCTCAGGACAAACCACCTCTATGCCAAGTTGGAGAAGTGCCACTTTCATCAGAGGAGCCTTCCATTCCTCGGCTACATAATTTCTGATAGGGGTTTGCAGATGGATCCTGCCAAGTTATCTGCGGTTCTTCAGTGGCCACGCCCAGTGGGACTGCGAGCTATACAAAGATTTCTGGGCTTTGCTAACTATTATAGGCAATTTATCCCACACTTCTCATCTTTGGTCGCGCCGATGGTGGCGCTTACGAAAAAGGGTGCTAATCCCCGTGTCTGGCCACCAGCAGCAGAAGAAGCCTTCACGAAATTAAAAACTGCTTTTTCCTCCGCTTCAGTCCTTACCCGACCGGATACTGAAAAGCCGTTCCTGGTGGAGGTTGATGCCTCCTCCGTGGGTGCTGGGGCAGTCCTTACCCAGAAGGGTCCCAGGGGACGAACACTCACTTGTGGTTTCTTCTCCAAAACCTTCTCCTCCGCGGAGAGAAATTATTCCATTGGAGATCGGGAGCTTCTAGCCATCAAGCTGGCTTTGGAAGAGTGGCGTCATCTGCTGGAGGGAGCCCGATTTCCAGTCAGCATTTTCACGGACCACAAAAACCTCCATTACCTGCAGACAGCTCAACGGTTGAACCCACGTCAAGCCCGGTGGTCCTTATTCTTTTCCCGTTTTGACTTCCAGATCCATTTTCGCCCAGCTGAGAAAAACATCAAGGCTGACGCCCTGTCACGTGCTTCCGATGTTATGGGGGAGGACTATGCTCCGAGACACATCATTCCTCCAGAGCGGCTTGTGCTGGCAGCGCCGGTGGACTTTCGGCAATTACCTCCCGGCAAGACTTATGTACGACCTGGACTTCGAAAGAGGATCCTAACCTGGGGACATTCTTCTCGAGTGGCTGGGCACCCTGGGGTGCAGCGCTCTGTGGCCCTGATTTCCCATTTCTATTGGTGGCCTGATTTGGTCAAGGACGTTCGGGATTTTGTGCGGTCTTGTGCCTCTTGTGCTCGCAATAAGCCCTCACGACAAAAACCAGCTGGTCTTCTGTTGCCGTTACCCGTGCCTACCTGCCCGTGGTCTCACGTGGCTATGGACTTCATTACTGATCTGCCGCCATCATCTGGCAATACCGTTATCTGGGTGGTAACAGACCGCTTCTCTAAGATGTCCCATTTTGTCCCTCTACCAGGTTTGCCTTCAGCCCCACGTCTTGCCAGTCTCTTCTTCCAGCACATCTTCCGGCTTCATGGCCTTCCCCGGCACATCGTTTCTGATCGAGGTGTTCAGTTCGTGTCCAAGTTCTGGAGATCTCTGTGCAATCAGCTGCAAGTGAAATTGGACTTTTCCTCTGCCTATCATCCTCAGTCCAACGGCCAAGTAGAGAGGGTGAATCAGACTTTGGGATGCTATCTCCGCCACTTTGTGTCCGCTCGTCAAGATGACTGGGCTTCTCTTTTACCATGGGCGGAGTTTTCCTACAATTCCCTGGACTCCACTTCTGCTGGTTCTGCTCCCTTCTTTATTAATTACGGACTGCACCCACGGCCTCCTCTTCCGTTACCTGTGTCTGCAGATGTTCCTGCTGTGGAGGACTTGGTACAGGATCTAAAAGCCATCTGGGAACAAGTCCGTACCTCATTGCTCCAAACCTCTGCCAAGACCAAGCATCAAGCGGACAAGAAACGTCGGCCTTTTCCTGTCTTAGCTCCTGGTGACAGGGTCTGGTTATCCTCAAGGTACGTCCGACTGAAGATCCCTGGCTACAAATTGGGACCCCGGTTCTTGGGTCCATTTGAAATCCTCAGTCGCATCAACCCGGTAGCCTACAAATTGCGGCTGCCTCCTAGCATGCGCATACCCAACTCCTTCCACGTTTCCCTCCTCAAGCCAGTCGTCTTAAACCGCTTCACCCAACAAGTTCCTCTCCCTCCGGCTCCACAAGCGGACTCTACTGATGTCTTCGAGGTGAAGGAGATCCTGGATACGAAGACAGTGAGAGGTAGGCGGTTGTTTCTGGTAGACTGGAAGGGATTTGGTCCTGAGGAGAGATCTTGGGAGCCAGAGGATAACATCTTGGACAAGAGCCTGCTCCAACGTTTTCTCAGGCCCAAGAAGAGAGGGAGGCCGAAGGGGGGGGGGTACTGTCACGGGTGCTCCCGCGATCCCTGTCTCGGATCGCGGGCGCATCCGTGCACCCCCGTTTGCCCCCGCTGCAGGTCGGTCATTGAACTCACCTCTCCCGGCTCCTGCTCTTCCCCGGACTGCCGTGCGTGCGCGTCCCCGCCTCCTAGGGCGCGCGCGCGGCTCCTGCCGAAAATTTAAAGGGCCAGCGCACCGCTAATTGGTGCACTGGCTGAACCTCACCTTTAAGAATCCTGCCTCTTCCTGTGTCCCCTGCCGGATCTTTGTGCCTCATAGCCTTAGAGAAAGCTTCCTAGCGATTATTCCTGCGTTCCTGTGTATTCCTGCGTTCCTGTGTATTCCTGCGTTTCCGCGTATTCCTGTGTGTTCCCGCTCCTGTGTCCTGTGTTACCCGAGTTCCTCCGTGTTGCTGTGTTCCCGTTCCCACCTGCCTGGACCTCCTGTTGCTGACCCCGGACTTGGACCTGACGTTGCATCTCTGCCGCCTGCCCTGACCCTGTGCCTGGACCTGTCTACGAGATTGTCATCCGCTAAGGTACCTCGACCTCGGCTGCCACCGTGGGCTAGTCACACCTGGGAACGACCTAGTGGTATCCTGCCGCAGCAAGTCCAACCCGCTTTGCGGCGGGCTCTGGTGAATACCAGGTGCCGCTAGGCTCCGGTTCCGGGTGTTGGCTAGTTACATCTCCCGCGGTGGTCCAGAGGATCCACTGATCCTAACAGGAGGATAGTAAACAAAAAATGTAAGTAAAAAAATTACAAAAATTAGGATTTTTGAGCATCCAACCAAGCAAAAAAAGCAATAAAAAGTGATCAGAAAGTTACATTTACACCACAATGATTCCAATAAAAAATACGACTCATTCTGCAAAAACTGAGCCCTAATACAGGTCAATCAACAAAAAAAATCTACCTTATATACTCGAGTATAAGCCTAGTTTTTCAGCACAAAAAATGTGCTGAAAAACCCAGACTCGGCTTATACTCGAGTCAAAAAAATAAATATATCTAAACTCACCTTTCCGGTGACCCCTGTATATCTTCTGTGCGATCTGTCTGGCAGCGGCGGCAGGCTATATACACTGGGGCTGGGTCTGGCAGGCTATATACACTGGGGCAGGGTCTGGCAGGCTATATACACTGGGGCAGGGTCTGGCAGGCTATATACACTGGGGCAGGGGCTGGCTAGCTATATACTGGGGAGAGTGTGACCAATGCATTTCCCACCCTCGGCTTATACTCGAGTCAATAGGTTTTCCCAGTATTTTGTGGTAAAATTAGGGGCCTCGGCTTATACTCGGGTCGGCTTATACTCGAGTATATACGGTAAATGTTATGCCACATAAAAGCAAGGAAGACATAAGAAGGAATTTTCGCTAGATAACGCCGCCAGTTTAAGAGTTTAAAATAATCTTCTATTTATTTCATTTTACATAATAAAAGTTCAGTGTCAGTAAAATGAGTTTAGAACCCGGACTGGTTTCTTCATCAGTTTCAAGTGATTGTTCTCTCCAAATGCTGTAATATTCTACAAATTTATTCAAACATAAAAAAGCTGTATAAATAGGATATTGTCATAAAAAAGTAAAAAATCTGTATCAGAATAGATATATTTTTTCATTCCTGCCCCCAAAATGGTGTTACTATAGTCCTGGAGGGATTTAGTTTTAAAATGAGGTCACATTTTAGGGGGTTTCTCTTGTTCTGCTATGTTATAGGCTCGGCAAATGTTATATAGCACCTGACATATGTTTCTGCTAAATTTGCCCTCCAAAAGCTTGATGGGGATCCTTCCCTTCTGCGCTATATTATAGGCCCATAAAGTGTTTTACATTCTCATTAGGGTATTCCCACAGTTGAGAGAAACTGCACAAGAAAATCTGAGATGTGTTTTCTCATTTTACCCTCCATGAACATGTAAATTTTAGGGCTAAATAAACATTTTATTGTGAAAATCTAAAAATTCCATATAGAACCTCCATTTTGTTTTATTTCATGTTCGATGCTTAAACGGTTTATGAAGTTAACAAGGGCTGTTTTAAATAGTTTGAGGGGTGCAGTGTAAAAATGTGGCACTTTGTAGGCAGATTTAATAAACAGAACTTTTAAAAACCCCTATAAATATGAATAGGCCTCTAAAATAATTGAATTTTAAATTTTCATGAATACGTGGAAAATTGCTGATTGATTTGTTCACCTCCTAACGCTCTAATAAAATAACATAAAAAATATAACCGCCTTCTTCCAGAAATTTCGTCATTTGCTTTATAATCTGCACAATTTCAAACTGAAATTTCTTTGGACTGGGAATTTTTATAGAAAGAATAGCCAGAAGTCACAAACTTTACTAACAGCATCACTAATCACATAATTCCAATGTTACTTAGCAGGAAAACAATAGCACATTTGTGTGTTTTATCTCTCTGGAAACCAAATGTTAATGACTCATAGGTAATTTGTGATGGTAGTGATGTTCATACACTCCAGCAATTCCTATTGTCTGCATGATCATGAAACAATTTCTCTTCTCTTTATCCATTCACTGAATAACACGCTTCAATACTTGGAATAATCTTTTTTTTTAGCAGATACAACCATGGCTCAGGAAATCATTAGTATCTAATGCTGGTGATTGGAGACTCACAGAATGAACAATACTACATGGACACTGTAAGGCAGTCACAAGTGAGTTATCTCCAACCATCTCACTCCGTGGGGGAGATTTATCAGAAGTGTCCGAGGGCAAAAGTATTCTGGTTGCCCATGGCAATCAATAGGTGCACAGCTGTAGGAAAATGAAAGCTGAGCTCTGATTGGCTGGCATGGGCAACTAGAACACTTCTGCTCTCAGAAACTTCTGATAAATTTTCCAATGTGCGTCCACTGGATTTACCAGCCAAAACCTAGAACTACTACGCCAACATGCTGAGTTCGGGACAGAAAATCCTGTAGAAAAATTGACGGAATTGATTAAGTTTGGTTGTTATGAATGTCAGTCTTAAAACTGACATTTTAAGACTGGGAGCTCATGCAGCCTCCATAGACACACACATGGTACAGGCTGGAATATGGATCTCTATGGGAGGGAGTAGCTTAAATTTTTTTACAAACTCAGGCCCCATGCAGATCAGAAAGTTATGTCCTATATGAACCATATTTTGCCATATTACGGCGCAGCCACTCAGCTTTCAAAGGAGAGGGGTGAGGATCGCTCCCCCCTCCTCTCTCCTGCATACGGCTGTATGCTTGCCCAGGTTTTGACCCAAGCGAGCATACGTTAGTGTGCACGAGGACTAAGCAGGATAATAATAATTCCTTTATTTATATAGAGAACACAGATTACGCAGTGCTACACAGAGCTTTCCAAATCAGTCCCTGTCCCCAATGGGGCTCACAATCTAATCAACCTACCAGTATGTTTTTTGAGTATGGGAGGAAACCTGAGGACCTGGAGGAAACCCACACAAACACGGAGAGAACATACAAACTCTTTGCAAACTTTACACTTTAAATAAGCAAAATATATATTCTTGGCATATGTTGTCAATTAAAAGTGTAGACTCCTTTATCCATAAAATGGAAATATTTGTGGTAGACACCTACTGGGATAGATGAAGCCAATTTGTCCTAGCAAAATGGAAATCTTCCTCGCTTCCCCAATATAATTTCTGACATGTTCTTGATGATGGTGCTCCAGATGCGCTCTTTATGCTGGTGCCCAACTGCTTAATAACCCCCATCCAAGTTTACCCACCTCATGCTGGGCGACTTCCCCTTGAAACATATCACAGGCACCGGCGCACAACATTGCACCACCACACAACTTTGATGTTGGAATGTGGTGGCCACAGCAGCAAACATGAATACCAAACCCCTCCTGAAGAGAAAGTCTATGAGTACAGGTAAGCTGAGAGTTTCTGCTAGGGTTCCCCCCGCCACACGGGTCCAGCTGAGGAGGTGTAAAAATGTCCCAGACTCTCTAAAACCGTAACTCCAAGGTCCACCCAAAGGTTGTGACCAAAATATATATTACTCCAGCAAAATACCAACTTCACAACAAGTGTTGCTTGACCTCTCACCGGCCCACACGCGCTCCAGGCTACGTGACAAATACACATACCCAGCTCACCTAAGGAGGGTGGGTGGGCATCTGGTGGTCCCTGAAGCCGCAAAGAGGAAGATCAGAAGGAGCACTCTGGTGTAAATACCCCCCAGGGGCTGCGATACCTCCCTTGAGTACCCAGGAACCTCTCCGGTAACGCCCCCTGTCCATGCTGCTCCCAACTTAACCCTATCACTCCCTGTCCCCCTCATTATCATGGCGGGCCTGCGTTAAAGGCACTGAGTGGCCACTACGGCCCTTTATAACTGCACACACAGCACACTACCTTCAAGATCCCTATAACTAGGGCTGGTATATAAGCAGAGTCAACCACTCTATATCTATCTCTAGTATACAAACCACATTAATAGAATATAGACCTAATACTTTTCTTCACGTATATAATAAGGTTTCATTTCTCTGGAACAGGTAGGATTCCCCAAAATGAATGTTTACAATGTGTTATCAAAGCTTCCTACTAAACTAAGTAGTTATGACCACAAATAAACTACAGGGCAGGGCCCAGAGGAACAAACAATTAGCTCTGTAACTCAACTCTGAAAAACAAACAGTGTCCCCAAAGCCATTGTTACCTGCTACAGTGTCCTAATCTCTCAACAAAAATATTAGACATTTATATAGTAAGCTTCCACCTAGGGCAAACAAATACATATAATACCAGGTTAGCGATGGAAGTTATTGACACGGCTGTTAATGTATTTACGTATGGTACAGAACATTTCTTACATTACGTGAGCTGTCAATCAATTAGACAATTCTAGATACATCCAGGATTACTAACTTAGAATTTAAAGGGTTGTCCATTTTGTGTTTGACTGATATGATAATCACAGAGTGTCCCACTAATGGCATAGACCTTCCCTGCAGCAGGAGAAACAAAGCATTACTCATAGTACATTGAATTCAATGGGCGTTCCATGTAAAGCATGAACCCCACAGGGTCTTCCGGAGAGAAACACGTCTTTGTATCTAGATGAATCTATCTTTAATTTTATTAAGAAATAAGTGCTTCCATCTGAACGACAAGTGATCACTATCTCTGGAGGACTGAAGGATAATGTATACCCTGGTTCTTGCCTTCCAACATTGAGCTAAGAGGAAATCATTTTGGCACTTCTAGACAAATCATAGCTCAGCTTTGGAAGTTTGAGGACATTCTGCCTCAAAAGCCTTTTATGTCATTCCATTAAAAAAATATCTTGAGGATGAAAATGGAAATGGAAATGTATAAGAGGTTCACTATCTGTAAGAAAGTGGGGGAGAGTGGTAGTAGAAAGATTTACTAAGTGTGGCCTAGGTTTTTGGAGAGCAACCCAGTACTGTAGAGAGAGAGAGTGATACAGCAATAGACCACCTCAGCATGAAGGACCACTGATATTATTTATCCGCACATATAAGCCCTGGTGGTCTCCTCCGCTACGTGGTTTGCTTCTCCAATTCCAAACTTTATTTCTCTGATTTCATCATCACATGACATGAAGAGATAAGTAGACATAGATCACAGCAATTCTGAATTTGTAATTCAACATTATACAAAAGCCCAGGCAAGTGTCACCTGCTATTCTATGTTATCATCAGGTATTTTGGACCCATTCAGCCAGGAAAGCTCCCATCGTATACACAAAACACGGCCATAAATTTATACTGGCAGATGGACGTCATGATCAGTATACGTTGCCTTTAGCAGAAAACACAGGGTGAACAAGTATAGTAGACTACTTATGCTGCTGGAGAAAAACTGTATATATTCAGCACTTAAGCTGGGGGTCAGGAGGGAAGGATGCCACTCTATGACATACACAGGGCCAGTTTTAGACAAAGTGAGACCCTGGGCAAAACTAAAAGTGGGGTCCCAAAATAAAACTTTTCTATTAACAGTCACAATCAGTAAGAGGCTCCCTTTAAAGGTGTTGACAACTTTCAGCAAATTATTGATATGGTTTGTGAAATGAAAAGTTATACAATTTCCCAATGTTCTTTCTGTATCAATTCCTCATGGTTTTCTAGATCTCTGCTTGCTGTCCTGTTATAGAAAGCTCCTATGTTTACTACTAGTGGATAGAGATCTGTCCATGATCTTGTGATGGACACGCGGGTGCAGGAGCTGTTATAATCACACGCCTCTGCTCACTCTGTGTGATAATAATGCCTCGTGCACATGCATGTACATCACATCACCATGGACTGGTTATATCCACTGGAAGTAAACATAGAAGTTTTCTATAGAATCACAGCAAGCAGATACCATGAAAACCATGAGGAATTGATACAGAAAGTATATTGGAAAATTGTATAACCTTTCCTTACACAAACCATATCAATTATTTGCTGAAAGTGGACAATCCCTTTAACCCTTTAACTTTGTAGTTTAGAAATAGTAGTATGGTAAAGCAATCTGTAATATGGAACCGTAAGAGAATTTTATAGGAGATAGACAGATGATAAGTAGATTGATGATAGAAGATAAATAGATATATATATAGATTATATAATAGATTTATAGATTATAGAACATAGATAGATATGAGAGATAGATATAGTAGAAGAAAGATAGATCAATTGATTGATTGATTGACAGAAGGATAGATAGATGGATAATAGTTGGGAGATAGATAGATATATAGAAGTTATTTAGATAAATAGATAGTTAGATAGACAGCTATATAAGATAGCAAATTAAAGGAGATAGATAACTAGACAGATAGATGATAGATATATAAACAGGAAATAGATGATAAGCATCTTCACCTGGGCATTAAACCAAGGGGTATTAAAAGAGCAATACACTCTCTGCCCACAAAAGTCCACATGCTAGGAGCCCCTTTGGAACAGGCGGCCCAGGGCAAATGCCCAGTTTTCTGCCCCCTAACCCCGGCCCTGGACATGCATTCCTGCTCTCCACCGAGCGTATGCTGGGGGTGAGCCTCAATGATGTAACTGTTCAAATATGGACAATTACCTCAGTAGGAAGACACCATGAACGTTGGCAGCATCACTGCTTTGGGGAGGGAGGAGTGAACATTGACAGAAGGCAGTGACTTATCCTCCATTGTGAGGATATATCAGGAATCCTCCTTATTACAGACTTCAAAAACGAGATATGAGCACATCCTTCAAATGGAAAGAGGATCCGGCACTCACAATTTAGAAGAAATCCTTTTCTTTATTGGTTAAAATCCGACATAGCGATCACAAATACATGTACATCGTAATATTAGCGAGGAGCACATCCTTGTTCAGTGACTGTCCTATTAACAATTTGCTTCTCCTCTTTCTGTTTTGATCTAATCCCAGAATCAAAGACAGCTCAGGGTCTGCACAGTATACAAAATATGGATGCTTTATTTTTCAACAACAGCACCACAACCATACATGTATTTTTAAACAACCTAATTTGTCTTGTGACATTATCTTGCATAGCAATATCATAAAACACAGCAGTTGTTGCTACATATGTGTAATTCAGGTATAGCATGAAACACATCCGTCATATATCTGTATCTTCCAAAGTATACCGACTGCACAGGACAAACAACATTCTACCATTTTCCTTGTCTCCCCCTTGAACATTCTGTATAACTCCCAATTCCCCCCAGCACACTCCCACAGTGATCTCGGCGTCTACTCATCCACCTCTAGTCTATCCATTCGCCCCCTAGGTGCATGATCACTATACAAAATGTGTATTTACTTTTGTCTCTCTGTTTCAGTTTTACCGTATAACAGGTACTTAAAGGGGTATTCCAGGAATCAGCATATACAAATGAGTCAGTAAAATATAAGCTAATATGTAATAAGTTGTTTAAAATTTTGCTCCCCTTAGCAGAAAAATGCTGTGGACATCCACTCACCGGCCACTTTATTAGGTACACCTGTCCAACTGCTCGTTAACACTTAATTTCTAATCAGCCAATCACATGGCGGCAACTCAGTGCATTTAGGCATGTAGACATGGTCAAGACAATCTCCTGCAGTTCAAACCGAGCATCAGTATGGGGAAGAAAGGTGATGTGAGTGCCTTTGAACGTGGCATGGTTGTTGGTGCCAGAAGGGCTGGTCTGAGTATTTCAGAAACTGCTGATCTACTGGGATTTTCACGCACAACCATCTCTAGGGTTTACAGAGAATGGTCCGAAAAAGAAAAAACATCCAGTGAGCGGCAGTTCTGTGGGCGGAAATGCCTTGTTGATGCCAGAGGTCAGAGGAGAATGGGCAGACTGGTTCGAGCTGATAGAAAGGCAACAGTGACTCAAATCGCCACCCGTTACAACCAAGGTAGGCAGAAGAGCATCTCTGAACGCACAGTACGTCGAACTTTGAGGCAGGTGGGCTACAGCAGCAGAAGACCACACCAGGTGCCACTCCTTTCAGCTAAGAACAGGAAACTGAGGCTACAATTTGCACCAGCTCATCGAAATTGGACAGTAGAAGATTGGAAAAATGTTGCCTAGTATGATGAGTCTCGATTTCTGCTGCAACATTCGGATGGTAGGGTCAGAATTTGGCGTCAACAACATGAAAGCATGGATCCATCCTGCCTTGTATCAACGGTTCAGTCTGGTGGTGGTGGTGTCATGGTGTGGGGAATATTTTCTTGGCACTCTTTGGGCCCCTTGGTACCAATCGAGCATCCTTGCAACGCCACAGCCTACCTGAGTATTGTTGCTGACCATGTCCATCCCTTTATGACCACAATGTACCCAACATCTGATGGCTACTTTCAGCAGGATAATGCGCCATGTCATAAAGCTGGAATCATCTCAGACTGGTTTCTTGAACATGACAATGAGTTCACTGTACTCAAATGGCCTCCACAGTCACCAGATCTCAATCCAATAGAGCATCTTTGGGATGTGGTGGAACGGGAGATTCGCATCATGGATATGCAGCCGACAAATCTGCGGCAACTGTGTGATGCTATCATGTCAATATGGACCAAAATCTCTGAGGAATGCTTCCAGCACCTTGTTGAATCTATGCCACGAAGAATTGAGGCAGTTCTGAAGGCAAAAGGGGGTCCAACCCGTTACTAGCATGGTGTACCTAATAAAGTGGCCAGTGAGTGTAGATTGTAATGAAGAATTGAAATGCTGCTGGCCCTTTAATCAGTCCGTTAATTTCCTTCGCGCGGAGAAGATACAGGACAGATGGCCACTGGTCACATGTCCACATCACATGTCCTGCACCTGCCTGGGGAGGTCATGTGATCTTCACTAGTTTGGCTGTAGTCGGTTGGTTGCAGTGCATCCAGTATGGCCGGTGTGTGTGGTGAAGGGATGCCAGTTACACATCATTACTATGGTAACAAAGCCAGAAAATCTGATCATCACTGGGAGCAGAGCATAAGAGGGAGGAGGAGTTACTGAGAACTAAAGGATCTTGGGACTTGTAGTTGTCAGTGTCGGCCATCTTGGTTATAACTTCACCTACTTAAGAGTGGCCATACATTTTCTGAATCATAAAATCAAACTATTTAAGCTCCATTTTTTAACTAATGTTGTTGAGTTTTGTTATATTTATTTATTAATAGCATCATGGTTTTTTTTAAATCAGGCGTTCATATTCCCGGAATACCCATTTAAGCGTGTTTATGACTTCAGAGACAGCCGGTACTTTGGATCAAAGCCAATGGATACACCTCACCACCATCAGAATAACATGGACCAATTTTTATTAACAATACACTCATCTTCTGGAGTAATGGGGATATTAATAACACCATGCCAAAATTGAGTCAAAAGATCATATATCTCCCCCCAATACTGAGAAATCTGCCTCCTCTTCTGTCTCTCCCTGTGTATATCTATATAAGATGTCATTTATTACTTTCTGATCAGATAATAAACTACCATTCTCAAATTGTAGGTTTTTGATATAGCTGGGATTCTGCTTGCCTCTGCCCATTTTAGCCACGATAGCTCCTGCCTTATTTTAGAATCTGCTAGTATCTCTCTTTTAAATCTTTCACTCCTGTCATCCCACAAGTCAAATTCACTTTAGTTTGTATCCAATTCGCTCTTGTGGTATCTGTGGGTTTGACTAGGAATTCAGTATAGGTTTCATGCAATTTTTTGCTCACTCTACCATAGCTTCTATTACTACTTGCCTATAATGATGCAACATAAGACAAAAAACGGCCTCTTACAGTTATTTTTGCCCCCCCCCCCCAATATAATAAGGCATCATCCAGCATGCACTTGTGGTTTCCACAATACTCGGGCACACCCCATTGAAATTCCTTATCTTGAGCCAGAAAAGTGGGGAAGTACCATATGTAGTCAGTCCCGCCTATAAATAAATCTTTCAATTCTAAAAGGGGCATGGCCTGATATTTCCAAATCCCCAATCTCCACTTTTTGCAAATGTTCCATCACATCTGTGGAACCTATGAGATAATGAATATGAGACCACGCCACCTGTGCAAAAGAGTAATGTGTGAAAGACCTATCAGTTGGGTACCTGGGATGCTACATGTCCTTCAGTCTAGTAGAAGTTAGGAGAAGTTCTTGAACCACAAATTCTTGAACCACACCTTGCGGTCACGTGACTGCGGTCACCCATCATCCCGCTTTCTATCCTCCAAGGCGTACACCACTCAATTTATGTCTCCCCCTACTACTATCTGTGTTACTCGCTATCTGCTAAAAGCATTGATTCCAAATGTTAAAAAAGGGTCTATACATGCTCAACCTACCTGCAGGTCTGGGCCTCGGTGGCATGTGGAAGATGGCCACAGCGGTTCAACCCTGTCAACTCTTTCCATCTTCAAGGTGCCAGAGATCCCCAAAATATTAGGCAGTTCCACAGTGCATAACTGAGGCAATTGACTTTGAGGGGTTGTTTTTGCGGGACCAGTCATCTACTTTGTGCATTAACTGTGTATTATGTCTAATGTCACCTGGGACCTGGGGCTAGTCCCAATCTCTGTTCTAATTCCGCAATCTGCGCCTCATGCTTAGTGACATGTTTTCAGATCTCCAGAGACACAGTAATATCCGGTACCAGCAATTTGGCCACTTCTAATGATAAAGGTCTATAGGATATATTAAGCCCCTTGACTCCTCTGTGGTCTTTCCATATCTTAAGTTATGAAGAGAACCGGGCTGGTCTAGAGGATTTCTGCTGCTCCTCTATATACTTATGGGCTGCTATATATTCAGATCGGGAACTCCTCTTACTTGCGGATCAATATGAGTGCGCCGTAACCAGAAGTCTCTACATGGCTTTCATGTGGTATCGCAGAAACATTTTTCAGAATTGATTAAGGCTTAGCTGCAGTACCACAAAGAACCTATGGACAGGTGTGGAAGGCTTAAGAAAGAGTATTAAATATTTCACAGTTTTTGGAACATTCCTGGGAGGATGTTGCTAAACATGTTCACAGATTATTGTATTAGTTAATAATGTTATTGCAAATCTATACAGGGATGGACACTACAAAGTTCCTGCAGCTGTTCAACCTATTGTTAATGTTTACATGCTTGGACTAATTTCTTCTTGGCTGGTTCATCCAAATCGAAGGTATTCTATTTAAAGCTAGTACAAACATAAAAGGTCTATAGCAGTGGTGGCGAACCTATGGCACGGGTGCCAGAGGTGGCACTCAGAACCCTTTCTGTGGGCACCCAGGCCTTCACCCCAGGACAGAGTTCACCAAGCAGGACCAAATCCATCACATCTTCCTGCAGTCAAAGGCAATTTAAGAGAAGCGCTATTTTACAGCAACACTTCATTGAGTGTTTGGAACTACAAGAAAACTGAGAAGGTATTGAAAGAAGTGCATTATCTTTGGAGATCAGTTTGCTGGACCCACCATTCTTCCTGTACAAAGACACCCTGGAGAGAAGCTACAATGAGAGTCTGAATTTTCCCACCTTCTTTCAACTGTATTGGTGGCCTCAGGTGTCCAATACAATTGAAAAAAGTAGAAGAACAGGTAACAGTAAGTTACTGCTTAAAATGACATGTTGGCACTTCATGGTAAATAAGTGGATTTTGGTTGTAGTTTGGGCACTCTGTTTCTAAAAGGTTCGCCATCACTGGTCTATAGGCTAATGTGAACATTTAATTTGTGGCCACAGAAAATCCATTCTTAACCTGAAATGATTGTTCATTGCCTCACAGGAAATTTGAAAACTGCCTTTATTTATCTAAGTTTATTCATTAGTTCTATGCTGATTTATATAAAAAGTTGCCTTTGTAATGCAGAGTTAAATAATAACATTCTACCTACCACTAGCTTCCACTAGAGGGAGCTTATTGCATACAGATGTTTATGCTAGAGAAACCCCCAAACTGTCAGTCCAGAAATCAGCTTCTACTTGGCAACTTATTTGCCTGAACCTTGGTGCTTTGTGTGAACCTTGTGTACCTTTATCTGTTCTGTATCAGAAATTACACTGTGTGGTCCCAATGACTCATCCCTGTTATTCCTTGCTTCAATACATTACAGATATATCAAATGTATAGAATTATGTCTTATGTCTTATACTGTTTGCAAAAATTCTATAACGTTGCATACAAACTATTTTGTCTCCATATTATGTATGACACCTGTAACTTTTTCATACTTTGGTGTGTCACGGGTGCTCCCGCGATCCATGTCGCGGATCGCGGGTACACCCGTGCTCCGCTGCCTGCCGGTCCCTGTCCCCCTGCCCTTCCTTACCTCTCCTGGCTCCTGTCTGTGCTCCAGCCTCCTTGCCTGCAGCCACATGCTCTCACCACTAGAGGGCGCGCGGACTTCTAAAGCCTTGAAGGGCCAGCGTCCTCCTGATTGGCTCCTGCTAATCCAGCTCGGCCTTATAATCCGGCACCTCCCTTCACTCCCCGCCGGATCTTCTCCTAGGATCTCCTATGTTTCCATGCCAGGCTTCCCTAAGCCGTTCCTGTGGAAGAGAAAGCCCATTAGCGTTTCCAGACGCTTTCCTGTGTTTCTGTGTGTCTCCAGCGTTCCCATACGCTCCTGGTGTGTCCTGTCTTCCAGCGTTTCTAGACGCCTCCGTGTCTCCCGTCTCCACTGTTCCCATATGCTTCCTGCTGTGCCTTCCAGGGTTCCAGTCCAGCGGTGTCTGCAGTCCCAGTGTTCCTCTGTGTTGCTGCTGTCATCCCAGGCTTGGACTGTTTCCTGCACTTCCCTGTACCTTGACAGCCATCGCAGGCCTCATACCATCTCCTGCAGTGGTCCAGAGGGTCTACTGGTCCACAGACTCCTCCCTCCGGACTCTTCCCAAAGAGACTTTTAGTTCTGTTGTTTGTGTGACCCGTTACATGGTGTTAGTGCCGGGAAAGGGTTCTTTTTCCAGAATGAGATGTTTTTCATTAATACCATTTTGACAACGGCATTTTTATCAAGTTTTAATCAAGTTTGTATGTGGGGGAAAAATAGTAAAAAGGGGTCAATTTGGAAGTCTTCTTTTTCCATTGAAGTTCTCAAGCGGGTACGGAAAGTATTCAGACTGCTTTAAATTTTTCAATCTTTCTTTCATTGCACCTAAATGATAAGATTCCCATCTTGACAGAAAAAAAAACAAAAAAGGAAGATATCTTTGCTAATTTTTTTAACCAAGAAAAACTGAAATATCACATGGTCCTAAGTATTCAGACACTTTGCTGTGACACTCATATTTAACTCATATGTTGTGTATTTCCTTCTGTGCCTCTTTAACCCATTCCCCCAAGGCCCTTTTTCGTTTTTACGCTTTCATTTTTCACTCCCCACCTTCAAAAATCCATAACTTTCTTGTGCCCTTTTCTTTTTACGACTTTCACCGTGGGCCCCACATGTCTACTTCATTCTTTGGGTCAATGCGATCACGGGGATACCAAATGTGAATAGGCTTTTTTAATGTTTTCATACATTTAAAATTAGAACCTCCTGTGCAATAAAAAAACTTCTTCATTTCGCCATCATAAGGCGCCAATAACTTTTCCATACTTCGGTGTTCGAAGCTGTGTGTGGTGTCATTTTTTGTGACTTTTTCAATGCTACGATTTGTAGGACTGTATGGCCTTTTGACTTTGAGTTATTTTCTGTTACGGGGTTAAACGCTGACAATAATCGTTATTATATTTTAATAGATTGGACATTTTCGGACTCCGCAATGCCTGCCATGTTGATGATTTTTACTTTTTATTTATATTTATATCAGTTCTAGGGAAAGAGGAGGTCTAATTGTTCTTACCGTATACTGAAATAATACTGCATTGCAGTATATGGCATTTTTGCATTGTATTTATTACAATGAGCATCTGGCTCACTGTAACGAATCTGCAGAAACCAGACAGGCTGTCATGGCATCTGATCACCACCCTCCGATGACATCACGAGGGGCGGCAATCGAATCCAAGATGGCGGGGCCCATGCGCCACCTGGATTTCAATGCCTCCAGCAGCCCGTGAGCCCTCTCCATACCCCTGCAGCCGGTATGTGACGTAATACTACATTGCATGTTAGTAAGGGGTTAAAGGGAACATGTCATCAGAAAGCATCCTAATAAACCACTTCCAGTGTGTTGTCAACCAGTTGAACAGCTTCTACATCATGTTTCTTTCATGACCCAGCTTGGTGGGATCAATCAGAAAATCAACTTTGAAGTGAGATGTAACTTAGATGTATAAAGTCAGGGAGGTGGAGAGTTTAACATTAAAGAAAAGCTCTCTCTTCCTCTGAACACCTCCTCCATGTGACATCATTCACCAGACTTAAGGAGATCTGATCAATGAAGTCCTTGGACACAGGACCATCAATTACAGTGAAGGGGGCATTTTAAGGCAGGGAAAGCTTGACTTCAGTGTTAAACTCTACGCCTCCTTGACTTCATAAAACCAATTTGCATCTCACTTCAAAGTAGATTTTCTGGATGATGCCACTACACTCTGCCATGAAAGAAACATCATCTACAAGACTCCTTCATTGGAGTTCAGCTGTGTTTAATTAAACTGATTAGACATGATTAGGAAAGGCAAACACCTATATAAGACCTCACAGTGTATGTCAGACATGAGAATTATGAGGCTAATGTACTGCCTAAGGAGCTCAGAGACAGAATTGTGGCAAGGCACAGATGTGGCCAAGATTACAAAAGAATTTCTGCAGCACTTAAGGTACTTAAGATCACAGAGACTTCCATAATCGTTAAATGGAATAAGTTTGGAAAGACAAGAACTCCACCGCGACCTGGCTGTCCAGCCAAACTAAGCAAATGTGAGAGAAGAGCCTTGGCGAGAGATATAAAGAAGAACCCCTAAGATCATTGTGGCTGAGCTCCAGGAATGCAGTTGGGAGATAGGAGAAAGTTCCACAAAGTCACCTATCACTGCAGCCTCCACCATTCAGGGCTTTATGGGAGAATATGCTGACAGAAGCCTCTCCTCATATGAAAGCCACATACAGTTTGCAGAAGAAAGACATGAAGGACTTTCAATCTCAACTTTTGGTGTTAATTGTAAGTGGAATGTGTGAAGAAAACCAGGCACTGCTCATCACCTGCCAAATACAATCCCAGCAGTGACACATGGTGGTGGTGGCAGAGTCATGCTATGGGGGTGTTTTTCAACTGCAGGGACAGGACGACTGGTTGCAATTGAAAGAAAGATTAATATGGCCAAGTACATTCATATCCTGAACATCCTGGATAAAAACCTCTTCCAGAGTGCTCTGGACCTCAGACTGGGCCAGAGGTTCACCTTCCTACAAGACAACTACCCTAAGCACACAGCTAAAATAACAGAGCAGAGGATTCAGAACAACTCTGTGACCATTCATGACTGTCCCAGCCAGAGCCCTGACCTAAACCCAATTGTGCATCTCTGGAGAGACTTGAACATGGCTTCTACCAACATTCACCATCCAACCTGAGGGAACTGGAGAGGATCTGCAAGGAATAATGGCAGAAGATCCCCAAATCCAGGTGTGAAAAACATGTTTATGTTTTATGAATAAAGAAAGAGATTTCCGAAATGCTTAGGCTTGCACCTTGTCTCCTAACTACCCTATGCATACTCCTATGCCATGCCACTATTTTTTATGGGTGTTTAAATAAACTTTACGATTTTTATCTTCACATGGACTCCATTTGAAGTTGGATTTTTCTAACTTTAAAAACTTGTTGCATCATTCCCAAGAAGACTCATTACTGTACTAGCTCAAAAAGGAGCTTCTACTCAATACTGAGCATAGGGTCTGAGTGTACATTAATGAGCAAAAAAAAAAACTTTTCTGAACTTATCTATTGGCTGCTTTGAAACAAAGAGTGAAAAATTTAAAGGGGTCTGAATACTTTCCGTACCCACTGTATTTTGATAGATCGGATATGTTTGGACACAGGGATACTGTACCTAACATGTCAGGACTCTGACATTCCTCTTACAGGATAGACTTAGGCTGCATTCACACACATGTATGAAGGACGTATACACGGCCGGTGTATATACGTCCGATATACGTGCCCCATACACTTCTATACACTTCTATGGGCTCACGGCACCGTACAGCTCCGTAGCCCGGGAAAAGATAGGACAACGCCGTGCTCTGTAGAGTGCTATGGATAGGGGCATGGGTGAGCAGCGCTTACCTCCTCCTCCTCTCCCCGGGCGCTGCCATGTGCCCGCCATGCTACGGTACGGCGGGCAACGGCAGTGTGCATGTAGCCTTAAACTGAGGATACCACTGCAATTTAAAATACTGGCGGATCGCAGTTCACTGAACCAGGTAGAATATGCTGCTTTCCACCCCTTGAAGAGGTAACAAGAGAGGGAGCTCTGTTACAACACGTGGAAAAGCACAATTAGGCAAAGTATCTGGGAGATTTCTGTCAGTGCTTCACCTCATACATATCTGCTGTCTCAGGAGGGTTGTTTCGTAACAATGGGTTATAACATATTCTTCTCAATTAACTGATAAATAACTTTGTGAATGGTGAAAAAAAGAAATTACATATCCTGTACCTGATGTAGGTAGATAACGTTGTAGTTTCATTCATATTATGTGCCCAACTCTAGAACTGTAGATATATATCTTACATTCTGTAATGATTCTGTGCCAAGGACTTCAATGAGCAGACTGTTTACCGAGCAATAAATCTAAAGTATTTCCTGCTAAATAAACTACTGTGGTGTGAATAATCCGGACAACCCCCTTCCCAGAGGTCAGCTGATCTATATTTGTAAAGGGTGATCAATTTGTCCTCTGTTATGGGAAACGTCACAGACGGTTTTGATTCAGACAGCACCACACTCCAATTTAGTCAACTAAAACACAGGAATGAAGTGGCCCAACCAGCCGACAGGCCTCCAGGTGAACAAACCTTTAACCTTTGACTGTTGAGGGGTCAAAAGGTGCATCCTGTATATATATTCTCAGAATTTTTCTCCCCTGTCTTCAGGGTTAGTGAACACCCTGAGGCAGTGATGAACCTTGTAGTGGCCGAGTGCCCAAACTGCAACCCAAAAATCCCCTATTTATTGCCAGGTGCCAACAAAAAAGCAATAACTTATTGCTCCCTGTTCTTCAACAACATTTGATCATATTGGCCTCTAGAGGACAAGATGGAAAATTTAAATCATTTTAGCTTCTTTCCAGTGTCCCTCTGTACACAGAGAATTCGGCCCCGTCTACTCATTCTCCCTCTTCCTACAGTCCCAAGTAATGAAGTAAGTATCCCTTTAATATATGACTGAATCTTTTAAGTTGCTTGGAACTGCAGGAAGATTCTTTGAGTCTTGTCTGGTGTGCTGGGGCGATGGCCCGGGTGCCCACAGAAAAGGGCTCTGAGTGCCACCTCTGGCACCCGTGCCATAGGTTCGCCACCACTGCCCTGAGGGTTCTATCCTACCGTGTGTCACCAATTATTTTCAGAAAACAAACTTTAGTAAAAAAAAAAATGACCTCATAAGTAATGCGGACATTTACACCATTGTCTTACAAATTGTAGTATCCTGGTCTAATTAATGTTATTAATCCCATTATCATTTTATGCATAAAAATTGTATTGCTTTGTAATAGGATTAAGATTAGCCAAAAGCTTAAATCCAAAGTACTCACCAATAGCTTATACTCGGTTGGGTTCATAAATATAAGGCCTCTTTCCCACTTGTGTTGCAGATCACGTCAGAGTGCAATGAGTGTTTTTGAACTGTTTCATTAGTGTTTTCGTGTTTTTCGCCAGTGTGAAAGGGGCCTTGGTGTTTTACCCAGAGCTGAAAAAATCAAAGGCATCAAGTATACTTTTATATTTAGGTACTTTCCAACTGATGTGTACAAAAGGTTTTATTACATAACTATTAAAAACTGACTAATGAAATATAAAATGTACTATGCCAGAAGGTATGTTAGCAAATGTCTAAAATCCTACCTATAGGACATGGCATAACACCGATGCTACAGCATAAGTCCTACATGGGATGCACAACTGTAACCTGATTTTACCCCACTAAACTACCAACCCCCTTAGGTAGGATGTGAAATGTCCTTAACAGAATTCCATCTTTTATGAGAAATATCACTCATTTAGCTATATGTAATCATAATATGCTCCAAAGTCATGTGAAAATGAGCAGAGGAGAGTCAGATTTTGCTTGAGATGAGTAACTCAAGTAGGAGTTTTGCTTGAGGTATCAATATCTTCGGGTATGTAGCAACTAGAAACATACCTTTGGTGTCATGTTTAAGATAAGAATCTCATCTTCCAGACTTCATCAGGTTTGTGGTTCAGTGGTTTACAGCATGGAAGCATGTTTCTAGGTACTATAGAACTGAAGAACTATAGAACTGGAGTCATCACAGACAAATATGACTTTTTAGGAGATTTTTTAAATGTAAACACAGAAATTTTACACAGAAAAGTCATACAGAAAACTGGTGCAAACACTTTAAGATGGAAAAAAAACTCTGGTTCTCCAGCTCCTTTGAGAAAAAAATGGACTATACGTGGATGAAATCTGTGTGCTGTCATTTTTTTTTGCGGACACAAGTGAAGAAAAAATAGTACGTTGTGTGATTTATAAAGCATGGGCCACAGATCCATGAAAATCAGACATGTAAAAACCTCATTGAAAACATTGGGGCACATTTACTAAAAGCTGTGCGCCAGTTTTCTGTCTGACTTTAAAAGTTGTTTTAGGTGCAAACTGCTTCCACAGGTATTTAAGAAGTGTCTGTACCACAACGGTGTCACACACGACCGTTTTGTGTCACAGCTGCACTAGGCATTATGCGATACAAATTAGGGGGCGTTCTGGTGCTCAGTTAGACTGAGTCCGACAAAAGTGTGTTTAACTATGTTAAAGGTGCACCAAAAAATAGTTGGAGCACTCTTTCGGGGCAGTGCAAAGGGTGCGCCAGATTTATGTAGAACGTGCACCAGAAATCCTGAATCTGGCGCACACTACACAGAAAAAACTGCATTTAGTGCAGTTTGCATTGTGCCTAGAAAATGTGCCCCAATGGGTCAGTATTCTTTGTAGGAAAATCATAGCCAGAAAACTGACAACTGAAAAATGCTCACCCGAAAGAGCCCTTGAGTGCAAATTTTATTGCAGTTTTTGCTGCAACTCATAGCAAACATTTGGAATGTGGATGCCACAACATTCCCATTAACCCCTTTTTGAAAAAATGGACATGTTGGGGTCAAAAAGTTTACAGATTTTACAAAAATTGCTGTGCACCCAAAATTTGATACTTTAATCACACAATTTACAAATGGAATTATTTGATAAATCCCCCAGTGTGATTTACAACTAATGTTCATGCAAGACACTCCATATAATAGCTTTAAAGAAGCAAAAACAATAATTCAGTTAAAATTCTCTGTGAGGAATTTCTAACAATGCAATGTCATATTTTAGCTCTGACAGTTATTGTGATGTAACTCGAAAGCAGAGAACAAATGAAAGGTTAAAATAGACCGCACCCAACCTCTCCCAGGCAATGAACGTTACATCAAGCTGATCCACATTGTATAACATGTAGCTTTTACTTTTGTTAAGCAGCGTTCACATGGTAACATTTGGTCAGTACTTAGGTATCAAAGTGTCATGAGAGCCAGGCTGGTTTCACACAACAGTGTTCAGTCCATTAACCCCTTAAGTCCATTAAGCCATTTTGTAGCTTAAGGCTCAGCCCGATTTTTTGGATTCTGACTTGCTTCGCTTTATATGGTTATAACTTTTGAACACTGTTACTTATCAAAAAGATTCTGAGATAGTATTTTTCCCCACATTTTGTACTTCATTTTAGTGGTAAATTTTGGCAGATAAGTTTTGCGTTTATTTACAAAAAAAAAGAAAATATGATGAATTTTTTGAAAAATTTGCCATTTTGGAAATTCTAAATCATTGCGTTTTCAGGCAGATAGATTTACCACCTAAATAAATTGCTGAATAACATTTCCCATTTGTCTACTTTACATTTTCACCATTTTTGAAATGTCTGGATAATTTATTTTGATGTCTCGCGGCTTACAAATCGAATAGCGATTTTCCGGATTTTCAGAATTGACTATTTTGGGGATAAATACAGTTTTGAATGAAATTTTACATATTTAGCATCAAAACCCCCTATATAATCTACCCATTTTCAAATCTGCACCCCTCAAGCTATCAGAAACAGCTTTTACGAAGATTGTTAACCCCTTGAGATCTTCATAGTAATTGAATCAAAATGGCGGTGAAATTTAGAATGGTCATATTGTTCCCTTATACGTTCATTTAGCACTAAAATTTACACATTTCCAAAATATAAAAAGAGAAAACCCACCATACAATTTGTTCTGCAATTTCTCCTGAGTACAAAGACCCCCCACATGTGGCTGTGACTTGTTTTATGGGCGCACAGCGAGGTGCAGAAGGGAAGGAGGGCGCTGCAGCTGCCAGGATTTTAGTTTCCTCATTGGCCCCTTTTGAAGGCTATAAAATTTTCGCTTTTTCATTATTGGGGCCATGTGACGGCATTTTTTTTGCGGGATGAGATGCTTTTTCCATTGTTACCATTTTGGGGTTGGTATCAACTATTGTTGAAAATTTAGGAACTTTTTTTGAGGGCAGGAGTAGAAAAGCATCAATTCTCTACTGGTTTTTTTACTTTTTTTTTTTTTTGGTGTTCACCGTATAGACTAATAATCCTGTTATCTTTATTCTATGGGTTGATACGATTACGGGGATACCAGACATTAATATATTTTCTTACGTTTTACTAAATTTGTCAAACAAAACCCTAATGTGGGGAAAAATCTATCATTTATGCATTGCCGTCTTCCAAGTGGCATAACATTGTTCCTTTTTTGGCTACGGAGCTGGTTGATGGCTTGTTTTTTGCGGGACATGTTGTACTTTGCACCAGTATCATGTCTGAGTACATATGGTTTTTTGATCGCATTTTATAGCATTTTTTGTGGGATTGAAAAGGTAAAAATCATAATTTTTGGAGGGTTTATAACAGTTTTTTTTTACGGCGTTTATCGTGGGGGTTCAATAATTATTTACTTTTATTCTACGGGTTGTTACAGACGCGGTGATACTATATATGTGGGGTTTGTGTTATGATTTAGACTTTTTTTGAGTTATATGTCTCTTTATATGTTTTGGGGGTTTGGGGCATTTTTGGTGATTTATTACTTTATTTTTTTATTGAATAACTTTTTTTTTTACTTTTTCACTTTTATACCATGGGATATGAACAAGCAATCATCTGATTGCTTGTTCATAATAATATTCTGCAATACTGATGTATTGCAGAGTATTATCAGTGTCAGCCTATACACTTGCATAGGCTGGCACTGTGCCAGTAAGATGACGTCACAGGCGCCATCTTACCGGCAATTCTTGCAAGTAACTCTGGGGTCCAGATCGGACCCCAGAGTTGCTATAGCAACGATCGGCGCCCCCCGAAAACGGTTCGGGGGGGCCGATCGTGGGGGAAAGACCCCCCAGATGCATGTTAGATTTAACGGAGACAACTCCGATCGCGGGTGTTACACTGGGGTGCCGGCTATTAGTTACAGCCGGTACCCCGTGTTTCCCGATGGCGGTTTGGCTCTGATCCAGAGCCGAGCCGGCATAAGCCACGGAGCGTGAAGGGGTTAAAGTGCTGAGTGCTTTACACATTTCATGGACAGGCCACAGCAGTCTGAACCAACTCAATACATTGGGCACATTTACTTACAAGGTCACTCGAGTTCACTAAAAGTGCGTTGTCCGTCTATAATGCTGCATGCGGTGATTCACTAAAATTGTGCACCCGAAATCATCAATGTGTTGCTTCCCCGCACTGGTCCGACAGAGTTCACCATCTTTATGGGGTGCCCCTTTAACATAGGGCGCGCGTCACAATTTAAAAGTTAAATACGGCGCTCGTTACAAATCAGTAGGACCATCTGACGGCACGCCCCCTAATTTGTGTCACATGGAGACCAGCGCAGCTGCACCACAAAAGGGTCACATGCGACAGTCCCAGCGCACACACTTCTTAAATACATGTGCAAGCCATTTTTTTTGCCATAAAGAATGTGCACAGTCCGACTAAAGTTTTCTGGGTCACTTTGCACATAAAAACATGTGCAAACTGCTTACATATGTATTTATGTAGTGCCTGCGCCAGTTTTGTGTCGCGATTGCATGGTGTCCACCACACAAAAATGCACTGGGTACTACATTTATGCCGAAAGTCGAAATAATTTTGGAGCACACCCATAAAACTGAGTAAATCAGTAAAACACTGGTGAACTCAGTTTAAAGGGAACCTGTCACCACATTTTTCCCAAATACAGCTAGAGGCAGGTTCCTATAGAGCTCTAGTAACTATCTGACACCCTTCTTTTAGCTAAAAATAGTTCCCCTCAGATCCCCATAAAATCAGAGTTATAATCTTGCCTGGTATCTAGGGATCTGTGGAGCGAGTCGAGGGGCATGGCCTAATGTCATGTGACCAGGGTAACAAAAGTTCCTTATGCTACTTAACATTAGCAAACTGTACCCTATGCACATATCTGACTACATAAAACAATCACAGCAGCCTGCATGGACTTCTACTCCTCTCCATGCAGGCTGCTGTAATTTCATGTGATACAATAGGCTTTGATTTCATGAGATATAAGCTTGGTGTACGGTTTTCTAATGCTAAAAATCTAAAGGACCTGAGATGATGTCAACCTGGTCACATGACATTTCACCTGCATACAGAGATAGCAAGGGGGATGAGCTGCTGGATTCAGTCAAGGGGGCCCCGCCCACCTTGACTTGCTGTAGCCATGCTTGGATACCAGGTAAAACTATAAAGTTGAATACAGGCGGTCCCCTACTTAAGGACACCCGACTCACTGACGACTCATACTTAAAGACGGACCCTCAGCAATTATTTCACTTTGTATGTTTATTTGAATTAAATTTAAGTATTCATTTTATTAGCATTTTCCTCTGTTTTTGTATTATACTTACTGAGTGGCCAGGTTATTACTGCTTCTCTAGGTGCACACGTGCCCTCATCTGTGCCCCTGCTGCCGCTGTCCCTGCTCCCCCGGGCCTGTACTTACCTCTTCGGCCAGGCCGCACGCTGTCTCATCTGGGCCGCGTGCTCCCGCTGTTAGGGCACGCGCCCGCGACTCTTCTGCATTTAATGGGCCAGCATCCTCCTAATTGGCGCTGGCATTCCCGGCTCTGCTACATAATCCGGCGGCTCCCAGCATCCTCTGCCGGATCTTCAAGTCATTCTACTGAAGTGAAAGCTTCCTGAGCGTTTCTAGAGGCCTCCGTGTTTTCTATGCGTTTCCAGACGCCACTGTGTCTCCTTTGCGTTTCCAGAAGCCTCCGTGTTTCCTGTGCGTTTCCAGACGTCTCCATGTTTCCTGTGCGTTTCCAGACGCCTCCATGTTTCCTGTGGCGGTCCTGTGTTCCTGTGGTGGTCCTGTTTTCCTATGGCGGTCCTGTACTCCTGTGGCGGTCCTGTATCCTGGTGGCCATCCTGAGGTCCTGCCATCCCACGGTCCTACCATCCTGAGGTCCTGCCTTCCCGTGGTCCTGCCTTCCAAAGGTTCTGCCTACTCTGCTTCCCTACCTTGGCTGCCACCACGGGCCTAGTCGCACCTGTGGAACAACCTGGTGGCTTCCCACCACAGCAAGACCATCCCACTTTGCGCTTTGTTTAATGGGATGTTGATCTAACGATTTATTCTGATGGCCATATCAGGAATCATAAAGGAATGTTTTTTTAAATTAAGGGCCAACTGTCATCTGTGTAAGGCTACATGCACATGAGGTCAGAATCCGGATGCACGGGTCAAATTATGGTTCAGCCGGAAATACGGTCAGTCAAATGGATGACCAATTTTCCATTGAAAAAAATGAGACCATGTGCTAGCTGTGCAAAAAAAACATTGCGTTACTGCTAGCACATGGCCAGAAAATATGGTGCATGTAGCCTAAGAGTTTTTGCCTAAGAGTTTATTGACCTGTATTTTTCTTCAACCTTATTTACTATGACCTATATCTCTGTTACCAAACAGTACAGCACATTGTAGTCTAGAAGTACAATGGCTACTGACTGAGATTCTTAGCTTCTGAATAAAGTTAAGGGATCTGTTTGGGACCTCAATAATGTGGCTTATCCAAACTAATGTTTGATCTTATTATGGTATAGGTTTAACTGCAACACTTTTAATATCTACTATACTTCCACATATGGCTTGGTTGAGAAAATCATGTGTAGTAAAAAGGAAAAGTAGAAAAGATTTTGCCAGGCATCTTTGGTACTGGCATATCTCCCAGGTAATAAAATAATTATTGGGGAAGAGTTGGAAAGCCCCATACACTTAGATAGTAGACCTAATTTGTTAAAATTGTGTATAACCCCCATTACCCAACTAGTGGTCTGACTCATACATAAAAGAGTAAATACGTATGGGGAGAGGCTGATGGATAGTTTTCAACTCTAGTTTACAAAAAGGCCATACAGTCATGTTCAAGAAAAGCAAATACAGAATAATCTACACATAGAAGAGGAGGGAAACCTTTGACGATCTCAGAATATCCTATGAATGAAGACCATGGGAAGAAACTCCACATTTATCTTCTCTGTCTTCCAGGTCATTGAGGACAGAATGTAAAGAATGTGCTTGCCTACTTATATTCAGAGCGCTTTATAGAAAAGTGCAGAGAATAATCCTTTTAAGAACGTAGAGGTTACATCAATCTATTGACTTGAATTTCACGTTCATGAGTAAAAATAGGTTTAGTATTTAGTTCCACTGGTTCATCAGGTGAGTCCTCCACAATGAGCTTGACCACCGCAGGACACCCCTCTAGAGTCTGCTTTCAAGCAGAATTGTTGTATGCTTTAGCATTTAAATATTTTGTCCAGATTTTATTCTGCATTACAGGTAACTCTCTGATGACCTCTGACACCTTGTATTGCCGATTCCAGGGATATACTGAGGATTATTGTCACCATAATTGTCCTAAGCACTCGAATAATCCAGACACTAGAGATGCATGCAATTCATGAGATCCATGAACCACAGCCTACTTGAAAAATGTATGAAAAAAGGAATAAATACATTAAAAAGCCTAAATGTTACAAATGAAACAAAAATTGCCTCCCTTTCATCCTCATTGTTTGTAACAGGCTTTACCAAACCCCAAGCAGATATTTTTGGCAAGTAGCAGGCACGTGGTGTAATTATCTCTATAGCGCCCGGCAGTCTTGTCTCTCATTATTAGGCATTAGCCCTGTAATTACTAAGAAGTAACATCACACACTGACACTTGCTGATGGGGACATTGGCTTACATCCCACTTTGTCAGCTACGGATGAATAACACTGTCGGGGCTCATCCAGAGAACGTTGCTGTGATATCTATTGTATACAGTGTATTGTATACAGAGAGGTGATGCAGTGATTGTGGTGACATACCCTTTGAATTAGTCATATACATTTCCACACGCAGAGTTATTGAACATCAGTTAGTTTGGTTTGCCCTCTTTATTGTAATGTTTGCATGTGTAATCTCTACAAGACATGACATAGCAACACACAATAAACATAATGTGAGAAAGTCACGTCATTTCCCATATTAAATGGCCATTAAATATAGAACTAAGCAGGGATCAGAGAATTAGATGGATGACTAAAGAAAGAGAGAAAAAAAGGACCATAAAAGATCTGGTAGGCCACCAAAATCTCCATTTTATAAACCTGTATTTACCAATTTTACAATAGGGATGTTAAAGGGTTTGGCCACTTTACCTGCTGTACCTGCTTTTAAAATGTGTGTGTCAGTGTGAGCATTTAGCTTATATAAAATGTAAAGAAATGCCCCTGGTTCAAAAATGTCTCCTAACTAGAGATGAGCGAGCACTAAAATGCTCAGGTACTCGTTATTCGAGACGAACTTTTCCCGATGCTCGAGTGCTCGTCTCGAAGTCAATGGGAGACTCAAGCATTTTTCAAGGGGACCAAGGCTCTGCACAGGGAAGCTTGGCCAAACACCTGGGAACCTCAGAAAAGGATGGAAACACCACGGAAATGGACAGGAAACAGCAGGGGCAGCATGCATGGATGCCTCTGAGGCTGCTTAATCGCACCATTATGCCAAAATTATGGGCAACAGCATGGCCATGACAGAGTGACAGAATGAAGCTAGATAGCATCTAAAACATCCAATAATTGACCCTGACACTATAGGGGACGGCATGCAGAGGCAGCGGCAGCAGTGGCAGGCTAGAGAGTCTCATGGCGACATACCCTAAATGGACTCAGGTTTCACCAAAGGAAGTGAAATGATTTCCTATGTGAACAAAAGGTTGACGGTATATTTAGTCGATAACACAGCATGGTGGCGACATAGTAACCAAGTTCCATAACGTATCTGGTAAAACACCCGAAAAATGAGCCTGACACAGCTCTTTTGATAAGGAGACGACATGTGGAGGCAGCCATGGAGACGACTTCCATGATTAAAAGCAACAATATGGGGCATTCATATTGCGCTGCTATGATTGCAACTTCAGGTCTCCAGCATGGCGGCGACAGATGGGCCGAGTTCCACTATGTATCTGGTGAAACACCTGAAAATTCTGCCTGACACAGCTCGTTTGATAAGGGGATGATGTGCTGCATATCCTCTTGTGCTCCAGCGTCTGGGGTATAGAGAGTTGAAATGAGACATTGGTGGATGCTGTGGAGGATCTTGGAGGCAAAATGGACAGGAAACAGCAGGGGCAGCATGCATGGATGCCTCTGAGGCTGCCAAATCTTGGGATAGAGCCGGCGGTCCACTGCCAGGCGAGCTTTCGCCTGTCCAAGCCCCTGTCTCTCGGCTCCTCCCCAGCCAAAATGGGCCTGGGGGCCAGAAGCGTTTACTTTGAAAAAATTATAATTTTCAAAGCAGGCCGGGTCGTTTGAATATTTCACCTAGGAATAATGGAATAGCATAGTGGTTCTATTTTTAATTGTTTTTACGGAAATGGTTCCATGATTAAGAGCAACAGTATGGGGCATCCATATTGCGCTGCTATGATTGCAACTTCAGGTCTCCAGCATGGCGGCAACAGATGGGCCGAGTTCCACTATGTATCTGGTGAAACACCTGAAAATTCTGCCTGACACAGCTCGTTTGATAAGGGGACCATGTATGGAGGCAGTGAACTAGTAGTAGATTAAAGGTGCTGCAGTTAAAACTATGTTAGTTGGATTTTGAGATGGAGCTGGCGCTCCGCTGCCAGGCGAGCTTTTGCCAATCCAAGCCCCTGTCTGTAGGCTACTCCCCAAACAGCACTTCTAAGAACCTTTTGTATAAGATCAAGTGTAGTAGCGTTCTTATAAGTTTGGGTTATGGCGGGTGAGGGGAATGTAAACAGATGCGCAAGAAGCGCTGAAATAATATCGGTAAATGATTAAAGTTTGCCAGTATATTTTGTGGATTACACAGCAGGGTGGCGACAAAGTTAACAAGTTTGATGTGGAAGCCATGAAAACAACCCAAAATTCTGCCTGACACAGTTCGTTTGATAAGGAGACCATGTATGGAGGCAGCTATATGGACGGGCAGCTATGGCGATGACGTGTGGAGGTAGCAATGGAGACAACGTGTGGAGCCAGCTAAAAAGACGACATGTGGAGGCTGCTATGGAGACAATTTAATTTGGATAGTGCCTGTATGTGGCAGTCCAAAAAAGTTTTTTTCAAACCAGAGGAGCATGTAGGTGGTCCTCCAGAAAAATTAAATAAATTGAGTACCTGTATGTGGCAGTCCAAAAAAGTTTTCAAACCAGAGGAGCAGGTAGGTGGTCCTCCAGAAAAATTAAATAGATTGAGTGCCTGTATGTGGCACTCCCAAAAATTGCTTAAAACAGAGGACCGCGTAGGTGGCCCTCCAGAAAAATTAAATACATAGAGTACTATGGCTAGAGCGAGTTGGCCCTGGCAAAAAATAGCCAGTTTCCTCTGCTTTAGTGTACAAAGAGGAGGAGAAGAAGGACAATGAGGAGGAGGAGTGCATACATTATTCAGGTTGAGCTTCTTTCACCTGGTGGAGAATGAAAATCCGGAGAAATCCAGGCTTTATTCATCTTGATAAGCGTCAGCCTGTCAGCGCTGTCAGTCGACAGGCGTGTACGCTTATCGGTGATGATGCCACCAGCTGCACTGAAAACCCGCTCGGATAACACGCTAGTGGCAGGGCAGGCAAGAACCTCCAAGGCGTACAACGCCAGTTCGTGCCACATGTCCAGCTTTGAAACCCAGTAGTTGTAGGGAGCTGTGTGATCATTTAGGACGATGGTATGGTCACCTACGTACTCCCTCACCATCTTTCTGTAAAGATCAGCCCTACTCTGCCGAGACTGGGGACAGGTGACAGTGTCTTGCTGGGGTGACATAAAACTGGCAAAGGCCTTGTAAAGCGTACCCCTGCCAGTGCTGGACAAGCTGCCTGCTCGCCTACTCTCCCTCGCTACTTGTCCCGCAGAAGTACGCCCTCTGCCGCTAGCGCTGTCAGAAGGGAAATACTGTTTCAGCTTGTGCACCAGGGCCTGCTGGTATTCATGCATTCTCACACTCCTTTCCTCTCCAGGGATGAGAGTGGAAAGATTTTGCTTGTACCGTGGGTCCAGGAGAGTGAATACCCAGTAATCGGTGCTGGTATAAATTCTTTGAACGCGAGGATCACGGGATAGGCAGCCTAGCATGAAATCTGCCATATGCGCCAGAGTCCCAACGCGCAAGAATTCACTCCCCTCACTGGCCTGACTGCCCATTTCCTCCTCCTCCAACTCCTCCAACTCCTCTTCTTCTGCCCATACACGCTGAACACTGAAGGACTGAACAATGGTCCCCTCTTCTGTCTCGCCAACATTCTCCTCCTCTTCCTCCTCATCCTCCTCCACCTCCTCCGATATGCGCTGAGAAACAGACCTAAGGGTGCTTTGGCTATCAACAAGGGAATCTTCTTCCCCCGTCTCTTGTGACGAGCGCAAAGCTTCCGACTTCATGCTGACCAGAGAGTTTTTCAACAGGCCAAGCAGCGGGATGGTGAGGCTGATGATGGTGGCATCGCCACTGACCATCTGTGTTGACTCCTCAAAGTTACTCAGCACCTGACAGATATCAGACATCCACGTCTACTCCTCATTGTAGACTTCTGGCAGTCTACAATCGCTCGGCGCTGCTGGTAAACTCTGGATAACATGGTTAATGTTGAATTCCACCTCATGGGCACGTCGCACAACAGTCGGTGAGTGGGCGGTTGGAGGCGGCGCTGCGCTGCCCTGAGAGTGGCAGCATCTGTGCTGGACTTCCTGAAATGCGCACAGATGCGGCGCACCTTCGTGAGCAAATCAGACAGATTGGGGTATGTCTTGAGGAAACGCTGAACTATGAGATTTAACACATGGGCCAGGCATGGCACATGTGTCAGTCAGCCGAGTTGCAGAGCCGCCACCAGGTTACGGCCGTTGTCACACACAACCATGCCTGGCTTCAGGTTCAGCGGTGCCAGCCACAGATCAGTCTGCGCCGTGATGCCCTGTAATAGCTCTTGGGCGGTGTGCCTTTTATCGCCTAGGCTCAGCAGTTTGAGCACCGCCTGCTGTCGCTTAGCGACGGCACTGCTGCTGTGCCTAGAACTACCGACTGATGGCGCCATGCCCACGGATGGTAATTCGGAGGAGGAGGTGGAGGAGGGGTGGGAGGAGGCTTTTGAGTAGTAGGCCATAGTAGGCCTTTGAGACCTGGACCGAGGTAGGCCCCGCAATCCTCGGCGTCGGCAGTATATGACCAGCCCCAGGGTCAGACTCGGTCCCAGCCTCCACCAAGTTAACCCAATGTGCCGTCAGCAATATATAGTGGCCCTGCCCGGCAACACTCGTCCACGTGTCCGTGGTCAGGTGGACCTTGTCAGAAACGGCGTTGGTCAGGGCACAGATGATGTTCTCTGACACGTGCTTGTGCAGGGCTGGGACGGCACATCGGGAAAAGTAGTGGCGGCTGGGGACCGAATACCGAGGGGCGGCCGCCGCCATGAGGTTTTGAAAGGCCTCGGTCTCTACCAGCCTACAGGGCAGCATCTCCAGGCTAAGCAACTTGGAGATGTGGACGTTGAGGGCTTGGGCGTGTGGGTGGGTTGCGCTATACTTCCTTTTGCGCTCCAGCGTCTGGGGTATGGAGAGCTGAACGCTGGTGGATGCTGTGGAGGATCGTGGAGGCGAAGATGGGGTTTTCGCACGGGAGGTGTTTGGGCCGGGGTCCTGGGCAGGGGGCTGACTAGCAGATGACACAGGGGAAGGAGCAGTGGTGTGCCCGGCCGGAAGTGAACGAGCTTGGTGCCATTGAGTGGGGTGTTTAGCATTCATATGCCTGCGCATACTGGTGGTAGTTAAGCTAGTAGTGGTGGAACCCCTGCTGATCCTGGTTTGGCACAGGTTGCACACCACAGTCCGTTGGTCATCCGGTGTTTCTTTAAAGAACCTCCAGACTTCTGAAAATCTAGCCCTCGCCACGAGAGCTTGACTATGGGAAACATTTGGTGCTGATGCACCAGCTCTGGCCCTGCCTCTCCGTCTGGCCCCACCACTGCCTCTTCCAACCTGTTCTGCTATAGGACTCGCCTCTGTCTCAGAAGCACTGTGTTCACCCGGCCTATCAACCCAGCTTGGGTCTGTCACCTCATCATCCTCCGATCCCTCAGTCTGCTCCCCCCTCGGACTTCCTGCCCTGACAACAACTTCACCACTGTCTGACAACCGTGTCTCCTCATTGTCCGACACCTCTTTACACACTTTTTCCACTACGTCAATAATGTCATCATCACCCACAGACTGCGACCGGTGGAAAACCTGGGCATCGGAAAATAGCTCAGCAGCAACCGGACAAGTGGTTTGTGGCTGTGGGAAGGGTCCAGAAAACAGTTCCTCAGAGTATGCCGGTTCAAATGCCAAATTTTGCTGGGAGGGGGCAGACTGGGGGGAAGGAGGCTGAGGTGGAGGAGCTGATTTCGGTGACATGGGTGGACTGCGTGGAAGACTGACTGGTGGACAAATGGCTAGAAGCATTGTCCGCAATCCACGACATCACCTCTTCGCACTGTTCTGGCCTCAACAGTGCTCTACCACGAGTCCCAGTAACTTGAGACATTATGAACCTAGGGAGTGTAGCTCTGCGACGTTCCCCTGCTCCCTCATCAGCAGGTGGTCTCTCACCCCGCCCAGGACCAGGACCACGGCCTCTGACCCCTGCAGTAGTTGGATGCCCACGTCCACGCCCTCGTCCTCTACCTCTAGCCCTCGGGTTAAACATTTTCCAAATTAAAGTGTAAACTTACATTTTTTTTTTTTTTTTGTGTTTATTTTTTATTTATTTTTTTTAAACAAAACGATGCTATCCTATTGCTATGGCTAGTTTCTGTGCCTGATGACTTATTATACTTAGTTATAAAAAGAAATAAACGTAAAAAAAAATAAATCAGTAGACTCTGCCTAATTCAAATCAAACCCCTAATAAATTGTCCCACTTTGGTGTTTAAGGTGGATATGTGTGTCACTAAGAGCTAAACACAACGGTCGCAAGTCTCCCAGCAAATTCCTCACAATATGGTACTAGCTGCACTACTAGAGGCAGCAAGCCCAGCCACAGGCAAACCAAAAAAAAGTAAAATAAAACGTTATTGTAGCCCTAAGAAGGGCTGTTGGGTTCTTGGAGAATCACTCCTGCCTAACACTATTCTAATAGAACAGCCTAACGCTTTCCCTGACCAGCAGCAGCTCTCTCCCTAGCGGCATCCAGACAGAGAATGATGCGAGCAGCGCGGGCAGGGGCTAGTCTATTCCAGGGTCACCTGATCTGGCCAGCCAACCACTGCTATCGACGTGTAAGGGTACCACGTCATGCTGGGTGGAGTGCAGAGTCTCCTGGCTTGTGATTGGCTCTGTTTCTGGCCGCCAAAAATCACAACGGCGGGAGATGCCATTTTCTCGAGCGGGCGAAGTATTCGTCCGAGCAACGAGCAGTTTCGAGTACGCTAATGCTCGAACGAGCATCAAGCTCGGACGAGTATGTTCGCTCATCTCTACTCCTAACTCATCAGCCTGTCATTCCTGTCCATAACATGGCCACAGAAGAAGGCTCATGTGTTCCTAACTGTCGTGATCAATCTCCCTTCTAGGACCTTGTGATAGTTTTCATTCAGTAATTATTCAGTATTAAGGTCCTAGACGGTAGATTGGTTGCATCCTCGGGACTGTTCATAGTGGGGCAGAGTTTCACAAGCTCATTCCCTTTAAGACTGGGACAAACTTTTCTGTGACCATTTCTGAAAACTCTAGGCAGTTCACAAGTATCTAAATAAAAAATAAAACATCCATTCCATTTTTTATTACCATGAATTGGAGTTGAATCCATCTTTTTAAGTGTATAGCCCTATAATTATTGATAGTGTCTGGGAGACCGAAGCGGCCATCTTTTGGAGCTTCAGCCAGTAACTTGGTACTCTCGCTTTTAGACCTTTCCAGAGGAATGCAATAAAGAGTTCCATATCAAAAAGTAGATCTTTGGGATTACTTTGGGCAGTATTTGGAGAAGGTATAAGAGGTAAGGAATAACAAATGTCTTGAGGAGGTTTTTCCTTCTGATACATGAAACATGTGGCAACGCTAATGTGCTTAAAGGGGTATTCTGATTCTGACATTCAGTTTATTTAATTTGCCACACAAATTAATTTCTTCAATTAGATGTTATTAAAAAAATTTCTTGTGGGAAGATAATTACTCATAAATGTAGTCATATGGTCTCTTAGAAACAAGACTGTGTCCTTGGATACGACCACCCCTGCTAGAAGAGATTGCACAAAGAAGCACAAAGGTTTTGTATATGAAATGTCCATTAGGAACATGTTTTCTAATATCGAATTGAAGAATGTTTACATATGGCAAATGAATTAAATTAGTTTCCAAGTTGTACAATCCTCACAGATACAATATCCCCACCAGGGGGTCAAATGTAAAAGAGATACATGGGGTGTTACATAGTAAGTAGAATATTCCTTCTTAGACTACATTCACACTGACGTATGGGGGACGTATATACGGCCGACGTATATATGGCCGATATACACTCACCGGCCACTTTATTAGGTACACCATGCTAGTAACGGGTTGGACCCCCTTTTGCCTTCAGAACTGCCTCAATTCTTCGTGGCATAGATTCAACAAGGTGCTGGAAGCATTTCTCAGAGATTTTGGTCCATATTGACATGATGACATCACACAGTTGCCGCAGATTTGTCGACTGCACATCCATGATGCGAATCTCCCGTTCCACCACATCCCAAAGATGCTCTATTGGATTGAGATCTGGTGACTGTGGAGGCCATTTGAGTACAGTGACCTCATTGTCATGTTCAAGAAACCAGTCTGAGATGATTCCAGCTTTATGACATGGTGCATTATCCTGCTGAAAGTAGCTATCAGATGTTGGGTACATTGTGGTCATAAAGGGATGGACATGGTCAGCAACAATACTCAGGGGCCCAAAGAGTGCCAAGAAAATATTCCCCACACAATGACACCACCACCACCAGCCTGAACCGTTGATACAAGGCAGGATGGATCCATGCTTTCATGTTGTTGACGCCAAATTCTGACCCTACCATCCGAATGTCGCAGCAGAAATCGAGACTCATCAGACCAGGCAACGTTTTTCCAATCTTCTACTGTCCAATTTCGATGAGCTTGTGCAAATTGTAGCTTCAGTTTCATGTTCTTAGCTGAAAGGAGTGGCACCCGGTGTGGTCTTCTGCTGCTGTAGCCCATCTGCCTCAAAGTTCGACGTACTGTGCGTTCAGAGATGCTCTTCTGCCTACCTTGGTTGTAACGGGTGGCGATTTGAGTCACTGTTGCCTTTCTATCAGCTCGAACCAGTCTGCCCATTCTCCTCTGACCTCTGGCATCAACAAGGCATTTCCGCCCACAGAACTGCCGCTCACTGGATGTTTTTTCTTTTTCGGACCATTCTCTGTAAACCCTAGAGATGGTTGTGCGTGAAAACCCCAGTAGATCAGCAGTTTCTGAAATACTCAGACCAGCCCTTCTGGCACCAACAACCATGCCACGTTCAAAGGCACTCACATCACCTTTCTTCCCCATACTGATGCTCGGTTTGAACTGCAGGAGATTGTCTTGACCATGTCTACATGCCTAAATGCACTGAGTTGCCGCCATGTGATTGGCTGATTAGAAATTAAGTGTTAACGAGCAGTTGGACAGGTGTACCTAATAAAGTGGCCGGTGAGTGTATGTATGGAGCTTCTGATTTGGTTAGGTTAACCTGTGTGTCTGAGGCTCAGTCTCCTCATGCATTCTTCCACTCCTCCCCACTCATCCAGCTCCCTCCGCCCCTCTGTCTTCCTGTCTTCCTGTCATGTACATAGAGCAGTCAGGGAAGGAAGGGGGATGGTATGGAGGAAATGAAGAATCCATCCAGGAGACTGAGACAGAAGCAGCTGCCCCCTTCCCCTGTGACTTACCGCTCACTGTTGGCAGAGAGTTTTCTAAAGAAGTGGCAGTATTCCGAATGTTTACAAAGCCCTTTTTCGAAATTTTCATAGGCTTTGTAACATGTCACCACCTAAAAATGACATTTGTTGTGAAAGGTCTTCTTTAACCTCTTAACGCTCAGCGTCCGATATATCGGACGCTGAGCGCAGTGACTTAGCGCTCAGCGTCCGATATATCGGACGCTGAGCTGATGCCGGTTCGGCTCAAGATCTGAGCTGAACCGGCATCGGGAAACACGGGGTGCCGGCTGTGACTGATAGCCGGCACCCCAGTGTAACACCCGCGATCGGAGTTGTCTCCGATCGCGGGTGCTTAACCCGTTAAATGCCGCGGTCAGCGCGACCGCGGCATCTAACATGCAGCTGAGGGTTCTTTCCCCCACAATCGCCCCCCCCCGAACCGTTTTCGGGGGGCGCCGACCGTTGCTATAGTAACTCTGGGGTCCGATCTGGACCCCAGAGTTACCTGCAAGAACTGCCAGTAAGATGGCGTCTGTGACGTCATCTTACTGGCACAGTGCCAGCCTATGCAAGTGTATAGGCTGACACTGATAATACTCTGCAATACATGAGTATTGCAGAATATTATCATGAAGAAGCAATCAGATGATTGCTTCTTCATGTCCCATGGTATAAAAGTGAAAAAGTAAAAAAAAAAGTTATTCAATAAAAAAATAAAGTCATAAATCACTAAAAATGCCCCATACAAAACATATAAAGAGACATATAACTCAAAAAAAAAGTCTAAATCATAACACAAACCCCACATATATAGTATCACCGCGTCCGTAACAACTCGTAGAATAAAAGTAAATCATTATTGAACCCCCACGATAAACGCCATAAAAAAAAACTGTTATAAACCCTCCAAAAATTATGATTTTTACCTTTTCAATCCCACAAAAAATGCTATAAAATGTGATCAAAAAACCATATGTACTGCGACATGATACTGGTGCAAAGTACAACATGTCCCGCAAAAAACAAGCCATCAACCAGCTCCGTAGCCAAAAATGTAACAATGTTATGCCACTTGGAAGACGGCAATACATAAATGATAGATTTTTCCCACATTAGGGTTTTGTTTGACAAATTTAGTAAAACGTAAGAAAATATATTCATGTCTGGTATCCCCGTAATCGTATCAACCCATAGAATAAAGATAGCATGATTATTAGTCTATACGGTGAACACCAAAAAAAAAAGAAGTAAAAAATCCAGTACAGAATTGATGCTTTTCTACTCATGTCCTCAAAAAAAGTTCCTAAATTTTCAACAATAGGTGATACAAACCCAAAAATGGTAACACTGGAAAAAGCATCTCATCCCGCAAAAAAATGGCATCACATGGCCCCAATAACGAAAAAGCGAAAATTTTATAGCCTTCAAAAGGGGCCAATGAGGAAACTAAAATCCTGGCAGCTGCAGGGCCCTCCTTCCCTTCTGCGCCTCGCTGTGCCCCCATAACACAAGTCACAGCCACATGTGGGGGGTCTTTGTACTCAGGAGAAATTGCAGAACAAATTGTATGGTGGGTTTTCTCTTTTTATCTTTTGGAAATGTGTAAATTTTAGGGCTAAATGAACGTATAAGGGAACAATATGACCATTCTAAATTTCACCTCCATTTTGATTCAATTACTATGAAGATCTCAAGGGGTTAACAATCTTTGTAAAAGCTGTTTCTGATAGCTTGAGGGGTGCAGATTTGAAAATGGGTTGGTTATATAGGGGGTTTTGATGCTAAATATGTAAAATTTCATTCAAAACTGTATTTGTCCCCAAAATAGTCAATTCTGAAAATCCGGAAAAGCGATATTCTATTTGCAAGCCGCGTGACATCAAAATAAATTATCCAAACATTTCAGAAATTATGAAAATGTAAAGTAGACAAATGGGAAATGTTATTCAGCAAGGTGGTAAATCGATCTGCCTGAAAACGCAATGATTTTGAATTTCGAAAATGGCAAATTTTTCCAAAAATTTATCATATTTTCTTTTTTTTTGTAAATAAACGCAAAACTTATCAGCCAAAAATTACCATTAAAATGAAGTACAACATGTGGGGAAAAAACAATCTCAGAATCGTTTTGATAAGTAACAGTGTTCAAAAGTTATAACCGTATAAAGAGACGCAAGTCAGAATCCAAAAAATCGGGCTGAGCCTTAAGCTACAAAATGGCTGCGTCCTTAAGGGGTTAATACCTGTGATATTTTCTTAGGGGTATTTAGACCTCGGACATTAAAGGTAGTGTCTTGTCCTGGAAATCATTGGTCTAGTGATGTGATAGACACCAAGCTAAATTCTGGCACATTACTGGGTTTGTAACAAAATAAAAACATATGAATGACAAACTTGAATTGCTTTCATAAGTACAACAAAACAGATCGCACGGATTAGACAGTTTTGGATGACCACAGTGTGTATGGGAAAGTGGGACCCAGAGTATAGGTAATATTATTATTATCATTTAGGTGACAGGAATGTGCATGTTGGTGTCGGGCTGTTCCTGGTTTATTTTGCTTGGTGACGGTCGACCATTTTAAAAGGTGGGATTTTGAGGACAACCCAGGCTCTCTGGAGGTCAGATCAAGTTTTGATCGTGCATCTTTTGCCATGTGTGGAGAAGCTGAGGTGAAAAAGAAAAATCCACCTAAATAAAATCTTCTGGTTCCTGTTAGAGGGTTAGCTGATGGCTTTCAAACTCTCCCTGGCTTCATGCCTGGTGTGTCACGGTAGCTAAGGAGTCCGAAGACTTCGTCTCTGGGGTGTCTTCCGGTTTCGGAGGTGTCTCAAGGATCTGTGGATCTGTTATATAACAATCTTTTGTGCTCTTTTCTCTGATAGTATGTTAGAAAAAAGTTTCATAGCATTGTCCTGCAGCAAGTCATATGAGAAAGGCAAATCTTTCATGCATATGTTTTTTGCCGTCTCCAATATGTAATGGAGCCATGTAAAGACCATCTACTTGTCTCGACATTCTGTGAGCTATGGGTGCATTAAAGTCTACAATGGCGGCCTGGTTGTGCTCTAGCGTCCCCCCCCCCCCCTCCTTCTTACTGACTTCACCTCCTCGTGGATGTCTGACTATTCTTGCATTACTGGAGCAAGTGCTTTCTTTAGGCCTGATTTGGACAGAGGTACCATGTCTGCTAAGTATGCCTCTGGTAGGAGTTTTGGCGCCATCTTGTGCTTCTAGTTTCTAGATTCCCTTGAATTTTCCTGTTCTCGGGGGTCTCACAGTGATCAGGCCCCTTATCCTTGTTGGATTTTCCCAAAATGGTGTTGTATGAGCCAGAGTCTGCTTTGCTCAGGCTCAGACTCAACGATACAGCAAGTAGCAGGGGCAGGCTTCACCACTAGTCTCGCCACTTTTATACTTCCAAATCTGGCTTGGCTATGCAAAGCATGTGTAGTAAAAAGAACAGATATATTAATTTATATATATAGATATATTAATCCCCTGCATACCATAGTTGAAAGTGTCACTGCTTGGAGTCACCACTAGGTGACTTTTATACTGTTAACCAGGGCAGGATTATAGGGTGAGCACACGGGTCATGCGTCCCGAGGCCCTCACCACTTTGCCCTTAACCCCCCACCAAGCAGGCTGTAAATATTAATTACAGAGGGTTGTATATTATTTAATTACTGGGGGCTGTATATTTATTGATTACTGGGTGCTGTATATGTGTTGATTACTAGGGGCTGTATATTGATTAATTACTAAGGGGGCTGTAGATTAATTACTGGGGCACTATATACATCAATGGGGACCATGATCCAGCCACAATTTGTTTGACCCTACCTATTACATGGATACTAAATATGTACAGTGTCTAGGCTACATTCTTCAGGGGGCCTCCAGTAGATTTTGTGCCCAGGGGCTCCCACCAATCTTAATCCGGCCCTGCTGTTAACTCAATAATAACAGTTCCTAAGCTCCTTCAAGTGCAGGGTGTACAAAAGCAGTTTATTTTTATCAGGAATCCTATGTTTATCAAAGGGATTTAGCTGTGTACAATAGAAGAAGAGCTCTGACTACTGTAAAGATTTTGTACATTGAGAAATTTGACCTAAAATAACACGATCACGTCTACATGGTTGCATATTTGTCCTGGGTTGACATCCAGTTCTTTCTATCTTTCCAAATCAATGACCTGAAAGTAAATGTCACCTCCTTCTAAAAAAAAGAAATCTACTTAAAAGATATGGAGTAAGGTTTTATGAGATATTTTAGACACCAGTAAAGCAATAAAATACCTTATAAACTGGGTTTACAACAACAGTACCAGCTTGGCAAGTTATTGGTGTATGTATGAGAAAATCTAGATTTGGTAACTTTACCGAAATAGAAATTTTGGTCATGGTCAGGAGAACATTTAGACTTGTGCGAAAAGTAAAGTGGTCCAAAAATAGGGAAACACCAGAATACATGGAAATTTGTGGTTTAGAACACCATCTTGTTACAAAATAATTAAATTAATTTTCGGTATGTGCATTCTAGAGAAAGGGAGATGCTCTACAGGCAGCACGGTGGCTGAGTGAGTAGCACATCTGACTTGTAGCACTGGAGTCCTGGGTTCGAATCCCACCCAGGTCAACATCTGCAAAGAGTTTGTATGTTCTCTCCATGTTTGCGTGGGTTTCCTCCGGTTTCCTCCCATACTCCAAAACATACTGTTAGGTTGTTTAGATTGTGAGCCTCATGGGGACAGGGACCAATTTGACATGCTCTGTGCAGCGCTGCGTAATCTGTGTGCGCTATATAAATAAAGAATTATTATATTATTAAAGCACATCTACCATAAATGAAGCATGATAAACCAGAGAAACTTACTCTTATTACTTATAAATCCAGGCACTGTGTCTGTGGTAATCTTTTTATATTTGTTATCTATGGCCGCCTTTCTTCTAATATCAACTTTTAAAATGATGCTCTCCGCTCACTAAGAAGTTCTGGCTCTTCTGCCTCCTAAACAGCTCCCTATTAAATATATAATAGGGAGCCGCAGGCCAGTCAATCACCCCACATCACTCCACTTTTAATCCGATTGTATCAGGTTAAAGGGGGCTTGGTGAGCCGGTTATAGGCGGGGTTAAGTGAAGCATCGGCTCAATGGCGGGAGTTGGCTCCCGCTGTTCACGAACAACAGCCGGCTCGTTCGAGAACGACACATCACTGCAGAGAATATTTCAGTTCTACAGCCTCAGGCAAGATGTCTGCTGACTCTAAAGTCAGAAGATCCAGGGTCAGAAATTAGTGGCAACTGAAATTGTGTACACCAGGACTGATGGACGACTTGGAATTATATCTGTGAAATGCGGTATCTTTGTTAATAACAGTGAATTACAGAATTTGTTATTTTATAATCCTGAGTATATTTAAGAAACTTGTCTCTGTGGGAATACCCATTTAATGCAAGGATTTAGTAGAAATATATTACAGGGTTAATAAAATGGCCTAATAGAAAGATACTCCAGGAGCAGGGAGAGATGAGCAGCACCAGCGTAGCGCCAGCGACCACGGAGGGGCACTGGTGAGCCCGCGACCCGCAATATGGATCGTGGGAGCACCCGTGACCCCTGTGACAAGACATAGTTGGGCAATGTATCTTTACCTGCAGCTTTCAGTCCTGTATCTGGTTCTGCAGCATGATACCAGAACCATGGTCCTAGTTGCAATAGAGCCAAACACAGAGGCCTTTTAAGGTAGCTTGGAGGCAACTCATCTCCGGCAAAATATGGCTCTTCTGTTTACATTTGCAAACTGGGAGGTGATTTTTTAATAGGTAAATGGGTCATATGTTACATAAAAGAGGGAATTCTAGAAAGGACATGTCATGCCCTACTTCAGGGGGGGTAAAAGTATAGTGGTGTAAAATCTGATAAGAAATTTTTAAACATAAGAAGCAGATGCAGTATATTTTGAAATAGTTTATGACTACTACTAGTTTTTGACTACTTTGGGAAATATATGTGGTGGTGTAATGTTGCATAAATGGAGAATCGGACATTTGGAGTCTTGTTTTC
Source organism: Engystomops pustulosus (assembly GCF_040894005.1). Classification (NCBI taxonomy): domain Eukaryota; kingdom Metazoa; phylum Chordata; class Amphibia; order Anura; family Leptodactylidae; genus Engystomops; species Engystomops pustulosus. The sequence goes on along the minus strand of NC_092416.1, from coordinate 55,157,015 downwards.
CTTTACAGTGTTCCCCAAATAAGATAAACATTTTTATATTTTAGGATATAGGGATATTCAAAAGGATATCCTGTTACTCCATTATTTCTGGCAAGGTTCTTGGCTAAATAGGTGTTGTATTTCCTTATCTTAGAGGCGAGGCTATGTATTTCGTGAGCACAGCTGTTAAAACCAGAAAAGTAAGTGTATTAAATGAAACCTACCACTTGAAGTGGCAGGTTTCAGAAGAAAACACCGAGCACCAGCTCAGGCTGAGCTGGTGCCGGAGCTTATTTTTGTTAGTGTTTTAAACCGCGGTATCGCGGTTTAAAACACTTTTTAAACTGTATAGCCGGCGCAGGGAGGTACGCGCTCGGCGCTTACCGAGCGCGTACCTCCCTGCGCCGGCTATACAGTTTAAAAAGCGTTTTAAACCGCGATACCGCGGTTTAAAACACTGACAAAAATAAGCTCCGGCACCAGCTCAGCCTGAGCTGGTGCTCGGTGTTTTCTTCTGAAACCTGGCACTTCAAGTGGTAGGTTTCCTTTAAGATAAATAAATCTAGTATAAGGCAAAATCTTCATACAGAATTCACCATGTTCCTTTTATAGTAGCAGATTTTTATTAAAGGAGCTCTATACCCAAAAATAAGTTACACAAGTACACAGTAGATAAGTGTATTCCATAACTTTCTGGCTGCACAAATGTTTTGGGGTTAGGACTAGCCGTACAGTAGTAGAGTCAGGACACTTCAGGATTTTAAGGATTGCTGAAGACTGTTGCCTACTAAACTGCATAGGGCACTTGTATTAAAATTGTATTTTTTCTTTTTTTCCAGTGTACCATAATGCTTAAATGCAGCAACCAAAACGGCCCAAATGTTTAATCAGCATTGTGTAGGGCATGTTAAAGGTTTTCAAGACATTTCGGGAGACATGTACTATGCCTTTCCATAGTTGTTATCGATTTTACCACCCCACAAAGCACTTTTTCTGACAACCTGCCCTGCCATTTTTACTATAGTCACCATCACAAAATCAGTGGAGACTACATCTAAAATCTCCACAAGGTCTAACCTGGGCTAGATTTCATTCAGTTGGTCAGAGCTTTTTATTTAAATCCAGTGTGCAGTAGGCTGGTGGGGGACGAGGGGATTACGACTGGTGGCAGTCTCAAGGTGCAGTTGCATGTCGGGTCTAACGCATGCGTTTAAAAACGTATTGAAACAGCCAAAAGGAGTTTTGCCTAATTAAACTGCTGTTAACACTTGTGTTTACAAAACGTTAATATTAACACTTGTGTTAACACATACATTAAAATTGTGTTAAACGCATGCATTAATGCAATGTTAACACATACGTTAACAAAGCGTTAGGGGTTGTGTTTTGTAAATGCAAATGTTATCAGCTGTTTAATTAGGCAAATCTCTCTCCAGCTGGTGCAATTTGGAAACGCATGCGTTAGATGCAACGTCTGAGTGCACCCATAATAAATTCCCCCATTGTTCTAATTTCCCAATTATTTATTAAAATATTAAACATTTTTATATTTATGCAAACAAGAACTCAATGCATCATGGGTGTGGTCATGTTACTGGTGCACCTGTTTTCTTCTTTCCATTTTATACAGTGATTGATATTCTCTGAAAAGCTGAAGAAGTGTTTTATTTTTAAGGAATCCTGGAGGGCCCTGTGGCAGGGGGAAGACAAAAAAAAACTTGTCCTGATGCTGCCTCGGCTTCCAGTACACGTCACGCTGGTCTTTGCCACTGATGACTTGAGCAGAGGTGCCCTTTAAAATGATCATGAAATCGGAAATTGGAATGGGGATGTGTTTTTTTTTTTACTATTACACCAAAACTTTCCGATTTGTTGTGGTGGCCATATTTTTTGTAATTTTGGAATCAGTGCATCTGTTTGAACAGACAAAACCACTTATTTAATAGTTTCTTACACATTGATGTCACTGTCACAACCAATGTCGTTGCCATTTTTGAGGGTAAAATAACAAAAAAAAACAAAAAACAACAGCAGGAATTTATATTAGTAAATATTACTACTCAACGTTAAGAGGATCCAAATCATGTCAGCATAATACCTATTCAAACCTTCATCAGAGCAAACCAGTATAAATCCAATCATTTATTGTAAAGCATCATTTGAAAAAAAATCTTTACTAACAAAGAAAAATATTACTTGCAATTCATCACAAAAAATCTGAATAAAATAACCCCATTAAAAAAATACATATAAAAACATCAACACAACAAACGGACAGTGTGGGTATGAGTGGAGAGGAGAATATCTATGTACAATAGTTACTGGCTTATACATAATTCATGGGCTAATATACACTCACCGGCCACTTTATTAGGTACACCTGTCCAACTGCTCGTTAACACTTAATTTCTAATCAGCCAATCACATGGTGGCAACTCAGTGCATTTAGGCATGTAGACATGGTCAAGACAATCTCCTGCAGTTCAAACCGAGCATCAGTATGGGGAAGAAAGGTGATTTGGTGCCTTTGAACGTGACATGGTTGTTGGTGCCAAAAGGGCTGGTCTGAGTATTTCAGAAACTGCTGATCTACTGGGATTTTCACGCACAACCATCTCTAGGGTTTACAGAGAATGGTCCAAAAAAGTAAAAAAAATCCAGTTTTTTGGCGGCAGTTCTGTGGGCGGAAATGCCTTATTGATGCCAGAGGTCAGAGGAGAATGAGCAGACTGGTTCGAGCTGATAGAAAGGCAACAGTGACTCAAATCGCCACCCGTTACAACCAAGGTAGGCAGAAGAGCATCTCTGAACGCACAGTACGTCAAACTTTGAGGCAGATGGGCTACAGCAGCAGAAGACCACACCGGGTGCCACTCCTTTCAGCTAAGAACAGGAAACCTAGGCTACAATTTGCACAAGCTCATCGAAATTGGACAGTAGAAGATTGGAAAAACGTTGCCTGGTCTGATGAGTCTCGATTTCTGCTACGACATTCGGATGGTAGGGTCAAAATTTGGCGTCAACAACATGAAAGCATGGATCCATCCTGCCTTGTATCAACGGTTCAGGCTGGTGGTGGTGGTGTCATGGTGTGGGGAATATTTTCTTGGCACTCTTTAGGCCCCTTGGTACCAATTGAGCATCGTTGCAACGCCACAGCCTACCTGAGTATTGTTGCTGACCATGTCCATCCCTTTATGACCACAATGTACCCAACATCTGATGGCTACTTTCAGCAGGATAATGCGCCATGTCATAAAGCTGGAATCATCTCAGACTGGTTTCTTGAACATGACAATGAGTTCACTGTACTCAAATGGCCTCCACAGTCACCAGATCTCAATCCAATAGAGCATCTTTGGGATGTGGTGGAACGGGAGATTCGCATCATGGATGTGCAGCCGACAAATCTGCGGCAACTGTGGGTTGCCATCATGTCAATATGGACCAAAATCTCTGAGGAATGCTTCCAGCACCTTGTTGAATCTATGCCACGAAGAATTGAGGCAGTTCTGAAGGCAAAAGGGGGTCCAACCCGTTACTAGCATGGTGTACCTAATAAAGTGGCCGGTGAGTGTATATCCTTATGGCACGTCCCGTATCTACTCAAACATACGGGTGGAGGTTGGTGGTGGAGTATGGCTTCAGGTGGGTATATATATATATATATATATATATATATATATATATATATATATATATATATATAAGCCTATTGAGATATCTCCAGTCATATCCACACTGTCCATTTGTTGTGTTGATGTTTTTATAGGTATCTCTTTTAATGGGGTTTTTTAAATTCAGATTTTTGGTGATGAATTTCATTTTTGGGGGTAACCTCACTCCCCCAAGGGCCAAACTAAAAGAGTAGGGGTCATTTATTAATCTGTCCAAATTGGCACCAAAATAAGTATAAAAAACCTTGTATCATATTTATCAAGTGACAGTTTTAGGGTACATTCACACAGCGGTATGCCCGCTGTGTCCTGGAGATGAGGAGGAGGCAGCCCCTCCTCCCTCCATAGAGAATAGCGGCGCACGGCTGCACACACGCCAAAAGATAGAGCATGCTCTATATTTTTGCGGTGTGCGGGCCGGATCGGCGCCGCTATTGCCGTCTATGGGGACGTACATGCGGCCGCATGCACGTCCCCGCAGACGGCCATGTGAATGTGCCCTTAGAGACTTTTGCAATTGGTACAACAAAAGGCTTAATTTTCTCCATAACTGCACCAAAACCCACCCTATTTATTGTGCAGAGGTGCAAAGTAAGATTAGCCCAGAAGTGCACAACCTAAGGGCCACATTGTCATTGAGTTATATTCGTCTTCTAGGGGCCTCACTTGCACTACCACAATACATCTGTATGGTATGAAATTTACATCTGTAATATAATAGTGAAATTCATGAATCCATCTGTTGCTTTCCCAGTCATACCAGGTTGTGCTGCCATCTAGTGGTTACAGAGGAAAATAAATTCACCACCTCCTACTGCCAATAACTTTCCACTAACCACCTCTGTGTACTCCTCTGGTCTATGTAATACCAATATACAGGTTAGGCTCCATTGTAAGGATCTGTCAGGAGGATTTTCCCTTTGAAACAGGAGAAGCTAACATTTGTAGAAGGCATTGATTGGCTGATGATCATGTTGCAGGTGTTTCCCCAGTGATGTAACTGTTCTTGCACGTAAGCTCAGTGGAGGAGGGGGATGGATGCCATAGAGTGACATCCATCCCCTATAGCAGTGGTGGCGAACCTATGGCACGGGTGCCAGAGGTGGCACTCAGAGCCCTTTCTGTGGGCACTCGGGCCAGCACACCAGACAGGTCTCTTCCTGCAGTTCCAAGCAACTTAAAAGATGCTGCTTTCAGTCATATTTTGATACTAACTTCGCTACTTGGGTCTGTAGGTAGAGGGAGAATGTGTAGGCAGTGCCGAATTATCTTTGGAGGACCTCCTGCTGGCCCCACGATTTTCTCTGTGTACAGAGGGACACTGGAAAGCAGCTAAAATGATGAAAATGTTCCATCTTTCTATTGTGTTGCTATCCTCGGGAGGCAAATATGATTGAAAGTTGTTGAACAGGGAGCAATAAGTTACTGCTTTAATTTTTGGTTGTCACCTCACGATAAATAAGGGGGGTTTGGGTTGCAGTTTGGGCACTCGGCCGCTAAAAGGTTCGCCATCACTGCCCTATAGTGTATACTGCTCCTTACAGCAGGATGATATAGTGAAGACTACTCCACTTCTGTATCCAGTGTTTCCTGTTGGACTGAACATTTACTGAGTAAAGAACAGCACTGCCATTATCAGTCTGTGTTCACTATGTTTATCAGGGGCTTCACTGGCAAATATGGAAAAGGTGTCCGAGAAATAAGATGTGAATGTAGCCTTACTCTGTAGACCTACACACCTTGGACTGTATAAATAGATGGTGTCTGGTGACTAGTTCATGCAGTAGTATTTATATATTTATTCTGATCCTTTAATGGCTGGACCATTGTACAAGCAGTGTCACCTCATAAATTGTAAGGGCTTGCAAACAGGACCCTAACTCCAGGAATTGTGACCCCCCCCCCCCCCCCTTACTCCATCCTCACAGCAAGTGCACATGACAAGGTGGGGAGTGGCCTGGGCTTGTGGAATTTGCTATGGCTTGCACCAGAATCCTTGGCCAAGGGGAAGGTAACTGCTGGACAATCACTGGCCTCAGAAGTGTCGTCACTTAGGGTGATGTCACACATGGCGTTTTTGGTCCATTTTTGGCAGTTTACCATGCATTTGGCTGCCTATAACCTGTTTATCTATTAAGATAATTGGGGAAAAACGAACCAAAAACGCCACACGTGGCGCTTTGTCTGCGCTTGCAAACGCAGACAAACTCGCGCCCACCGGGGCGGGCCTCGGCCCGATCGCATCGGCGTTTCTATGGAAACGCCTGCGATCGGGAACGAGCCGCCGGTGTTTTGGGTTAATTTAACACGAAACACCGGCGGCTCGTTCCCGATCGCAGGCGCAGACAAAGCGCCACGTGTGGCGGCGACCTTAGGGTGAAGACACATGTGGCGTTTTTAGGCCGTTTTTGGCCCGTTTTTAGTTCGTTTAAAACGAAAAAAAATGCATGCGTTTTTGACCAGTTTGAATTAAGATAATTGGTCAAACCTGCCAAAATGATGTGAAAACGCACTAACTAAAAACGGCCCAAAAACGCCACGTGTGTCTTCACCCTTAGTCTGACATGGTAATAGGCCTCACAACAGAGGCACTGGAGCTGTAGTAGGAATTACTGGTGGAACAGAAAAGGAATTGATACAATTGTTCAATTGTTTTGTTTGCTCAAATACAATGATGCTAAAAGTTGGACAGTCTTTAAATTGCGGCCTATGGAGTCTAGTAACAACCGCTTATACGATTTATAATATGCAATAAATGCAGAAGTACAAGATAATAGTTTCCAAATATTGTTTGTCCTCTAGGCCATTATGACATAGGTTCTAGGGGCGGTGAACAGGCTTGAAACGTCTCGAACTGGTTACTAATAGAGAGGATTGTTTAATTTGCTAAAAACGTGTTAGCAGCTCTCAGTTTCATGGCTCACCCTCCCTAAGTTCATGAAATTTCAACTGTCAATTTACTAGCCCATCCTATGTCCTCCTCCCATTTGTTATCTGGCAAACACCAGATAGATACCAAGCTCCAGGCTTTTCTACAGCCCCATTGACCTTGGACTTTGTATATAAGGTGGTGGCTAATGATTGGTTCAAGCAGCAGCATTTTTATAAACTAGGGGGTCACACAAGCCCTTGTGTCACCCCCTCATAGACTGTAAGCTCTTGTGTCCTCCCCTCCTCCTTATAGACTGTAAGCTCTTGTGTCACCCCTTCATCCTCATAGACTGTAAGCTCTTGCAAGCAGAGCCCTCATTCCTATTGTTCCATATGACTATAGCGTATACATTATGTCTTATTTTATTTGTATAGGTCTCATATGATTTGTAAAGCGCTGCGGCACATGATGGAGCTATAAATTATTATTATTAGACACAGACGGTGACATTACTCATAACACACCTGGCTCCCAGGTTCCCCAATTGCTGGTGTGACCTGGGAAGTTTTTACATACAACAGTCATTAATGCCCGGTTGTGATAAGCAGGCAATAATATGGAGTATTTTCAACTCAACCACGAACACCTGTTGCTGTTCTACGGCTTTAACCTAATTCCCATATGGGTGTTATGTATACAGCATAGAACAGCATCAAATCTGATGCCCATGTGATGCCGTGCTGAGACATTATTGATTACAGAGAACAAAGAAGGAGGAAAAATAAATTCCGTGCCAAGATGGTTTCTAATGGAGAAGCTGAATTGCAAGAATAAAAGTGCAGCATACATAATGGGAGCCTGGAGAATTAAACAGATGAGGGGTTCAAGGTTGGTATAAGAAGTGTCATTGTTGGAGTGCTTTTTTTAACAACTGATAGAGATTACAGTCATTTTTCAAAGTTTTATTTTTTTTATAAACTGTAAGGATAATATTCTCGGAATCTTGTCATCCTGGGAATAACCAATAAAATACAAATTGTCTCTTAATTTTATCCAGAAGGTCCTGGGAGAATTAGGCTTCCTGTGTCTCCTTAGGGCTTTCCTCTGGTTGTGCAGCCGCCTTTTCCTTCGCTTTTTGTAATCTCTCAGCTGCTGTAATTGTCATTGGATGTAACGGAAAAAATCCAGCAAGTCCTATAAGACAGTAGGGTAAAAAAAAAAAAAAAAGTTGTATTCAACACACAAATATAAAATGGGATTAAGTAGAGCTCTCCTATTTTCCTATATCCCCTCCCATTTGCCCTATGGAGACTGCTGTTTGGGCTACATGCACATGCTGTGCCATGATATGACCACACAATGTGCAGCCAGATCATGGTCGCCATTCTAGTCAATGCAGGCCAGATACCGTACAAAGAGCACATTGTACCTCACCACACTGTGTCCGAGCTGGACAGCTACAAAAGATCAGGCAGGAATAGGTTCTGCTCTTTTTGTGGTGCGGCTCAGCTTCCTATGGAGAGGGGTAACCAATTTGTAACTCACGGCACAGCAATGTGCATGTAGCCTTACTAGGACAACAGGAACTCTGTGCATCATATATGCATGTATCATTAGGATACATCTCTGGCACTGTGGCCAGGACACTGCAAAGTTGGCCGTCCACAGTCATCTGAACCAGCCTTGAAAGGGGAGGGCACATTTCAAAACTAAATGGCCTTCTGATCCTGGATACCTTCTCACATTTTCCAGGCCCTCCCTCAGGCTCTCCTGTTGTTGGCAGTCGAGGCAAGTCATGACAGCGGAAGAGAGCAGTGCAGTGCTGACATCTGAGAGAGAAGAGCTTGTGTGAGGAAGAGGGTACCTGAGTGAAGATACCCACCCCCCCCCCCCCCCCAAGGTTGCAGAAGCTTATTACACCTGCATTGCAAATCTGCCTCTCTGCCTTTTCTAAGCATTTGCATTGCAATAGAATTGTGTGTTACAACTTACCTTGCACCCTGCAAAATCCTGGGGTAGCCCCAGGGGCTGGACTTGTTTTTTGAAATGCATCTAAACCAAACATGTGACTTGTCTGTTACTAATTCCTCAGATCTTAGTCCTCAACTTTGTGCTCCTGTACAGCTCCTGCTCCTTCTCAGAGGTCACAGCCTGGTGAGATGACATTACTGGGAGAGGGACATAGCTGTACAGGAGCACAAACATGGAGGCCAGCCTGCAGCTCAGACAAGTCACATGTTGTTTTTTGAAATGCATCCAAACCAAAGTCCAGCCCCTGTGACTAGCCAAGGATTTTGTCAGGGTGCAAGGTAAGTTATAACTTACAGTTATATTGTAATGCAAATTGTCAAGGAAATATTATTCTTGAATGTGTAAGATTTGTTGAACTATTGGGCAATTACAAACTTGGTTGAAATATGTGGCATCCATTGAAGCGTCCAGGCCTCTTTTACAACATCCTGGAGATCCTTACAACCTGATAAACTCTGACCTGCAGAATGTTCTGTGGTCACCTCAAAAGCCATATGGTCACCTCTCCTCTGCACCTACCCCCACCCCTGAATCTAGGGATTTGGAAACAAAGAACTGTTTAAATATTCCTGGACTCTCCCCCCTCATTAACACTTTGCCCAATCCTGAATGACCCTCTGGACTAATTAATGAATGGGAGGTTCTGAAATCTGAACCAAACTGAGAAGTTATAAAACAATATGAAATCCAGGAATTGGAGTTCACATTTTGGGGGTTGCTTGACAAGCTGAGTGTGTTCCTTATTTCTCCCACCTCTAGGGAATCAAGATTTACTTTAAGTTTGTAAGTTTCTGTTATTTTTCTCCCTTTTTATTTTATAACTGTTTTGCTATGTTGTGTGTCATTTTATTTTGTAATTCTTTTGTTTTTAATATCTTTTTATGCACTGATCAACTTTTTGTAATTAAAGATTTTCACTTTAATTTTGGTCCCTGTATGCTCTGCGAACTCATAGCCTTGTGAAGTGTGGTTAGCTGTGTGACTGCTAGAGTGCTGAGTGTGCATGTCTAGTGGTGTGACAAGGTGACTGCCTGAGAAGCAAGAGTTGTTGTAGAGTGGGATACTTGTTGGTCCCAGTATAAATGCAATAAGTGGTGGCAGCGGGTCAGGTGCTGGAGCTGTATGAGGTGTTATTTATGCTCAATTTGTGTCCTGAGTGAAAGGTGAGCCAAGTTTGAGTAGGCTAAATTAACCCGTACAGTTGCACCCCACGTCACGTGACGAGGCGGCGGCGTCCTCGCCGTGACACAAATACTTAGAAAAGGCAGAGAGGCATGTTTGCACTGCAGGTGTCATGGGCTTCCCTTTAAGCTGTTTAGGATGAACTAGTAAAAAAACAAACCCAGTGACACTTCCCTGGCTTGATCACCAGAGGGAGCTAGCAAACACAGAAGAAAGGAACTCTGATTACCTCTGCAAAAAAGTATGAATATATTAAAAATGATAGCGGCACAAACGAAAATTTTTGCTGTACTAACGTAGCACTAATGTTTGACACCAGTTTTGTTTGGGGGGGGGGGGCTGGTTGAACTTTTGAACTGTAATTTTTATATTATATTCAAAACAAAAGCAGCTCAAACAAAAATTTGAACAGCACAAACCAGCACAAATGTAGCAGAATTGTTTGGTCCCAGTTTTGTTTGATTTGGGCAATGTGGGGGGGGGCTTGTTGACCTCTGGAAACTTTCAGGGCGCATTCACACGTTGCGTTTTGTTTGCGTTTTCATCGCGTTTGAAACGCATATACAACAGCTGTGTGAGGCAATTTACCTAATTACATTACTGTTTACATTTGTAAATGCAATGTTGACGCATGTGTTAACAAAAACGCAGGTCAAAACGCAACGTGTGAACGCGCCCTCATTAAAATCTTAAAAACGATAGTGGCACAAACCAGCACAATCGTAGCACAAACATTTGACACCAATTTTGTTTGATTTGAACAAGGTGAGGGGCCAACTTCACTCAGGTGAAGAAGGTGGGTCTAATGCATGTAAGAAAGGAGGAGGGATCCATTTAGTTTTCAAATGCCACCCCCCTCTCTCCCACTCAAAAATTAGATAAAATCAGCTTTGGAATTAATTATAATAATAATTATTTATATTTGCTCACAGATTACGCAGCTCTGCACAAAGCTTGCCAAATTAGCCCCTGTCCCCATGGGGCTCACAATCTAATCAACCTACCAGTATGGTTTTGGAGTGTAGGAGGAAACCAGAGAACCTGGAGGAAACCCACATAAACACAAAGAGAACATACAAACTCTTTGCAGATGTTGACCTGAGTGGGACTAGAACCCAGGACCCCAGCGCTGCAAGGCAGAAGTGCTACCCAATCAGCCACCGTGCTGCCCGTATTATTATGTAATGGCCTTTTGGAACCTGTCAATTCCGAGAAGGGGGGTTCTTGGGCAAAGTTCAGGGATAGAAATGTACATTTCCCAATTCAGTGCCTTATGAACCAAATTCTGAGGACTTTGCTCGCAATGCTCCTTTCTAGACTCTTAAAAGTCTTAGTAATTACCGAATAACTTGGCCACTGGTTTGGTAATATGGGCTCCACAAGCAATCCAATATTTGATCCGCTCGATATTGAGACTGACAAGCTTCTCATTATAGACATTAGGCAATGGGTCATATGTGCCGAGCTTATCCAAGTGCTTTCCATCCCGGGCCCGCTTGTTATGGGCAGCGACAATGCGATAAAAGGGTCTATTGCAACAGCCGCCTAAAGCCATTCTGATCACCACGTAACCTCCATGATAACGCTTCAGGACCTGAGGTGCTGAAAAAGAAAAGATATTATACAAGTGTATTAATATAGTAAGATGGCCTTTAGTGTCATTTGTGTGAAGGTCAATCATTGGTCAAGTAGTGACCTGCTGAGGCTGCCATGGCCGTCATAGAACAATCTGTACTAGACTGTCGTAGTGAGGATCTAATGCAGATGCGCAATAATGACAATAAACTGAAATAAAGTGGTACTGCAGTATATCAGGACCCTAGGGCTCAAATACGTTAATTAAAAAAAAAAGTTTAAAGTTCTTAAAAGCGCAAAATTAAAAAAACAAAACCTTTAAACATAAAAGTTCAACCATCCCCATTCCCTTGAATGCAAATGAAAATAAGACATGTTAGGTAAAGCCACATCCCCAAATACTACCTCAAATTAATTCTCCCCTATGGTGTACCTCATAAAAGAAAAAAAAACATCTGAATCACTGCTTTGTCACCCTTAAAAATATTTACTACAAAGAAAGTTATTAAAAGGTCACATTTTACCCAAATTAGTATAAATGAATACGTCAGCATAAAAAATGCACAGTGACATATGAAAATCTAATTGGTGTCAATTGTGGAGATACAGATTTTTTTAAAATAGTTAATCATTTTAAGTATTAAATCATAATAAAAACTAATAGAATGCAGCATTTCTGTGATTGCACTGACCCTCAGGGTGCAGTCACACGTCGCGTTTAATGCATGCATTTAAAAACGCATTGCAACAGCTGGAGAGATTTGCCTAATTTAACACCTGTTAACACTTGCGTTTACAAAACACAAATGTTAACACTTTAGCACATGAGTTAACATTGCATTAACAAACTCATGCACTACTGCGATGTTAACACGTGTTGACAATGCATCAACGGTTGCAACGTGTGACCGCACCCCAAAAATAAAGGGGCAGTATGATTTATATCAATTCAGGGGCATCCTCCCATCCTAGCCCCTAGGGGCAGCTCAGTAGCCATATTTAACCCCTTGCTTCCCTATTTCTGACACCATTGCTCATCAACACATAGTGATTTCAGAATGACTCATAGACAATACTCACTTATATGCACCATTGTGGCCAGGTGACAATGTCAGGACGCGTAGTATACAGACACAGGACTCCCGGTACTACCAGCACTACCTCACTGATCTCATACAAAACTAGCTGCCCTTCACTCTACAGCCATGTAGGAGCTCAGGGCGCCGCCATTAACAGGAAGTTTATCATTTTCACCCGGAAATAATAATTCTGCCAGTAGTTCACGGCCATAATTACTTGTAATACACATCTGTTCCTGTAGAGGGCGCGCGGACATCTCGCATCGGAACGTTCTGTGACATTGACAGACCAAGGAATGCCCCACTTCCGGGTGCCTTGTTGAGTGCACCGGAAGTGGGGCATTGTCGCCGGCTGTGGAATGTGTCCGGCTAGTAGTGGTGCTATTGCGGAGTACAAACATGGCGGTGTGAGTGCGCAGCTCTTGTTGCTGGGACACTACGCCCTCGGATACACCGGCAGCTACGAGTTGGTGCTGTAGGCCGCGCTTTTAATGGTGAGTGGTGATTTGTAGTGACAGGTGTTTTCAGAGGAGGGGAGAGAAGGCAGGGCACGCCCCCTGGTGGGTGCAGGGTGGGCAGTCCTGAGCTGTCAGATGAGTGCCCTGTGCCAGGCAGGTGGCCTGCAGTGGTGGGGTTACCCGGGCATCACATCACAGGGACAGGGCGGCTCTACTTTCACTTTTATTATTGTTGTCCCCTCCTTACATGTCTTATACCAGGATCACCTATAGCAACTAGATCCCAGCGCCTGTCATTGGTTGTTATGGGTGACTGCTAAGCCACATGTACTAAGATATAACAGGGTTGTTACACACATCCCCCACCAAACCTGCCATAATATTTAATATGGAGGTGGTTGTTTTTATATTGACACCATAAGTTTCAGATCTTATGTTATTCGTACACAATCAGGACAGTTTTTAGCCTCCAGATCCAAACCAGAAAGTTTCCGTTCACTGACAGCAAGCAGAGATCTTGAAAATGAATCTTAGAACATAGCACATAGTCACATCCCCAAGTGCATAGTGTGCACAGAGGATTTCCACACATTCCTGTGCTTTGTATCATCCCAGCGACTGGCAGTGCCTGCACACTCATACCAGTCCATGTGTCATAGGATTTTTCTATAATAATAATAATAAAAAATCTTCCTCCATGTCCTATTTCCCACTGTTTGGATTCACAGTCTGTTTTTATTTCTCCTTCGGTATATGCTGAGGACATTCATTGTTTTGGTTCTTTAAGAGATATATCTACGGTGCCGCTGGACTTTGTTATGGGTCCTGCAAGACCACTATAGAAGAGAAAGGGGTGGGGGACATGTCTTAAAACCTAACTTTTAATACTTGATTTAAAATGCATGTAAGACCAATGTAAAACAAATGTCAAAACTGCCACAGTACATTACAATGTTCATAAGACCATGTCAATGTGGTGAATATCCACAAGGTATGACAGGTACAATCTTATCGGTCTAAAGGAAACAGAAGGCCCATAAGACCATGTCAACACGATATAGTATTCACAGAATATGAGAAGCAAATGGATGTGATCCTACCGGTCTGAAGAGCTCATTTGGAACCAGGAATAAAGCCAAGTACCCAGGTCAGGATAGTGATGAGTGCACTGCCCCTAGTATACCCAATAGGTGACTCCCGCCCTGACAAGGGCCGTTCCAGAACTGACCCCAGGTGAGACTAATATACCCCAATCGCTACACTACATTGGACAGTGGTCCACTTAGAGTACTAAGGTATGTACTAGTCAAAATGTGTAGCACCCGAACAAGGGCTGGATATGGCCCCATTGCTCCACCCTTCAGCCTTACTCACCAATCAGCAATAGCCTTAGAGATTGATCACTACCAACCCACTACCAAGCATTATTACTTGTAGTGTTGAGCCAATTGTAGAGCGCAATACAGAAAAACATACAAAAACATACACTTGTAAATTTGGCAGTTGATTTTTTCCACATTAGCGCTCAAAATCTGCTGCAGATTACAGTATCTTCATGTGATGCAAAAACTTCTGCATAGAAATTCACATGAACGACATGAAATTGAGATTCACAACTTGTTTTCTACTGTGGTTATTTGGCAGAGGAGAAATCCCTGGAATCCACTGCAGAATCCGGATGACAATGTATTTTCATTGACATATAACACAAATATCATTCCAAATTTAACTGCAGGGGGGCGCTACTGTGGATGATTAATGAACAGTAGACCGTGCGAAGGCTGGATTTCACACATCAGTCACACAGACAGGACTCATCATAGTGATATATGATACAAGGAGTCTCTTCTTTCGTGCTGAACAGCAGAGACAAACCTTAAAGAAGCTGTCTAATTTCAGCATATAATAGAAATTGTTTGTATAGTAAAAAAAATATATAATTTTCCCATATACTTTCTGTATTTGTTCCTCAGGGTTTTCTAGATCTCTGCTTGCTGTCATTCAACAGGAAGTTTCATTGTTTACTTCCTGTGAATAAAAAAACTGTCCCTGGTCATCTGATGTCACACAAGTGTAATTACTCGTTATATCACAGGGTAATCAAAGCTGTGTGTTATGACGAGACGTGCGCCTGTGTGACATCACATGACCAGAGACAGATTTTTATCCAGTGGAAGTGAACCTAAAAGCTTCCCATAGAATAATGGTAAACTGAGATCTAGAAAATCACGAGAAATTGATACAGAAATTATATTGGAAAAATGTGTACACAAAAAATATCAATTATTTGCTGAAAGTGGACAAACCCTTTAATCACGATTACAGTGGACTCCTTTGTTTCATATATAAGATGCACAGAGTCCTGTCCTTTTGGTCCATAAAATCGACAGCACACAGCCCACTTTTACTGGACTGACTACAGTCTTGCATCAATGGGACATAGTTGGTCCTGGATTAACAAACCTTCTGAACCTTTCCATGGTCATAGAAAATGAAATAATCACCCTTAAAGGGAGCCTGTCACATAAGTCCCAACCTTGGACTTACCACACACTGCTCTGTAGATTTGGGTGCCTAAACCAACTACAGGTCCTTATCAACCTATGGTTTAGGGGAACAAATCGACCTTTTTGAAGTTTGTATAGGTGAAAAAATGAAACATTTACACTTTCAGGATGTGAGTCAGGTGAGGCACATTGGCCCATCGATCCATAAGGAGCTGTGGGTGGTTTAGTGTCCCAAATTGCCATGACAGGTTCCATTTAAAGATGCAATGAAACTATTCAGGAGCAGCAGAAGGCGCATGTCTGGGCTGCACCGTTTATCTCTATGGAGTTGGCGGAGCTCGGCATTCTACATCAGCTTCATAGAAATTAATGGAGCAGCACGGACATGGGCGTCCTGCTGCCCTGCTTATCTCTGAGCTACAAGGGGTCCCACAGAGGTACCTCGGACCCCATCAGACCCCCCTTTCTTGTTATCTGTGGGGTCTCATTACTTGTTTTATGGGAAAACCCCTTTAAACCTAAAGAACATTGACCGGTATTGTCCAATGTGTTGTTCTGGTTGTGCCCTTCACCACCATGTAGTTATATTACTTATCCAGACTCAGGAAGGGCAGATCCTTGTATTTATCCATTAATCCCCAAACTCCCTGTCACCTCAAGGAATAACTGTAGGTATTAGTGGTGTTAGGGTACAGGAAATCTGGAGTTTATCCCCATTCTCAGTGTCTGGTACGTGCTGGTATCCTGTGCTTTGTGCTCCGTGTCTTGTATTGTGTTGCCTTTGACGTCTTGCAGGTCATTAATTGCTCTTGAGATGAATTATTCATTTCACAGTGTCACGAAGTAGCAGCAGTCATAGTACGTTGTTTACTGCCCTACATCGGTTCTAGGCCGCGTGTTGTATGGCTCTATGTAATGGTAACAGCAGTAAGGAGGTTTATAGCCAGGTATGACGTTCGAAAGACCAAAAGATATGAAGAAATATATAATTTTGAAATTGTATTTTATTGTATTTTCTATCATTGCACAGAAATTGTCTCTGCCTCCTCCCCATGCTCCGGCTGTACAGGAGATGTCTGTGCATGTGATAGGAATCTGAGCAGACATAAAGATTTGCTCGAATAGTCAGGACTGAGTTTATGGTCAAATGTTGCATTTTTGTTAATAACATTGAATTAGAGAATATTTATTGTCATTCCACCATATTTAAGAATTTTGTCTTTGTGGGAATACCCCTATAAATCTGCCACCATGATGAAGGTTTGCTAACCAAGCACAGTGACATGCAGGTGTGTGTCCCCTGTGACAGGATCTACTTTTCTATTAGCTTCTTATGCCCTTGTTTCTAAGAATAAAAGGCTTTACAAATTATGCAAATTAGCCTTAGGTGCTCCATCAAAACCTATGGAGCCTGGAGACCCTCAGGCTTCTTTGCATAATTTTAAAATCCTTCTTTTGTGAATAAGAAGCTAAAAGAAGAACGGATCCTGCCAGAGGGGGCACACATCAGTATGTCAGTGTGCTTGGTTTACAATCTGTGATCCTGGTGTTAGATGTCCTTTAAGCAATTGGTAATATTTGACCCTGGTGACTATGTGGATCTTACTTCAGGATGAAAGCAGGCATGGTTTTCTTCTGGTGGGCAATCACTTTACATTCTGTGTCTCCTCCTCCCACTAACCCAAGTTTTTTCCTTTTTTTTTTTAGGTGTCTACTATGAGCACATGATTGGAGGAGCCCCCTGCAGTAGCCATGTTAGAGGGGTTGGTAGCCTGGGTTTTGAACACCTACCTGGGCAAATATGTCAACAACCTAAATACAGACCAGCTGTCTGTTGCACTGCTGAAAGGTAAAGAACACTTATGCAGCATATTACATTTCCATTACAAAGCCTCCTACTACACGAACGTTATCTTGGGCCGTGGGCTATTAGTTGTTTCTATGGGTAGCGCATATCCCCATGTATTTCTGTGGGCACATATAGACACAGCCAATGATTTCCACAGCCCTATATGAGCCAACTTCCCAGCCTTCAAAATTCAGAGCAGGTTCTATTCCTGCCTGTGTTTGTGGCTTGCACGTTTCTTTACACTGTCATCAGCACATGACCTCACACCATTGACAAATGAGCCACAAAGAACAGACCAATCTTCATTAGAGGTGGTAACCCTACCCGTTCTTTTAAGATGCATAACGTGGCATCTTCTTCTACTTGTGACGGTGCATACACTGCTGTCTTTTTGATTGGTTGCAGCTATCCAGGAATCTCAGACCCCGTCCTTAGGCTGTGTTAAGACTTAAGGATTTATTAGTATAGGATATAATCTCTGCTGACCTTATCAGGCTGTGCATGGACTAACACATTTGCTTTAACGCTGTAGATCTTTTTTGTGTTTGTGTTTTAGTTTTTTACTCCCCGTCTTCCCTAAAAAACCAGAACATTTTTATTTTTCTGAATGAGGCTTGTTTCGTGCTCAATAAATTGTACTTGCTTGTACTTGGGGGTATGGTCGGTTATATTCCAATACTATTATAGTGACATTACTAATACACTTCTAGGAGTAATAGCAGAGGAACGGCACAAGGTAGTCATGAGAAAAGAGGCTTCTGCATTGTTATCTCTTGAGTCATATGAGTGGACAGACATTTCAGGAGAGGTGACATGGCTCTCTTTAAGGCTAAGTATAGATGGATTTTTTTTACACGTTGTAGTTCTCCCGGTGGTTGGGTTCATTTCCTCTGGATACTCTGGTTTGCTTGCACACTCCAAAGACATAATGATAGGAAAGTTAGATTGTGAGCCCGATTGGCACAGTAAGTACTGACAATGTCTAATAGTGGTGCAGAATATGTTGGATCTATATATGCCAGTGACACAAAGAAATAAGAATCTAATGGGAAACTATTAAACAATAGGAATCCTGGATGTAGGGGTAACCTGATGGATTTACCTATGTAATGTAGGGAAAGGTTCCAGTATTTTTTGAGGCTCATTGGAATGTATACAGCACATGGAAGTGTGAGGATGGAGCTGCTGGAAAGTGAGGTCATAACTAAGCAACACAACATTAGTCTTGCTAGTTTTGCTTTTTGATATGCTCAGCATACACGACAGGAAAGCTCCCGACGTATATGCTGAACTAATACATAGACATAAACTGGCAGGTGGGGGGCACCTGTTTTACCTCAGTATACATTGGATCCTGCAGGATAAACCAGATAGAAAGGCTTATTGCATCCCTCTCCCGACCTCCGCAGACCATACACTCAGCGAGATCCATAGTAGTGATGAGCGGTTTCAAACTTTAGGTTCTGTGTCCTCGTTGGCAGATCCTCCAAACCTGGTTATGTTGCTTGATGTGCTACAGAGTAGCCAATCAGGCAGCTTTAGGGCCCGGGACACACCTGACCAATCACTACGACAGCGTAAACCTGTCTGGTTGGGCGCTCTGCAGCCCATCAAGAAAGATGTCCGGATTAGGCTGGGTTCCCACCACATTATATGCCATACACTGTAAGGACACGTCAGGAGGATTCCAACATGTCCTTAAAACCTATGGCATAGACGTATCCAAGTGTATGCCAATGCAGTAGGATATGTCGCCCGAGGAGGAGTGAACGTGGGCAGCAGTCGGCGGCTGTCCTAATGTGAACAGTGACATCACCATGTCCTCCCTCCTGGCAAGCGACGTATGTTCTCGGCAGGGCTGTGGGAAGAGAAGCTACGTCTTTCCATCCTGTGTTTTTATATGCCACTATTTATCATTGTATACGCTAAATGTCGGGTGCTTTCCTGACGTATACACTTGGTGTATACAAATAACGTCATGTGAACGCAGTCCACAGTGATGTAACTGTCCATGTAAGGACAGTGACCTGAAGGGGGAAACTCCGTGAATAAAGTCAGCAGCCAATCACTGGCTGTTGCTGATGTTCACTGCCATCACCCGCTTTCAGGTGGGAGGAGCCTAACCAGATGATTTTTTCCATTGTTTGAGCATGTAAAATGCGTTACATCCTAGCCTTCTGTTCCGGGTATGTTGGGAATCTGAAAGAAGTGTAAGAATGGATGAGACTATCTAATCCTCAGTCTATGTGAGTTGTGCCCAGGTTATTTTTGGAGACTGGTTTTATTAAAGGGACTTGATTTTAATTATTAGTTTTCTTAATTACATGTATATGAGGTTTTCTAAAATCGTAATCTAATATTAGATATAAAGGGGTTGTCCCACAATCACATGTAGTATTGTCTAAACGTTACTCGAGGGCTCCCGGGGGTCTTGCCACCCCTTATCAATGATACATGGTGTTCTATCTTACCAGTGTGTTATTTGTTGGAAAATCCCTGTGTATTTTATTATGTACGGGCCTGATGTGGCCAGGGATAGAAGCGGTCCAGTACAATGATAGAAATATACTGGAATATAACAGGGTGCACCCTGCTGTATTACTAAGGTCTTGTATGAACCTGCCTGTCGCCATAGAACTAGAAGCATGTGATTTATCTGTCAGACAAGGTAGCAGCATGTACCCGCTGTGTTCTGGATGCATCACATTACTGGGTTAACCCTGTCTGGTGCTGAGTCATGTATGAAGCGGAGGGGAATAATGCGGACACATTTTTAGATCAGTTACATAACATTTCTATTAATATTTTTGTAGGTGCGGTGGAACTGGAGAACCTGCCCTTAAAAAAAGATGCCTTGAAAGAACTGGAATTACCTTTTGAAGTAAAAGCAGGTAAGAGATGAAAAGGGAAAGATGTTAAAGTGATTTTCCAGGTCCTGTCTGGCTTAGAATACAGCCATAACCAAAGCTAGGATTTTGGTGTAGGCTATACTAAATGGAGGTGGAAAGAGGGGGGAGAATTGCAATTTTCTGGCTCTGCACCAGGAATTGCAACTTTTTCTTGCTTTCTATGCCAGAAAACTGAATTGGAAGACATTGATGGGGAATATCTCATCAATATGCAATCTGTGTGGGTGGCACCCCACTTATCCGATGTTAACGCAGCCCAGTGGCTTAGTGGTTAGCATTACAGCCTTGCAGCGCTGGGGACCTGCGTCCAAGTCCCAAGGTTAACATCAGCAAAGAGTTTGTATGTTCTCTTCGTGCTTGCGTGGGTTTCCACCATGTCCTCCAGTTTCCTCCCATACTCCAAAACATACTGGTAGGTTGATTAGATTGTGAGCCCCGTGGGGACAGGGACTGATTTGGCAAGCTCTGTGCAGCGCTGCGTAATCTGTGTGCGCTATATAATATTAAGGAATTAATTAAAATAAAGGAATTAATTAAAAATAAGACAATTAAGACAAGTATTATGCTGGTCCTAGTTGTAAAAGTTGGCTAAGTTTATGCCAGAAGACTGCACCATATTTCTGTGACATTTGCATAATTTTTGGCACACAACCTTCTTTTACCCATCTTTTAGATGCCCCATTGCCCCATTTTGATGGAAAATTCGACATATAATTACAGAATACATAGAAGTGACCGATGAGTGACCAGAAACAATCTGATACGGCTAGGTCTTCGATTCCCACAATGGCATGGTGTTGGGTCACATATACCTAACACAGTTTAAAAACGAAATAAGTACAGTGGGGGAGATTTATAATTGCTTCTATGACCATTTTCTGGTGTAGAAGCAGTGAAATAAGCCAAAATTTCTTGCACACTGCAATTATTATAGTGACTACCCAACTTCCACGCCATGTGGTCTTGAAGGGGCATGGCTGTTATTGTTGTGGGCTGGCATGGAGAGCTCCTGCCCGGTGCCTGCGCACTTTAGGACCTGCCGTAGTTTTGTCTGCACCATAGTACAGCTGTCGTATACACTAAGCGGTCTAAGCCTCATGTTGCATCAGCCGTGGGGGCGGAGCTGTGTCATACGCTGGCGCACGTAGCGCCTTCATATAATAAATCTTCCCCACGTACGTGACACTGGACATGCACTTAGATTACTAAAATCTATATCCTATTTTTTAAATGATTTCATTGCTTTGTTACTAGGTTTCATTGGAAAGATAAGAATTCAGATCCCCTTTTATCGTCCACATTTGGATCCTTGGGTCATTTCAATCTCCAAGCTCCATCTAGTCGGATCAGCTGAGAAGCAAGAAGATTTTGATGAGCTGAAGGAAAAGTTATTAGAGAGCGCACATAAGAAAGCTCTGCTGAAAGCGCTGGAGGAAAAATGGAAGGTGGGTCAGGAGTGATAAGTGTTTCCCGGGTTTTGCGGTTTTTGAATATGTGCACAATAAACAGGAACAGTTATATATGAACTTACCAGTGATGCCGCATGGGTCATTTTTGATACACAGATACAGGCTGTGTGATTTGCGCACTTTGGTTTCTACGCTACATTACACCCTTTTATTTCGGAGAGCCAGGACCCATGTGATGTTGGTTTATGTAGAATGCAGCAGGACATCCAGCCTTGTGAAGGAGTTACTCTTACTGTGCCGCAACTTTGTCGTGGGATGGGTTGTATAAATGTTATATAGAAAGTTGCTTTGTTTTCCATTTAGGAACTCATGTACAAAAGAATCAGTGCAAAGTTGTTCAGGTGTTTAGGCTGCAGGTGTATGAAAACATTCAAATAAGTCCACTCTACTAGGTCCTTTGTCCCCGTACAGTTTGCCCATTTTTGGAAATTAGGTGAGTTTGTATGTTCTACTATCTTGTGGGTCACATAGGAGGGGGGGGGGGAACAAGCAGTCATAGCCATAAAAGCTATCTATGCTGAATTCCACCCCCAATTCTCACCATTTATGTTGGCCATAACACAATATGCACCTATTGAAAAAATTAAGCCAATCTTAAAAATATCAGTAGAAAATAAATTTAAACTTTATTGAAATCATGTACACAGACAAAATACAAAAAGAATATTAAAAAGAATAAATATGCAGTTTCACATAGGAGTGGTAGTGGGATCCATTACATTTTCCATGGGTAATTCAGTACAGGGGACAGGGGTAGATGTTACACATATCAAGTTCTATAATTATATGGCCACCACACTGTATTATATTTGTATGTATCTCGCAGGGAATCTATCCTGCTTGAGGGATGGTGGGAGACCTAATAAAGTGCAATGATGGACTATTCAGACCATCAAAAAAATTCTATAAAGTGCTAGTGCATTGGACGTCACATCATATTCTTAAATATAACATTAATGTTTCTGCTCAGCCCCAAAATAACATCACTTACCCCTGTTGGAGTACCCCTAGTGCACCACGGATCAAAATGCTCCCCGACGCGCGTTTCGGCACTAGCCTTCGTCTGGGGGAGTTTGTATGTTCTCTCCGTGTTTGTGTGTCCTCCAGGTCCTCCGTTTTCCTCCCACACTCCAAAACATACTGGAAGGTTGATAAGATTGTGAGCCCCATTGGGGAAAGGGATTGATTTGTCAAACTCTGTGCAGTAATCTGTGTGCGCTATATAAATAAAGGAACTATTATTAGGTGGTGCACAGATGTTAAGGATCATATAAATCCAATTGGCTTTGCTTAGCTATGAGATTTCTTACATTGTCCTCTAGTAATCCTTTCTGACCATACATGTTTTTTTTTCTCTTTACTGTAATATAGAGCGAACAGGAACAGAAGGGAGAATCCTACTGGTATTCTGTCACTGCTTCTATTGTGACCAGAATTGTGGACAACATTGAAGTAAGTAAAGTAAAATACATCTATTTGGAGATAGATTTCATGTACTAGTAGATGTCTCTGGAGAAGAAGGTTGAGAAGCTTAATGATTGAGAGGCATAAATACAGGCACAGGCATGGTTCTTAGAGGGAATCCTTCATCGCTTTTGATGGGCATATGCTGCACCACATAAGATGTAGACAGTACTAGTTATGGGCCCTGGAGATCTGGGTAACCATAACTTCATATGTAAGTATCCACAGGACTGCAAGAAGTGAATAATCTCTGCAAGTGCTATGGCCATGTCTTTTAGACTGAAGATTTTCCTGCTGTTTGCATTGAAATGTTCTGCAGCCCCTCTCCTTTGCTCTGAGTTACTGCTGTAAGTATCCAACCAAAATCTACTCCTATCAGAGTGGAAGGGCTGTGGAGCAACACAGAGAGACATACCCAGAGCCCTTGCATGAGCTGCAGACGTAGATAATAATTTTACTTTTCCCAGTCCTGCTGCTACTAATGACATACTAGGTCTGATTACAAAGCTCTCTAGGACTGCTACCAAACACTGTTTGCAGCCTTTATTCCAGTAGCCACCGCTGTAGGGGGCTAAGGCACTGCATTTGAATGTATAAACAGTAGCCCTGAATGGTTAAATGAGCATCATGAAATGAACAGTTTTAACCTTTTTGGCTTCATGTGATATGGACAACATGAGCTTCATGTGTAGAGATGTTGTCATTCCAATAATGTGTGCTTTCCTTTCTACCACTACAGCTGAAAATTCAAGATGTCCACTTAAGATTTGAAGATGGCATTACCTATCCTTCCCATCCATTTGCCTTTGGGATCTGCATAAAAAATGTGTCGGTGCAAAATGCCAGCCAAGAGCCAGTAAGGAAATATATGTCGGGATTGGTTTCATATTGTGGAAAAGTTTCAGTGGTGATTCACAACCATTTAGTTACAAGATAGAGATAATACCATGATAATAACATGCATGCTATTGCCTAGACATTGGCCACTTTACACATTTTATCTAATGAATGAAGTTCATATGGTTAGAATGTGCTTTATAGTAGGTAGGCTAGACTCTTGGGTCCTCACTGGTCTTATGAATGGGCCACATTGGGGGATTATCAGATTTTTTTTTGCCCTCAACCATCTAACTGTGCAGACAATTGCAGCTTGACCCATTCATTTTGATAGGACGGTGCTGCACACCAGGTGCAACCAGAAAAGGGGGAAAACAGTAACCACTAACAGTCGTGATGCTCCACAGTGTCTCTTCCGTACCATAGACCAGTGTTGTGATCTCCGTTCCTCACGTGGCTTGTGTATACCTCAGTCCCATTACCAAGGCCATTTTTCTATGTATGGTAATTCGCTTTGTAGATAATAAAGAGACTGAAGCTCTATTCAGTGTACTGATCTCCAAATTCCTTTTAATGTACTACCTATACCAGTGTCACATTTCAGTAAGATCTATGGAGATTGCACAGTTGTAACCTTCATATTATGTTACCGTTTGCAGGGTCATCTATGAGCACATGGCTATGTAGTGTATGTGATGTGTTTCTCCATGTAACTACTTCTTATTCTGCAGGTGGATAGATTAATAAGAAATAAACAACTGGAAGTAGAAGATTTTAGCATTTACTGGGATGTTAACAGCACTTTACTAGGTGATCTACCTCCTGGGGAGCTACAGGTAAAAAAAGGCAAAAGTGGATACACAATGTGATTGTTCATTGTATACAGAATTCCAGGAAATGGTTCTTTATGAATATACAGAAATGTCTTTTTCCGTTATATAACAATGTCTCCCTTGTTCAGGATGCAATGGACAAAAGTATGGAGAGTCGGGAGCACCAGTATATCCTGGAGCCCGTGTGCACCTCCGCACTACTGAAAAGGAACTGCTCCAAAGAACCTTTACGCTCCAGACAGCAGCCGCGAATAGAGTGTGACATATGTTTAAAGACAATACCACTTACTCTTTCACAGGTAAGCTGGTGTAAAGGAGTCCTAGGCCAATATACAAGCTACAGCAAACCTGTCACCAGGAATTTTTAGTTAGTGACAGGTTCAAGTAGACTATGTTATGCTGATTTTAAAAATGCCTTTGTCAGCATTTTAAATAGTCCACCTACTTTATAGAATTTTATTTCACATTTATTTACCTGGCTCCTTGCCAGCAGCGTGTGGTGAGTCCTATGGAGGATGGGCAGCTGCAGCTCCTCTCCTTCAAACTCCTCACTACCTGTCATGTGCATTGAGCATGCCAGGAGGGTATGGATGGTAAGAATGCATGAGGGGATACAGGCACACTCTGGCTGCAGCTGCCCCTCCCCTGCAACGCAGCTGGCAGGGAACCTGGTAATGTGAAATAAAGTTTTATAAAATGAACATAGCATAGCATATCGCAACCTGTCACCAGCTAAAAATTACATTCCTGTTAACCAGTTCACCTAACCTAGTCTCTAATCTACACTATTATATTTATTTGTATTCGGGGTCTTAAAACGGCACATTCTCCCTTCACCTTTTTGATATTTAATCTTTCATTGAACTTAGAGGGGTTGTCTGGTCTTCAAAAAAAAAAAACGATGTATCCGTTTTGGGGGAGGGGGATATGTAGTAAAAAAAAGGCAGACACTCCAATCTGACTACTTGCGTTCTCCTGATACAGTATTGAATTTAATGCTGTATCAGGAGCGTAGAAGTGGACGGATGGGCATGCCAGCCTCTGTAAACAAACACCACAGCACTAAAGGCCAGTGGTGTGGGAGACCGGGAGCGCCGTAGGAGGCAAATATAAGTTTTGTTTGTTTTTACATTTTTACAGCCATTCCCCCTACACCAGGCTGGTTATATTGTATTTTTTAAAGACTGGACAACCCATTTAGACTAAAATGCCCCCATTCCCTCTCATTATCCTGTGATGAGCTTTAAGACAACTTGCTGGAGGTGTAGTCTCCCATGGTGTGCATTAGCACAATTGTCAAGCCTTGCCCTCTCAGATAAGGTCTCCTCAGATGTCCAACTGGAACAGATCAGCATGTGATTAACCCCTTTTGATCATTGTGGGGTATTGACAAAACTTAGTCACTTAACATGCATACAAATATAGAATTTGAATTTGTAATATCCATAGATTCCACAGACCTTCTGTTCTGTAGGCGGTACTTGCGGATTGGTCTTATGCTGTCATTAGTGCAAGATAGGACCTTATACACTGATAACACTTGGACAGCAATGGGGTGGGGGCTGTTAGAGAGATTAAAATCTATATATCTATAATATATTTATTTCTTATCCAGGCTCAATATCAGCAAATTATGGAATTTGTTGACGAGTTTGATAGAAAAGAACGACAGATGAAGTACCGGAAATGGCGGCCAAAAGTTCCAGTATTAAAGAAGTACGTATTCTCAATCAGATTTCTTATACATAATCCAGATCATTGACTGGTCATGTTAGATTTTAACATGTCTGACACTTTGTTGATATGAGACGTGTTACTTTTGATCTGGCCGCAGTTTATCCTCGTCTCCCTATATGTTCAGGGTAATGTGGGCAGTTATAATTGATGGCCAAAAATCCATAGCTCATCTTATGTATAACTTAAAAATCAAAGTTTGTCTTTGCTCAAAGACTTTTTATAATTCTGGCACGGTACTGTGGACAATACGGCCATGTAGATGGATGGCCGTATTGCCGATTGGAATACATGGGGCCGTATTCCAGCTGTTTATACGCTCATGTGCATGTGGCCTTAAGCTGAGCCCCTGTCTGCCAGCTGAAAATATAAGGGATCAAGAGGAAACTCCTCTGTTTTCTGTGAGATTTACGCTTGAGTTACTAACAAGTCATTTATTCATTCATAAAACAAATAATCTGAGGACCCATGGCATTTGCAGATGCTGGCACTTGTCTGCTCTGTAACGCGAAATATTATGCTCGATCTGTCTCAGAACAGATACCAACGCTGTCAGGAAGACCTCATTGATTTGCAATTGAGTCTGTAAGAAAAACAGAATATGCAGCAGACCCTGTGAACAGAAAATGGTCATCATTGGCTCTTATTTTGCTCATTTTGAATACACACATATACAGTACAGAAGTGGATTTACACCTGTTGTAGTTTGTATTCTCACTATGTTTAGTTTGGGCTTGTCCCTCACACTATCTGAGAGCAGACAAGGGAAGCATTGGCTACAAGAGATGGCCTATATTCAATATCTGACATGAACTTTTCCTTATTCCCTTGACAGTTGTAGAGAATGGTGGCTTTTTGCACTGAACGCAAACTTGTCTGAGATCCAGAGGCAGCGGCAGCGATTGTGCCTGGAGTTCTTACTGCAGCGGGCAAGGGATGCAGTGTTTTATTGCGCTAATCATTATAATCGTCTTCAGGGGATACAGCTATCTGCTGAACATGAGGTGAGCTTTCATTTATTCTGCATTATGACCATACCGTACTCTTTCATCCGTCAAACCCCAGTGGCTACTACTGCAATGGGGGTTTTCTATGAATATGTAAAAAGCCCATGGGGTCGGGCAAGAGAAAACAAAGAACACATACCTATCTTCATCTCCTGGTTCCTGCATTGCTCTGGTACTTCCAGTTTCGGGCCCTTTGTATAACCAAAAATTAAGATGGGCACAGGACTCCCTTCATCCAATGACTGACCTCCTTGGACACCTCCATTTTCCAGGACTGCACTTCTTTTGTTATCCCTTGGCCTGAAGAGGTTAATCACTGCATTAAGAGGGTCATATGACCCCCATAACCTCCCACCCCCGGTATCTTTTGGACACCCCCTGGTATCTTCCCTGAAGCCGGAACAGTGCCATAGTACTCGAGGTCAAGTGGGATACGGATGAGTTTTGTTGTTATTTCTTATTCTCACCCCTTGGTGCTTTTTTGTATTTATAGAAAACCCCTTTAAGAAAGTTTATATTAAATGTGATGAGGCAAAATCATGCACTCCGTTCTACCCATTTGGTGGCCACACTTGCATGCAGCTTTTTTCCCACTAAAGTCCACGCACTGCTAATTCCCCATTGATCAGTTCACAGTTAAATTGCCCTCGGCAGGACATGATTGATCTAGGAAAGTTACCGAAAAAAAATATTAAAGTGTGTGTGTGTGTGTGTGTGTATATATATATATATATATATATATATCTCCACTAGAGTCTGTGTCTCATTGTGCCAGCAGTTAACCCTTCAGGATGTGATTGTGTTTCAGGCTGAGCTGGATCGGATAGAAGAAGAACAATCTTTTGAAGAACTAACAATTTTGAGACAGCAAGTACATGATCGATTCAGAAAGCAGCAGGAACTGGCTGAGGTTAGTAGATATGTGTTTCTGGGGATTGGTGATCTTCGTCTTGGGAACAGTTGCTCATCTACATTGTACACAGTTCTAGTGCTGATTTATTTTTGCAAATGAAGATTACAACTCTGTAGTGACATAGATAGGGAATTGTCATGTACTACAATCTTCATTACTTGTGTTCTACCACCATGTAGCTGAGCTGTGGTTACACGTAGATGCCCCCACTTCATATCCCCTGCATGGGATAGGAGCAGTAACAGATTACAAATGTCCCAAACCACATGTGGCAGAGTTTGCATGCTGTGATTGTGCCAAGTTACAGATCATGAGCTCTTTGGTATGACCAATAAAGTTACCATTGGTTGTCTATGGAGATGACATGACTTTATGCTTGATCTTATGGGTATGGCTGGAACATTAGAAATTCATTATAACTGGGAGGTTCTGCTACTTTTGACTTTACAGTACATAATAGAAATAGTTGTACATTAAAGGGTTTTGGTTTGATGTGAATCTGAGCCTCATCTGCAGTTATGGATTCTGACCATGGAGCCAGCTGCTTCTAGCTTCATGATCTGTATTTTACCAGGCTGAAGGCCCATACTATGGACAGGCCATCTACCAATATTAGTAATACTAAAGAATCTGCAGATTCAGTGTCTCCACTAAACTCTCTTTTCATTGTACAGAGTCTACGAGAACCTATGTCGGACCCTGCTAGTGGCTCCCCAGTGCCGAGCCCGACAGGCGGCCAGGGCAGCGGCATGCTGCAGTATCTCCAGTCGTGGTTCCCTGGATGGGGAGGTTGGTACGGCAATCCACAGGAGGCAAGGGAGGATTTAGAGCGATTAACACAGGAACAGCAGCAGGAAGACAAGTCTTGGAATCCGGATGATATCTTAGGTGTGTGTCATTTCTTGTTATATAGTATAGCTTTAACCACTCAACTGTCCTATTAGTTCATTATAGCTAAGCTACAGTACCAGTCATAGCCCATGGACTAAAAAACAAAAAAACATGTTTTTTTTAAAAGGCTTGTACAGAAACATAGTTGCTTTCTTCCCAAAGCACCACAACTGTCCACTGGTATCTACATCCTTACTCCTCTAAAGTAAATGGAGCTAAACAGCAGGACCACACATTCAAGCAGTGGACTGGTTTGGTGCTGTTTGTATCAGAAAGCTTCAAATGTATTTCTGCCCCAAAGAATCCATTTCACAATGATCTGCTATTTCTTTTCTCTAGGAACTGAGGAGTTTTTTGATCCCACATCTGATGCTGCAAACCTAAATACATTTACAAAAAGGGATCACGTATTTGTAAAGCTCAACTTCCAGCTGCAGGGTGGCACCATTACACTTCTACACAAAGAGAAGAACAGCTCCCAGGGCACAGAGGAAGCATTCATGCAACTTCAATTCTCAGGTATTTGGTTATTCCATATGATCTTGGGTTTCGTTACTTGTGGTTCTCCTTTTTCCTTTGTAAGTTAAGTACACTTTGTATTAAGAGTGCAGTGTTTCACATCCCTGCTGTCAGTGACTGGTTTATTAACTAAAGGGCATCATATAGATTCCATAGTATAGTTATACTTTAATGGTGGATTCTTTTACACCGTTTAAACATTTCTCAAAAGTATCTAGTAGTACCCATTCCCTCTGACTAATTCTGCACTAAGGAGTGTGGTCATATTGTCAAATA
Source organism: Engystomops pustulosus (assembly GCF_040894005.1). Classification (NCBI taxonomy): domain Eukaryota; kingdom Metazoa; phylum Chordata; class Amphibia; order Anura; family Leptodactylidae; genus Engystomops; species Engystomops pustulosus. Next base: position 55,126,954 of record NC_092416.1, on the reverse strand, counting down.
CTATTACACATGTCAGATCGGGGTACGTAATTGTGTAGGTAGCTATTGTTGTAGGCGGGTGCAAGCTCATACGTGACTGAGCAAAGATTCCATCCAAAGTATCCAATAGGAAAAGTAAGCTGCACTCCAGGACAGGCATAATAATAATAATAACAATAATCTATATATATATATAGCGCCATCATATTCCGTAGCGCTGTACATCATAGGGGACATACAAATATAATATTACATATAATATTACATTACACAGAACAAACAGTCATATGGAACAATAGGAGTGAGGGCCCTGCTCACAAGAGCTTACAAGCATGCTTGAAAAAGACAGTTATGCCAAAACGTAGTAGCTACCACCACATCTTATTTTTGCTACCTCATTGTCCCGGAGTGCTGCTTACATTCCCTTCATATATATATAAAAACTATTAAGAAATGAAGCGATTTAGTATAAAAAGCTTAATGGCTGATCTGCCTAGATATGCAGGCATAGTCTTTATTCTATCATTTTTTTAGTTTTGTTCTGTTTGTTTTTTTACTTATCTAACTATATAGGAAAAATGGTGCTAATCTGCAAGTTAGTACGATTACTATGGGGCTGAAAAATACTTTTTTTGTTATATTTTACTAACTAAGGAAGTGGAGCTTCCCCAATGCAGAGGAGAGTACTCAGAGCTTCAAAGTGAGATATGATGCAAGGAGTCCCTGCGTTTGTGTATAACTGCAGTGCAATGCGATAATCATTATAGTATACTATGTTGCACTGAATCCCATCCCCAGCACATATTTCCCAGTTTGTATGTTACATGTAATACAGCTATGTACTTTTTCCTTTTTTGTTCACAATTGAAGGCATGGCAGTGAGAGTGGAGGCTTCACCTCGTAGGGATTCGTCTCTTTTATTGGTTCAGCTCGGTGGATTGTTCCTCAGAGACTTGGCCACACATGGGACCATTTTTCCCGAACTGGTCTACCCTAATGCTGTAGGTAATTTGGTGTCTGTTTGTCTTTTTGGGTTCATGTTATAATTTCTTCCAGCACAACATTTCTCCACTTCTTCCCATCTGAGTAATAGTGTAATATATATATATATATATATATATATATATATATATATATATATATATATATGACCTGATTTTGATGTATAGTTGTGGAGTTTGGCAAAGCTATGTCACAATGCTGATCCATGTGCCTGTGGCTTATCTTTAGGGGTCTCAGGAGATTCGGGACAGAGGTTGGTACTTACCATGTGCCTAGGCGTAAAGCTAAAGTTTAGCTAGTAGGGTCATTGTGTATATGAAGTTATCATAAATGGCTCTATTATAAATAATATGAATCACCATTGTGTATGATTTTTTTTCTTAATAATCAATTATTATTGTGTATTTTGTATAATCAATTGTGTGTATTTTTAATTCAACAAATATTGGTTATACTTTTTTATTGTAGCAAAAGGAAGTGGGGTGGTCCCAGCAGTCCAGTGTATTCATGGGATCTGCCGACTTGCTCAGCCCCAACAATTGTAAGTTCCTACATTTGTCCTCTGAGGTTGTGGATCTGTTGGTATGATTTTATATATATATTTTTTTTTTTGTATTTACTCATAGAATAGGAAATCAACTAAATTTGTTTAAAAAAAAAACGTGTTTTAGTCATACATTTTATTCTTAAAGGGGTTTTCCCACGAAGGAAAGTTGGGTCTTATCCACAGAATAGGGCCTAACTTGCTGATCAGTCTCAGCACTGAGACCCCCGCAGATTGCGAAATCGAGTGGTCTGTCGGACCCAGACTAATGGAGCAGACGGCTGCGCATGACAGTTTTGCTCCATTAATCTCTATGGAGCTGATGGAGATCGGTGAGCGCCATGCTCAGCAATTTCCATCAGCAGAATGGTCATCCGCGGGCGTCTGCTCCATTAGTCTGAGGTGCAACAAGGGGTCCGACTCGTTTTCATGATCTGCGGGGGTCTCAGCATTGAGACTCTCACTGATCAGCAAGTTAGACCCTATCCCGTGGTGCGATGTAGCAGGGCTGAGAATGTTATATCCATCTCATTGATCTCATCATATCTCATCTCTGATCTGTCTCTTCTCTCCTTCTATGTGTCAGATACTAGTAGAATGTTCAGAAGGTAAATGAAAGTGTATATAAATCTGTACCCTGATAATATAACCACATTTTCAGCACATAGCATCTCATAGCACAGAGGAATCATGAAGTGTCTGTTAAGAGAGACCCCACACTCTGGAATTTTACACTGACCTTCACTGAGTGATAGGAGCTAAAACAGTAAATTTTAAAGTAAGGAGTTAAAATGATCTTTATTGTGTAAACATAAATTTGAGAATTTACTTTCATGGGAAAACTCCTTTAAGTGGCTCAGTTAAAAAAAAAAAATGAAAGAATCTCTGCACATGATCTGTGGTGACATTAGGGCACATTTACTAAGGGTCTGCGGACTGCATTACCGCCGGGTTTCCCGACTATTTGCGTTTTGCGTTGCATTTAGCAGGGGTTTTTGGTGCACGCGATCGGATTTTGCCGCAATTGCGCCGACTTTCATGCGACACAAACCGGGAGTGTGGCCATCGGACAACCCGACTGATTCGGACTAAGCACGTGATTCAAATTGTGTTGCAAGCCATGCACTTACATGCACCGGGAAGAAGAAGGTGAACTCCGGCGAACGATCTTGTTGAATCACGGAAGACTTTATCCTCGGACAACGCAGCTCGGGGATCGCGCAGGAACCAGGTGGGTAAATGTGCATAGTGGGGGTCATTTACTAAAGGCCCGAATCGTGTTTTCCCGTGGGGTTACCCGAATATTACCGTTTTGTGCCGATTTTCCCTGAATTGCCCCGGGTTTTTGGCGCACGCGATCGGATTGTGCCGCATCGGCGCCGGCATGTACGCAACGGAAATCGGTGGGCGTGGCCGTTAGAAAACCCGTGTTGCTTGACACACGCTTACCTGCACCCAGGGTAGGACGGTGAACTTCAGTGAACTCTGACGGACTTCAGCGCAATGACTCCTGGTGGACATCGGGCGCACTACCTTAGTGAATCGCCGGAAGACCCGAACCCTCCACACAGAACGCGCCGCTGGATCGCGACTGGACCGGGTAAGTAAATGAGCCCCATTGTCTGTTTTTGTCTTCTAATGGAGGTGGTTTAGTACAAATCACTATTGGATTATAAAAAGACTGTATTTTATTACTGCTTTAGCTGGGAATTTAACATGTAGTTTTTTCTCCTATTTAACCTATTATTTTCACAGCTACCACTGGAGAACAACCGGTTTTCAAAATGTTGTATGAAAAGCATCCGGCTCATAGTGTGTTTGAGCGAAGGCTAGAAGTAAGCACAAGACCTCTGAATATTATCTATAATCCTCAAGCTATCACCAAAGTGGCTGACTTCTTTTACCAAGGGAAAGTTCACAGCTCAGGTAACTTCTATCTGTCACAGTTCTGACTTGCTACGACTATATAGATCTAACCCATGGTACTGGTATGTTAATATAGATATAAAACCGCCTATAAGGTTTACTATATAAATATTCTGTATGTGCCTATCCTTCTCTGTCTTTCCTTCCCGCTTTGTAACTCCTTGTAATTATCCTAATTTCTCCATTAATAGGGATTAATGATCACTTCATGCTAAGATTGTGTCATCCCATGTTTTTATATTTAAGGGGTTGTTAAGGCTTCATTTTAAAAGAGAACCTGCCATTTAAATAAACCCACCCCAAATAAATACTTTATTAAAACTATAATTAAAAAGCTTTGCCCTTATCCCCAAATGGTTCCTTTCCATGGCTGCAATGTTAAAAAAAAAATCAGTTTTTAAACTTATATTCAGCTCCCCTGATGTGAGTGCATCATACTAAGGTCTCACTGCTAGGACATGCTGCTGTGTGGGAAAGAGCTGTTACATTATTGGGGACTTCATGTGATGTGACCAGGGTGATGTCATCTAAAGTTCATTACCCAGTAAGAGTTGCAACATGTACCCATGTATGTATCTGATCACAAGAAATCATGCCTTGCCTCCATGGAAGCATGCTGTGATTTCATGTGTTCCGATACATGGGGTAGACATTGCAAATCGTACCGGGTAAAGGACCTTGGATGACATCAGCCTGGTCACATGCTGAGAAGAGACATGGGGAGTAGTAGATGGGAGGGGCACGCCAAGCAGGACACTCCCCCTGTGATGCCAGGTTGGATAACTTTTATAATGTTGATTTAAGGGAAAAAATTCTTAGCTAAAAGAAGGGCGTCAGTTAGTTAATAGGGCTCCATGGGAACCTGTCCCTAACTGTATTTGTGAGACTAGCTGTGACGGGAGGCACCGCGCTGAACAGGAGTGCCAGAGGGAGGCAAATAGAACTTCTTTCCTGTTTTTAGAGTCCCCCAAAATGAAGCCCGGAAAACCCCTTAAATAATGACTAATTTTTCTCGCTCAGGGTTTGGATACCAGTCAGAGCTGGAGCTCCGAGTGGCTGAAGCTGCTAGAAGACAATACAATAAGCTAAAAATGCAAACAAAAGCAGAGATTCGACAAACAATTGATCGACTATTGGTCGGGGAATTTATTGTAAGTGTTTCTTGGTATTTTACTGGGCAACAGTAAAAGGGCTTGTGGTTTATTAAGCAAATATTTTATAGTTTTTTCTAATGTCTCTCCTTTTTTGTCCTCTTCAGGAGAACAGTCGGCGGTGGACATTGCGTCTCGATATCTGTGCCCCACAGGTCATCTTTCCTGATGACTTCTTGAGCAAGGATCCAGTTCTAGTAGTGGTGGACTTGGGAAGAATCTTGCTGACCAACTCTCAGGGTAACAAACTTTGGAGGACTCTCACTTTTTTTAACCCCATTAAACTATCAACCTTCTCAGGTAGGGTCTGAAATGTCCTTTCTTGAATTCCCTTGTCAAAATCTCCCCAAAGGCTACATTCACACGGCCGTGTGTGTGTGGGGGGGGCGTATATATGTCCCCCAGAGACTGCAATGGGCGCACGGAGTTGGACAACGTTCCATAGCTGGGAGAAAGATGAGACGTCCTATTTTACCCTGGAATACAGCGCCGTGCGCCATGTTTCTCTATGGAGAGGGTCGGGGGTGAGCACCACCGACGTGTGCCCACCGTGCTACAGTACAGCGGACACGTGTGTGAATAAAGCCAAAGTCCTGTAAAAATGAGCAAAGAGTCATTTTTACCTAAGATAAGTGATGTTTAGAGGCTGGAGGGCAGTGTCACTTTAGATGCCCCTATGCTCGATTCTATATTACCAAGAACATGCTTTTTGTGTCCTATTAAAGATAATAACCTCATCTACAGATCACAGAACTACAAGCCTCATGCATGTTTCTAGGTTCTACAGAACCGAAGATAGGGACACCTGAAGTGACTCTCCCCCTGCAGCCTCAAAGCTTGACTCTTCTCTGCTCATTTTCACATGATTTTGGAGGGAATTTTGTATAGACAAAGGAGCAAAATTTTACATAAAATAGGAAATTCTAGAAAGATTCATATCCTACCGATTAATGGGGTAAAATCTGGTTTCAGTGTCCACCTCCAAGGTCAGCAGAGCTTTATAAGCATTGTAGTTAATGTGCAATAATTGTTTTCTTGTTTTCTTTTTGTCTTACAGACCATAGCAAACGGAAAGTTTTAGGTCAGTTTTGCGCTGAAACTAATGAAATAAGCGATGATGAGTATAAAACCCCTTTAGCAACACCTCCCAGCAGTCCCCCACCAGAAATGGATGTCAAGTCCGGCATGGACACATCTAGCGGCAGTGCAACAGAGCTGACGGAAGAACAGCTGGAAGCCTATTTACTAAGCAACAAAATGTATGAGAAATACACCCTGTCCTTTAAGGATTTGCAGATCATGGTTGGACATGTAAAGGACAATTGGAAGCACATTCAAGACAATGAAGTTGGGCCAACTCACGTTGTGGAAAAGTTTAATGTTCATTTACAGTTGGAGCGCAGACTGATCTACACCTCAGATCCTCAGTATCCTGGCGCTGTACTATCTGGTACACTACCAGATCTGAAAATCCATATCAATGAAGACAAGATATTCGCTTTAAGAAAATGCTTCATGAGTTTGTCCAGTTCTGAAAATCGGACTGCAGATAATATGCTCCTTAGGAAGGAGAAGATATTTATTGACACAGAGAACAATGGGAGGATGCAGGACTCTGTCATGAACCTGACCCAGAGCATCATCACTCTAGAGCAGCACACCAGGGAAGTTCTTGTGGAGTCCAAGCTTCTTTTAGCTGAGTTTAAGATAAACTACATGCAACTTGGTGTAGAAAGTTGCGGCCGCTATATTTCACTCCTTAAGGTCTTTGGTTCTAATGCACATTTTGTCAAGAGGCCCTATGATGCGGAGGTTTCTCTTACTGTCCATGGTCTTCTCATGGTGGACACCATGCAGACTTATGGATCTGACTTTGACCTTCTCATGGCTTCTCACAAGAATTTGTGTATAGATGCCCCGACTGGAAGTCTACGTGAAAGCCGAGCACAGTCTCCAGTGTCTGATACCAATGACTTTTCGCCATCTAGTACATGCAATCAAAATAAATATAACTCTCTCGAAAATATTAACTTGAAAGATCAAGAATCTCTTATCAAGATCGAATACCAGTTTGTGAGCTCAGAGTGTCCTTCCATGAATTTGGACAGTTCTTTGCAAGTGATGACTGTACAGGTTAACAATTTAGACATCATTCTTAACCCTGAAACCATGGTAGAACTTATTGCATTTCTCCAGAAGTCTTTCCCTCGTGATGGTGACGATGTGAGTCCTCAGCCTTTGAAAGTCGACTTTGACAGCAATTATGCCAAGCAGGAGTCGTACCAGTCAACGTATGAGCAGAACACCCAAGTAGCCATTGACATTAACAGGTTAAACATTCTTCTATTTAGGACGGTCAACATGCCCGATGGTAATAGCAGTGGGAGGAAAATTGCAACCGCTAGCATAGGTGGAACCAAAGTCAATGTATCTCTAGGAAGTCGATTTTCTGTCAATGGTTCACTTGGCTGTCTCCAGCTAATGGACTTAGCACAGGATTCTTCTAAAAACCAATATGTGATCAGTATAGGCAATACAGCAGCTTATGAGAATCAAGGTACGGATGCTGAGTGCTTTGAAGGCTTTTTTGTCAGAAGAGATGCAACCTTTGTGCCAATGGAGGCTTTAAGTTTTACATTTATTGAGCAGTCCAAAGAAGAATTTGCCCTTGACCTTAAGATGGCCTCTTTGCACTATAACCACTCAGCTAAGTTCCTCAAGGAGTTGACCTTATCCATGGATGAGCTAGAAGATAATTTCCGGAACATGCTAAAGACTGCGGCCTCCAAAGTGTCTTCTGTTCTCGCCACCAAAACGGCAGAGTACAGCGAGATGGTTTCCTTATTTGAAACCCCCCGTAAGCATTGGGACACCATGCAGTACGAGGTGGATGAATACGATGGGCTCGGTTCTGTGAGCACCAAGACAGACACAGTAAAACTGATCTTAAATATTAACATTGAATCTCCGGTGGTGTCGATTCCTCGGAGCCCTGGAAGTCCTGAGCTTCTGGTTGGCCATTTAGGACAAATATTCATTCAGAATTTTGTATCTGATGAAGAGCTGTCAAGGAGTGACAGGTTACATGTGGAAATAAAAGATATTAAACTTTACTCTTTGAATAGCAGTGTTCTTACAGGACGCAAGGAGGTCCATTGTCCAGAGCAAACCTCTTCACGGTCTATGTCCAGCTCCGCTAGTGTCAGCAGCCAGGAGGAACCACAGTTTACACGTAGTGATTTCTTTGAATCACTGCAAAAGAATCAAGGTGAGCTTATGTGATTCATTGTTATATATGTGCATCAGCAGGGAAGTACAAAAATCTAAGATATCTTTAGTCTAACATATTGGTTGTCCTGCATTTTTCCAGACTTCAGTTTATTGGAATTGGCATTAATTGTTTGTTAATTAATATTGGGGATCTATAAACCTTAGGCCCTCATTCCTAGCAGAGAGGCCGTAAAGCACCGCATTTACGATCACTCCCTGTAATAAGGAATCAAGAAAATGGTTGTCATTCATCTGTTTGTTTGTGTCTGTGTAGGTGGACATCCACTGCTCCTCTAGCAAAAGGGATAAGTTGTCAAATAATTCTTCCCATATGGGCTTCCTACGACAGGGACTTTGTAAGGCCACGTGCATACTAATGTGCACAGGCGGTGGACAAAGAACTGGATGCTGGTCAGATCCCATGGACCATGCTCAGTGCACTGGATCAGAGTTGTACCATCATACAAAAATATCATGCAGAGAGTCTCTGCCTGGGGTGCGAACAGCAGAGCCAACGGCATTAAAGTTGTTTTCGCCGGCAGACAGGGAGTCCTTGAATCATATAACTCTGATTAATATATATTAATCTACTGCACTTTGCTCGGTCTGTGGGATCTGACCAGTACACGGGTCCATTTTCCACCAAGCAGGGGTACAATGCATAGTTCTGTGTAGTGTGAAAAGGGTAGATATCATGTTTATTCTTTCGTTTCAGCTTTCCATATACTTCACAACACTACCATCCAATTTAAAATGGAGAAGTTCAATTTAGAGCGTGACTGTGAACTAGCCTTTCCCTATGCTGAGGAGTCTGTAGAGGTGGGAAGCGTTTTGAAGATTGAGGGAAATTTTGTTAATAATGTTCAGGTGAGTTGACTATATCCTAGATGAACTCTGACAAGGGCAAAAGTTTCTTCTTCTGGAGCACCCATCACCTCTGTTAAATGGCAAAAGCAAAAAGTATACATCCTGTATTCATCTAATCATGGCTGCTTCATGACTCTTGGTGGCAAAAGTGCTGCTGGTATACTATTCACACTTCTACATCCTAATTTACACACTACTTTCGGCACCCACTGGATCCATTCTTCCATTCCTCAAAGGGGTTATCCTCTTATATACCAAACTTTCAAATCCTAAATACTTTCTGTGTTTAAGTTTCCTGTTTGCTGCTGGGAGCAGCAACTCTTGTGATCCCAAGATGGAGATGGCCTTACCCTGCATCTCCTGTGAACTGGGAGCAGCAACTCTTGTGACCCCAACATGGAGATGGCCTTACCCTGCATCTCCTGACGGCAAATGAGAAACTGTAATAGTATAATATGGGTGACCATATTGAAGAAATGATGTAAACTTTTCTTTTTTTTTCACTTTAATTCTCACAATATAGAGGTTAAGAGACAGACTTTTGGGAATCTAATAGCTATGACCCTCAGTAATATGAAGAATGGGGAAATGAATGTCCCCTTGAATTCTCCCTATGAAAGAATTGTCAGTGTTCTTCCCTAACTTGTGCTCCATTCACATCTGGGGTCTGCAGGTTGGACCGTAATCCGCTATCCTATAGATAGATAAGATAACCCCTTTAAGAGACCAAGAATATTCTTGCTTGTTCTAATATAATATTTTATAATTCTATATTATATATTCTTGCTGATTCTGAACTGTTCTCTTATACAGGTGGTTCTAGCAAAACACGTCTATGAGCAGGTCCTCCAGACTCTCGATAACCTGGTATACAGTGAAGATGTGAACAAACTGTATCAAAGTTCTGCCAGTCCCTCCAGTCCTGTCACACCAGAAAAGCTCCTCAACAAGAGTGCTGAAACCTTCAATGATCAGAGGGAGAGACATGTTTTTGATTCCCACAGTTTTAGGTCTCTCTCCAGCAAATCCGTTTCTACTCATGAGAAAACTCCTTTTACTCAGATTGAAGCAAATTTCCGTATCTCGGAACTGCAGATTCAGCTCAGTGGGGATCTTACTCTCGGCGCCCAAGGTTTAGTGAGTTTGAAGTTTCAAGACTTTGACATCGAGTTTAATAAAGATCACCCGCAGACGCTGGCTATCCAGATTGCATTGCGATCACTTCTCATGGAGGACCTGCTTGAAAAGAACCCAGATTCTAAGTACAAGAACCTTATGGTGTCAAGGGGAGCACCTAAACCCTCCAGCTTGGCCCATAAGGAGTATCTATCGCAGTCTTGCCCTTTGGTGTCTCATGTGGAATATCCAGACATGCCAAGATCTTTACCATCTCACATGGAGGAAGCAACGAATGTGTTTCAGTTATACCAGAGACCATCATGTACTACTCGCAAGAAGCCAAGTGAAGAAATAGATGCGGAGTATCCCCTAACCCCACCACCCTCTCCTACAGCTGAGAGAGCAAAGGCATCCTACATGAAGGACAGTTTTGATGAGTCTTTGGTTCATATCAATGTTTTCTTGGTGGACAGGAAGCATCCAGAATTTTCTTCAAAGTACAAACGCATCAATCGCAGCGTGAATGTGGATTTTAACTGCTTGGATGTGTTGGTCACACTCCAAACGTGGGTGGTGATTTTAGATTTTTTTGGCATTGGATCGACAGCTGATAACCATGCGCTGAAGCCTGAACCTACTGATATGAGACAGTCAATGAGATCGGAGACCAACACAACCACCACGGCTGCTGTCCAGGAACACACAAACACCAAGTTGGATCTTAAGGTATAAAAAGCAACTAATGCCCGGTGCCAAATCCCACAGACGGTGTAAGATGGTAATTTAAGTAAACTTTCTTGTCTTCATAGGTTCATTCACTTTCATTGGTGCTGAAGAAGACATCTAGTGAACTTGCTAAAGCAAGTGTGTCTAAGCTGACCACTCACCTTGAAAATATTGGTGAGGACGAGGTTATAGTAAATATCTGCATTTTCTATGAAGTAACAATTTTGGATAATTCTCCCATGTTCCCCTACCAGGGCCAATTTTAGACAAAGTGGTACCCCGAAACAAAATTATTTTATGAATAGTCACATTCAGTAAGAGGCTCCCTTTAGCCCTGCACAATAATAACACTTTAGAAACATGGTAAGGCTATCTGTAATATGCAACTGTAGGAGAGTTTTCTAGGAGAAAGACAGATGATAGGTAGATTGATGATCGAAGATAAAGATTATATAGATTTACAGATAGATACACAGAGATAGAAGATTGATTGATAGATGGATAGATAGTTGATAGACAAAAAGCTAGATAGATAAATGGTTAGACAAATATATACATAGGGAATAGACAAATTATAGGAGATGGATAATTAGACAGATATGTACAGGAAATTGATAATAAGCATTTTAACCCGGGCATTCAACCAAGGGATTTTAAAAGAGCAATACATCTTCCACCCACAAAAGTCCACAGGGGGCCCTGGGCAAATGCCCAGTTTGCCTCCCCCTCACACCAGCCCTGTCCCCTTTTGATCCTCCTGTATATGCATACATTAATTGACAATAGGGTATTATTATTATTTACGGGGGTTGTCCCTGCATATTCTGCAACTGTATGGTCAGTGCTGCTCGTCTACTGCTCGAATGTCTGCTCACCCGAGCTGTAATCTGTCCTTGGTCATTGCACCGCGACTTGGTGCCAAAGACCTCTATGGGATGGAGTGACCGGTAGTCCACGCCTTAATATGGGAGTGTTCACCATCTCTGGTAATACTGGAGACAGGTGAGCACTGTGCTCAGCAATTTTCAACACCCACCATACTATAGAATGGAGTGTCAGGACACATTCTCCAAAGATGGGTCCCGTTCTTGTGATCGGTGGAGGTCCCAGCAGTTGGACCCTCACCAATCCGATTGTTATAACCTACTAATATGGTACAACCACAAGATTTAGTTTGGGTTTACTAATCAATGTAATAATGTTTTCTTTACCATTCTTACTCTAGAAGGAGACTTGGCCCTGCAGGGGAGCATCGGCAGCCTGTCCTTAAGTGACCTTACTGTACATGGCGAGTTGTACACCGAGCGCTTCACAACTAGCGGAGATGAGGCTCTAATCTTCCAAATTTTCAAGTATGGTTTTAATTTCTTTAAAAGGATATTTACTTTTTTTGCTCCTTTTCGTTCAATGAACTTTATTCTTACTATATTGTAGATATGGGCCTCCTGATCCGGAACTGAAGAGAGAGTATGACATGCGTGTCAGCCTTAGGATGGCCTCGGTGCAGTACGTGCACACTCAGCGCTTCCAGTCTGAAGTTGTTTCCTTCATCCAGCACTTCACGCAATTACAAGACGTTCTGGGCCGGCAGAGGGCGGCTATTCAAGGCCAAACTGTAAGTGGAGTAAATCTGTACAGTTGTTCATTGTGTGAGGGGAGAATGATCCCACTCTAAAAATGACTTCTTTGTGAATGTTAAGGTAAGAGACCAGGCGCAGAGGGCCTCCCGTATCTTGCTGGACATTGAGGCAGGAGCTCCGGTGCTTCTGATACCCGAGAGCTCACGATCTAACAACTTAATTGTTGCCAACCTTGGAAAACTGAAGGTGAAGAACCGCTTTCTGTTTTCAGGAGCCCGGGGGACGTTCTGCTTAAAAGATAAGGTAAGTGAAGCTGCATTAAATATGCAGGAAGTAATGTGGAGAATTAAAAGGGACTTTATATGGAAATAACTATATTGCTGCCCTGGTGAGCATGGTCAGAGGAACGCGCTTTTACTGCAATGCCACCTCCAGGGACATGAAGCATCACGTGGTGCCAGATGCCACATGGCTGGTTTATTGGGTCATTCTGAGAGTAAACCTGCTCTTCAAAGCTGATGATGGCATCCTAGTCTTTTTATTTTATGTTGTGTCCATTGTATGAGAATAATCTTCCTTTTGCTTTGGGAGTATAAGATATTTCTTTTTTTTACTTTTATTTGTTCTAAAGGACCTAATTTTAGATGGGTCTTCATACAAGGATCCTGTGTTATTAAAGGTATAGCATCTACACGAAGGGTTTGAGAGTGTCTTCTTATATCTTATGGAATTCTGCTGGATTATTCACCTAAAATGTGTTTTCACTTTTGCGTATTTAATTTTTTCTGCTTACTTAAAAGGTTATATAAGACGTGGCAATGATTGTACAGAATACATATATATAGTGTACTGTATGTCTAAAGCTGGCTAAATACGATTGAACCTGTGAATGCGGCTCTAATTGTTCTTGAATCCACCTCACCCCATTAGTCTGCAGGAGACCTTGTAATAGGGGAGAGATAGGAACAGGAGGAACTTAAGTGATGATTAGAAACCTCTGTTCACGTATTTCAGCCAGCATTAGATCCCTCAAACTGCTAAATGCTGTGCACACATTTGCGCTTTGTTACGTGTATTGGAACATACTGTACCTAGGTGCTTCCAGTTCTGCTGGACATCAATATACTTGTAGTAGAAAAGACATAACTAAATTGAAAGCAGACACATCTCAGAATTAAATCGAAAAGCATGCCAAATGATACATCTACTTTACTATTTGGTTCGGTACAACCACAGTGATACCAAATTTATATAGGTTTTATTGTGGTTTAATAAATTTTCAAAAATTAAAACCTCCTGTACGAAAAAATACATTTGTTTCGCCATCTTCTGATGTAATAACTTTTGCATACTTCAGTGCACGGAGCTGCACAAGACGTCGTTTTTATTCTAGAGCAGCATCTCTTAAGTTGCCTGGGACTGCAGGAAGATTCAGTGTTTGGTGAACTCTGTCCGTTGGCGATGACCTGAGTGCACACAGAAATGGCTCTGAGTGACACCTCTGGCACCCATGGAATAGGTTTGCACCGCTGCTCTAGGGCAGTAATGGCAAACCATTTAGAGACCAGGTGCCCAAGCTACAATCAAAACCACTTATTTACCAACAAGAGCCAACATGACAATTTAAACAGTAACTTATTGCTCCCTGTTCTTCCATTACATTCAGTCATATCAGCCCCATTGAGTGCACCAATACACTTAAAAGCAGGAGAGTAATTTCAGAGATCATTGTAGCTTCTCTCCAGGATCTCTGTGTACAGGAAGAATCATGGGGCCAGCAAGATGACCTCAAAACATAATTGCTCTGTGCACACCTTCTCACTGCAGGGTGTGTCACCTTATAAGAGCATTGAGAGCAGCATCTCAAGATGTCTGGGACTGCAGGAAGAGTCAAGTCCTGTGTAATTAACTCTGGGTTCCCACAGAAAGGGCTCCGATTGCCTCCTATGGTGCACAGGGAGCAGCGATCTCAATAAAGATGGTGGCACGTGGGCTTTTATAGCACTTTATTGAACACAATACAATAAGAAACTTCAAACATTAGCACCACAGTATTTTAAATGCGGCAGCAGCAATAAAGGGGTTAATGCTCACAGCTGCGGGTTCTAGCACCGATCACGAATATTAGCGGTGGGTGTTTGCTACAATATGAAGCAAACCCCACATCTGTATGATGAGGACTCACCCCATGAGTAAGAGATTAAAGGAAATCCACCAGTTCAAAAAAAAAAAAAAAAAAAACCCTACAAATAGTCACCCCCTCTCCTCTTCATCTTGATCCCGGCTCTGTCCCTTGCTAGTCTTGACATGCTGGGATCACTAAGAAAAGAAACTTAAAATAGCAGCACGGAGCGCAGGGACAAGATGTCCGACGCTCCGGGCTGCTAATTGTGTACACCCTCGCCACCTCCTTCTTCCATTCTGGGAGGTGATGTCACGTGAGAGGCGTGAATTCACACCTCTTGCCACTCCTTGAAATGCTTCTTAAGAATCCACTCTTTCGTTGCCTGGCAGTGTGGGAGAGATTATGCTGAATGACCCAGCCACGTTTCATCTTCAATGCCCTCGCTGGTAGGAGGTTTGCACTCAGAATCTCTGGATACATGACCTCATTCAGTCTTTCATGTACACGGATCAGTCCTCCTGGTCCCTTTGCAGAGAATCAGCCCTCGTCATGATGTTGCCCCCCTCCCCCCATGCGTCACATTAGGTCTGGTGTTGTTTGGATGCAACTCAGCATTTACTCTCCTCCAAATACGACGAGTTGTGTTTCTACCAAACATTTCTTCTTTGTTTTCATCTGACAACATGACATTCTCCCAATACTCGTCTGGAACATTCAAATGTTGTCTAGCAAGCTTCATACAGGCCCGGATTAAGCAGGGGGCACGTCTGGCACTACAGGATCGGAGTCCCTGGAAGCGTGGAGTTTACTGGCGGTAGCCTTTGTTACATTGGTCCCTGCTTTCTGCAGATTAGTCACAGGAGGGGGGACCTTGTGTGGTTCTGAGATGTTTGCTCTCCGATCGAGTCCCTGGTCAAGGGAGATAAACCAGTGGTCTTGCATGGAATAATAAATGCTGTCACCAAAAAGTACAATTTGTTACGCAGAAAATATGCGCTCACACGGCCCTGTACACAGGAAAATTGAAGATGGGGAATAAAGAATGAACGAAAGAAGGATGCAGCCTTAATGGGTTAGAAAAGGCCTGATGACCACCTTTGGGTGGTTTCGTGTTCAAATCCACCTGACGGGGGTCCTCTTTAAAGTAATATGTAGTCAGTGATAGCCATGTCAATTGTGCAACAATTTCAACCTATCCCACCACAAAATGTGCATAGCTGTGGCTGGGATCATGTGATGTGGCAGCACAATGACACCAAGGTGTAAAATGATTCGTGTATCAGGATGTAATCCAAGAATTCCCATAAGTGTGGACTGTAGTTTTTTCTTGCACTATTACTATTTCTTCTTGTATTGTGTGCAGAAACCTTTTCTGGTTACTTCCTGCCTATTTCCTACTCAATGCTATCCTTCACCTCAAAGGGGTTTTCCCACAGACAAAAGTTAGGCCCTATCCACCAGATCAGTTGCTGATCAGTTGGGGTCCCAAGTGCTGAGACCCCCACAGATCATGTAAACAAGGGCTCCGATGGGGTCCCACCTACCTCTGTCAGACCCCTTCGTCGCTCTTCAGACTATTGGAGCAGACGGCCGTGCATGACCGTTCTGCTCCATTTATCTCTATGAAATTGACGGAAATTGCAAAGCGTCATGGCTGGCCGTCTTCCCCATTAGTTTGACAGAGTGACGAGGGGTCCGACGGAGGTACGTGGGACCCCATCGGACCCCTCGTTTTCACTGATCAGCAAGTTGGGTACCTATCCCGTGAATAGGGCCTAACTTTTGTTCTTGGGAAAACCCCTTTACAGCAGTAGACCCACTGCTTATTGCTTGAGAGTGCGGTCACACTATCACAAGCCCAACACAAGCACATGGGGGCGGGCATCGGCTCGATCGCAAATGTGTTCCCATTGAATTGCATTTGATCATCGCAAGCGTTTCACTCGAAGCACATATGCTATCGGGCTAAGGCCCGGCCCCAATGCGTGAGCGTTGTGACCGCACCCTGAGAGTAGCTGCAGTTTTGTAACAAATGCTGGTTACCGGAAAAGACATGCAGGTAAGTTAAAGGCATTAGTCATAGATCTTAGCAGGACATACTCTAGTCTAAAATATGATGACCCCTATTTTACACAGGTGAAGATGTTTCCTCCGTGTCCAAGCTTCTCTGTTCTCTGGTTTTGGTCTGATGAGTTTGCTATGCATGAGTATTTAGTGATCAGACTGCATGCTTTTGACCGTGTCTGTGTGATCCTGTAGTCCTACTTTCTTCCAGCAGTACTTAATACCTTGATCACCTACTGAATACATGGGAACAGATGGAAGAAAGTTTGACTGCTGGAAGGGTTTGTTGTCTGTTACCATGGAGATGTGGTGCTCTGCATAGTGCTGTAGACTCCAAATAGAAAGATTTTAATGAAGACCAGTGATGAAGCTGTTACTTTTTATTTTAGATGCATTGTAACAATACGTTTTATGGATGTAGCTAGAAATGATAACCTTCTGGTTGGGGACAGTAACATTTATGTCAGTAACTATTTGTTTTTTTCTGAATTAGAGTTTGGGCAAATCTTCATCACCAATTGTTACCCCAGAGCACAAACTCAGTTCAAGAAGGAATGACCCTAGAGCAAGTGTTGGCCATGAGCTACTAGAAGGTCTAGTCATGGCTTCACCCTCAAAGTCCAAGAAAGAAACCTCAAGTTGTGAAGCTGAATGTCCTGATGATCCTGGTAAGATCTGTAATGGCATCAGTTCACTCACGGCGGTCATTCCTTGAATGATCTAACAGTATTGTTCAGAGACTTATATCATTTTTACTTTTTCTGTAGATGACCACATCTGCTTGTTAGACTGCATTGTGATTGACCTTCAGGACATGGACATCTTTGCTGCAGAGAGACATCCCAGAGATGTTTCTGATGGTCAGGAGACATTTCGATCATATCTTATGTTTCCATCTTACGTGGTCAGACAGATCGGTGGGAGTCTTCTGACAGAGAGATGCCGCTTGAAGTTACAGCTAGAGAGGAACTTGGATAAGTATGTCCGGGTTTGGAGATGCAGTTAGATAATACCTGATAATTTTGGTTCTGTTCTACAATAGCTATTTTTTTCTTTTCTAGAGAAATCAGCCATTCTGTTCCTGACATGTCCATACATGGCAGTCTCTCCTCAGTACACTGCTCACTTGATCTCAGTAAATACAAATTAATAAAAGGACTGCTGGAGAATAATCTAGGAGAACCAGTTGAGGACTTTATGCGACCATATGACCTGCAGGATCCAAGGATACATGTAAGTGAAATGTGATTTGGAGACATGTTAATGTGGATGTGTGACTCACTAAGGCATCATAACGCCAAAGAAGAACCACAAAACGCTATCAGTGATAGAGTTCAGTTTGGATGATCACTACTTGTTACAAGGGTCTATGTCTATAAGCTAAGCACAAATTGTCCCCTTGCTAGGAACTCTGGCGATTGATATAATGCTGGCAATAGTTACAGCTGATCATTGCAGCCTGGGACTATAGTAAAGCATTCAGAGAGCTTCACAGGAGGTCACTAGGGGTTGTCTGTAAGTCGGGTGTCCTTAAGTAGGGGACCGCCTGTATACTTGAGTATAATCCAACTCTAATATAAGCTAAGACACCAAATTGTACCACAAAAAATGGCAAAACCTATTGACTCAAGTATAAACCTAGGGTGCTAAACGATTTGGTAACAGCCTACACCCAGTATATAGCTATCCAACCACCCGCCCCCCAGTATGTAGCTGGCTAGCCTCCTGCCCTCCCTGTATACAGTTAGAAAGGCTCCTGCCTCCCCCACTGTATAGCTAGCAAGCCTCCTGCACCTAGTATGTGTGTAGGCTAGCCAGCCTACTAGTATATAGCCAGTAGCCCCTTGCCCCAGGATATAACCTGCCATCGCCCCTTAATATAGTCTGCCATATGCCTGCCTGCCCCAATCTCCAGACTACTTATATAGTAGTATTAAGCAAGCCCCCTGCCCCCAGTGTGATATATACACTCACCGGCCACTTTATTAGGTACACCATGCTAGTAACGGGTTGGACCCCCTTTTGCCTTCAGAACTGTCTCAATTCTTCATGGCATAGATTCAACAAGGTGCTGGAAGCATTCCTCAGAGATTTTGGTCCATATTGACATGATGGCATCACACAGTTGCTGCAGATTTGTCGGCTGCACATCCATGATGCGAATCTCCCGTTCCACCACATCCCAAAGATGCTCTATTGGATTGAGATCTGGTGACTGTGGAGGCCATTTGAGTACAGTGACCTCATTGTCATGTACAAGAAACCAGTCTGAGATGATCCCAGCTTTATGACATGGCGCATTATCCTGCTGAAAGTAGCCATCAGATGTTACAGGGTACATTGTGGTCATAAAGGGATGGACATGGTCAGCAACAATACTCAGGTAGGCTGTGGCGTTGCAACGATGCTCAATTGGTACCAAGGGACCCAAAGAGTGCCAAGAAAATATTCCCCACACCATGACACCACCACCACCAGCCTGAACCGTTAATACAAGGCAGGATGGATCCATGCTTTCATGTTGTTGACGCCAAATTCTGACCCTACCATCCCAATGTCGCAGCAGAAATCGAGACTCATCAGACCAGGCAACGTTTTTCCAATCTTCTACTATCCAATTTCGATGAGCTTGTGCAAATTGTAGCCTCAGTTTCCTGTTCTTAGCTGAAAGGAGTGGCACCCGGTGTGGTCTTCTGCTGCTGTAGCCCATCTGCCTCAAAGTTCGCCGTACTGTGCGTTCAGAGATGCTCTTCTGCCTACCTTGGTTGTAACGGGTGTCGATTTGAGTCACTGTTGCCTTTCAATCAGCTCGAACCAGTCTGCCCATTCTCCTCTGACCTCTGGCATCAACAAGGCATTTCCGCCCACAGAACTGCCGCTCACTGGATGTTTTTTCTTTTTCGGACCATTCTCTGTAAACCCTAGAGATGGTTGTGCGTGAAAATCCCAGTAGATCAGCAGTTTCTGAAATACTCAGACCAGCCCTTCTGGCACCAACAACCATGCCACGTTCAAAGCCCTCAAATCACCTTTCTTCCCCATACTAATGCTCGGTTTGAACTGCAGGAGATTGTCTTGACCATGTCTACATGCCTAAATGCACTGAGTTGCCGCCATGTGATTGGCTGATTAGAAATTAAGTGTTAACGAGCAGTTGGACAGGTGTACCTAATAAAGTGGCCGGTGAGTGTATATTATGTAGCTTGCCAGCCTACTAGTATGTAGCCAGAAGCCCCCAACCACAGGATATAGCCTGCAAGCTTCCGTTATATAGTCTGCCAGATTCCTGTCTGCCCCCGGTATATAGCCAGCCCCCACTATATAGCTTGTGCCCCCAGTATGCCCAGCACATTAAAAAAATAAACTTAGTACTCACCTTTCTGACGTCCCCCGCAGGTTCTCTTCTTGATTCCCGTGTGCCTGGCAGCAACTGATCCATGCGTACTGCTGGCTCACAGATAATAATGCCAGCAAGCATGGACCTGTTGCTGCCGGTGCACAGGAATTAAAAAGAGGACCATCAAAACAAGGGGACATCAGGAAGGTAAATATTAAGGCTTTTTTTATTTGGTGAGCATAAGCTGAGTGTTTTTTTTTTTTTTTTTAGCACAAACATTGAGTATATATGGTAGTTTGCTTAAAAAACTGGGTCAAAATTCTGTCAGCTCAACATTATTTTTGGCACACTGACTTTTTGGGGTGTAACCAGGCCCTCTTTTCATATGCCATGCCGTTTTCACCGTTATCAAAATATATTTATATGTATATTTGTTTTACCTACAGACTGTATTAAGCGGGGAGGTTTACACTGGCGTGTCTTTCCTTATTGATATGGTTAATGTCAGCCTGGAACTTCTTGAAGACAAAGGAAAAGATGGAGTTAGCCATTCTCTGGCTCGGTAAGTAATAAAGACGCATTGGGGTAGATTTACTTACCTGGTCCTGTTGCAATCCCACGGTGCATTGTACGGCGAGGATTCGGGTCTGCCTCTATTCACTTAGATTGTGCGCCCGAGTTCCTGCATCCGTTGCTTCTGCGCCGAGGTCCGCCGGAGTTCACCTTCTTCTTCCCGTGTCTGCGTGTCTAAATGTTAAATCTAAATGTCAATTCTAAATGTTAAATCCCGCATGTTGTCTGATTTCTGTCTCGTGCAAGCTGGCGGCGATGCGCCAAAATCCTGGGGCAATTTAGCGCAAAACGAAATTTGTCGAGAAACCCGAAGAAAATGCGCTCCGCGGACCCTTAGTAAATGAGCCCCATTGTCGGGAAGATGTAATATCTTGCGAAATACATATCAGATCGGAAAACTAGAAATACATACGTTTTTAGTTTTACCATCTAATGTGTATTTCGCAAGATATTCAACCGTCCCAACCTTTTTCTTACACCCTGTATATAATATATGGAATTGCAATACCATACACTGTGGACGGATGTTGTGCTGTTCTGAAAAAAAATAGTATCCATGTTTTTCTGACTCCTTACAAGATCTTTAACCACTACTTAAATTTCCTCTTCAACTTTAGGTTTGACTTTAAAAAGTCAAAGCTGCTTTTTGAGAGCTTTTCAAACCAGACTAAATCCATTAACCTGGTCTCCCATTCGATGATGGCCTTTGACACGCGTTACACTGGACACAAGCCAAACACAACCCAAAAGCCAAATGTTTTCAACTGCATTTTGCAACCATCCAAGAGCAACAGCAACCCCGGCTCCTTACAGATCGAATTACATCACAGGTCAGTAGGCAAACACCGTGATCATACACGACTGGTAGACCATGTTTAACGGGAGGTTCTCACATCACAACAGCTGAGAAGAGGAGATTTACCTCATTACTTCGCTGTCACCATTGCGTTTACAAAACACGTGTGTTAAGGTGATGTTAACAAATAGTGTTAACTAGTAAACTCAATGTTGACAGCAATATAAAATCTTCTCATGCTATTTAATTGCGTTTTAATACATACATGTTAACGCTACATGTGAACGCACCCCAGTAAGTTGTAAAATATGTCTTTCCAAAAATGGAGTGTGTTTTGGAAAAGGCAGAGCTAAGAGGCTTTCCCAAGTTTACCACCCTACCTGCTAGTCTTCCAGTGTGATCACTACAATTCACCCCAGTCCCTACTGCAGTGAGGCCGAGCACTTCGAATATAACAAATAAGTTTCTGAGGTGGTGATGCACATTTGTTGGATTTGTGATGCAATCGATGTTTCTGGTTAACACAGCGCAGACCAATGGATGTCAATGCTTTTATTCCATGCCATTATTGTAAACAGATATGAGCCGTTACCTCAATTAAATATTTTTAGGGTGTTACAAAACTTTACTGCAATGTTAATAATCTACCTTAGATTTTTACAGTTTGGAATATATATATACAATTTTGGGTTTAATCCCGCATCATGTCCCTAGGCTTCATGAAAGTCTTTATCCAAGGGAGCTTTCTTACAAGGTAGCCAAGAGGCAGTGTTTTTGTTATCCCATCCTAAAAATTTATTTGCACATTTCCCAGAATTAACCTGTGAAGCATCAGTCTCCACACGTCTGCAAGGCGACCTTAGTTGGCAACGTCTCTGTAAGGAGAGGTCTTGCTTCCCGACCTTAGATTTTCCCATTACCTTGTTCTTAAACCATCTCCCATTTGTCACACTCTGTAGATCCACAAAGGACACCTCCTGCTTCACCGTTGTTCTGAATAACCTTAGAGTGTTCTTGATATTTGACTGGTTGCTGCTAGTACACAAGTTTCTGCAAACACCCAGTGAAACCAAGAAAGTAAACCTCAGCCTCCAACCTCAGGAAGAAAGAAGGAAGAGCTCAGCTGCTGTGCAACCCAAAGCGGTGAAGTCTGGAGTGGTAACAAAAAGGTCTTCTGTACATGTGACTCCTGAGAAGCAGCTGGAAGTGAAGATTAATGTCACCGGTGAGGCCTGTTCTTGTGCAATTCCTGCCATCTCATCTTTATTATAGCATCTTCAGTTACATCAGTCTCTTTAGCAGCAACAGATTCACCAGAAAGCATGTGGCATCTCGGGAGCCAAGAAAGTTTTTGCCCACTTTAAAGAGGGTCTGTCCATATTTTTAGGTACTCTGCATTGTACAGATCCCCTTATATTCCTTGTGGGACTCCAAAAGCATAAACTGACAACTGGTCAGTAGGGTTTACCTCTCCCCAGTATCACATGGCCAGTACATTGTCAGATTGTTCATTCATTTCCAGGAGGAAATGTATTGGAGTGAGTATTGTCAGCAGACAGTGATTGGCTGCTGCTTATATTCAGCTTGTTTCCCCCAGTGATGTCACTGACCTTATAACGACAGTGACATTACTGGGGACCTCTCAGTGCAGGAGGGGCAATATGCATCCCCCATTGCCTTGTAATGCCTCCGCTGAACTTACATGTCCATCAGCAGGAGGGAGCAGAATGGAAAGACGTAGTTCCCCACAGTATACGACATATACTGTACGGACAGAGGCAAAAAGGGTGCATGTAAACGTCTACGGATACGTTAACATAACAGGGAGCCAGGGCTGTGCAGTCAGAGTCAGTAAACATTTTAGTGGAGTCGGAGTCATTGTATAATGGACCAACTCCGTCTCCACAAATATATATATACATAATAAATTAAATGTCTCTTATATTCCTGAACTATGGATTTAGGCCAGAGGTGACAACATTTATTGGTCCAAGGGCTGCATTGTCATACTGATTCACTTTAAGGGGGTTGTAAGAGACCATAAAACAAAAAAAGCATTGGTGGCCGGGAGAGAGCTGCTTAAAAAAATAAACATTTACGTACCTCCGCAGTCCCTCCAAGCGACCTGCGCCTACTGTTTCTCCTGGAATGGGTTTAGCTTCCGGCCGGCCGAGGTTTCCGGGAGCTGAACGCATAGCAGCTTCTGTGCCCATGTTATTTTACAGGGGCATGGACCGGAAAGACGGCAGAGCGGATGTTTATTTTTTTTAAACAGCACCCTCCCTGCCACCAATGGTTTTTATACGGTCTCGGATTCTCTGCTGTTCTCGCAGTCACATCAGTAACCGGCAACTTAGACGTACCAACAACCACAGAACAGCACAAAATGCCAACCCAGAAATGATAAATGCCACAGTACAGCAATAAATATCACCCCCAATAACCAAATACTGCATTAAGAGTATATAATAGTAGTGCAGACCCCAGGGCTTGCACTAAGGGCCTAAGGGCTTGTTCACATGGCCATGTGCTCATGTGACCGGATCCCAGCCGGGATCCCCTCAATAAGCCTGACTCACCGCGCCATGACCGGTAGGGGTCTGTGGGGACTGTGATCTGTTTGCATATCATGAGACCAGGTCACTGTCCCCAGTAGGGCCATAGTCTGTTTATATGTACATATAGAGAGGGTAAAAGTAAAGCACAGAATAGACATATTTAAAAGAAATCTACCATTAAGCATAATAAACCAGGGACACTTACTCATAGATCCGGTCATCGAGACTGGTTATTTTATTATATTTGTTATCCATGGCCTCCTTCCTTCTAAAAGCAACTTATCCTAATGAGCCAAGAGGGTGTGTTACAGCTTTACTGGCTGTTAGACTGTCTCCCCCTCTGCTGCCTCTGGAGAGGGGGAAGTGCTCCTGCACAGTGTAACAGCCCGTGAAGCTGCAGCATGGAGGGGCTCTGGTAACGCACCCAGAGCCCTTCTGTCTCCTTAGCATAATTTTAAAAGTTGATTTTAGAAGGAAGGAGGCCATGATAAGCACATATTACCACAGTCACAGTGCCTGGATCTATGAGAAAGTTTCCCTGATTTATCATGCTTGATTTGATGGTAGATTTCCTTTAGCAGATCTCGGAAGGATTTTATTAACAAATGTGTAAAAATTACAGGAACAGAGTTTGTGGTGGTTGAAGATGCATCATGTGTTGATACAAATGCTATCATTCTTAAGGGGACGACTGTCCTAACTTACAAACCAAAGCTTGTGGATCGGCCATTTTCTGGAAGCTTATTTGGGATAGAGGTAAGTGGTAATCTCACACACTTGAAATTTAAAGGGATTGTCCACTAAAGTCTTATGCTTTGTGGGGAAATTTCTGGCATATAAGTTCAGTTGACCCTGGAGTGGGGTAAATATTAGTTTTCTTTCTTCCATCCCATTTTCTTTTTTCCATATTCATATATCATAGAGTAAAATTATAACCATATTGCTCCATGTCAGTTGTGGGGGCCCTGGAAAAAATACCTACATTGCGTCTGACCTGCTAGAAGATATTTGTTCCCTTTAATTAGATAATAATTGCAGGAACATATTGTTGCAAGAAAATCTTCTAATTTTCAGATTTCTGTGACTGTCACAGGTGTTTTCCTGTCGCTTGGATAATGAACACGACACGGCTCTCTCCATCGTGGATCCCGTTCATGTGCAGATAGAACTGGTTGGAAATTCTACTTACCAGAACAGCTCTGGCCTCATGGATGCCTTTAACACTGAGGATTTCCCTCCAGTTCTAGAGGTAATACAAGAAAAGTCTACTTTCTGTGCCGCCCCCACTATATCACCAGTGCCATGCCTTTCCAAAGTTCATGGGGTACGAGTGTTCAGGGGAACAGGTTCCTAAATCTATGACCCATACACTACAAACCTGTTTCTGCCAGAAGTAAAACTGGGCAGCTAAGATGGCAAGTGCTCAGAAGATAGCATTTCGACAATAAGGCTGCATTTACACGGCTACAGCCAGGCGGGAATATGTCCAGCCCCATGGAGAGGAAGAGGGGTGACCCCTCCCGTCTCCATAGAAATGCATTGGGTAGGGGCCGTAACACAGGGAAAGATAGGACATGTCCTATATTTTCCCCGTGTACGGAGCGGTACAGTGCTGCACGTGTGCACCACCGCATTGTGCCGTGTGGCTATTGCCTTCTATGAGGGACGTATGTATTCCAGCAAGTTTGCGGCCATACATACATCCCCCAATATGGTAGTGTGAATGCAGCCTGAATCTGCTTCTCAGCAACCAGTGGTAAAACCTGACTGTATGACACAAAGGATACAAAGGATTGTAAAAAATATATAAAACATACTTACTTGAATGCTGGAGACTAGATTGTTTGGTGGTAAAGTACATTTCCTTTCTTTGTGGTATAGAGGAGTGGTGAGATCAACCTACCGGCCTTCATGTTTGACATTTAAGAGAAGAGCAAGATCCCTGTATTTTTTTAAATATTTTTAGGCTGCTGGAGTTTTTTTTTTGTTTTTTTTTTAAACGTTTGCTCCCCTATTGGAACCCTCATTGTAAGAACATTCTATTTATAAATGCAAAAAATATAATACGGTACTTTTCTACATGAAACACAACACAGATCCTAACTTACAAATGTACAATTAGATGAGGACACTATTTCTCTCCTTTCTATCCATGGGGATAAATCAGTATGTGTTTGGGGAGATATCCCCTTTGTATACAGCAGATGTAAAGATGATTGATTACAAAGCCGAATCTGTACATGACTTTTGCCTCCATTGAGTAGTAAAATCTGTATCTTGTTTTTAAATAAAATTTCTGTCTTGCGTCATCAGATTCAGTTACAGACTCTGGACATCAGATTATCCTACAATGATGTGCAGTTGTTCCTGGCAATTGCAAAATCCATTCCTGGGCAGACCAGCAGCAATGCCTCGAATCCTGAAGTCTCTGACGTCTCTACGTGTGTTCAAGGCAGCACTAAAGACACTGAAGTTCTAAGTGTGAAAGAAGCCCACAGACATGTGATGGACCCTCTTCTTGGTGAGACCTTGTGTAGGGTTGGTCTTAGAGCAGATGAATGATCAGGCAATAGATCTATAGTGTTTACCAGGTAAATATCACACCATAGGTTTGTCTTTCTCTAGAAAACCAACTTTCCCGCTTGCAGGAGCTGGGGTTTGCTGTAGAGGATTGTCGGAAATCCTTACTGGCTACTCAAGGTAAAGCATTGTGATGAGTTCCTTCAGAACATCTTGCTTTGGCCCTTGAAAATGTCGCTGGATAATGGTCCCACAGGAAGGTGATGTACAGGAAAGACACCTTTCTGCTACTACAACCTCCACTGATATTTTATTTGAATTTTATTTTTGGGGGAAGAATATTTTTTTATATCTTTATAACATTAATACTTTATTCATGTCTTGATAAGATAATATGCGTCTGCTATGTGACAACACATCCTAAAATTTTTCTTTTCCATCCTTATAAGGTCAGCTTAACAAGGCTGCTACTTGGTTATTTAAGAATGCAGAGCCCCTAAAACCTAAGAGCAGCAGTGGCCCTGGAGGTGTTCGCTGGATCTCTGGCCTGGAGCTGAAGGCAGAAAATGTCTGTATCTGTTTCATTGATGACTGTATGGACTGCGATGTCCCCCTGGCAGAGATCACCTTTTCACGTCAGTATATTTTAGCGTCACATTATTTCTCGAGGGTTGGTAATGGAGAGATGAACTGAGTGATTACAAGTTGCTCATTCCAGCACATAGAATCTAAAACTATGGTTAGAAATCATTGCTCTTATCCCTAAATGATTTCTTTCTATGGCTGCAATGTTTGTAAACTTACATGCAACAATGCAAAACCTGATGTGAGTCCAATGACAGTAAGTGCATAGTAAATGTTCCTGATTGACAGCTCTCACAGGTGATACACTGCCTTGCTGGTGTGTGAAACATTAAAACATTGAGCTCTGTTACATCATTGGGCACTTCAGGTCATGTGACCGGGGTGATGTCATCTCAAGTCCTGTTACATTTGCAAGTCTAGCCCATATATGCGTCTGATCACGTGAAATCACAGATGGAGGTGTAGCAGTCCATTGAGGCTGCTGTGATTTCATGTGATCATCAGATACATTGGGTAGAAAATGTAACAGGACCTTAGATGACATCACCCTGGTCACATGACATGCTGGGAAGAGCCATGGGGACGTCTAGCTGGGATAGGCTGGCAGAGCAGGACACGTCCCCTCTGATGCCAGGCAATAAAACAAAGTTGTTTTATGGGGATGTAAGGGAAACCTTTTTTAAAAAAAAGAAGGGTGACATTTAGTTAATAGGGCTCTGTGGGAACCTGCCAGCAGCTGTATTTGAGACAATGTTGTGAAAGGTTCCCTTTAATGTAAATAAAATTAGTATTACTATTAATATTTAGTATTCTTATTTTTTCTTTTTTACAGGACTGAACTTTTTCCAACATTTGGTGTCCAATCCTGATGGATCTGCTGAATTCACACTCTCAGGGGATTACTATAATCGTGAACTATCAGGTATTGTGCTGTGTTTCTATGTTTAGGGTTACAGTATGCTATGGAAAGTACAGTTTTTCTATCATTCTGGTTCTGATTCATTCAAGGTTGGGAACCGTTTGTTGAGCCATGGCCATGTGCAATTTCCTGGCAGCAGCAAGAAGCGAGCCGACTCCATCCCTCTCGTCTGAAGATTGATATGAAGGCTAAACAGCGACTGGACATCAACATCACCTCTGTGTTGATGGGTGAGTCCAATGTCTAGGCCATGTGTATTTTTGAAAACTCGCATTAGGACATCAATGTAACAATACTATATATCTTCGTATAATAGAGCTAAGGGGTCCGGTCGTGTGAAGAAGGGTTTAGAGTTGACCTCAAAACCTGCCTTGTCTTTTCTTTACACATAGTGTCATTTCATTGTAAAGGAGGCACAGATGGAATTTCCTCCCTGAATTCTTTGTGTTTTTTGTAGCTTTTTATACTTTGTTCATTGCAGTTTCTTTATGTTTTTAGAACAATATGTGAACACAAAAGAGTCTTGGATGGCTGACTACTGTAAACTGGAGAAAGAGGCTACCGTAGAAACTGGAAATGAGGAGTGGATGGGTTCTTCTGTGGACCCTCCATGTATCGGACCAAGTGAGTAAATGATAATATAAAGATAAAAATGAATAGCAGTATATTGAGTAGAAATGGAATAAATACATACTGGTAGGTTGAGAGATTGTGAGCCCCAATGGGGACAGGAGCCGATTTGGCGAGTTCTGTGTAGCCCTGCATAATCTGTGTGCACTATATAATAAAGGAATTATTATTAGATGGCATACACCACCAACCATGGGTAGCTACAGCAGTATACCATAGGGATATGTTTACAGGGACAATTTTGGCACAAATCTCTCAGAAGAAAAATTAATGCAAAAATCACCCTTCCTATTGAAACCAGAGGGAGGTTAGCAAGTCTAGTAGCACAATATTTTCACAAAATAATTTTAAAATTATAGGGAAGTGAAAATCTGCTTAAAAATTTGCGTCAAATACCACTTGAACAGTGAAGATTTAACCACAAATTCAATAAAGGTTTTCTCTACTTCAAGGTTTTTTTTCCAACTAGGGGGTTTTCCCATAATTAACAGAATAGCGGATAAATTTTGGTTCGTAGGAGGTCGTAGTAGTAGTAGGCGTAATGTCCTGGAGTTGGGTGTGTTGCATAGACAACTATGGGAGACTTAAAGGGGTTATCCGGGTGTTAAAAATTACTTAGGGCTGGGGAGGGCTAGGGACGGATGGGAGGAGCCGGCCACCCTGTGCACGGCTTCTGTGCCCCCTGTAAACAAACAGGGGCACGGATCAAACGGTCCGCGGTGTGGGACAGAGGAGGTAAGTACATGTTTATTATTTTTACATGGCCCGCCCCAGCCAGGCCATAGGTAATTTTTAACACCCGGATAACCCCTTTAAAGGAACACATCAGTCAAAGCTGATTCTTTGAATTATACCCTGTGCAGGTCCTGAAGGGGAGGAGCTAGGTTTTAGGAATACAATGAAAATAAATCAAAAAAGATGCCCGCCACCATCTATTATTCTATGAATTAGCTTTGACTGGAATGGTGGTCCGAGCAGAAAGACCGGATAACTTCTCCTTTGGAAAAAGAATATGTGTGGATCATGCGGAAAATCCATTTATGGGTATATCTAGTGGATGTGCTAAACATACCCCCACTTGTTGATCAAATTGGAATCTCTCACACTTGGTTCACTATTGTAGATCTCTGCTGGATGCTACATTCATGCAGATATTGAATATATATATATAAGATATTCAAGGGTCTGATTGTTTTCCTATGGATTTCCTATGTTCATGAGAACAGCAGTCCTGAGAACTGAGCAAATGCCACCATTTATTCATCTCTGTTGGACTGAAGGTGATAACAAAGAGCTGTGTTCCCCACTCTTATGGAGATGAATAGAGAGCTACCATTGCCCCATCACATGTGGGACGCAGTTTTCATCATCACTGGGACTCCAACTGCTGGAAACTTATCATTTATCCCCTATCCTAAATTGATTTGCAGTATGAACCCTGTAAGTAATGCTAATACCCTCTAAGTGTACTACCAAACCTATGGAGAAGGGTTTTGTAACTTCTTGGGTAATAATCAAAACTTTTCTATCGAAAAGGTGGAGACATAGAAGTCATAGAAGACTTGTACATATAGTCAGGATTTCTTGATCAGTTCTCTCTATATATTGTGTTTCCTTCCTAACCTGTGTGCAGTGTCTGTGCGTTTCTCTCCACTGTTTTCCTTGCACCCACTTTTTATTCTAACTTTACCTTTCCTGTCTGCCAGGCCTTCCTCTATCCTACCTTAGAACTAGAAGCACAGCCAGTCTGACTAACCTAGAACATCAGGTCTATGCTAGAGGTACAGTACTAAAAACATAGGGGGACATATATGAAAGTGGCTTTAAGTTATTTTACTACTGCCTCATCAAGACCACTCTTTCCAGTGCAAGCTATGAGCGTGTCTATGGGTATAAAGTGTGGTCCCCACTTCTGGCTCGCAGGTCAAGCTTTTGCAGAGTCATCATTTTTAAATGGAACCTGTCACCACATTTTCACATATAAAGCCAGAGGCAGGTTCCTATAGAACCTCATTAACTGACACACTTCTTTTAGCTAAACATTGTTTCCCTTACATCCCCATAAATCAACTTTATCTTATATTACATAGCATCAGAAAAAGCTTGTTCATCTTGGCTGGCCCCTCCTATCTACTTCTTCTTTGTCCCAACTCTTATAAGCATGTCATTTGACCAAAGTGACTTTCTCACAGGTCCTTTAGCCTCCTAACATTAGAAAACTGTACACCATGTATATATCTGATCACATGAAATCACAGCAGCTTCCATGGACTTAAACTCCTCCCCATCCTCCATGGAGGCTGCTGTGATTTCAGGTGATCAGATACATACATGGGTTACATGTTGCAGATATGACAGGACTTTTGATGATGTCATCCTGGTCACATGACTTTACGTGCCCAATGATGAAAGCAAATCTCTCCATACAGCAGAATGTCTTAGCCTGTCAATCTGGAACAAAGAGGCTGGGCAATGCAAGTAAATTTTAATATACATGGCTCAATTAGAGTGAATCACTCATATACATTGAGCTGCATATAGGTTTACAAACAAATTTTTTTAACATTGGAGTCATGATAAGGGCAATGCTTTATAATCATAGTTTTTAATGAAGCCTTTATTTTGGGTGGGTTAATCTCATGGCATCAAGCCATCCAATCCCCACTTTGATCTCACTTTCATGTATGTCCCCTTTACTGTAGTTTTGCTAAAGGCAGAATTTTCAGATTCTCTTTTGACAGTGCTTAACTATACCACTGTATCTTTACATGAATGGTAAACCTTTTCTTGATAATATGTATGTCTTTTTTTCTGCAGTGGAAATGAAGACCGCAAAGCGCAGGCAGCCATTTATACCATTTGCTCTCAGGAATCACACAGGCTGCACTCTGTGGTTTGCCACTTTAACTACAACACCCACCAGGTAACTAGTACTGTCAGGGCTTAGCTTGTCAGACGGTGGAGGGGTAGCAGCAGGACTGTAAAATATTTATATTACAGGATTGTAGCTGGACATTGTGCATATGTGTGCAGGATCTCTTCTCTGTACAGCTGCATAGCCCTCCCACCCTTCTGTAGCAGCTTCTATTATAACATAATAATAATAATACATAGATAAAATGTTAAAAGTATACATGAACATTTACACACAAACATCCCTTTAATTAAAAAAAAAAAACCTACACTATTGCTGTCACTATGTCTGTGATGCAAACTTGACCCTTCTCCTGATTTCAGAGGGTGCATTTTCTATCTTTGGTAAAGGACACTGGTACTGTTCACTTGTCATGTCTTTATTCATTTCTGTCTTGGC
Organism: Engystomops pustulosus; assembly: GCF_040894005.1. NCBI lineage: Eukaryota > Metazoa > Chordata > Amphibia > Anura > Leptodactylidae > Engystomops > Engystomops pustulosus. The sequence goes on along the minus strand of NC_092416.1, from coordinate 55,095,370 downwards.
ACCCAAGATGTAGTACCGAAACTCAACACATGATGTCGCTAGAGGTGATATAATAACTTGTAAAGGGGCTTATTTACTAAGGGTCCCGTGGCTGCACTTCTGTCGGGTTTTCTGCCATTTTCAGGGATTGCGCCGCTGGGACAGGGATTTTGTCGCACGCGATCGGATTTTGGCGCATCGGCACTGGCTTTCATGCGACAGATATCAGGGGGGCGGGCCACCGGACGATCCAACTGATTCGGACAGAGCTGGGGATTTAACTTTAAAATTGTGTCGCAAGCCATGCACTTACATGCATCGGGAAGAAGATGGTGAACTCTGGCGGACCTGGTCGAGGAAGTGACACATGCAGCATATTGGGCGCAGAGTGCATAATCGTCGGACACTCCGGATCAGGGAACGCACAGGACCGGCTACGTAAATGCGCCCCAATGTCTTTGTACTGGACAGATAGTATACACAAAATGAGAATCATAAAAAAAACTAAAAAAACTATTGAGGGCAATGATGATTGATCACAACGGTCATTGAAACTTATAAATGGCGTCTCAAAATACACAAACACTCTAAACTTGTACTGCTTGTATCTTTTCTTTGCTACAGGGCTGCATTGTCACATAGTGGGAGCCCTGAAGTTGTTTCAGATGGGGACAGACATTTCCTGGATGAAGCTCACAATGTGAGTCAGTGGAGAGAGGTGCCCCCAGGAGAAGAGATACCATTTGAATTTGAGACAAGAGAAAAGCTAAGACACAGGTATGTTCACTGTAATAGACCAGCATTATTGAAATGCTGTTTTAAGAGTAACTTTCCTCAAGGAATGATGGTTCTTGTGCCCTTTTATTATGTTCCTTTTAGTCAGACTGGAAATGTGTGACTGGCACAGCGGACAGAGTCTACTAAAGGGAAAAATGCTGTTCAAAATCAGAATGTGGCTCCCCTCTGCCAGGGCTCATTCAGCTTACATCCTTTCATATTTACAATACTGAACAGCTAAGTTACTGCAGACTTTACTTATTGGCTGTGAATTATTCCTGTAGTAGTGGATCAGAAAAGCTTTAGGTCTTCTGTTGGACATGGAAATGAAGGAAGAGTAAAACTATTGTAGGCTGAGGGTGATGCCACACATGGCGTTTTTGGTCCATTTTTGACTGTTTTCCATGCATTTGGCTGTTTACAACCTGTTTATCTATTAAGATAATTGGGAAAAATGGTCAAAAACTGATGCTTTTTAAAACTGACAGAAAACGCATGCTTAAAAACTGATTAAAAACGCCATGTGTGTCATCACCCTCAGTCCGTTCTTGGTGCGTTTTTAAACGCACTGAAATGCATGCATTTTTTGCATGTTTCCCATGGGTTTGGCTGGTTTGAATCCATTATTCCTCATTTGTGGAAGCTTAAGGAGCTGTGAAAACTTTAATACAGCTGCTTACACTTTCAGCAATGAAAAAAACTGATTCAAACCAGCCAAACTCATGGTAAACATGCAAAAACGCATGCATTTCAATGTGTTTAGAAACGCACCAAGAATGCACTGTGTGACTGCAACCTTGGGAAGGTAATAATAACATCCTGGTGGTTTTGAGCAACGATGGAGAACAATAGAACATGCCGGATCCATTAGGTAAGTGAAGGGATACTTCATAACATCTGTGGTGGTTTAGGACAAGGAATGGGCCAATTAATGCATCAATGGTTGTGCATCAACTACATTCATGATTTCATCACTGGTGCTCTATAGGGTGTTATAAACATCCACTATATTAAGGCTATGCAATTGGGTCATCTGTATGGGGCACTGTCTGCGGAAAGTGTGGGGAGATGGATAAAGTGGACCTCTCCCTCCTCCTAGACCCCCATGCAGCTTGGTTAATGCATTGGTCTTCTGTGTTGTTGTACTTCCTTTCTTACTGACCCAGCACCTCCTTGCAGGCACACTCATGACTTACGGATCCACCAGCTACAGGTGCGGGTCAGTGGCTGGGAACAAGTCAGTCCAGTGTCTGTGGACAAAGTCGGGATATTTTTCCGCTATGCAGCTCCTGATAAGAACACGTCATCATCATCAGTAAGACACTCTAAATTTTTATTACTATAATCTGTGTGTGTTCATCTGCAATTTTACATGCAAAAACATCATAAAAAAGCTAAATGATTCCTTGGATGATCTTGGACAATTTTTTAAAAAAATTGATAAGATGTTTTCCTCCCTATGAAAATGTTTATATGTTGTCTGTTTTATTTTACAGGTTGGGAGTCCAATAAGCAGAACTAACATAATCCATCCTCAGGTTTATGTAAGTTGAAGTTCTTTGCTTTTCCCTTAAGTATGTAGAAATTTGACAATGAAAAATATAATGATGATAAAGGACCTTCCACAGTCCATATACATTCTTTTTGTATTATGACATTTATGAGAAAATTCCTAGAACAAGATTAGACATTAATACATCACGTACTCTTGTGTGGTTGTTAGACGGGTATTATGAGACCTTATTCTCAAGATAGGCGAGTCCTGGATCTTTTGGTCCCCTATGTCCTATACACTGGATTTACCATAAATTTCCAAAATAGCAATGATTGAGACATTAGAGATCCCTTCTATGTCATAGCTCCAGTCCTACTACAGAGGCTCCACATTGGTACAGATCCGGTGCCTAAAGGAATGCAGTTACTAAAGACTCTTCTTTAGCGACTTACATTTTGATTGAGTCTCAGCCCGCCTGTCCTTATGGCTGATATGTTTTTTATTAATCCACTTTTCTATCTGTTTTGCAGTTCTCAGCATTGCCTCCAGTGCGCGTTGTGTTTGCCGTCACCATGGAGGGCAGTGCACGCAAGGTGGTCACTGTCCGATCATCTCTGATTGTAAAAAACAAGCTTGAAATCCCTATGGAGCTTCGGCTGGACAGCCCATCAGCCCCAGACAGTAAGTAGTGAAGTCTGGAACATGCCCTAATTTGTTTTTGTTGTGTCATGATCTACCGTTGTGTATTTGTAGAGCCGGTGATTCTTCCTGCTGTGATGCCCGGTGATTCATTTGCAATTCCATTACATCTCACTTCTTGGAGACTCCAGGCCCGACCCCGAGGGATGGGAGTGTTCTTCTGTAAAACACCGATCCACTGGACTAACGTTACAAAGACAGGGGAAATATCAAGCAGTAAACGTGAATGTCACTCCATGGATACAGAGAACTGCAGATATTTCAGGTGATAAGAAGTAGGGCTTATTACATGGACGTGGGTCCCTAGTTTCCATTAGGACCCCTTCATGCTGTTGTTTTCGTCCAGACCGTGTGTCAGCCTTATTTCCCATGTGATCAATTCTCAATACCTACAGCATCATAGGCATTTATGATCTTGTCTGTTCCAGTCTGAACTAATACTGGATACTCCTAGCATCAGGGGAGCAGTAGTTCTGGAGCACATCACATAATAAAACATTTTGCTGCAGTAAGTTCCGGTGGTGGTTGGGCAGCCTGCACACAGGATGTGTTTCCCAACCAAAATATGCACATCTGAGCGCGTCCCTACTAATAAAGACATTATGTATCACTAACTAGATCTTCCTTCCTTCAATTTCTCATTTTGTAGGTTCTGCGTGGCACTGAGGAAAGAAAACTATCCAGATTACATGCCATCAAATATCTTTTCTGACAGCGCTAAGCAAATCTACAGACAGCCGGGTCATTCTATCTTCCTGCTGCCCACGGTGGTCATCTGCAACCTTCTGCCATGTGAGCTGCACTTTTACGTCAAAGGTTCACCTCTTAAAGGAACGTTAAAATCTGGGAAAGAGTTGGCCCTGCACACGGCTGATACATCTCAGAACTTTGAACTTGGTGAGTTTTCTTTCTGCAAAGGCTTGGCGAATAGGGTCATACCATGAAATAAAAGCTTGTGATCTGAATCGGTGACTAACGTCTCTAGGATCACGTTCAAATGGTGCTATTTACTGTAGTAGTTTGCTTCATTCATAAACCAAAACCAGGAGTACAAACCATATAAGTAATTACAACTTTATACAACAGTGATCTCACCCATTTTGTAAGAATAGCACTGATAGGTTAATTGGTGTGGGTCCAAGTAGCCGGGATTGACTCCCTCCGGATCAACGCTATAGGATGAAGTTGGTGGACGCAAGTTAACAAAACTGTTAACAAAAATGTATAGAGGGGGAATTTGTAGACAATAAAGTCATGTTATGTCATGCAACTTAAGTGCTTATTAAAACGGGTTGTCCTGGAATACCGGGCCCTCCCCCACCATTATTTAGAAATAATAAAGAATATAAAGGATTATACCTACCTGCCCCCCACCTGCATACTTGATACAACCAGCGCTAATCTAAGACAGGTAGGGAGTTAAATTGTACGCCTGTGCAGCCCACAGATATATCAGAAAGAGGTGCAGTAAACAGAAATATTTTAATAAAATATAGATATAAAAAAAAGAAAAGGCTGGTAGCACCGGAGGGATGGGACCTTCATTGTGCTGGCGTACATTAAATGTCCCACTCTTGTTTGTATGCAGAGGCTCCTACAGCCTAAAACTGCTGCTGTAGCAGACATTTGGTGGTAGGTGCTGCCTATACAGAGACTGGTAGCACAGCTGAACAGGAGCATGGAGAGAGGTGAGTATATGCTCTTTATTATTTTTTAGAGCCCCCACATCCATATATATATAAAAATGTTATATTCTCAGACAAACCCTTTAATGCTGAAGTCTCTCTAGTGGGATAGGAAAGAACCTGTGGAAACTGTGCTCATGGCTAGGGTGCAGCTCATGACAGACAATAGTGACTACTTATCACGACTTGTGGTGTTGCTTATGTCTTTACACTGTCTCTCACATCATATCTTTCAACAGGAATTGCTGTGGAAAATTTTCAACACTGCAAAGAGCTGCTGATCCCTCCTGGTACTCAGAACTATATGGTTAGGATGCGACTTTATGATGCCAACAAGAGACAGCTGAACCTCACTATACGCATCATGTGTAGGGCAGAGGGATCCTTAAAGATATTCATTTCAGCTCCTTATTGGCTGATTAATAAAACAGGTTAGTAATTGGTTTAGAAAATGGATCATTGATTTAAGGATATACTTGGCTTTTTATTGTAAATTATATAATGCCATATACTTCTTGCCATCTTTTCTGTGTTAGATCCAGGTCGGTCTGTGTCTGCCAAGAATGAGGGGAAGAATTATGTTATATGTCTAGTGTGCGCATTAGACATAGATTGTATTCAGTATTTTGTCTACACAGCAAGATGCTCGTCTCCTGAAAGATTTTGTATCCTAGACAGGGTTTACATCATGTCTGTAATGTACAGGGTACCTGGAGGTCTCTCAACATACTAGATGGAAACATCCATAGGGTTACTTTCCCAGAGAATGACATTTCTACTTCCTGAAAATGATTGATATTGATAGTTTAATGAAAGGTAAAACACTTTTCTGTTGCAATTTCTGTATCAATTCATCTACATCTCTGCTTTCTGCCCTTCTATAGGAAGCTTCATTTACTTTCTGTGGATAGAAAACTGACCATGTTCATGTGATGTCACACAGGTGCACTGCTCATTATATCACAGACAGTAATCAGAGCTGTGCACCTGTGTGACATCACATGATCGTGGACCATTTTTTATCAATATGAGGTAAACAATGAAGTTTCCTATAGAATGACAGCAAGCAGAGATCTAGAAAACCTTGATAGTGATTGATACTGAAATCATATTGGAAAATTGTGTAACTTTTCATCACAATATCAGTTATTTGCTGAATTTAGACAACCCCTATGAAAATGAAGTATAGGGTTATATTAAGCAGAGAGTGTCCTGAGAGTAAATATCAGGTCCTATCTGGCTGTTTTATGTCAATAGACTACAGATAATGTTATGGAATAGTACAGTATACCATGCTGTTGAGACCATGATTAAGCTTGTATAGCGAAACGCGTAAGTCAGTGGACCTGTAGCCGAGAATGGTTGGTTTCTCCAAACCGATGTATGCTGTTTGCTTTTAAAGAATAAAGTTTTGATCAATCAGTTCCCATGCGTGCTGGATACCTTTTTGGATGAATATGCTGTTAGACATATATGTGGACATGTTATACAGTGGCCCCTTAAGCATCTGTCAGAGCCATGGACTTCTCAGAGTGTACAATAAACAAAGGTCATATATACAATACGGACAGAGCTTTATCTTAACACTTTAGGTACTTATAGACCCTTGGTTCCCTTTGCAGGTTTGCCATTGATATTTAGACAAGACAACGCCAAAACAGATGCTGCCGGACAGTTTGAAGAACATGAACTTGCTCGGAGCCTGAGTCCTCTCTTATTCTGTTATGCAGATAAGGAGCTGCCAAACCTGTAAGTGTTCAATAAAATCCTCAAAACCTTTGGGTTGGACCAAACAGTTCTGCTTCATGAGAGGTTATGTAAAATATTTTTTTTTGTCACTAGGAGAGGACCTCATAAAATAAGAGTTGTCCCGCAATTGACACTCACAAAATAAGTGTCTGACCAGTGTTAATAGAATAGTGATTTCTATAGCAGTAAGGAAGAAACTGCTCTTCCTTAATGAGTGCGTGTTACTGGATAACTGGATTTATTTTATTTAATCCTTAGTTGCACAATGAGAGTCGGAAAAGGCATCCATCCGGATGGAATTCCAGGTTGGTGTCAGGCATTTTCCCTTGATGGAGGTAGCGGAGTAAGAGCTTTAAAAGTTATCCAGCAAGGGAACCGTCCAGGCCTAATTTACAATATAGGTAAGCACAACGGCATCATCTTCAAGGTCCTGTGCCCGAAGGCTTGTTGATGCTTATGTTATGGGCTCATTTGTGATTGGTTCTCTAGTTGCTTACTTAATATTTCTATTTTAGTAAAGAGCAGTTTTATAATTTCCCATTTCATTTTAGTTTTTCCTCTTTATTTTCCAAATATCTTTCATGTCAATTTCTCCAACTTTCTTCTCATATCATTCTTGTTGTTATTTCTCTTCTTGCCTTTTCTTCTCTTTATCCCTTTCTCCCCTTGGTCCTTTCCCTCTATTTTGCCTACCGGTATGTCTTTCCTTCTTTTTCCATTACCTTGTACCCCTGGTTATCCAACCTATACTCCTTTTATCCATCCTCCTTTCCTCATTTTGTGTTTTCTCCACCCTTTTGTATATCTTCAGTTTCTCTTGGTATTTTTTACCTTTTTTCTCTGTAGTTTCTTCCCTTCCCTTTCCCCCTTTGTCTCTCTTTCCTTTTACCTGGTCTTCTTTCTTCTTTCTCCCTTTGCCCTCCTCTTGTTTCCATATGTCCTTCCACACATTTTCTGTATACCCCTTTATCTCTTCATACTAAGAAATCTGTCACCTGTTCTAGGTATTGACGTGAAGAAAGGCAGGGGAAGATACAGAGATACTTGTATGGTCAACTTTGCACCTCGGTACCTATTGATCAACAAATCAAGTCACAAGCTCGCCTTTGCACAAAGAGAGTTTGCAAGAGGTCAAGTAAGCGCACCTAGAAAAATCACCAAAAATTCTGTTAGATACCTGGCACTTCCATGCAGTACAGTCTGACACGTCTCTTCTTTCTAGGGCACCAGCAATCCTGATGGTTATATCTCCACTCTCTCCGGCTCCAGCGTTGTGTTCCATTGGCCAAGAAATGATTATGACCAGTTACTTTGTGTGCGGTTAATGGATTTATCTAACTGTACCTGGTCTGGTGGCTTTGAGGTTAATAAAAATAACTCATTTCATATCAACATGAGGTAAATATCAGTCATTTCAGTAATAGATTGATTTTTTTTTTCTGGATATATGGCATACAAAACATAGATATGACATACAATAAGTGCATCTTATTAAACATTTTTTTTTCTTTAATCTTAGAGATACTCTTGGAAAATGCTACTTTTTGAGGGTAGAAATTACATTACAAGGCGCCACGTACCGCATCTCTTTCAGTGATACAGACCAACTGCCTCCTCCATTTAGAGTGGATAATTTCTCTAAGGTAGATTCTTGTTAAAAAAAAAAACGGCTGATGAAAGGGAGCATGTCCAGATTTAATGCTCATGCACACAAATGTGTACCAGCCTGGGCTGTAACCCAGATGAGCACACGGCCGGGAGGAGAAGGGGTGAGTGCTCCTCATACCTTCTCTCTCCATAGAGCAACAGCTTCCCGGCTTGTTCACGCACTGACTTCACTGTGACCGGGTGCCATTGACCTCTATGGAGGTGACATTGACCCATATGGTCATGTGCATGGGGTGCATTTACTTTATTCTGTAGTATTTCTGTAATGGAGCCTTATAATGGCTCTACCTGCTGCATAACTGAAAGCCACAGTCCTGGAAGTTGTAGTTTTCCAAATGCTAAAATACCCCAGCTACACCTCTACTGCCAGATCACTCCTATATTGACCCCCGACTTGTAAGTACCCTGTTTCCCCTAAAATAAGACATCCCTCGAAAATAAGACCTAGTATAATTTTGTTCAGGCTTAAAAATATAAGGCCTCCCCTGAAATAAGACCTAGCGGCAGTCACTGCAGCAGCTCCTCGCATGCCATACATTAGTATTAGTAAATCTTTTAGATGCTGCAGAAGGTTGTGACATGGGGAAGAATTCATAGAAGTAAATCACTGACTGTTGTGCTACCAGCAGCCTCCAGGATAACAAGGGTCATTTATGGAAAGTGCTTTTACTAAACATGAGAGATTAGGGCCAATGATTGTAATAGAAATCAAGTCACAAGAAATACAGCATGAAATTCAGAGTTTGGAGCGTTATAAGGATGTTAGAGAAGTAGATTTTTTTTGTTCAATGAGAAATGTGAATTCTTGTTCATGGAAAAATAAGACCTCCCCTGAAAATAAGACCTAACACCTCTTTAGGACATTGTCTTATTTTCGGGGGAAACAGGGTAACATGCCCTCCTCCAATGTCTAGGGATTGGGCAATATGCACGACTTACAGACTGCTTCCCTATAGAAGTCAGTGACAATTTTAGGAGAGTCCCAATGGGGGAAGGTACATCAAGCAACTGAATGCTGACTATTCAAACCTATTGTATAGTTACAATTTGTTTTGTTTGCTTTTTGTAACATGTTCCAATGGATTTGCCATTATTGTCTCTCTTCAGGTGCCGGTTATGTTTATGCAGCACAGTGTTGCAGAGCCGCGGTTGCGGACAGAGGTGAAGGCCTCGTGCTCTCTAGACTACGCGTGGGATGAGCCTATCCTCCCATCATACATTGCACTGACTGTGAAAGGAGCCGGCTCTTCAGAGGCCGTCTGCAACATGAATGATTTCCAGGACAGCAAGCAACTTTACTATGAAAATTTCATCTATATTGCTGCCACCTATACATTTTCAGGGTGAGATTATGTGGACTTATAGTAGTTTTAGAAAAATCTTTCATTACTTCCGAGTTCACTCCTGTTGTCTGCATATGAGTTTGTGTTTTTACTTTGTATTGTCTTATTTTATTTGTGTATGTCCCCCATGATTTGTAAAGCATTGCAGGATATGTTTGTGCTATATAAATAAAGATTTATCATTTATCTTCTGCTTCCTTCGCAGCCTGCAAGAGGGAAATGTTTTACCAGTCACTCAGTCCAAGAATGTCATCTGTGCAGAGTTGGTTCTGGATGTCCAGCCTAAAACCCTCAGAGTGGTTTTGAAGAAGAAGGTATGTATGGATAGCTGTGACAAAATATATTTTTTATGTTATACATATTTTTTCTCATTAGCACAACTTTCCCAGGTGTTTAGAGAAGGATAAACATGGACTGATTAAAATAACTTTTCAGCTTCCAATTGTTGTTCTTGATAACTTGTGCATATAAAACTTGTGTACATGTGTTATTTATTATTGATCTGCATGCTTCTTTCATGAACACAGGAGCCTGGTAAGAGGTCACAGCTTTGGAGAATGACGGGCACTGGTATGCTGTGTCATGAAGGATCCTCACCTCCTCATAACCCTAACAAGCCACCCACAACCAGATCTCTGGAGTCCTCTTTGGTCCTGGACATTGCTGGACTAGCAGCTGTTACAGACAACAGGTACAGGGTTTATTCCAATAAGTCGATAGATCGGGGTCTTCCTTTGGCACCTAAAGTAGTAATAAAAATAAACCCCATTTGTGCTAGGCAAAGCAGCAGATAAATGAAGCAAATGGCTATGTGTATATGCACTGTTCTATCCATTCCACAGCCTCAGAAAGGGAAATATAAACCTAGGGGCTAACCAATATTGTTTTAGTGTTTAGACAAGCAACCAACCAATATTCCTGGGTTTAATTCTAATTAGAGCACATTACATCGTTTAAATCTACCATCAAAATCAAGCATGATGAACTAGGGCCTCTTAGTCAAGGATCAGGCACCGTGACTGTGGTAATCTTCTTGTATTTGTTATCCACGGCCTCCTTCCTTCTACATTTTACTTAAAAAAATATGCTAATGAGTCTGAAGGATTTTGGGGGGCATTACTAGAGCTCCTCTATGCTGCAACTTCACAGGCTGTGCAGGAGCACTTCCCCCTCCCACTGTATGCTGAAACTTCTGCTGCTGTGAGATTGCATCAGGCAGGAGGAAGGGGAAGTGCTGAGGGAGTAGAACAAGACAGTGTAACAGCCTGTGAATCTGCAGTACGTAAGGACTCTGTTAACACTCCCCCACAGATGCCCTTCATGCTTATCAGAATGATTTTAAAAGTTAATATTATGAGGAAGAAGGTTATGGATAACAAGTATAGATTACCACAGTCATGGTACCTGGATCCATGATAAAAATCTAAAAATTATTTGTAACATACATCCATTTTACATAATAGATACTATACTTTTTCTTATCTCACACACGAGTTGCCACATATTGCAGTATATTGTCTGGTATAGACTGGACAGCAACACACCTAGAGTCAGGGTAGCAGATAGAGAAGATACAGACCCTATGCAGAGTTCACCCATTGAGCAATTTAGTTATCATATTCTTAGGTATGAACCACTGATGTTGCGGAAACCAGATCGACGACGTAGTACTACCCAGACGTGGTGTTTTCGGGATGGAAAATTGAGCTGCAGTTTGCCTGGATTAGTTGTCCAGGTGAGTTTTGTATGGACATCTATTGTGTCCTACCATCGTGAGTTACATACAGCCTTACAGACTTGAGTTTATTTCAGGCAAGAAATGGCATTTCTGGATTATATGATGGAGCAGAGGTTGTGCTCGGACCAGATGCTTCAATAGATCATATGGGATCTGTGCCCAAAGAACAGCAGTTTATAAACCAGAAAATGAGGCCGGGGTCTGGAGTGTTGTCTGTGAGGGTTATCCCTGATGGGCCTACAAGAGTTTTACAGGTAAATATGTGTATGTATATACAGATATAGCGGCAATAGGATTGAGCAACTATGTTATTTCTATTGGTGTTGTATTTTATTACAATGGTTGAACTACCATGGCCTCTACAGTCCGAGGATAAGTAATTGAGCAGCAAAATCTTTGTTCCTGACTGCCAATGCCTCCGATAGTGGCCATGGTATCGGGGCCATTAGCACTCCAGTTGGGAGTTTATACAAAGAAAAGGGGGCCTCAATTCTGGATTGTTCAATGGCAAGCCTAAGCAAGGTTAATGGATGTTATATATTTTTTTACCTCTGCCCTGACCTCCCAGGTATTTTCTAGTAATCCTAAAAAAAACACTTTTAAAGGAGTTTTACCAAGTTGTCCCTATCCGCAGGATAAGAAATAACAAGCTGATTGCTGAGGGTCGGAATAAAGGTCGCTGCTCCATTCAATTCTATTGGAGTGTCAGAAGATGCATATTCCAGCTACACACAAATTCACTGTCTATCTGGGTGCCAGCGATAGCCAAGCACTGTATACAGCTATTTTTCACACTCCTATACTAATGAATGAAGCAAGAGATGGGAATGTGTCCTGTCACTTCACTCATTAGTGATAACAGAACTTCCAATCTCTGTATTACTGGGGGAGGTCACGTGATCCCCATTGCTGGGGGTCCAAGCAGTTGGACCCTCTCCTGTGGATAGGGGAGAATCTGAAAACTTAACACAACCCCTTTAAGCAGCACTTACATTCTGTATTTGTATTTAGCAATACATAAGGACAGTTTCTTGCACATTCTTGCCCCTCGCTGGCCTTCTGATCTAATTACTTTTCCATTTCCAGATTACAGACTTTCAGCAGCGCAGAGCTGAGCGCCTTTCTAGTGAAATGGATGACCTTGGACAATTGGAAATTAAAAAATTCAAGAGTCCAGAGCTAGAGCAGGAGCTGGAGGTATTTATGTGGTTATGAGGAAGCGGCCATTTCTATCACATTTTTTTCAACAATAACTTTGTTTGCTGTTTTTTTTTTTCCAGGTGATTGTAAAATTGCAGGACGGAATTGGAATTTCACTGATCAATAAACTCCCGGAGGAGCTGGTGTTTGCAAGTTTCCGAGGCATTAATGTTCATTACATGCATCAAGCCTCCCATCAGGTCCTGGAACTCCATATACAAAATGTTCAGGTACAGGAACTGGAGATGTGTATGTAATAGGCTGTAAAGAAACACAAATGTAAAAGATGTGCGTAGTGGTAGTGTTTGTTTCACGGTCTTTAATAGTTGTATAATAAAATAGTAAAACGAATCTGTAGCAGCACAGGTCACTACTACAACTTACATTTGTTGATAATGAAAGGTGCAAAGGCGTGTAAGACCTTCTGAATCAAAACGTTTACACCTTCACAGTATAATTCAATATATCAAAGTGCTTTGTTGTCTGCCTTCTTTGGATCATCCTCTAATCTTCCTTGCTGTTTGTGTTCCACTCAGAAATTTCTGCTGAATTCCATCTTGCTAGTAAAGCGCCATTCACTAGTGAATGTTTACAGGTTTTTACAAAGCTTGCAGGCAAAGGGCAAGAATGCCCCATGCTGGCCCACACTACCAGCGTACAACTGGCACAGAAGCACTGATAAATCTCTCCCTGTCTGTTTAATCTACACCTTATCCCTCAATGCTACATCTTTCCTTATCAACAAAGCTCCTCTGCCATCAATTAAATCCACTGCATAGACATAGAAAATATATATCACTTTAAGGGGCTGTCACCAGCATTTACAACACTCAGTTACCAGTGACCTCAGGTAGGGTATGAAATCTGCTAAAAGAAGAACATCTCCTCTTACTCCTTTTAACAATGGAACCATGGCTTTTGCCTTTATAGAGACCGAGATAGGGGCACCTAAAGTGATTCCCCTTGAAAAAGGGACCGATCCCAAGTAAAATATGTCTTTTTTCTGCTCACATGACTCCTAATCCTAAAAAACATACTAGAAAGATGCCTATTGAGTCCTTGTTTCTCTCAGTTGCAGTCTTTGGTCTTACAGACCCTATAATTATAAGATGGTTGACTGATGCCTTCACCCTTCTTAAATCTTCTGTGCCCTTCTTTCTCCTAGGTTGATAACCAGTTGATTGGTACCACTCAGCCGGCCATGCTCTTTGTAACGCCTAAAAGTATTGAAACGGAAGAAATGGAGTCAGGACCTGCAATACAGGTCAATGCAATGAAAGTGCCCAGCAAGAATGCGCTGACCGACCTCTACAAGGTGAGAAGTCTTGTTTTCTCTGCCAGTATTCACTTGTCAGACCAAACCCTGCTTCTCCTAAGTGTGAATAATGGCCTCTCATACTTAATACCCAGCCGTGAATCCTCATTCCCCTGACCGCTAAAAAATTATAGCTGTGATTTTTGCTTGTGCCCCTTCAAAGTACCAGTTTGTGTGCCCTGCTAACCCAACCAGTGATTGCTGCTTTCCCTTCCCTCTGATAATACAGAGTTATGAGTCCTGTTTCCCCTTCTAGCGCTGCCGTATGAGTCCTACATTCCCCTTTCTCTCTGCTTTAGCCTCATAAGTTCAATTTTTAGGTGGTGAGTGGGGACTGGTGTCAATCACATACTGATAACCTATCATTTAAATAGATAATCTGCATGGAAAATCAGGGGTGATTTACTATTCCTGATTTAAGGAGGACTGTGGACATGTCTGTTTAGAAGATATTTACATATTTAATTCCGGGAGCTTTTTTCTTAGAACTCAACAGTAATAATAATAAGTTAATAAATATAAACAAATGAGACCTTGCAGAATAATAACATTGTCAGATGAATTAGCAATGAGGGCCCCCGCTCACAAGAGCTTACACTCTATGGGAGACACTACTCAGGGCCTCTATGTCAGAAAACTGGTGAACAAGCCCTGAATAAGCACAATTGCTAGCGAACTGCTGGCAATTACAATTATTTCCCCTTTGACGCCATCTCCACGCCAAGAGATGTGTTCCTGTCAAGAGACCTGTGCCTGCGCACTTGGTACAATTAGCAACCTTCAAGCCAAGCGGTCGCTAATTATCGCCCTATTATACGCCAGGTAGGACCAAAGCCTCTTGATGTATCTGGCGGCACTTGGGGGAAAGACTGTGTCATACACTGACGCAGGAACGCCAGCATAAGATGACTGTCCCCACATGTTCCTGTTTTTCCTCCTAGCCGAGTAGGTGTAAAAAATATTCAGTCTTATCAGTCCCCTTGTGAAAAAGTGTTTGTCTCCTTGTCTCCATATTGTCTGACATTGTCCGATCGAATGGCACAGTTGATGGGCGATTCTTGTAAAAATAACAGAGAAAATAAGTTTTATCATTTTTGTTATAACAGGAGGAATAAAAAAAATTCTATTTGCTTTTATGACCGATCAGTAATAATTTTTTTGTTTTTGTAGCACATGCTGATCACTGCTCAGAAATTTACAGTCCAGATTGAAGAAAAGCTACTCCTGAAACTGCTCAGTTATTTTGGCTTTGGAAAATCTGAAACAGGTATGATCTTGTGTCATCTATTCTGATACCTGCACAGATACTGGATGTTAGGTACAATAAATTACTAAATACTTTATAGAAATTGCAAGTTACAAGGTATGTTCAGCAGGGGGCGCACAAGACTTGTACAGCTGAATGAAGCATCTTGCAGGCAGGGGAGTAATGTGGCCACATAGAGAACAGCTCAGGTAAAGACTTATTCAAGGCTGCTTGGAGTAGAAGGCATCAATAGTTGAGGATAGTTGTAATATGGGCTATAAGTAGTCATACTAACAACCACTTTGGTAGTTTACATTACCTTCACGTCCGGCTGCATTGAAAAAGAGTAATCTAGAACAACTACTTTGTTTAGCGAGATGCCGCCATTGTGTGAATATAATATACTTCTATTTCCAGCATCTGTATGACAAGATGTGCTTTACTGGTTTTACTCTGATCAGTGGGGATGCAACAACTACATTTTAATAAAGAAATTATCCTACACCAAAAGTTACTACATAAAGGGGTTGGCCACTTATAGCACCCTAATAGGACACGGCCTGGGTGCCATGATTTCTCATTAGCTGCATAATGGATAGAACTAATTAAGGGTATTTTGGAAGTCGCTATGTATTTCTCTACAACATGCTTTTAACAGATTACAGTGCATGGAGATATGGTAAAAGGGGTTTTCCCACGAATAAAAGTTAGGCCCTATCCACGGGATACGGCCTAACTTGCCGATCAGTGGGGGTCTCAATGATGAGACCCCCAAAGATTACGAGCAGACTAATGGAGCAGACGACCACCATAGACATTAATGGAGCAGAATGCACAGCCCTGTGCTCCATTAGACTGAGGAGCAGAGAGGGGTGCGATGGAGGTATGTGGGACCCCATTGGACCCCTCAATTTAGTGATCTGTGGGTTGGTCTCAGCACTGAGACCCCCACTGAACAGCAAGTTAGGGCCTTTCCTGGGGGAAGGGCCTAACTTTTGTTTGTGGGAAAACCCTTTTAGCTCCCTTTAAAGGAAATCTACCATCAATTTCAAACATGGATAAATCAGGGACACTTACTTTTAGTTTAGGCACCGTTTCTGTGGTAATTTTCTTATATTTGTTATCCATGGCCCCTTTTCTTATAAAATCAACTTTTAAAATTATTCTAATGAGCATGAATGGCTATGGGGAGTTGCCAAAACCCTTCTGTGCTGCAGTTTCACAGGCTGTTACACTGTCTCCTACTCCTTCTCCCTCCTGCTCCTTCTTCACCCTCCTTCCTCTGCCTGATGTAATCTCAATGCAGCAAAGGATGTTTAACGCACAGTAGGAGGAAGGAGGAGCTCCTGCACATTGTGATAAATGCCTCATGGAGGGGCTCTGATAACTCACCGAGGAGCCCTTCAGGATCATTATCATGATTATAAAAGTTTATTTAAAAAATAAGGAGGCCATGGATAACAAATATAAGAAGATTACCACAGTCACCGTGCCTGGATCTATAAGTCCTTGGATTATCATTTTAATAGTAGATTTCCTTTAAATCATCATTTTCAATTCAACAAAAAAAGAGGACCTAGTGTCTCGGCAGGGATTCTTGACTCAATGTATTTTACAAATTTGCCACTAGCAAACTAGATTACCCATATCCGGACACAAAATTATATAGTTAAAACATAACTTTTATTTTATGTATTTGTATTGCTTAGTGCTCAAACTAGTGTTATGATTAAAAACACAGTACCATGCACTATCCTAGTCATAGATAGCCAGGCCAGATTTACTGATATTGTGACATTTCTTCAATTGGATGCTATTAAAAAAAATGTTCCTGTGTGAGGATAATTTCTCATAACTGTAATCATGCTGTCACTTAGAAATGAGATGGCTTCCTCGGATACGACCACCCCACACTCTGGCAGCGGTGGCCAGACAAGCACTATTGAGTCCTGTCTGACCACATGGATTCAGAGTTCATTACCACAGGACGGCTGTGGGACCTGCAGTAACTCCTGGACATTTCATATTCAGAAACTGTTTGTTTCTTTGTGCAATCACTCCAGCTTAGGTGGCCGTATCCAAGGACACAGTCTTGTTTCTAAGGGACCATATGACTACATTAATGAGAAATTATCTTCTCACATTTTTTTTTAATAACATCCAATTGAAGAAATGTTTATATATGGGAGATTAATGAAACTGAATATGAGTGCCCAGATGAGAATACCCCTTTAATCTTCTTTCTGTCCTGATAAAGAAGCCTGATCTTCTCAGAGAGCTCAGAATTATGCTTTGGGTAATGGAAAGCATTAATCAGTAGCCTCTTATCTGTCTGAAATGGACAACCTTAAAAAGGCTTTCAGATGCACTGCTCACTGCAAGAGTAAGAAGCGGAAAAATAGACAGAGAAGCTGCTCTAATAAAGTATATTACAACGTTTATTATTATTACCTGCTCTATTCATTTTTGAGATAAAAAAGGTTTAGTTGCACTTTAAAACATAAGATTATCCAGATTTAATAAAGGAAATGATTGCAAGTTCATGAATATTTCCATAATCGATTATTGGGCTTCCGTTATTATTTTATAGACTTTTTTGTATATGATTTTAAATAGTTTGCATCAGAGGCTTGTGAAGGAGACTCCTGTGACATGTGAACACAAACTTAGTTTTTGTGGCTTGTGAAAATATCAGAAGCACTTGGAAGCGACCGCCACTAGGCCCCTAATACATTGGCGAAAATAAAGATCTATTCATGTCATTGTGTAAATCGCGGTATTCAGAGGACGGCTCTGACATCAGACACTAATGTTCCACTGAACATTTATAAAGTACCAAATCCATTGAACTCCATGAGAAAGCCGGCGTGATTCTGTTGCACGGGTTTTGTTCTGACATTGCTTTATTAGAGGCCTAGAAACTAGTGTATTGTGATAATTACTGCAGATAAACTGCACTTTCGATGGTCATTAGTCTTACCGTGACAGCCGAGAAGGGGAGATCTATCTATTGAGACAATTGTCTCACTGTTACTTATTGGATGATGAGAACTCGCTTTGTAATGCAGAGGAGATGGGGGGAGCGGAGATGTTTCTCATTAGTTCTCTGGTGAATGGCCGTACTTGGAGCAATTGCGTTTCCTCCGATTCCTTGTTTAAAGGGGAATTCCACCATTATTTATATCCAATTTGTCTGAGATTAGGTAAGGTCTTGTAGGCTTAGACCTTCATACTATATTGAACCTATTTATGTATCAGAATATTTTCCATGGGTCACATCGATATCTGTAGAGAACCATTGCTTCATTTCATTGTGGCTCCATTGTTGGGGCAGTACAGTGATCTCTTTATGGGAAGCTTTCGAGGTTTAGTAGATTTTTATCTTCTGGTGACATGTTTTAGCTGGAATAAGCTTGAGAGCAAGCTTCATGTGCAGTGCCACAAGCTCTCTGACTCCCCCTCACCCCCATGACCACTGTAGTGGTCTCCTGGGTGTACACTAGAGCTGTCACTCCGTACCAGGAAAGTATTCTGAAATATTTAGGGCCCTGCACTTAAAAGGGTTTTACCATGTTTATTGCATAAATTATAGTAGAGCGTTATTTATATAGGGTCATCATAATACAGATGAATTGGGGAATGGTATAGGCCTGCCTGAAAAGACAGGTGTTTACGGCATGTTTGACAGTTCTATAGAAAGGTATTAGCCTGAGTTCTAGGTAGTGTCTTCCAGATATTAGGTGCAGCTTGGGAGACATCATGAAGAAGTGAGTTCCTAAGGATACCGGATCATATCTGATTGATGGGGGAATTGAATGAAGAGACAGGTAGAGCATATATCCTTCTGCTCCAATCTATGGGTATGTCGGAAATTGTAGAGCGCAGCAATTGGCTCTCCAATATTCTCATTAACTGTCTATGTGGGCAGCACGGTGGCTCAGTTGGTAGCACTACAGCCTTGCAGCACTGGAGTCCTGGCTTCAAGTTCCATCCAGGTCAACATCTCCAAAGAGTTTTTATGTTCTCTCCGTGTTTGTGTAGGTTTCCTCTGGGTTCTCTGGTTTCCTCCCACACCACATACTGTTAGGTTGATTAGATTGTGAGCCCCATTAGGGACAGGCACTGGTTTGGAAAGCTGTGTGCACTATATAAATACTGGAATTATTAATATTATGAGAGTGCACATAGATTGCAGATCTACAATTTCCAACACTCCCAAAGAATTGAATTTAGTGGCAGGACACATGCTCTACCTATCTCTTCATTCAATGACTAAGAAAGGGTCACCAATTCACATACATTTTGGTGGTCTGTTCTCATTATCAGTGAAGGGTTCCAGCAGTCAGACCCAAATGTAGCCTAACAATAACACCCAAGGTGTGCCTGTAGTCTGGCAACGGACTCCTTTTGGGAAAAAACCCACCAAATCTATCCACGTGTGTGTATAGATAGGGAGATATCTCTAACATATGTAGAGAGATAGATATGTTAGAAATTCTGTTTCTTGTATCATTTTAGAACAATAGAAATGTCATGTAAACTAAAATAATCCAATCATAATGAAAACCCACAGCTTCCATCGTGATATTCACTCTCATTATACTGCAGAACAGTTCTTTGCATTTTACTATGTGACAGATAGGGGTCTTCAATAAATACGTAATAAATACACATCACAAATGCTCATTTGATCAGGTCATGTGCAGCATGTCCTCCGCTCTGCCTTCAAGATCTTTTCCTATTTATAAAAGCCATCTGTACTAGATCTTAGTCCATGATTTGTTTCCATTCATGTAGAATCTGCTGGCACAACATACTTTCTTTCTCAGTCCCAACACTTATAGTGCCAATCACCTCCAGTCATTATCATTGTGATGGTAGTGATTGTCATACTTGGGATATACATATTCTTCTTTTTGGCTCATTTTTGGATAATTTCTCTGTAGTACTGTATCTGTTTATAGGAGGAATGCCATCCTTAGTGTCTTAGGAGGAAATAAACTCATCCTAATGGTAATGAGTCTGCCCCGATAGAAAGGGTTCGTTATCATTACTGGGCCAGCAGAATTTCTCATAGGATATTACCACAATGACACTGAGCTCTGTGCTGCGGCCGCGCTCTCCTGCCTTTGTAGAGCTGCGTCTGACGTTAGCGCAGCACAATAGATGGAAAAAGGTGAAAAGTGCATGCTAACACTGTGGGGACTGCGGATCATGAGATAGAAGCATTATTGAAGCCCTTACAAGTTGTTATTTAGCCCAGACATTCTGCTAAGCCAGAGTTCTGGCAGGACTTGAATAGTGAGAGTGCAGAACAGATTGCATAATGCTGTCATTGAATGGCCAGGGCAGGCTGGGAGGAAAGCTGTTCAGGGGATGAGAGAAGGAAAAAAAACAGCTTAGTCGTTTAATTAGCCAGCACATCACAAAGCCCCGCTCAGCACTGTGCCAATAGCACCGAGCAAGAATTAAAATCTGCAGGATGAACTGTATTAGCTGGGGTGGCTGGTGAGGTCACTGAGGAACCCTGTATGTGGGGGTAATGACCCGAACCCCAACACTGAGCATTGCAGATCCAGCTTCTCCGTCCCTGGTGATCGGCCACTCAACAGGCCTGCGCAGCCAGATGGGGCTGTAAAATGTTCTTGTATGGTTCTGTTTAAAGCATAATTGAACTTTTGACTTATAAAGAAATATGTCCCTGTCCCCTTCTTTTTCCTCCGTTCCTCAGAACCTGTCAGCAGATTTTGACCCCCCTGACTAACAATGCCTTCTGATAAAAGGGTTACAAGTCCTCCCCATATTGCCTAAAATTATCTGCCAGTGAGGCACTGTACCTTAATTACAGGAATTTTTCTGATCTGCAAATTAGCTTTTGTGACTTATGTCTGGTATCTGTGACTCTTCTCTCTCTTTGGCTGGCAGTGAACCACGCCCCGTTATTCTGACTGACAGCTCTGTGTCTCTTCAAATCCCTGCATTGCCTCCTTGTACTCAGGGACCGTCTGCCAAGATTCAACTATAGACATATAAAGCTCCATGTACAGATGGGAAATATTGTGTACATTTTTTTACACGGTGCCTTGTGTTACATTCATGACATGTGACCAGTGACATCATCGCAGGCCCTTTAGCCTTCTTAGAATAGCATACTCTAGACCAGTGATGGTGAACCTTTTGGAGACTGAGTACCCAAACTACAACCAAAATCCACTTATTTACTGTGAAGTGCCAACATGGCATTTTAAGCAGTAACTTATTGCTACCTGTTCTTAGACATCTTTCAATCGAATCGGTCGCCTGAGGCCACCAACACTGTTGAAAGAAGGAGGGCAAATCAGACTCTCGTTGTAGCTTCTCTCCAGGATCTCTCTATAAAGAAAGAATGGAGAGTCCGGCAGGGTGACCTTCAAAGACATTGCAGCTCCGTCAACACCTTCTCACTTTTCCCGCAGTTCCAAAGAAGTGTCGCTTAAGTTGCCTGGGACTGCAGGAAGAATTGGTCCCATTTGGTGATCTCTGTCCTGGGGCGATGGTCTGAGTGCCCACAGAAATGGCTCCGAGTGCCACCTCTGGCACCCGTGCCATAGGTTTGCCACCACTGCTCTAGACCATGTATGTGATTACATGAAATCACAGTAGCCTGGTATAGAAGTCCATGGAGGCAGCTGTGACATCATGTGGTCAGATACATGCTTGGGTACAGTTTTCTATTATTAAAAGGCTAATGGACTTGAGATGTAACTCTGGTCACATGAAATGAACAGTGACCACTAAGGAGGCATTAGGCATGGGTGTCAGTCAATTAATAGAGCTCTATAGGAACCTGTCACTGGCTGGATATGTGCAAATGTGGTGATAGGTTCTCCTTAAGCAATTTGTGTAAATCAGCTTTCAGTCGTGTATAAAGGTACCTGATGAAGTGTCTGACTTCACCCAGTCACTGGGTAGTCTTATCTAAAATTAAGGTGTCAGAAGTCATGTCCTCGACTACTATAAAGGGCAGGGGTGGGACCTATGCCCTAGTACACAGAGCAGGGGCGTGACTTATGCCCTAATGCACAGGGCAGGTTTGAGACTTATGAAATAGTACACAGGAAGGGGGTGGGACTTATGCCCTAGTACACAGGGCACGCTTGGGACTTATGCCCTAATACACAGGGCAGGGGTAAGGCTTATGAAATAGTACACAGGAAGGGGGTGGGACTTATGCCCTAGTACACAGGGCACGCTTGGGACTTATGCCCTAGTACACAGGGCTGGGGTAAGACTTATGAAATAGTGCACAGGGAAGGGGTGGGATTTATGACCTAGTACACCGTGCTGGGGTAGGAATTATGCCCCAGTACACAGGACAGGGATTGGAATTATGCCCTAGTACACAGCGCAGGGGTGAGAATTATACACTAGTATACAGGGCAGGGGTGAGAATTATACACTAGTATACAGGGCAGGGGTGAGAATTATGCTCTACTATACAGGGCAGGGGTGAGAATTATGCTCTAGTATACAGGGCAGGGATAAGAATTATACACTAGTATACAGGGCAGGGGTGAGAATTATGCTCTAGTATAGAGGGCAGGGGTGAGAATTATGCTCTAGTATAGAGGGCAGGGGTGAGAATTATGCTCTACTATACAGGGCAGGGGTGAGAATTATGCTCTAGTATACAGGGCAGGGGTGAGAATTATGCTCTAGTATACAGGGCAGGGGTGAGAATTATGCTCTAGTATAGAGGGCAGGGGTGAGAATTATGCTCTAGTATAGAGGGCAGGGGTGAGAATTATGCTCTAGTATACAGGGCAGGGGTGAGACTTATGCTCTAGTATAGAGGGCAGGGGTGAGACTTATGCTCTAGTATACAGGGCAGGGGTGAGAATTATGCTCTAGTATACAGGGCAGGGGTGAGAATTATGCTCTAGTATAGAGGGCAGGGGTGAGAATTATGCTCTAGTATAGAGGGCAGGGGTGAGAATTATGCTCTAGTATAGAGGGCAGGGGTGAGACTTATGCTCTAGTATACAGGGCAGGGGTGAGAATTATGCTCTAGTATACAGGGCAGGGGTGAGAATTATGCTCTAGTATACAGGGCAGGGGTGAGACTTATGCTCTAGTATACAGGGCAGGGGTGAGACTTATGCTCTAGTATACAGGGCAGGGGTGAGACTTATGCTCTAGTATACAGGGCAGGGGTGAGACTTATGCTCTAGTATACAGGGCAGGGGTGAGAATTATGCTCTAGTATACAGGGCAGGGGTGAGAATTATGCTCTAGTATACAGGGCAGGGGTGAGAATTATGCTCTAGTATACAGGGCAGGGGTGAGAATTATGCTCTAGTATACAGGGCAGGGGTGAGAATTATGCTCTAGTATAAAGGGCATGAGTGGGGTTTATGACTTTTTGTAAAGGTGATTTGTGATATAACTGATTGTAACAAAGAAGGGGATTTAGTGTCCTTCAATTTAGTGTTTTGGTTAGCATTGAACATATCTATACATTTTTAACGTTATAATAATCAGATAATAATTCTGAAATATTTATTAAAGGGGTATTCCAATTTCAGCAAATTAATATTGTTTGAATAATGAAAAGTTATACAATTTTCAAATATGCTTTCTGTATCAATTCCTCATGATTTTCTTCATGTCCTTCTATACGAAGCTTTGTTGTTTACTTCCAGGGGACAGAATTCTGACCATGGTCACACAGGTGTACAGCTCGTTATAACCCACAGCTCTGATTACTCTCTGTGATACTAACGAGCCGTGCACCTGTGTGACCATGGTCAGAATTCTGTCCCCTGGAAGTAAACATAAAAGCTTCCTATAAAAGGACATCAAGCAGAGATCTCCAAATCTGTGAGGAATTTATACACAAAGTACATCGGAAATTTTTTTAATTTTTCATCATGCAAACAATAATATTAATTTGCCGAAATGAGAACGCCCCCTTAAGATGTTTTTTTTTTTCGCATTTTTTTATCATTTTTCCTTTTTCTTCCTTTCAGAAGTTGAGAAGTGGGATGAAAATATCCACGAAAAAACTGGAGAGGAGAACTCCACCCCAGTTAGATATTATTTTGAAAATCTGAAAATTTCAGTGCCACAGATCAAGCTGAGTGTTTTTACATCAAATAAGCTTCCACCTGATCTTAAGGTAAATTTCACGTTTAATGCTGCTTCAAGCCTTGCCTTCTTTTTTTGTTATGTTTTTCACGCGCGTTTTCTGCGCATGCTTTTGACGCGCAGAACTTGCATTGCACTCTGACCCATTGTAACCAATGGGTCTTTTCAGACTTGCATTTTTTTCACGCACACACGCGCAGGTTTTTTTAACGCACGTTTAAATCTCGACATGCTCTACTTTTGCAAGTCACGCGTGTGAAAAACGCACCATACAAGTCTATGGAGACGCATCAAAAACGCATTGCACTCTGAGACGCATGCAAGTGCAATGAGTTTTTTACACATCAATTGCCATAGAAAAGATAGAGCTCAGTCCTGAGTCTGCGCATTTTCTGCGCGTGAAAAACGCATTGAAATTGCATTGAAAACGCGCGTGAAAAACTGAGACACTAAACAAACTCTGACTGAAAACTGATTGCACTCTGATGCAAAATGCGCGTTTTTCACTGACCAAACCCTGATCGCACCCTGATCAAACTCTGACGTGATCTGCAACGCACGTGTGGATGGGGCCTTAGAAATCATGCTGGTCTTATTTTGATATTTTGAGTCACCTTTATCAGCGTGTTAATTTAACTCTGAGTGCGCCACTTGAGTGGATCACAAATATAAGACCACTTACCTTTGTCAGCGATCACAGCCTCCAGATGTAATGGGCATGGCGCCACATGCACGCCTGGATTTAAGGTTTCTTCCATTCTTCTATGCAATGAGGCATATTGGCCTCACATCTGCAGATCCCGCATCGGCAACTCCTCTCACGTTGCATCTGGGGGAATATCATGTCTTCACTGCGCATGTGCCCTACCTAGCCGCAACACGCAAAATGTTTTTTTTGTGTTTTTTTCTTTTTTGTGACTGTGTAGAGGGCGATTTGGGACACCAAACCACCAGTGCATAAGTACCTCTGGGTGGTTTAGTGTCCAAAACAGGTTCCTTTTAATAAGAGCCCAGAACCTCTTAGTGAATCTGGTTTGCCGTGTGCCAACGAGGGGAATATTAAAACTGCCACATGATAGCCCCAGTTGAACCAACTACGTCACTATCATATCTTTTGAAATCCACATTCCGAAGAAAAGTATCTTTGTGTTCAGAATATGGGTCTCTATAACATTCTGATATTGTTTGCATTAGATGGTAGACTCCCTTGTATAAGGCCTTGTACAATGTTAGCGGGATCAGTTGCTTTTTTCCATTACTTCTAACAGCAAAAATTATGCTGGCAGCAGATCTATTTTTTTGCATTGTAAACAGAAATGGGAGGAAAGGGATCCTCATATTTCCCTGGACGAATCTATGGGAACAGAAGAGCTTCCATTTACCATAAGCATTAAGTTACTCCATAATAAGAGAATAATTGACACCTATGCATTATGTGATGTGTTTTACTAGAAATCTATCCCAAATATAGAATCCTATGATTGTCTCCGCTTCATATACTGCATAGAACTGTAGCATATTCCGGCAGCGTTCACTCCGATATGTAAGGAATAAAGCAGATAACTTATGTGGTGTCTGGCAATGCTGCGCTAATGGACATTGTCTCTTCAAACCCTCCAGTCACACAAGTCTTGCTTTTCCACTGTCGTCTTATCTTATTGAATTAATGCCCCCAAATTATTTTCTCCAAGTACAGATGTTAAAGTTTCGTTACAAGGTCTCGTCACGCATCATTTCTTCAAAAGTAAAACTGCGGTGACCCAGAAGAGGGTTTTCACACACATCATTAACTTTCATAGTTTTCTGCTCCATTAAACTCCCTGTCCCTGTCTACAGGTGGTAATATCAAGTAGGGCTAATACTAACCAGTCATGTCTATGGACCATGAAGCTAACACACTTTTATATGTTAGGCATGTTTGCTTTTTTTTTTGGAAACTTAAAAATGTAATCATTCAAAAAAAAAAAAGTAGCATTACCTACAAATCTGTAAAATTGGACAAGGACCCTCATTAAGCTTTATTTTCCTTTAGGCATTGAAAAGCACTCTGGGATTCCCTCTGATCAAATTTGAGGATGCTGTGATCGATCTAGATCCTTATACAAGAGTCCATCCTTATGAATCCAGGGAGTTCATTATCAACGATGTCCTTAAACACTTTCAAGAGGTAAGTGATTTTCCACAGAGCTTTGGAAGAACTCAAAACTAGTCCCATCTTGTCATCTACACGCTGTAATTGAAATCAAAGGGAGACAATGGCCAGCTTTTATCCGGCTAAACTACTAGCACCTCAGGTAGGGTATGAATCTTATTTTAGAATTCCCTCAATCTTCGGCCATAGAATACTCTATCTTCGGCCATAAGAATGGCCTGCAACATTATTCTCTATGGAGAGGGGAGGGGAGAGTAGCACTCGCTTCTTCTCCTCTCCAGCACACACGACATGTGCCCACACATAGCTGCATGCACCCTACATTCACACTAACGTGCTACGGGACGATGCTCGCTCCCACCCCTCTCCATAGAGATACATGGCGTACGGCACCATAATACAGGGAAAGATAGGACATGTCCTATCTTTCCCCCACTACGGAGCGGTACACGTGCGGCACTGTAA
Organism: Engystomops pustulosus; assembly: GCF_040894005.1. NCBI lineage: Eukaryota > Metazoa > Chordata > Amphibia > Anura > Leptodactylidae > Engystomops > Engystomops pustulosus. The sequence continues at coordinate 55,068,733 of NC_092416.1, read as the reverse complement.
CATTCTGTGCGCCCATTGCCGGCCTATGGGGGACATACATACGTCCACAAGCTTGCAGCCGTATATAGTCCCCCAACGATCGTGTGAATGAAGCATAGTCTTAGCGTTAAAACTCATCACCATCCTTGAATCGCTATGATGCTTGGAGTCCGTTTGTGAAATTTGACCAACACATGGTCCATGATTCATGGACTGATCACGGCCATGTGTCTCTGGCCTCTTGAAAGTGAGCGGTGCTGATATAAGAGATGCAAAATTTTATATGTATATAAAATGATGCCCTTTCTTACATGCAATATTTGGCTATGTTCATCCCACATGTGTGCTGTACATTTATTTTATACTTACACGATATACTTCATTTTGTACAAACACTATCCAGGACCCTTTTTTGTATCCTAGCCTAATTTGTGGCTATTGCTTTTCAGTGCCTACGATCCCAAAACAGAGCCTCACCTCTAGGCCACTCTTGGCATGTCTCCCTAGCTCGTCTTTAGTTCTCATTAAAATTTAAGTACATACACATCAGCATGTGATGGCGCTGCGGAGTTTGAGATGTCTGACTAACCTCCTTGTTTTATTGTGTCTCAAAGGAGTTGCTCAGTCAAGCAGCAAAAATTTTGGGCTCTGTAGATTTCCTTGGCAATCCAATGGGCTTGTTGAATGATGTGTCTGAAGGAGTATCCGGTCTTATAAAGTATGGAAATGTTGGCGGCTTAATCCGAAATGTCACACACGGCGTTTCCAACTCTGCTGCAAAGGTACTTGTCTAAGATTTATTTATGGAGGGAGTCGCAGGAGATGTAATGTCTGTTTTACTGATCTGTATTATGCAGCTTAGGAGAATGACTACACTGCATGTGTCATGCCATATGTCATTGTCATTCCCTGGAAGTACATGAGAGCTCCCCTTATACAGTTACACACAGCAGGCCTCAAGCAGGGGACTCATATTTTAGCAGGGCAGCTATAACTGCAGGCCTGGTTAAAAAAATTAATCAACCATCAGGATATGGAAACCACAATTTGCTATCTATGTGAAGGATATTTATTATTTTATGTATTTTGAGATAAACTAGACATAAAATCCATTGTGTTGGTTACAGCAACTGTATTCTAATCTTAAAGGACATCTACCACCAGGATGATATATTGTAAACCAAGCACACTCACATACTGTTGTGTGTGTGTCCCGGCAGGATTTTCTCTTCTTAAAGCTTCCTATTACCTTGATGTTAAGAAAAAAGGCTTATAAATTATGCAAATGAGCCTGACAGGCTCTGGGCTCCATAGGTGTTAATGGAACCTGGAGCCCCTCAGGCTCGTTTGCATAATTTTTAAGCCTTGTTTCTCTTAAAAAAAAAAAAAAAGGGCATAGGAAGCTTTAAGAAGAGCAGATCCTGCCAGAGGGTGGACACATCAGTATGTCAATGTGCTTGGTTTCTAAACTTTCATCCTGGTGGTAGATGTCCTTTAAATGACATCTTCCACCAGGATGAAGGGCTGTATGCAAATGAGCCTGAGGGGCTCCAGGCTTTATTAACAACTATGGAGCCCTTCAGGCTTATTTGCATACACCCCTTCATCCTAGTGGTAGATGCCCTTTAAAGGGGGTTTCTTATACAGTCATATCACTAGCTGAAATGACTATTTCATCATGGAATGGAGTGCTGTGGGCCTCCTACCGATTCAGTGAATGGAGGGGAAGCAGCGCTACTTCTAGTGTTCTAAGCTTTCTCCACAAATGAATCTGAAGAGGCAGCCCTTTTCTAAGTGATTGTGACTGTTCTGCAGTTCCCTGTTTGGCCAGTGGGATGGGATCGTCCCTTAGAAAACAACTGGTCACTAACCCTCTAGGACAGTGATGGCAAACCTTTTAGGGACTGAGTGCCGAAACTACAAGCAAAAGCCACATATTTTTCACAATAACTCACAGGTTTCAAATATATTGGCGTCCAGGGGACACCAATGCAGTAGAAAGAAGGAGAAATTCGGATTATTATTGTAGGTCCCCTTAACAGGATGTATCACAGGTCTGGAGAAGGGTCTACAATCATAATCCAGCTCTGTCAACACCTCCTTGCTCCTCCTGCACTTCAAGTCACTTTAAAAAAAGGCTGAACGTGGCACGTCCTGGGCTGCCTGTGACTGCAGGAGGAGCTGTTAAGTCCTGAATGGTGAACTTTGTGCTGGGTGATGGCCTGGGTGCTCACTTAGAGGGCTCCGAGTGCCACCTCTGGCACCCATGCCATAGGTTCTCCACCACTGCTCTAGGAGATACAATACCTCATGGGATGTCGGTTCTTCAGTGTGTTGGACTATTCATCTGGGCAGGTTACTTTGCTCTATTTTTGATGTCCGTCTGTACTTGCTGACAGCAGGAGGCATGACTGGACAAATATTACCTGAATGGATGTATGAAAGTGGCACAGTATATCCTGCAGACATGAGACGTAAAGCTACACGTGTGAAGTTGCACACCCTGGTATTGCCAGCATATCACATGCCACGTGTCATCATTATAAAATCATGAATGTATGTCTTGTTTGGGGAAACTTGGCTAAAATATAAGGGAATGTCCCTGAAGCAGGAATCCTACACGTCTGGTAGATGTCTAAGCAGTGGTCATCAAGAGTGGAGCGCTTATCTTCATGTCCTTCACCGGTCTCTGGTTTAATAATCTGTTTCTGAAAAGAGCAGAAACAGGACATCCTGGAGAATTCCCTCTAGGATTCTTGACCATTCCTTATCCCTAAGCCTCATCAGTCTGGTATTATTATGTATCCTGCATACAGTGAGTGGTGAGACTAGCTTCAGTCCATCAAAGTCACAGTTTTTACTTGATATTGCTGTTAAATTGAGTTCATTTTCCACCTGCTGTGGTTGTCAAGAGTCTTTATATCTAAAAGGACATAATGGTATGCACTAAAGCAGTGATGGGGAACCTTTTAGAGATCGAGTGCCCAAAGTGAGACTCAAAAACTAGTTTTTACCAAAGTGCCAACACAGCAATTTAGGCAGTAACAAACTTATTGCTACCAGAATCTTTGAGCTCCAATCTGACACCTTCTCACTCTTCGGACAGGACCAAGCAGCACAGGATTGGTCACTTTACAATAGCAGGGCACTACTTGGACCACCTGAGACTGCAGGAAGATGCCATGTCTGGCAAACTCTGTGCCTGGGAGACAGCCGTGTGCCCACAGAGATGCCTCCGAGTGCCATCTCTGGCACCAGTGCCATAGGTTCGCCACCACTGCACTAAAGCCTTTCCATGGCCCTACATAAATACAGTGTCCTCATTACTCTCATTGGTTTACCAGACTCATGTTATCTTGGGTGGGTCTGTCCTCCAAAGTTCTAGTCTTCTGGTGGACCAAACTTCACATACAATGTTCCCTAAATTTCCTGCACATCATCATTCAGAGGTGACCTGTGACCACTTCTGAGTATGTTAATTTATTGCATTGGATTTCATGAAAGTCCATGATTTCTTCTTTTGGACCCCAGGTGAACCAGGCCAACTTTTAGCTTCCCCTCCAAATTCAATTTGAACTTCAGCACTGCGCAGTATTTCTTTTTCAAAGTATTGAGTAGTTTAACAGACAAAAGCTAGTCACCTGGCAGGTGACCTGCTTAAGTAAAAAAAATTTTGTTGCCTAAATTGGTCTAAAATGTAACCTGATTCATCCTTCACCCTGTAGGTGACGTGCTGCTTGCCGGCTCACAATTTTTATATGTTCCTTTGGTGAGTCAGCCATGACAGAGCCAGGTGTGCCACATACATCAAAAGATGCTCATGAAATGTGTTTTTTTTAATGTACTAGTAGTACATTTACGTATTCAATGATAATAGTGCAACTTTCATAAGTTGGTAAATGTTTGGTCTGTTTCTCCATCTCTGGACGCCCTGGTGGAATTTCTGGACAAAAGATCATTTAGTAATGCAATGCTTTTGCCTTAAGCACATTTTCCAAGTAAAAAATGTTACTTTGCACAACGGTCTATAAATAAGCCTTGTCATTTTTAAGACCGTCAGGCACCATCTATTCACGGAGGAGCCAATGTGACGTAAACAATATTGTCCCTGGTTTTATCGTTAGTAGCAGATTTCTGACGTGTTGCCCTGGTTTCCCTTATTCACTCTTCATTCTCTTTAACTTTTAAGACCTAAAGACTCTTAAAAAGACGGCATGAGTTGGAAGGGTGAGCCGTTTATGAGTTGTATCTGGTTTGGCCATTTTATGGCTTTTTTCGGTTTTATAGTGCTGTTGTTTGTGCTGGTAATGGCTTTTCCTTGTATTCTGGAGCAGGCAGTGGGTAAAATGCCTTCTCTAAAGTGAGAGAGGTTCAGCATATTTAAATTGGCATTCGACAGCAGGTTAAATAAAGTTCACCCTGCTTGGATTTAGCTCCGCTGTCTCCCTCTTCTGTTCTGCTATTATGGCTTGACATTTTTCTATTTTCCACTTGGATCCTCATCAGTCAGTGCGGATGAGTCACTTTTTTTGTGATACAATCCTGTTGCCATTGTTTTTGCTTTATCTGTCATTATCAAAATGCTATAACCTGGAACGCAGGTAGGTTGCTGCTAATATTCTAGCATTTATGTGAAGAGGGTCCTAAATAAAATGCTACTGGCCCTTTAATCAGTCCGTTGGAAACACTGAATGGAGGCGTTAATAATTAGCAGATGGCAGAGCCCGAAAGGCCTTCTGTGATGTAGCCAGGAGCCCCTGAGGTTTTTCTCTGAAACAAAGCTATTAGAAGCAAAAAGAATACTGTTTCAGACAGCGCATGCCAGCATGTAAGTGTGCTTAGTTTAGAAGCACTGCATCCAAGATTTGCTGTAACCAGGCAAATCAATATAAAACCACAATAAGTACCTTGTAGGGCCGGTTGCAAGTGTGCTGGACATGTCTTTATAATGTGAGAATTCTGCCTGCAGCTAGAAAAATTTACTTCTATTCATGGTCCGCTCCCAGTCAGGGGGGTGGGGTTTTGAGAACAGCAGTCAAGCATGCGCCAGCCGTATCTTTACATAACCACACCTTCGTAGCCGCAGCAGGGCCTGTCTCCTGGCTTCTTGTCCTCTCCTTGGCCTGCTGCGATCCTGTCTCAATGCGTGGGAATTGAGTCGAGACGGAGGTTACAGGGAGATAAGGTTATGTAAAGATGAGGCCGTGAGGGCCGGTGCCTCCTTGTCTGCTGTGCCCAAAACCCAACCTCTCTGACTGGAAGCAGAACCATGAATATAAGTTTTTTTATTATTTTTTTGGCTAAAGGCAGCAGTCTTAATTTATAAAGACATGTCCAGCACACAGGCAACCACCCCTACAAGGTACTTATTGTGGTTTTATATCGATTTGCCTGGTGCCATTGAACGTGGCATTCACACATTTTTTCACTGTTCAAAAATTTAGGAAATATTTATTGAGATCCCACAGTGATCAGGAGCACTTTGTTCCTTAGAATCCCTGTGCCAGTGGGCTTGTGTTACTGGTTCTTCCTTCACATCTTTGGGGTTTACATTACATCTTTTAGTAAAAAGTTTAGTAAATAGGCAGCTCTGGACCAGTCATGAAGCTGCGATGATTTCCAGTGTCTGACAATACGAGGGTAGCTGGCACCACACACCATACAACGATTATGTGCCAGGAAAGGTCCCTTTAGTTTTACCCCATTGAGGTCTCCATCAGAAGTTGGTTGAAATGGTGTGTCATATATATACTATATTTATAAATATAAATCGCTGTCACACTGCCCTTTTTCTTATCGCTCATGCACTTATTTACACCCGTGCAGAGAGAATAAGCTTCTGTCACGGGACGACTCCATTAAAAGAGTTTACTCACAAACTATTCTATCTGATCTCTTATCTACAGGATAGAATATATTGTTAGTGTCTGATCACTGGAGTAAAGTTGTTACGACCTCCAGGGATCACAAAAACTGGGGTTACCAAGTCCTCTGTGTGACTACAGTGCTACTGCCCTAGGATATATTCACTTTTATGGGACAGATTGAGGTTACATTTTCCTCTTCAATGGGGTAAATTTATACCAAATTACATGAAAGAAAAGTAGTCAGAGCTCAGCTTTTATTTTTCAGTGCACAGAAAATACAGGTCCCCCAACCAAAGGCACTTGTTACCTATCCAAAAGATAAAAGGCAAGGGTCCCAACAGTTGGACCGCCATGGATTGTGAAATCAAGAGACCCACTTTAACTTCAGGGCACATTATGGGGCTGCTATTTGCAGCAATCTCCTGGAGGATTTGGTTGTCTGATCGGTGCATTCACCGGAGCTATTCAGACAACTGGAATTTAATGCAGCTCTAAACATAATAATAATAATCTTTATATAGCGCCATCATATTCCGTAGCACTTTACAAATCAGAGGGGAGATGTACAAATAAAACACTACATTAGGCTAAATTCACATTAACATGTGCCTGCCGCACTGTAACACGGCGGGCTCACGTCGGCGCCGGGGAGAGAAGGAGAGTATTAACGCCGCTCACCCCCTCCTTTCTCAATAGAGAAACATGGGGCACGGCCCCGTATTGCGGGGAAAGATAGGACATGTCCTATCTTTCTCACGGCTACGGAACGGTATGGTGCCATACCACTCCCGTACAGCTTCGTGCGTCCATTGACGTCTATGGGGGTTGTATATACGTCGGCCTAGTATACGTTCCACATACGGCAGTTTGAATGTAGCCTTACAGAGTACAAAGAGTCACATTGAACAATAGGAGTCAGGGTCCTGCTCGCAAGAACTTACAGTCTATGAGGATGAAGGGGTGACAAAGAAGGTGACTTGTTCAATGGCCTGGCCATTCTTTAGGGGATAAAACAATTAAATAAATATATAAATAATTCTGAATGAACCAGCAGCTATCGATATGCACTGAAACCAGGGTGCATCAGTCTGCAGAGAAACCTGTGGAGGACTGATCCAAAGAACCCTGGCGGCTACTGCACTGCTGTACAGCCCAGAACATCCCCCTGAGAAAACACATTTCACCATACGAAGGTCATTGTTGATGATTTTGAAATGTCTTCTATTATAAAAAAAGGGAGAAAGGATCATCTTTACAAGATGTTGTTTCATATTAGAAGCTGAGAGCGTTAAGTGTGACTAAGGAGATTATAAGATAACCGATCTTTCATGTGTCTCATGCAGAGCAAATCAACATCTGTTCAGATATCCAGCATTAGACCCATTTGGGGCAAAGTATCACCCGATTATGTTCAAAGGAATGTATAACATTTCCCATTTCACACAGCAGTAGGTGTATGTTAAAGCAATGGTTCTGCATCTGTGGATGTGGCTAATTAGTGGCTAAGCCGCCTCTTCATGGTTCACGTTACTTCTTCATAGTATACTGTGTGAGCAAAATATTTCCAGAAGTTCACATTACTGTGGTCCATAAAAAATGTGTCTTTTCGCTGTTTTCTGGAAATTCACCCTATTGCTGTATGTGTTTTCCTTAGAGAAGGGAATATATGCAAGAATCCCTGCAACACTAGAATCCCTGCAACTCAATTTTCTTCGAGCAGTGCTCCCCACCCTTTAAAATGTTCCTAGCAATGCTCCTCCCATTATTGAAATGCCCCCAGCAGTGCTCCCCACCTAGTGAAGACCACTGCTTTACACAATGGTGTTTTTACTAATTTGGGAGCCGGTAGTCTCCCTTTATGGAGGTTCTCCCAATTTATCCATGTTTGACTTCTAGCGATCTCTATCGATCGCTAGAATGGGGGCTCCCACTCCTCCTTATTCATACGTCTAGCCATACCTGGCACTAGCAACAGCCTGCACCCCCTCATTGCAGAACAGGCGCAGACTAAAGTGCAAGAATTTAGAATTGTACATCAATGCAGCGGGACCACTAGATATGTTAGGTCTCCGGATGGGGGCGGGGTTTCATCATACGGTGATAAATTTCCCCATTGAATTTAATGCCAATGTGATCCATCGGTTAGGGGTAACAGGACTCTAGTTTTTATGATTAAGTCCCAGGCGATCATCATGTTATCATCATGATCATCATGACATACTATTGATAGTGTATATCCTCAAGAAAAGATCCCTCAAACCTCATTATGGACTGATCTGTCAAAATAATACCCCAAAATAATGCACCCCTCCCTTACCAAACTTTTTTTTAGTTTCTCTTGTGCATTAATACTATATATATTTCTGGGGCTTTTATTACAAGCATTGTATCAGCCTCGCATGCACCTCACCATTACATACGTGTATACTCTGGAAAGCCCATGAATTGTCCCTCGCCCCCCGGCTTCCTCCCCAAATGACACGGGTTAATTGCAGGAAATGTTGTGGCCCCTCCATGTATGGGGCGAGACAGCCAGGCCCCTGTTACATAAATAACATTTAGGACAAGTCTGCATTGCGAGGCGTAATAGAACTAAAGGGAGTGGGGGTCAGATATGCCTTTGTCTGCTAATAAAACAATTTTGCAGGCAACTAAGCAGAGTGTAGCTGTCAGAAGCTATTAGGCCTCCGGCTGGGGCTTCCATAGGTTGCATGTTATGCAGGATATAAATTGAGCAGAGATAATAATGGCTGTCGATCGGCAGCTGCGGGGAAGCAGGGGTTAATCTATCGGGCTCTTGTGAAAGTTATCTGCTCGGAGTATTAGTTGTGTTTAATAAAGCGCAGTTGCCCTCTCCATGAACCCGGCGTGACTCTACAGTTGGGGTCATTCCAAGTTCAGGCTTTGGACTTTTGACTGCCTTCTGTGTATGTGAAAACAGTCCGCAGCCCCTGCAGGGATCACTTATTCAGCCCTGTAACACAAAACTATTGCCAGCGGGCACCTGCTGGGAGCACTTCACAGGAGGTCCATGGGGGGAAGCTACCAAACTCATCAGGCATTGACAGAGATAATACCAGCAGGGGGGGGCCTCTATGGGATAACTAAGCTAATCAGGGCATCCTAGCCTGACAGCTCATCAAGCCGACGTGTCATTGTCTGGCCACATTGCTAAGCCCAACAGTAGGATGTCGGCTAATTAATGGCGCTTTAATTATCGCTGATAATGAGGAGGAGATAAGCTCGCTCAACCTCAACTTCTTTTATTTTTTATGGATCCAAATCGAAGATGTTACCTGCCTGTTCAGGAGTCGGTTGTCTCCTCAATGTTGAATGTGTGCATAGGCCCCAATTGTCTTTGTCTATACCGGAATATACCATGCAATATACATTTATTTCTCTGTATACCTGAGGCAGAAGACTGAACAGATATGAATAGAGATAATTCCTCACTATATACACTGTATGGGTATAGATGCCATAGAGTGGTCTCCTGTGTATACCAGAGCAGAGATGCAGGCCTGACAATAGACTATATGGACTATCAATACTACAATTTTTGCTTTGTGAACTGGTCTATGATATCTCTGGCAAAAGCACAATATCACATGTTTTCCAGCAGTAATGCATTATTTCAAGATATAAGGATAGGAGATAACGTGCTGATCGGAATAAGGGTCCAAGTGATAAGACCCTCCACCAAAGAAGAGAACACTTAACCCGAATGAAAAGAGCCAACAGTCGAGTTATGTGTCCCGCTGCCCATTTTATACTCTAAGCCAGTGATGGCAAACCTTTTACACACCAAGTACCCAAACTGCAACCAAAACCCACATATTTTTTGCAAAGTGCCAATGTCACAATTTAGGCAGTAACTTATTACTCCCCGCTCTGTCACAGGTTTAAATCGTATAGGCACCAGAGGACACTAATACAGTTAAAAGGAGAAGTTCGGATTATCATTGTAGCTTCCAGGGTTCTGAGCTGCCTGGGAGTACAAGCGGCCGTGAGTCCTGTTTGGTGAACTCTGCGCTGGGGTGAAGGCGAGGGTGCCCACAGAGAGGGCTCTGAGTGCCACCTCTGGCACCTGTGCCATAGGTTCGCCACCACTGCTCTAAGCCCTTAACAGAAAGAGACTAGTTCTGTACTTCACTTTGTCCAGTCGTCCATCTGATTTTCCAAGACGTCTCATCTGTATGAGCCCCTTGTCCTCCATATGCTAAAACCGCAAATGTTTAAAGACCTTATTTAGGTCTTAACTATGTTTCTACCTGTAAAGGCCCTGTTGTCTATGCAGGACGTGTGTGTATGTGTTTTTTAAACACCCGTATCTAGCTAGACATCCATCCCAAACCTCCTGTGAGTTTTTTTTTCCTTCAGAAGGATAGAAGTGACACCATATACTTCAGCTTTCGAGCCCAGAACTTGTGTTCTCATCCATTTCTTTCCTTTTCATCTGCAGTTGAATTTCTTTGGGAAGGTGAACTTTTCACCCAGACAATATGGATTTTTCAAACTGGAGTTTACAAAGAAAACGCAATCCTTATCTGGCCATTAAATAGGATTTTGTGTAAGCTAGCAGATGTTCGGCTTTCCTTCAAATACGGGAGTGAGGGGAAAGTGGTGAAAGATGCTAGAAGGAATCCGGCAGTAGCCCGCAGGGTGCCAGCCTTACTAATCACACCTGTGTACACACTTTGTTAGCGAAAGAGATCATTTTGCCTCAGTGCCCCTCTGCTAATCCTTTTACCGCCAATTATTGCTTTGATTAGAACAGATCATATTATAGGCTAATTGTTTGCTTGCACCTTGGCTGAAATTCCAGAGGTCAAGCAGAGTTCCTGGCGAATGTTTGGAAGTTTCTTCATTCCTTTAAAAGATACTTACTTCTATTCAAAATTTAGAAGTAAGGATACCCATACGTGATATATTTATTGGGTTTTTATTTTATATCTGAAGATAGAAAATAGAAGAATGCATATTATGTGCGCTTAAAAAAGTCACAATGGTCGTATTTTTAAAACTTTTTGAAGCCATAGTTCTGGAGTGCAGGAAATATATGCACCCCACCTTTTCCCTTAATTAGTATTAATTGCTGATCTACAGGTTTCAATTACATCTACTTGATACTATAAAGTGCCAGCTAAGATCTGTAAATGGCTTTCCACAGGGGGGTCATGAAGTAAGAGCTCTCCATACAGAGACTTTGCCAAATAAGGCCGCCCTTGCAAGCGCGTGGAGACTTTTGCTCCACTAGGGGATTCTGGGAAAGATGCTAATAAATATTCTAGGATGGGACAAGGAAAACCACACGTCTTTTGCTACTTTGTAAGGCAGCCCCCTTACATCAAGCTCAATCGCATGATGTGAGATCAAAGCAAAACTATATATATATATATATATATATATATATATATATATATATATATATATACAGGCGGTCCCCTACTTAAGGACACCCGACTTACAGACAACCCATAGTTACAGACAGACCCCTCTGACTTCTGGGGAAGCTTTCTGAATGCTTTACTATAGTCCCAGACTGCAATAATCAGCTGTAAGGTGTCTGTAATGAAGCTTTATTGATAATCCTTGGTCCCATTGGAGCAAAAAATGTTTAAACTCCAATTGTCACTGGGCCCAAAAACTTTTTTGTCTGGATCTACAATTATAAAGTATACAGTTTCGACTTACATACAAATTCAACTTAAGAACAAACCTCCAGACCCTATCTTGTATGTAACCCGGGGAGTACCTGTATATATATATATATATATATATATATATATATATATAACAATAGTAACAGATTCCTAACTGGAGACAGCCATGTTTCGACGTGGTTGCATCTTTTCAGTACAGTGTAGGTAACTGGTTTAGCTGAGTGAGAGGCTTTTGACTAGCGTAAGGGAGTAAGAGACATAGAAAATAAATACAGTAGCACCTGACTTCTTTTGATACCTTTTTGGTCCAATTTAAAGAACCACAAGAGGCCACATCAAACTTTTTGGTGTAATTCCCACATGTTCTAGAAACCACTACTCTATACATATTCACATTCAGCTTAAGTAATGTACAAATGTTCTAGGTGATCCCACATGTCAAGACTAGCGATGGACAGTGCCGGGATCAAGATGAAGAGGAACTGAGGTGAGTATTTAGGCATCCTTTTGGGTTATAAGTCTCTCTTTACTGTGAAACAAAGCATGTTATAGATTAAAGCATTTGTGATTACCTTTACCAGATTGTCTTTTGGAGAAATAGGGAGGCTTTTGTTGCTTTGTTTTTTGGTTTAATGTCTATGTTCTGGTCAAATAAGCTGGGGAACATTCTGACCTTAGGATAGAATGCACTGAAGTACATTAGATCAGATTTAGAGAACCTAAAATGAATGTCCAATTTGTACTTGAAAAACCTGAGCGTGACCCTGAAACAATCCATGGCTACGTTCCAACATGAACTTCTCAAGTGGCCACTAGAGGATATTAAGCAAGGACAGAATACTGCAGTCTCTTCCCAGAACACGGTTCACCCACAGTGCACAGCTCATCCAGATAGCACACTTGATTGCCATTTCATTGTAGAAGGTTGCCACTGCCGCGGGATGGTCTATGTATTTCTATGTGTTACGATTATTCGGCTCTATACAGGTGCCTTTACTAAAGAGACTATTGACCTGCCCAGCTGGGACAGCAAGTTCAAATGTGTTGAACCCCGAAAAGCCTCTGCTATTAGTGAGTTATAAAAATGTTTGATTCAGGACTTTGTAGGATCCTTGAGTTGGCCAGTCCAACCCAGTATGTAAATAAGCTATAAATATACAAGTCAGCTATTGCAAACTTTGATACGACCATGTACAATTTTTCAGACATAGGCTGAACCATCATGGCTCAGTTTATCAAAATCCAAATTGTGCAGGAAAGCAATTTTTTTTCCCTGTGTACCCAGGGTGGTTGTTACCCAACCAAAAGCACCATCCCTCCTATGTAATATATACCAGCTGTGTCCTCTTTCATGGCCATTGGCTACTCCTCACTTTTCCTGCTATTTCCACAAATCCCTGATCTCCATGTGGGCTATGAGTGAGTAAGGGGTTGGAAGCAGAGTGGAACTATGAAATAACCCACCTTGGTTGCACTAGGGGTCCCAAAAGCCATATGGTTGGTTAAGTGCCATGGTGTAGATGAGATATTGGCTTGGAGATGCCATATTACTAGTGTAGAGGTCTTTAAGTTTAGCCTATTTTGCATAAAATTACTAATTAAATAGAAGGCATATTTTTGGATACATTGTACAAAATGAATGGAGGAAATTCCCAAGATCTGCTGTGCTGTGGTGATATCCAGGTCTCCAAAAGACCACTTTACAGTAAATGGATAAAAATCTTCAGAAATGGATTGTCCTGTCATGGACTAGGTGTTCTAATGGAGTATCCAGACCTATAGCAATCAGTAAGGTTACATGGGAATAAAATGATCTATGCGTTAAAAGTACAAATGTCAGCAGCTAGCATCACTTACACATGACGACCCCTGTTTAACCTTTCTGGAAGCTTATAGGAATGCTATGTAGTAACATGGTTATCTTATACTACATATATTCTGGAAGCCCTAAGACAAATAGTCTTGTCACGGACAACTATGAAATGCAAAACATGGCAGCTGCTACACAGTCAAGGAGCTGAGTACTTCCTTGCAGGGGCGGATTAAGACTGTCATGGGCCCTGGACTGTATGAATATTATAGCCCCTACAAGTCTGGATTTACCTTCCTACAGATGGTACTCCATTGAGCTTATTTTGGAATGGAGGATGTGTCCTTATTGAGAGGGAAACAGGTATAAGCGCTCACACACCTGGACATGTAGTCTGTAATCCAGTCTCCACTCCTCTGGGATGCAAGAGAGCCTAGTCCGCCGGCCACGGACACAAATAGTGAAAATTCAAATTCAAGGAATAGCTCAGCATCAGTAGTAAAAATCCATTCTTCTTTATTTCATTTAAATTAAAAAGTCCATAGCAAAGACCAACGCGTTTCAGGAGAATAATCTCCCTTAATCATGGTAACATTTTGCTCAATGCACAACCATATTTAAAAGAAAAGAGGACTGACATGGGCGGGTACACCCAAGTCTGGACATCACTTCCTCTTTACACAGCAGATACAATTACAAATACACAGTGGATACAATTGTCATTACAAAACATTTTATACATTTCTTTAAAAAATCATCATAAGGTCTTCCCTGAAATTCATACCTGAGGGGATCCTAGTGTTTAAATTCATAATCCAATAAGCCTCTCTTTTTCTTAATGCTTTTAGCCAGTCACCACCTCTTTCTGGTCGGTTAACCCTCTCTACACCAAAGAATTTCAAAAAATTTGTTGTTCTATTGTGTTTTTCTACAAAGTGCTTTGTCGCCCCTGATATTCCCTTACTTTTCTTTGACACATCCCCTATATGTTCACTTATTCTGTCCTTTATTTTTCTTTTTGTGCTGCCCACATATTTTATGCAGCATGCTGTGCATTCAATGACATAAATCGCATAGTCTGAATTGCAATTAATGAATGTTTCAATATCAAAGGATCTGTCATTGCTTTTCACAGTGTTACATTTTTTGGCATATGCGCACATATTGCACCTACTCCCATGACAAGGAAAAAAGCCCTTCTGTGAGAGCCAAATTTTTTTGTTTTTTTGTTCTTTGTAAAGACTAGGGGACACTATGCTTCCAATGGTTCTACCTCGTCTGGCTACAAATTGCACTCCCTCCTTTAAGATAGTTCGTAATTTTATGTCACTATTCAGCATTGGCAGATATTTTTTTACTATATTACACACTTGCCCATAGTTGCTGTTAAAATTTGTTGAAAAGGTGATTTTTTCCTTTTTTTGTTTTTTTCTTATTGCACCCTGTTCAGACTCTAATAAAGTGCTTCTGGGAACAGTGTCTATGCGTTTTTTTGCTTCCTCAATATGCCATCGCTTGTACCCTCTAGACTTTAAATTTTGGGCTAATTTCTCACATTCTACTTGAAAAACCTTATCTTCAGTGCAGTTTCTTTTTAGTCTGTGCATCTGACCTAGTGGGATTGCTTTTATCGTGTGGCTCGGATGACAGCTATCAGCCTGTAAAATTGAATTGACTGCTTGTGGTTTACTGTATGTCTCTGTGAGGATTGATCTGCATTTAGGATCTCCTGTGAGGAGCAGATCCAAAAATGATATCTTATCCTTTGCCATATCTCCTGTGAACACCAGATTGCAGGAATTATTATTAATATATTGCCTGAATGAACTTATTCTGTCCTCTGGTCCCTTCCAAATAATGAGGATGTCATCCATGAATCTGCCATACCATAGTATATCACCTATAAAAGGGTTGGCAGATCCATAGATGACACCCTCCTCCCACCAGGACATATATAGATTAGCTATTGATGGACTGAATTTTGACCCCATCGGGGCTCCCTCTGTTTGTAGGAAAAAATCACCATTAAAGCAAAAGTAGTTAGTCTGAAACAAGTGGAATACAGCTGACAAAAGAAACTCCTTCAAATTATTCTCATACCCACTGTATTTGTATAGGTGGTGTTTGAGTGCTTCCATAGCCAGGTGATGGGGGATGCAGGAGTATAAAGCTGTGACATCACAAGTCACCCACCTGCATCCCTCATCCCACGCAATATTGCGCATTGCCTGAAGTACAGATGTTGTATCTCTTAAATATCCAGGGGCTCTCTGAACAAGGGGCTGAAGGTGCAAATCCACCCAGTTACTCAGCCCCTCATTCAGGGAGCCAATACCCGCAATAATGGGTCTTAGCGGAGGTGGGAAAACAGGTTTGTGGATTTTTGGCAATCCATGAAAGATAGGTGTGATGGGGTTTTTATTAAACAGAAAATTAGCTTCTTTTTGGGAAAAAACTCCTAGAGCTTTACCCTCCTCTAACAATCTCAGAAGATGCTCTGAAAAAGACTCTACTGGGTCTTCTTTAAGCTTTCTGTAGGTAGACTCTCTATCAAGCATTGTGTATCCAATCTTCTCATATAATTTAGCATCTAAAATGACCACTGCACCCCCCTTATCCGCACTGCGGACTACAATATTAGGATTCCTCTTTATGTCATACAAGGCAACACTTTGTTTCTTAGTTAAATTCCTAGATGGAATTGTATCAGTCTTTAGGTTCTGCTCATGTAGGTCTCTCAGCTCTCCCTCAATCAGAGCATGAAAGTCCTCCAGAACAGAAGCTCTAGACTTGATGGGATAGAAGTGGGGGTTGGGAGTCATTAAAATACCTGGAGTTAGAGGGGCAGTATCAGTATTGTGTCCTTATTGCTTGCTTTCAATCTGCAGTTTCAGGACCTATGGAGGACCTTCAAAGGTCCTGAAATGGCTCTTGTGTACATGTGTATTGAGAGCAGGAACAGATGTATGAAGATTTCATTGGTGAAGGCCCTTCCCTGTATAAAATTTGGTGGGTGGTTTGGGTGGCCATGGGCCCCTTAGAAGGTTACGGCCCCATGCTATCGCCTATATTATAATCCACTACTACTTCCTTGTGTAAATGCGGCATACCAAAGTACACAAGAAAATATGGTGGAACCAGGATGAAGTCAGATGATCATGGTTCCAGGTACAGTTTTGTCGGCAACTACCATACAGGTCCATACAGAATGGAAGTCGGCACAAACGGGCACAAACGCTTTAATAAATGTGGCCCCATTGTGTGCACCTTTTGGTCTCATCAGACTGCAGTGACAGCTCGTTTAAATCTTTTTGGTTTAAATTTTCTTTCTTTTTTATTTTAAATTCAACAATATAGACACAAACTATTTCAAAACCTCATTAAAATACAAGAAACCATAAAATACATTATATTAAAAAAATATGACAATGAAGTAATACCATTTCCCAATGATTAATTCTGCAATTGTTTCTATTCTCTTTCTTATGGTTACTGACTGCACGGATGTAAATAAAAATTCCAGAAGTACTGAAAGTCTGGGAATATTTCTCAACCTTAATTCATCTTTAATCAAAAACAAAACCAACAGTTTTTCCGAGTAATTCCCATGAGCTAGGATAGTTGGGGTCAACAGAAGTTAAGCGTCCATGAAACAGGAATACTGTCCGTTGCAATGTTAATAATCATGAATATCCTTGAACATGATAACAATGTTGGGATGTCAAGGCGAAGCTATACCACAGATTACAGTTCTTATATCTATAGGAATGATTTAGTATTTTATTTGACTCAAAGTATACTACTACCATATCTGCATGGGGTAATGGCAACAAGTGGCTGATTTTCTCCAAAAATGAATTCTTTTGCATAGGGGAAATAGAGACTTAATCTATGATAGATATGCTGAATATGGATAACTTTGTGTTTTTAGTAGAAGGAGGAATGTGAAAAATATTGCTTTATTCTAGGATTGTACCTGGATATGCACCACTCAGGAGCACTGGTGTGTGAGATTGCATAGCAAAATGCTGCCCTGCTTTAAGTCACTGTTGTAATAGCTTCTGTTTGAATAGTACAGCAGTTACTCATAGGGACGAGGTTGTGCTGTGTTAAGAGATCTCATGTACCAGTGCTTCAAGTCGAGATACTATCTGGGAAAACATTTTTTGCTGCTGTCTGCAACTTTGTATGCCCAAAACCCATGCTCATTTTTCTTGTAAGAAAGTCTTAGATGATAATTTGCAATTTTTCTTTGCCAAAGTTGATAAAACTAGTGACCCAGAGAATTTCTGTAGTAACTGTATGCTTTCCACAAACTGGGCTTGCTGGGGGATTATTTATCAGGGCTTCTGCACCAGGACACTGTTGTAGAAACCCTGAAATAATCGCAGATGCTAGCTGCAGCCGGTGACTTTGCTTATCTCTAGAAATAATTAATAACCCCCGCTGTGTCTATATGGTCTTCTTGAGTGACTGGTAACAAACCACAATTTTATCCTATGTTGGTGATATAGTAACTGTGCTATTTGTTGCAGTTTGCAGGAACGCTTTCTGATGGACTTGGAAAGACTATGGACAACAGGCATCAGACAGAGAGGGAATATATCCGTTATCATGCTGCAACTAGCGGGGAGCATTTGGTTGCTGGGATTCATGGACTTGCTCATGGTATGACTGAATAATTTTTGTGTCTGTTAGAATATATTCCAATGTCCCCTCCAAAACATATATATGTTATATGTACACATCTGGCCAGAGGTCGATCTCATTATAATTGCTTTTTGTCTGTAGGAATTATTGGTGGACTGACGAGTGTGATCACCTCCACTGTGGAAGGTGTTAAAAATGAAGGCGGTGTCGGCGGCTTCATCTCTGGCTTAGGAAAAGGTCTAGTTGGAACCGTTACCAAACCTGTTGCTGGTGCTTTGGATTTTGCTTCAGAAACTGCTCAAGCTGTGAGAGATACGGCCACCCTCAGCGGGCACAGGTTAGTACCAGCACCATCATTCAGTGAACGGTCTTCTAACATCTGTTCTGTAGACATCTTACATTTCCAAGTTTAAGGGGACCCCAACCTTTTTCACTGGTCATGGAGTTTTTGATACCTGAAGACCTCAAAATGCTTAAACCTCAGAGGTTCAGTCCACATTAGGTTTGATATTATAACTTGGTAGTTATGTGTTACCCATCCTATATGGTTGTTTTTGAATATATGCTTCCAGAATTGCATTCTGCAGGGATGAGATACTTATTTCTGACAATACACAATACCTTGTAAGGATATTGGGGTGTTAATATTCAAGGTTTTACACTTTCGTAAAGTCAGGGCTAAGGGAGGGGAGGTAGTGTATGTCAGAAGAGACTTTAAAAGCAACTGTAAATGAGACAGTGGTCTCTGAAGAGTATGAGGATGCTTAAACTTTGTGGGTTGCAATTCAATGCCAGGAGAGCTTTGAGAAAATTATTTTTGGTGCAATATATAGATCCCCTAACATCTCTGAGGAAATAGAGGGTCACCTATATAAACAGATGGAGCGGGCTGCACAGGAGGGGACCGTAGTGATCATGGGCGACTTTAACTTTCTAAATATAAATTGGAGTCAGGGCTCTTCTTCATCTGTGAAGGGGAGACATTTTATCAACTTTCTGCAGGATAATTTTATGGTACAACTTGTAGAAGATCCCACAAGAGGTAATGCATTGTTGGACCTTGTGATTTCTAACAATGCAGAGATTGTCCAAACTGTCAATGTCCGGGAAAATCGAAAAAATAAAATTTTAAGAAGGGTAATTTCCCGAAATTCAGGGCTACACTACAGGATATAGATTGCGATCTATAGATTGTCACATGAAGATACTAATGTTAAATGAGAGAAATTCAAATCTATATGGGTCATTATACTTCTAAATTTATTCCAATAGGTAACAAATATAGACGGGCGAGATTACACCCCGCGTGGCTTACAGCTACAGTTAGAAGGGCAATTAATAGTAAAAAGAGGGCTTTCAAAAAATATAAATCTGACGGGTCACCTGAGGCTTTCAATAATTACAAAACACTTACCAAAATCTGTAAGAAGGAAATGAAATCATACAAAATGAAAGACAGGTGGCCAAAGATAGCAAAACAAATCCCAAGAAATGTTTTAAGTATATCAATGCAAAAAAAAAATGGGTCAGAGCAGTTGGACCCCTGTATTCTGAAAATGGGGCATTGATGACTGGAGACAAGAGAAGGCGGAGATACTAAATGGGTGTTTTGTGCTCTGTTTATACAGTAGAGGTAAGAACTTCTGATCTGTGAGGTGCCAGTGTGGGTCATGCATCCTGTAATATTTTAAACTGGCTGAATGTAGACATGATCCAATCTAAGCTCAATAAAATTAATGTGTACAAGGCTCCGAACCAGATGGGTTACACCCCAGAGTTCTTAAGAGCTCAGTTCTGTTATTGCTGTGCCACTTTATAAAATCTGCAGAGGTTCCCTAATGTTGTGCCAATATTTAAAAAGGCTCTAGAACTTACAGGCCTGTAGGCTTCCATTGTGGGGAAAATATTGGAAGGGTTGCTAAAAGACTACAGACAGGAGTATATGACATCAAATAGTATAAGAAGTGACAGCCAGCATGGGTTTACTAAGGATACTGGGATTTATGGGTTTACTAAGTTGTCAGACTAATCTGATCTGCTTCTATGAAGAGGTGAGCCGATCCCTGGATGGAGGAGCAGCTGTGGATATTGTGTTCTTGGACTTTGCAAAGGCATTTGACACTGTCCCACATAGACGCCTGATGGGTAAAATAAGGTCTTTTGGTTTGGCAGAAATCATTTGCTATAGGATTGAGAATGGCTGAAGGATCGTATCCAGAGAGTTCTGGTCAATGATACCTACTCGGAATGGTCACCAGTTATAAGTGGTGTACCCCAGGGTTCTGTGCTTGGCCCACTACTATTTTATTAATTACATAGAGGTGGGAATTAATAGCACTGTGTCTATTTTTGCAGATGACACCAAGCTGTGTAGTGTAATACAGTCTATGGAGGATGTTCATAGGCTGCAGGGTGACTTGGACAAACTTTGGCGTTTGGTCATCCACTTGGCAAATGAGGTTCAATGTGGATAAGTGTAAGGTTATGCATCGGGGGCTAATAATCCACAGGCAACATATGTTCTTGGGGAGTATATCTGGGAGAGTCCCTTGTTGAGAAGGACCTGGGGGTACTAGGAGATCATAAATTAAATAACAGCATGCAATGTCAATCAGCTGCCTCTAAAGCCAGCAAGATGGACTCTTGGGATAGGGATGTAATATTACACTGTACAAGGCATTGGTTCGGCCTCACCTGGAATATGCTGTCCAGTTCTGGGCACCGGACCATAAAAAAGAATCACTGGAGAGGGTACAACGTAGAGCCACAAAAAGGATAAGGGGTATGGAGGATCTCAGTTATGAGGAAAGATTAAAACAACTAGTTTTATTTAGTCTGGACAAGAGACGACTACGAGGGGAAATGATTGATTTATATAAATATATGAATGGTCCATATAGAAAATATGGTTGTAAGTTTAAATCAAAATCAGATTAAATCAAATCAAAAGACGAGGAGACACTGTCTGCATCTGGAGAAATCAAGGTTTAATCACCGGAGGCGACGGGGATTTTTTACTATGAGAACTGTCAATCTGTGGAATAGCCTGCCTCAGGCGCTGGTCACAGCAGGGACAGCAGAGAGCTTCAAGAAGGGTCTAGATGCCTTTTTACACCTAAATAACATTGATGGTTATGTTATATAGAATTGTCTCCCATAAATCTCTTCCTCATCCAATCCCTTCCCTTCCTTGGTTGAACTTGATGGCCGTGTGTCTTTTTTCAACCGTATAAACTATGATACTATGATATTTCCCTCCAGAATTGTCATGAGCATATTTTATTTTTTTGACAACTGATGTGTGGGATAATTCCAAAGAATGTTTTAAATATATATATATATATATAGTCACTGGCTGTTGGGTTATGTTATTTCCACTGCACATAGTGGGTCAGTAAGGCCACAAAAATGCACGGTTCCAGAAAAGTTGATTGCAACCATCAATAGATATAATTAAAGTGTAGGTGCCCTTTAAGATGCCCTTTAGTGTTCTGTGTTGCCTTTTAAAATGCTCTTTCGTGTCCTGACTTGTCTAATTGACCAGGTTTGGTGCTTGAAACAACTAATTCACATGTAACATTTTGTATTGGGAATAATTTTGTTTGGTATATACTCTTAAATATTAAATTATGATCAATTATATTATGACCAATGATGACTGTAATACGTTAATAATAATACATGTACTTGCCCACTAGTTCCACAGTTCTACAATGTATACCGTATATACATACCACACACATACATTGAGTGAGAAAGGAAAGAGAAATCTCAATGGCTGCAGGATCCTACGGGGAGGTGGGAAACAGAGGACAACAAAGTGTTTTAACTTCATTTGGCAGAGCTGCACCATAATCCCCCTGGGCATTTGTTCATTCCTCAGCTATGTGTGGTTTGGAATCCAATTCTAATGCTGCTCCAAATGACTCTTTGCTGGCTCCGTTCACTGTTTGTCAAGCCACGGTCATTTTTTGTTCTCCCTCACAGAAGGCCGGTGCTGCCAGGCCTTTCTTGTTTTCTAACAGCTTGATTTATAAAGTGCCCACAGGGCCTACAAAATGTCACACAAGATTTTTAACATAAATAGCATTTCAAGTCACAAACATGGCCCCATGTGAAAGCGAGAACCCGCTTTTGAAATTCCTCAGCAGAGTCAAACAGAGTACAAAGTTTACAGTGGAAAATGGTCTGGTTATAGCACGTTTTCTACATTTGTTTATTTGGCAGCAACGTAAACCTCACAGCAGTAAAATAAAAAAACAAACAAAAATGTGGTTCAAATAAAAGACAGAAGAATCTGCCGAGCCACCTATTAAAATGCGCTGCCCTGCAGTCTTGCCATTTGGATTCGGAGGTGTTTCTTTTTGATACTTATAGATGCTATATAACAACAGATTTGTAGCTTTATAAGACGCCGCACAATGCAACATCTTACAAAGTATTGCTAAATTTACAGGCAGCTTATCTACAGTGTGCTACAAGACTACATACCTCCAACTTTTGGAAGAAAAGATGTGGGGTACAGTCCCAACCCTCTAACCATCCTCTCGTGTGTAAACGCAAAGTAAAATAGCTGTACCTTACTGGCCCAACACTAAATAATGACTCCCTTAGTGGCCCTACATAGTAAAATGCCCCCTTCTTGTGACCCACACTATAAAATGTCCCCTTTCCTGTAGCCCCCCTCCTTATAATGCCTACTTTTCTGTCGGCCCCATTTAAGATACCCCCTTTTTTTTAGCCCGCCATGTTTGGCCGATTTGTTTATGGCACCCACATTCATAATGCCCCTATTTCCATAGCCCCCATTTATACCCCCTTATTACCCACATTTATATTGTCCCTCTTAACATAGCCCCTGATTTATGCCCATTCCCTGTAGCACCCACTATCATAATGCTTCCTTTTCTGTAGCCTGCAATTTATGTCCGCTTTCCTGTAGCACCTACATTTATAATGACCCCCTTTCTGTAGCCCCCAATTTATGTCCGCTTTCCTGTAGCACCTACATTTATAATGACCCCCTTTCTGTAGCCCCCAATTTATGTCCCCTTTCCTGTAGCACCCGCATTTAATTCCCCCCCCCCACCCTCCCCCAATTTATTTCCCCTTTCCTAGAAGCACCCACATTTATAATGACCCCCTTTCTGTAGCCCCCAATTTATGTCCATTTCCTGTAGCACCCACAGTTATATTGCCCCCAATTTATACCCCTTTTCCTTGTAGCACCCACTATTACAATGTTTCCCCTTCTGTAGCCCACAATGTATGCCCCCCTTTCCTGTAACACCCACATTTATAATCACCCTCTTTTGTAGCCCCCAATTTATGTCCCTTTCCTGTAGCACCCGCATTTATATTTCGGCGGCTGTTCATAGCGCTATATATAGCATATCACGGCTGGCATCAGCTTTATGGCAAGGGATATTGACTAGACGGCAGTAAAGCTTGGTGGTATCTAGAGTTCACAGTTGCCACATTGCTTTTCTAAAGCTTTAAAGGGCTTATTATTAATGAAAGAACTTTTCCTTCTGTTTGGATGAAATCTAAAATACTCCCCAACTCTCCAAAGCCCAGAACAATACATTTCTCATTACAGCCTGAGTAGAAAACCTTCTTAGTTCCTGTGGAAAAAATAAAATGAATAATATTTTTCTGGAATGAAATCACTGTCTTGGGACAACATGATTCAGCCATATTTTCAATTTTTATTCCATTTATATATATATTTATATAAAAAAAGGCCAGTATATATTGGCTGATATATTTTAGTGGATCCTTCCAATCTCTTCTACCTCGCTAACCTCTGCTCTGTTATTAGGGGGCTGTGATAAAATCTCACACACCAGTGCACCACCGTGTTCCAAGTCCAGCTACAATCCTGTAATATAAATCCATTTTTCCCAGTCCTGCTGCTATTAATGCCACACAAAAAGACAGGGGCAAAACTATGAAAGGCAGGGCCCAATAGCAACTTCAAAATGGGCCACCACAACCCCCTCCCCTCAGAAAATCTACATATACTCATACATTTTATACACTCTTATACACATTTATGCATGGAGCTATACATTTTCTGTACAATGTGTAGCATAATATGTGTAT
This sequence comes from Engystomops pustulosus, assembly GCF_040894005.1. Lineage (NCBI taxonomy): Eukaryota > Metazoa > Chordata > Amphibia > Anura > Leptodactylidae > Engystomops > Engystomops pustulosus. The sequence goes on along the minus strand of NC_092416.1, from coordinate 55,044,659 downwards.
AATGGTGCATATCCTCCATTGATTAGTGTGTTAGGTCTGATGCTGGGGCCCCTGACACTGCGGGCCCCATAGCAGCTGCTATGGCTGCTATCACTGTAGTTACCCTCCTGCAAAAGGGTATGGCTACACAGATCTCCAGGGCTGCTTCTTTACCACCGGCTGTAGCTTTGTATTGTCAAAACGGTAGACAAATTTCCTGTCACGCTCCTCTTATATATTTTACATACTGTGAAACAACCCCCTATTACACCATAAAATATCGCTTCAAGGTGTTATTCACTTTATTTCAAGGTTTTTTTTAAGCGCGGGAGGAAGCATATCAGGTAACTTGCCAATATACATCTATCAAAAGTTTAGTATAGTAAAGCCCCTGGTTCAGAAACTAATTCACATCAGCAGCTACCATTCTGTTCATAAAATGGAGGTAGATGGAAGGTCGGGGCCCACGATTGGTCATGGACCTTTATGATCACGTGCCCCTCCGTTTCCCGCCATTTTATGGGCAGGAATGGCAGCTGCTGAGGTAAAAGGCATTTCTGAACCATAAGATTTCAATTTATGTATCAAGAAACCAGTGCAGAAAATGTAATAGATGTATATTGGTAAATTTACCTAATTTCCTGCCCCCTACACGATTTACAAACTTTACAGATGCCATAAAAAAAACCCTGGGGCACAAAACACAGGACCTTCGGTCCCTGATTGGACAAGCGGTAGCTTTCAGGCACAGAAAGAGTATTATTGTAATGGAAGCTAAAAGGCTCTTCCCATCATGTGATTTTACCATACATGTAGACGTATAGATGCCTGTCCGATTCTTATATCCCACGTACAGTATATAGTCACACAATCTTAGATGTATCCCTGGAAGAAGGACTGTGAGGCTTTGTATGGTTCTTGTAAATTTGCCACATTGTCGGTAATCCACAGCTAAGTTGATTTACCTTTTGGACTAACACATAGGAAAAAACCTTTTAAATCTTGGCAATGGCTTGGAGAGTCGTCACTGAGTGGATGGAAGAAAATACTTAACACTAAATAAGATGCTTATTCATAGAAAGGCTGTTTCCCCCAAGGCCAATATTGACTTAGAATGTAAGTTTGGCAAAGTGGATACAGAGGTGTATGCACAGTAAGAAACATTTTCATTTACTGGAACATTTCCAAATATATGTTACAAAATGCACCCCGTGCTGGGAGCACAGTATGTAGAATGGACAATGTAATTATTGTGACCTTCTTCAGTTGTATCTTTCTATCCTGTTTAGTTGGGTCATGTGATCTCATGACGACCCCCTACAAATTAACATGCATTTTATGTATTTTAGAGGGGGGTCATGATCTCGGGCAACATACTTTCTGGGTGTTGTAACTGCTTGGGCTGTACCACACAGACTCTCCATAGGGGAAGCAAAAACTCTTACTACAGTTACTGCTGATGAGGAGACATTAGCCTATGTAGGCGACGGTTGTGCAACCCCAACTCTATAGTTATGGCATCTTAGATCTAGAGAAGATACTGAAGCATACTGTCCCCCCAGCAGGCAGAGCTGATGCAGTCTTTATCTGGCCCTGTGATTCTGTGCAGTGGCACCATGGGATTGATAACAGACAGCACAAAAAAGGAGAATGGTGTCTGATCAAAGCAGACAGATTGCGGCATTGCAGAGAAATCCGTGTTATTTCTCTACATTGCGTTCAGGGAAGGGTTGATGGGATGAGAAACTTTTTTTTTTTTTTAATTCCAGAGATCCTTATTTCAGACTTTGCTTCCAAAATTTATTTTCTAAACTTGCAGTAAATCTTTGCACCTGACCACTGATGTATTATTTTGTCCTTTACTCGTATACATTTGACTGGGAATATTGTCTGCCATATGTGCGCAGCGAAAGAAATCAGTCAAATGTTTGCAGGGCTATTTTTTGAGGACCCCCACCCCCTTTTCATATACCTTATTTACTCATTGCAGTGAATGGAATAGTGTAAACCAGTGTAATTCTCAACTGAGTTTTTGCAAATCATACTTTGTGTTCCCAAAGAAGAACAACAAAATGTCAACATAATGGGGCACATTTACTAAGGGTCCGCAGCCGCGAATCCGTCGGGTTTTTCCCGAATATTTCCGCTTTGCGCTGTATTTCACGGGATTGTGGCGCACGCGATCGATTTTTGGCGCAATCGCGCCAACTTTCGCGCGACAGAAATCGGGGGGCGTGGCCACCGGACAACCCGAAGGATTCGGAAAAACCGCAGAATTTAAAAAGCCATTTGTGTCGCAAGATCAAGCACTCACATACACCAGAAAAAAGCAGGTGAACTCCAGCGGACCTCGGCGCAGCAGCGACACCTGGTGAATATCGGCGCACGGACCTTAGTGAATCCCGGCAGAACCCGAATCAGCGTCAGAGAACCCGCCGCTGGATCGCGACTGGACCGGGTAAGTAAATGTGCCCCATTGTTCTCCAAATGTTTGCACATACTTGAGAGATGCTGCGCAATGTTAAAAATGGCAGTGAAAAGCATAAGATAAGAATTTCTCACGGACCTTTAAAATGTAGCACATGTATAGTTACCATACACCCGCCTCTCGGGCTGCATAATGATTTAGAAGCCGCAGAAAGACTGATATGAATGTTGTCTTCAGACATTTTAACACGTCCGACCTACATAACTCGTCCCAAACTATTTCATCACCATAGAAGGTTGTTTTTTTTACTAGTGATATTTCTCTTGAGAAAGAGACAGTGTTTGAAAAAGCAACACATGTTCTAAATGTGATCGCTGTTCTTAAAACATAACCTTCAAATAAAACAAACTCCACTTCAACACCACATTAATAATTTGTTCTTGGTAAAAAAAAAAAAGAAATGTATTAGTATGGAAGTTCAGGATCTTCTGCTAGGACATTGCTAAAACATTGGATGTGTTATCTGGACCAATCACATAGGATGAAACTCCCAATTTAAATGGTCTCTAATTTTTAAATAAATGTTGCCAAAATCAATGATACAAGTAAAAATAAGAAACATTGTTCAGTGATATATCCAGATAGATGCCTCTTCCTCCACTCACCTTGGCTTTTATCATCCTGCCTCCTTCCATCTGCCTCTCATTCTGAAATCTGCTAAATTTGTTTTAGCTAGAAAGGTGCACAAAAGATTTGCCGTTACATTGAAGCTCTTTGCATAGGGGGTGGAGAGCAGCGGGTCACGGCAGCTAGGTCTGTACCCAGCAGCTATGAGAAAAATAATAATTCACAGAGAGGTACTGCAGAGGGGAAAGCTGTTCTTTACACGTCAGAAATAACGTTATGTCCAGTGTCCACACATTAGACTACTGAAAAGTTGTTTAAAGTGAGTTACACATTGAAAGGAACCTGTCACCAGCGATCCCCCCCCCCCTCCCCACACACACACACACACAAACACACACATACCATTCACGCAGTACCTGTTAGTTGACTTTATACATGTTTCACTCATGCCACTATCCCTTAAAAAGACATATTGATGCCCTCTGTTATTAAAGATCCGGTCATGGGGGCAGGCTACCCTGTTGATGCCGATAACCTAACCCCTGTCTCTTTTAACTCGCTCATTCCCCTCATCCTGATTCCTGAGGATGGCCGGGTTAGTGGTGTCCGCATCAGTTAGGAGGAGGGGTAGCTACGCTTTAGTAACAGAGGCCATCAGTAAAAGTCTCTTTAGAAGAATAGTGGCTCTAATCCCAAGGATAGGGTTTTCAGTAAAATACGTATAAAGACATCTAAAAGGTAATGTGAGTGGTTTGTGGGGTGGTCGCTAGTGACCGCTTCCCTTTATAGGAGAGCCTACTTGAGTGACATATAGTATACACTCATCAGAAGCCATAATAGCCTATGGGGACGGATGCAACTGTATTGCATCCATGCCTGTCTCCGCCGAGCGCACACTCTGGAAGCTTAGCCTTGATTTAATTGTCCAAATAATGACGATGATGTCACCCGGGAGACATCTGGTACATCGGCTGCTGCTGTTCACTCTTCTACCTGCTTTTAGTGGGGGAGGAGCCAAATTGGATGACAAATTTAACTGTATGAGCATATAGTGGGAGAAGTCCTAGCCCCCCATTGTAAAGATACGTCAGGAATACGTGTGGCATATCCATACAATGGAGGGCTAAATCAAGATGTAGTCTTAGTAAAATCTATTCCTGATCATGGAAAACTAAGTTTCACCAATAGTTTTCTACAAGGGAATTCCATTCCATCACCAGCCGTTATGTTACAGAATTACATATAATTACATAGAACTTCACGTCTTCTCCAGGTGCATTGTGGGTCCTGGCTCCCCTTTACCCCTGGTCTCTGCATTTGTCTCCATCTTCTTTCCCTTCTTGTTTTCAGGAAATGTACAGTGAGGGGAGGAGGGGGAAGGTGTGCAGGGACACGAACTTACTCTGAACCCTCCGTCTGAAGCAGGTGATCATAGCACAATTGTTTGTGTGTACTGTAAGTGATATTCTGCTCCGGTTCAGGCAGAGTTCAGCCAGTATCCCCACATGACGGAGGAACTACATTTCAGGGTAGAGTGCACTTGCCAAAATACCTGCGAGACATCTGAATTTCTTTACGCAATACAATCGTGATGAGCCTGGGGCAAATCAATGAGACCGCCGCATTGTGTGGAGTGACACGTCCTACATCACCATCGACGGGGAGAAATAACTAGAATTCATCTGCTGGAAATGTACCCTGTGCCGTCCTCAGTGATTTATGCAGCACATACTGTCTGTATTATATTGTGTCTACTCATTGTATTATAAACAGAGTAACTAGATGTATAATCCCCGAGGAGGGATCTAGGGGACACTGCCTGCCTAATTCTGTATACAGTTGTTGATTATATGTCCTGTTGTAGTGGTTGCCCAAGGCTCTGGGGAACCTATAACCGCCTTAAACCCTAAGTGATGTCATAATCTTACATGTATTAAAACATACAACCATTGTAAATAAATAATAAATCTTTATTTATATAGCGCCTACAGATTATGCAGCGCTGCACAAAGCATGACAAATTGGTCCCTTGGGGCTTACAATCTAAACAACCTACCAGTATGTTTTTGAAGTGTGGGAGGAAACCGGAGGACCCGGAGGAAACCCACGCAGGAGAGAACATACAAACTCTTTTGCAGATGTTGACCTGGGTGGGAATTTAACCCAGGACCCCAGCACTGCAAGGCAGAAGTGCTACCCACTCAGCCGCCATTGTTGGAACATGCAAGTACTGTGTTTCTCCAAAAATAACACTGGGTCTTTTATGGTTTAAGGCTTATTTTTAGGGAATGTCTTATTTTCGATTAACCAAAATCTACTTTTATTTTTATTCAAATGTAATCATACCTTAATCCTTTGGAACATAATAAATCCCCAAACCCTGTATTCCACGGCAGATCTCTTGTGACTCTTCCTTTAGAATCAAGGAACTCAATTTCCAATGTCTAGCAGTGGCACTTTCCTTCTTATAGGCCATCTTATCCTTGTAGCCACCGCATCTGTCAGCTCCCTCCTTCTCCATGCTGCCTTCAGCTGACAGACTGGAGGGGGCAGACTGAAAGCAGCAATATAACCTGAACCCAATACCTAACAAAACAGTTCTTATGTAACTTTAAAGAGGAGAATCTCCCTTTTAATTTTGCATTAATATTATGTTTCTAAGTGCCAGATAAAGAGATATTTAGAGTTAACATCACAGGAGTGGGAGCTGTATATGAAAATTACACTCTTGGTTCTGTGGCACCTAAAAACATACATTGTACCATATTTAATGAGACTCTCCTCATTAAACTGTGTTTCTATGTGTCACAGTTTAGAAGATGTGGCCATTTATATTTGGGGCTTATCATTGGGGTAGGGTGTAAATATTTCAGCCCAACTGTAAAAAGCCTGAAAAATAATAAGGGTTATTTTCGGGGTAGGACTTAAAAAAAATACAATAAACCCAGAAGGGGGTGGGTCGAACTCAAGTAGGTGAGGACCCAAAAGAAATCACTTCTAGAAAGTGAAAAACAAAATTACAATCAGTGATTTAAAAATGTGCTTTCTTTTATTAGTTGATTTAAACAGAAAAAATGAAGCTCAGAGAATCTTTAATGGTGCGAACTTGGCCTCTGCACTGGTAGTCAGTCTGTGAAAAAAGAGATTTGATCGTATGAGAGTCAAATAATGGTGACCTCGTGATAGTATAGTGATGTAAATACAATATCAAGGGCTCACCTTGTTCATTATTCGTATATCTCAAGGATCAGAGGTCAGGTAACTCTATAAGGCAGTGATGGCTAACCTATGACACGCGTAGCCATTTTCACTGACACACGGCTGCCTGAGAGTTAAGTTTCATCCTACATGACCAGGTGCAGTAGCCAGGAGGCTGAGAGATTGCACTGAGCTTCCAGCACTCCCCCCTCCTCCTCCTCCCCCGGGCCGGCCCCTCCACATGTGTGAGCTGTGCCTAGTGTCTCCAGTCAGCACAGGTATCAGCACGGGGCACAGCAGGAGAGGTGACCCGGCCATACACCCAGGAGGCTCCTCTGCAGCTCCTGATAGTTGTGGTGGGGGGAAGATGGCAGCACAGTCAGAGGTCACATCGCTGCTGCCTTGTGTGATGTCCCAGCAGCTGCCACCTCTACACTGACCATCTCCACAGCAGGGGCAAGGTAGGACAACCACTCTCATCATATAGTAAGTAAGGTCAGTGCACTGTATGATAGAAGACAGTCATCAGGGCTTGTGTGTTTTGTGATGTACAAGCCCTGAAATAATCGCAACGCCTTGCAAATCGCCAGACATTGCGATTATTTTGCTCCTCACACCTTCTCCATGCCAAGAGGGCATGAGGGAGATGCAGACAGCGGTGCTTGCGCCCTCTCTGTCATGAAAGTTCACAGGTTACTAAGCATTTCCACACCTGTCTGATTGTAACCAATCTATTACAATTTGAGATTTGCACATAGTAATAGATGATTGGGAAAATCCCCATATACTGCCATATTGTAGTATGGCAGTACATGGTAGGATCAATCAGGCAACCTACGGTTAAAGTACCCTAGAAGTTAAATAGTATACATATTTGTTATTTAAACTATAAATATCACAAAATTATGTTTTTTTTGTCAAGGTGACACACCACCCGAGTTATGCTCGTTTTTTGGGCGAATTTTGACACACCAAGCTCAAAAGGTTGCCCATCGCTGCTATAAGGCTCCTAAAGGAAATACCCAAAAGAATTCACCTTGGCCTTTGTGACTGTCCAAAGTAGTCAAATAGGGTCTTAGGTGAGAAAGGTAAAGATCCAAGCAGAGTACTTAAGAGTTTAGGAGAGAGAAGGGTGGCTGATAAATATTAGTCCATCTGGGCTCGGGTCTTACTGACCAAACAGTCATGTAAAAAAATCCCTATACAAGCCCTATTTAGGACATAGACTATTGCACCCTGATAACTTAGCCTCGGGACTATGTTCCTACGTGATCAAAGTCCCGACTGGAACATGTCCCTGCAGTAACTGGCCCTATTACAGACCTATTCAGCAGGTATATACAGGTTTTTGAAGCCTATTGGCGTCGTATACTGTCACAAATGAGGGTCACAAATGTGTCATAGAATAGAAAAAGAAACCCAAATCCCGACAAGGCTTGTTTCGCCCTATTGGGCTCATCAGGGGAACGCTGGGTTCTTCATTAAACGCCCTATTAGAGACAGTGAATAGTTAACCCCAATGATCAGCCTAGACTTGTAGTACTATACATGTATCAGTTCAGTTTGTGTGGAAAAAGGCCTTACCTTAATGCCGTAGGGGTAACAAGGGAGTGGAATAAAGCCAGGTAATGCTTGAAGCCGTAGGAGGCAGTGTGATGCGCATTGCCACCCGATGCGCTCCGTCCACCTTGGGCGGAATCCCAGAAGTGGGCGGATGCAGAGCGGCAGAGGGGAGGAGACGCAAAAAGGTAAGTAAATGAGAAGATCGCGCGATCCTCATACATGATAGGTGTAAAAATAGAACACCTAGTAAATTGATGGACCGAACCGTGCCTGTGGCACTGGATTGGTCCAGATGCATAAAAAGGGATTTTATAAAGCCTGTACAACAAAGTGGCTCAGTACTGGGGCAGAGTAGTAATGACAGACAATTGGGGGCATTATTGATACAACATATTAGTAAGGGTACCAACATACCAATATACTTAAATACCAAACTATGCTATGGACTGTATATGATGCTCAGTCATATCAAAAAAGGAAATTGAAGAAAGCGATCCAACAAATTGGTGAAGGTATTAATATACTATGTTATGGACTGTATGTAGTAATCAGTCATATCAAAATAGTGAATCACAAAAAACAAGAGAAATTCAGCTGTTCATTGAGACCTAGTGGAGATTCCCTACGCATCCGGAAAATCCATCGTGCCTCTTTTTGTCTTAAGGTATGGTCCCAATTCCCTCCTCTATCTGGGGGTCTAACAAGATCAATGCCAATGAAGAAAAGACCTGTCATATCACCCTGGTGTTCATCGTGGATGTGTCTAGCTAATGGTTTATCCCTGTTGTGTCTTATGTCACCTGAATGTTCGCCAATCCTGCGGCGGAATTCTCGGAAGGTTTTGCCGATATATTGTTTCCCGCATATCGAGGTGGCCATATAGATGACCCCTAGGGATTTACAATTAATGAAATGGTAGATATCATACGTATTTCCTGTAGTGTGACTACTGAAGTTTTTGCAACTTTTGATTACTGGGCAAGCGATGCACCCACTGCACCTATAACAGCCTTTAATGTCCTTATTGAGCCAAGTTTGTTCTCCTCTTGGTCTTGCAAAGTGGCTATGTACTATGTACTAGGACTTAATCATAGAGAAACACCATTGCATAGATCATTAACTGCATATGGTTGTGTAATAGGAAGCATCATCATATATGATTTAGCTTATATACCGGAATTTACAACATCTCTCCCCAAATGCCCCTTTTGCTGTGTCCATAATGATTGAGGGCTGAACTGTGTATAAGTCTGCCTGTATATGAGTGTGTGTTGTTCTAGAGCTGTGTGTCAGCAATTACAGTCCATATATCAGCCACATATCATCTGTGAAAAAAAAAGCAAACTGCTAGCAAATATACCGTTAGCTTTTCCCATCGGCGCTGGCCTCCATGTGACACAAATTAGGGGCTGTGCCGTCGGAGGGTCTGACTGATTTGTCGTGTGTCGCACGCCCTATGTTAAAGGTGCACCACAAAAAAGATGGTGTACTCTGTCGTGCCAGTGCAGGGAGGCGACAGATTCATGATTTCTGGCACATGTTCTTAGTGAATCGCCGCACGGGCAGAACGCGTTTAGTGCATTTTCCGAATTGCTAAGTAAAGGCGCCCCATTGTATCCTATTTTATATGAGGGCCCAAGCCCTGTGACACACTTAATCCAGCACTGTGTATATATAACATCCAAAAAGGCCTACAAGACATTCACCTCCCGTAAACTGATATTTAACCCAATCTTGTAAATACTGTTATTTGGCTCCTGAAAAATCCCTCTTTGTGTATCCTGAATAATTACATGTATGTATGTATTTCTATAAATGTGAGTTGAGCATGTGAGGAAGATCTCAGGTAAAGCTATAAGTGGTGTTAGACGTCTCTTCACACAGTATAGTTCTGTCTACCAAGGCTGAGTGTCTTGGGTGAGAATTGCCCAGAGCCAGGATTAGCAGATCACAGAGGACAAGTGTGGCATTTGGCTAAACAATATATCAGGTGAGGCTTGTATCAGTCCTGACAAGGCAAGGAAACTTTGACACAAAGATTAAAGTAACGCCCTCTCATATTGTATCATGCTGGATTTAGATTTGCTTGGCTCCGGGCCTTTATCCTTGTGTCTGTTACATTCCTGAACACCTTGTCTAGTTCTCGCTGTGGCTGTTCCAGTTTTATGAGATTTTATGCAGGTTGATTTGTTACCCCCACCCCATATTTCTATAAATTGTTATACATTTGCTTCTTTATTTTACCTTGCTGGGTAAAAACAAAATTTGCATTTTTTAAGACTTTTTTTTTATTATTTTCTGCAAAGTCAAAAGTTTACATATATTTCATCATTATTTAGTACCATTGACCTTAAATTGTATGACTTGGGGAAAATGTTTTGGATATCCTTCTACAAGGTTGTCACAATAATTGGTAGGAATTTTGGCCGATTCCTGCTTTCAGAAGTGGTGTAGCGTAGCCCTGTTTGTAGTCGCCTTGCTGGCACCTGCCTTTTCATATTGGCCCATTCATTTTCAATAGGACAGAGGTCAGGGCTTTGTGATGGCCAAAACATTGACTTTCTTATCCTTAAGCCACTTTGTTACCAGTGTGAAAGTAGCTTTGGGGCATTATCCATTCGGAAGACCCATTTGCACCAAAGCTTTGTTTTCCTGGCTGATGCATTGAGATGTTGCTTCATTATTGTTGCTTCACATGTTGATGTTGCTTCACATAATGTTCTTTCCTCATGATGCATTTATTTTGTGAATGATGCTGCCACACAATGAGGTGTCACAGTTAAGATGGTGTTCTCATGAGTGAAAGGCTTATCCTTGTTTCCTCCAAATAATAACAGTGATCTTTGTGACCAAACAGATCCATTGTCTCCAGAAATTAATGTCTTCGTTCCTGTGCATTTGCAAACATTAATCTGTCTTTTTATGTTTCTTTTGGAGTAATGGCTTCTTCCTGAAATCTTGTTCCTCTTCCTGAAATCTTGGCTGATTTCTTGTACTTGGAGGTAAACCAGTCCATGGAATTCTACCGACCTAAGCAATAAATTCTGGTCCAATTTTCATTGCCTTGACTACCATTGTGGTGGCCCCATGTTATATCATATGGGTTTAGATGTGTTTAGACATAACTATCCAGTGTTGTAATTGGCTCACGTTGTGAGTGGATGCATTGAGATACCTGGAGATTGTGCTGAAGAATTTGGTATGTGCTTTCTATGTCAATAGATTCCAAGCTGTTTGTTGTCCCTTGCACAGTTGAGGAACAGGTCTGGAATAAGTACTGGAGTCATTACTGACATTCTTTTTAGGAAAAAAATATTTTTGTAACCTTGGACTAATAGAGAGGCACTTCTATTTTTCGTTTTATGTTTGTTGGCAATAAACTGAGGACATATCAGTAGGAAGCGGTGTCCCGTCTTTTCAGGCCACCAGGCATATTTCTTTTTGTGTTCTATACACGGTAGAGGTCACATTGTTCTCCTACATTCCTGCTTCTTAAATTCTTCACAGGCTGTAGTTGGCCTGTGTGAGGTCACATTTTTCATATATATAAACAGATATTGATATACAAGGTATAACAAAAAGGTCAGGAGGGTGAAGTATGTCTAAAAACATCAGATTGAAAAACTAAAAATATATGTCAAATATTTCGCCCAAATCTATCCATTGATGTCAAACCCGGCCCCCCACTCCCACCCCTTGGGGTAGTGTGGTGGTGGGGGGCAACTAAAAATATTAATTGGGAACCCTAATTTTTTATTGCAGATCTGGATTCCATAGGAAAAATTACATTGATTTGACCTTTTTTTGTGACAGTGCTGTAATTGGCAAAAAATCTAAATTTGTACAAAAATGTTTCAAAAAGGGATATTTCAATAAATGCACATCAGATCCCAAATCTTGAAATAGATGCAATATTTTTCTCAAAGCTATCCAATGTTACCAAATTCAAGCACTTAACCCCTTCCCGACATTTGATGTAATAATACTGCATGGCGGGAGGTGCGTTCCCGCATTTTGCAGTATTATTACGTCATGCTTCTGGTACCGGCTCCTCTGGTACAAGCCTTATGTAGGGGCAGTCGTTACAGCATCATTCTGAAATAACAATGTTTCAGAAGAATAATGTTATTTTATGAATATGCTAGATCAGGTTAGATAGACTCACAGTAGAATAACATCATCTGAACCCTATGATTCAGCATGACCATGGAAGGCTCTCGGGTCCAAAACAAAGTTTCCAGACAATATGAATTTTGTCCTGTCTTCATTGAGAACACTAACAACCCTAACTTGCTGATCAGTAGGGGTCTCAGTGCTGAGACCCCACAAATCACGAAAAATAGGGGTCCAATGGGGTCATATGTTGTTCCATCAGACTAGTGGAGCAGACTACCGCTTATGACCGTTCTGCTCATTGAATCTCTATGGAGCTGACGGAAATTGCTGCGCGCCACAGAGATTAATGGAGAAGAATGGTCATGCGCGTCTATCTGCTCCATTAGTCTGACTGAGCAACGAGGGGTCCGACGGAGGTACATGGGACCCCATCGGACCCCTTGTTTTCGTGATCTGTGGCAGTCTCAACACTGAGACCCCCACTGATCAGCAAGTTTGGCCCTATCCTGTGTCTTAACGACAATAGTTTCTAATGTATTTATTGGTCCTTATACAGTTTTTTTTTAACCCTATATTATCTACCCACTTGGAAGGCCAAGTTCCCTGCATTTTTATGTAAGGAAAAGGTTACTTTACCATAACTTGGGCTGCAGTTATGTGAGAGTTAAACGCAACTGCAGTATTCCACCAATAATGTTATGTATAAGCTAGTGCACATCTGTTCACAGTGTAGCATCCACTTATCTGCTTTTAAAAATCCTCTTTGGAGTGGGACATGCTCCTCTACATGCTCCACTTTACTTTGAAGGCTTTACACTTACAGGCTTCATGCAGAGAACATATTGGAAGAATTCACCCTTAGTCATTTAGAGGAATCCTTTAAAAACAAAACCATGAAAACATTCTTGGTATATCAGTAATGTAATCCAGTCACATGTTGAGAACATAACTAGATGGAGAACATAGTTGGTGTTTTTTAAGCTTTTATTGTACATTTGATAGAATCATTCACTTTTACTAGGCTATGTCACCAGTGTCCAAACACTTTGACCCCTGCTAATCTCAGTCTAATTTTGGTTGTGGTTTGGATATCTTTTACTCCACAGATGTTACCATTTCCTTTGCTGGTAATGAAGAGCTTTATTCTTGTCCTCATTGAGAACACATGCAGCCAAACCAATCATGGCGGACGCTATTCAGGGTAATTCTAATGTGCCGCTTTTCTTCGGCACCACATCAAAAGAAGATAACACAGTAGAGCCCGAGATACTAACACCTGGGTATAGGAAAAGCTTCTACCCAGGTTGTTTAATGCCTTAGACAAGTGGTGGCGAACCTATGGCACAGGTGCCAGAGGTGGCACTCAGAGCCCTCCCTGTGGGCACATTGCCCCAACCAGTTCACCAGACACAATTTAAAGAATTCACCTGCAGTCACAGGCAATGTAGATGGTGCTCTCACCGTTATTTTAAAGCGACACATCCTTGGCTTCTTCGGATTGTAGAAAGAGTGATAAGGTATGGACAGGGGCGGTTTATCAATGGAGGTCCTTCTTCTTTGTGGTAGAACGGAGAGCAATAAATTACTGCTTAAATTGCTGTGTTGGCACTGTGCAATAAATAATTGGGTTTTGATTGTAATTTGGGCTCTTGGTCTCTAAAAGGTTTGCCATCACTGCCTTAGACACTGTGGTCAAACACAGACTGCGCTGTCCGAGGAGCTGCAGAGGGAATGGGCTCCCACTGTCAACCCCAAACTGATTTCATGATGCTAATGAATTTAATACTGATGTTTTTCCCAGGTTTCACAATAAATGTAAAAAAGAAATTATTTGAAAATGCAACTATAGTGACTGAAAAATAAAAAAGTTCTAGTTTTGTAGAAGAAATTGATGATAAAACAAAACAGAAAAATGGCCTGGTTATTAATGTTAAAAAACGGGTGCGGAGAATAGAGTTTAATGTTTATTGATGTGTTGACCTAACTCCAAATCTTCTTTTTAGCACATGTGATGTATCCTATTGGTTAACTTTTGACTGCTTAATCTTTTTCTCCTGGAAAGTTGAAAAAACTGTATCTAATATAGATATTTGACTCTGTTAGACCTCATGCGCATGAATGCACTGGTGCCATGTGCTAGATGCTTTTTATGAGGCTAACACAAGGGTCCATTGCTTTCTATATGCTGGTGCTTGCACTGTGCCGTGGGCAAAGATGAGCAGGAATAGGACCTGCTCTATAATTTGTGGCGGGGGAAGTCAGACGGGTTGCATCCAAGTTGACGTATGTTTGAGTTTCAACAAGGATCTCAGGTTTACTATCAAATTGATATAACATGCTCATAGGTTATGTTCTATACCAGTGGTGGCTAACCTATGGCACGGGTGCCGGAGGCGGCACTCGGAGCCCTTTCTGTTGGCACCCGGGCCACCACCCCAGAATATCAGACAGGACTTAAAGAATCTTCTTGCAGTTCCAAGCAACTTAAAATATGCTGCTTTCGGTGACATTTTAAAGTGATATTTACTTGGCTGCTTGGGACTGTAGGAAAAGGGAGAATGTGTGGAAGTGGTCTTTGGAGGTCCTCCTGCTAGCCCCTCAATTTTTGGTTGGCACCTTGGGATAAATAAGGGGCGCTTTGAGTTGCAGCTTCGGCACTTGGTCGCTAAAAGGTTCGCCACCACTGTTCTATACGATTGCTCCTAGCCTGATACTGACACACAGTGCGCCAGAAATCTCCCCAATGCGTTCAAGGAAAATTTTGGTTCTGAGCTCCATTGAAAAAAGTGATGACGGGTAAATCTTTGTACAAACCTGAAGACTTTTTATGTTTTGAACACAAAAGGAAATAGAGTAGGAATGAATGGGAGTCTGACAACCTCACTAATTATAGGAATCCATCTATTAGAATCCCTGTGTGTTTTCCTAGCATCTTCTCATGACCTCCCACATCTAATAATCTTAATGACCTGACTTTGTGATGAGAATACCGTATTGAGGCATAATATATTGTTTTCATGAGCAGACGAGAGGCCAGTGCATGCTGGGATAGAATTTTACATGTGTCCTCTCCTTATGCCCTATTATTGAACTCTTCAACAAGGGACAAGTACTATAAACTGACTTGCCAGCCACTAAAGAGCCGTTCACTTGCTTTCCATAGCAAAGGAGGCCCGCGTGGGCAGGCCATGGCCAGTAATTGCAGATTTTATGGTGTTGACACTCTTGTTTTACCCTAAGTGAATGAAGAGGGGGGGGGGGGGATAGGTTGAAACGGAGACATAAAACTCAAGGATGATCTGAGAAGAGGGGGGGGGGGGTATGTGTGTCACGTTGATTGCGGTTTGGCCGACTGCCAGCCCCTAAGCCTGACCGGCAGTTGAACCATATAGTTAAGGCGTGTTATACAGCTGAAAACTTGTACCGCAGCCAATAAGTACACATCCAAAGGGCAAAAGTTTATAAAGAGTTGAGGCTGCGCTATTTAACCCACTCACACTGCATGTAATGTACACTCCAGCTATTCAGCTATGTTATTTCAATAACAATTACAGGCAGAGCAATGCAATGCATGTGTATTCCCTCTCCAAACCTACTGCCTTTATTCCTCATTGCTTATTTTTCTATTTGTCATTGAGACAAATACTGTTGTTTTCTTTTTCTTTTTTTGGTTCTGTCATTGAGTAACACATGTTTCTAGTATAGTGTATCGTTTAGTATGTGTGAAGAGCGGGACACACTGTTCACATTGGAGCAAAGTCTGCATTGTTTACATAAAAACCAATGCAACCATGTGACTCCGATGTGGAACTAACGCACAGCATTCGGGACAGTATCTTTTGTCATAAAACAACGATTGTACTACTAGAAAAATATTCTAGGATCTAGAGAATTCAACTTATTTTTAAATGAATTTTTATATTGCAGTCTTTAAAATTTTTTTTTGTTGGGAAGTTTGGAGATTTTGTACATTTTTAGAAGACCGTGAAATTTTAACTTTTTTGACTGAGTTTTACAGCACAAAAAAATGTGCTGGAAAAAACCTAACTCGGATAATACTCGAGTCTATAAAAAAATTAACACTGTACTCACCTTTCGGACGCCCCCCTCTCCTCTCCTTTTCGGGTCCCTGTGCACACAAGTGGCGGAGTCGGCGGCGCCCAAACAATGACGTGGGCATGCGGCTGACATCATAGTGTGTGTGCCAGGCATGCAAGGAGCCGGAGGACCCGAAGAAAGAGCTGGAGCACTTGAAGCAGGAAGAGGACCTCCAGGGGCATCGGGAAGGTGAGTACAGTGTTATTTTATTTTTATTTTTTTTATATAGGATACTCGGGGCAGGGGCTGGCTATACACTGGGGTGGGGCAAGGGCTGGCAGGCTATATACTGGAGGCATGGACTGGAAGGCTATATAATGGGGGAGGCATAAGCTGGCTGTCTACTGGGGGGCATGGGCTGGCTGGCTATATGCTGGAGAATATGGGCAGACTTTATACTGGGGCATTTGCTGGCTGTATACTGGGGACATGGGCTGGCTGTATACTGGGGGGCAAGGGCTAGTAATAAACTGGGGGGCAGAGGCTGGCAGGCTATATACTAGAGATATAGCAATAGCAGGCCTAGCTATAAAATGGGGGTAGGTGACTGGCCAGCTATATACTGGGGGGGGGAGGGGCTGGTTTAGCTATATACTGGCTGGAGGCTGTATACTAGGCTTATACTCAAGTCATAGGTTTTCCCAGTTTTTTTGTGTTAAAATTAGGTACCTCTGCTTATACAGGCAGTCCCCGGGTTACGTACAAGATAGGGTCCGGAGGTTTGTCCTTAAGTTGAATTTGTATGTAAGTCGAAACTGTATATTTAATCATTGTAGATCCAGACAAAAAAAATTTGGCCCCAGTGACAATTGGAGTTTAAACATTTTTTGCTGTAATAGGACCAAGGATTATCAATAAAGCTTCATTATAGACACTTAACAGCTGATTATTGCAATCTGGGACTATATAGAAACCTGGGATTGGAGTAGGTGATGCACAGCCTGCAGACTTCCTCCAAAGTGAATAGTATAGAGACAGAGAGAAAACAGAACGGAGCGCTCTCCTAGTGCATTACGCGATGATATTTAAATGAAAAGTAAATCTTTGTCCCATAGGACTCTCACCTGATCGATGATCAGTATACAGCATATAGGGTTTGAGTCGCGGGTATCCGGCTGCTCAGCGTGTGTGGTATTCCCGTCCCGTATTCCCAGGGTCACCCGGGGAAGGTTTCTTGATGTACCGATTCTACTGAAGCTCCGTATACACGTAAATCCGAGCGCTCAAGGATATCCCACACTCCCGATATATTTAATTAATATCGGATTTTATTGATAAAAAGATCAATATCACAACGCGTTTCGGTCCGGTACTCGGACCTTCGTCAGGGATTGCCTGACGAAGGTCCGAGTACCGGACCGAAACGCGCTGTGATATTGATCTTTTTATCAATAAAATCCGATATTAATTAAATATATCGGGAGTGTGGGATATCCTTGAGCGCTCAGATTTACGTGTATACGGAGCTTCAGTAGAATCGGTAAATCTGGGACTATAGTAAAGCATTCAGAAAACTTCACCAGAGGTCAGAGGGGTCTGTCTGTAACTATGGGTTGTCTGTAAGTCGGGTATCCTTAAGTAGGGGACCGCCTGTACTCAGGACGGCTTGTATATACAGTACTTATATTACAACATTAAAAAATCATACTAATCTCTATAAGGAGATATTTTCTTGTAGGAAAAAACTGACTTTTTAGAAATTCCACTTAGCAGTTTCTATACACGGGCACCTTCATGCAATTTTGATGTTAATTGTAATTATGGGTATTTTTGGTTTAATGAAAGAAAAACTAACAGTGATCACAGAAATAACTTGTATCTGACAAAAGTAAAAATAAATAAAATTTCTATGAAAGAGTACAAATAAAAGTACATAAAAAACATTTCTTTCCAACGATGCTTCAGCTGAATTTGGAATGAAAAAAAGAGAGAAAATCATGAAATAGGTCTGGAAAGAAATGATGGTACTCTTGAAAAAATTGTGAGTAAAGGGACATGTTACATTGTCCACTAATTAGCATCACAGGTGTCTACAATCTTGTAATCAGTCACTGTGCTGTATATAGGGCTACAGCTACTCACTGTGCTGTATATAGGGCTACAGCTACTCACTGTGCTGTATATAGGGCTACAGCCACTCACTGTGCTGTATATAGGCTACAGCTCCTCCCTGTGCTGTATATAGGTCTACAGTTACTTACTGTGGCGTATAAAGGGCTACAGCTACTCACTGTGCTGTATATAGGGCTATAGCTGCTCACTGTGCTGTATATAGGGCTACAGCTACTCAATGCGCTGTATATAGGGCTACTGCTGATCACTGTGCTCTATATAGGGCTACAGCTGCTCACTGTACTGTACATAGGGCTACAGCTTCTCGCCGTGATGTATATAGGGCTACAGCTTCTCACTGCAGCTACTCACTGTGCAGTTTGGTGACATGGTGTGTACCACTATATATATATATATATATATATATATATATATATATATATACACACTCACCGGCCACTTTATTAGGTACACCATGCTAGTAACGGGTTGGACCCACTTTTGCCTTCAGAACTGCCTCAATTCTTCGTGGCATAGATTCAACAAGGTGCTGGAAGCATTCCTCAGAGATTTTGGTCCATATTGACATGATGGCATCACACAGTTGCCGCAGATTTGTCGGCTGCACATCCATGATGCGAATCTCCCGTTCCACCACATCCCAAAGATGCTCTATTGGATTGAGATCTGGTGACTGTGGAGGCCATTTGAGTACAGTGAACTCATTGTCATGTTCAAGAAACCAGTCTGAGATGATTGCAGCTTTATGACATGGCGCATTATCCTGCTGAAAGTAGCCATCAGATGTTGGGTACATTGTGGTCATAAAGGGATGGACATGGTCAGCAACAAAACTCAGGTAGGCTGTGGCGTTGCAACGATGCTCAATTGGTACCAAGGGGCCCAAAGAGTGCCAAGAAAATATTCCCCTCGCCATGACACCACCACCACCAGCCTGAACCGTTGATACAAGGCAGGATGGATCCATGCTTTCATGTTGTTGACGCCAAATTCTGACCCTACCATCCGAATGTCGCAGCAGAAATTGAGACTCATCAAACCAGGCAACATTTTTCCAATCTTCTAGTGTCCAATTTCGATGAGCTTGTGCAAATTGTAGCCTCAGTTTCCTGTTCTTAGCTGAAAGGAGTGGCACCCGGTGTGGTCTTCTGCTGCTGTAGCCCATCTGCCTCAAAGTTCGACGTACTGTGCGTTCAGAGATGCTCTTCTGCCTACCTTGGTTGTAAAGGGTGGTGATTTGAGTCACTGTTGCCTTTCTATCAGCTCGGACCAGTCTGCCCATTCTCCTCTGACCTCTGGCATCAACAAGGCATTTCCGCCCACAGAACTGCTGCTCACTGGATGTTTTTTCTTTTTCGGACCATTCTCTTTAAACCCTAGAGATGGTTGTGCGTGAAAATCCCAGTAGATCAGCAGTTTCTGAAATACTCAGACCAGCCCTTCTGGCACCAACAACCATGCCACGTTCAAAGGCACTCAAATCACCTTTCTTCCCCATACTGATGCTCGGTTTGAACTTCAGGAGATTGTCCTGACCATGTCTACATGCCTAAATGCCGCCATGTGATTGGCTGATTAGAAATTAAGTGTTAACGAGCAGTTGGACAGGTGTACCTCATAAAGTGGCCGGTGAGTATATATATATATATATATATATATCTATATATATACAGGCATGTTAAAGGCAAAGGTTATTAGACCATCTCCAAGAAGCTTGATGTTCCAGTAACTGCAGTTGCACATATCATTCATAAATTTTAAGATC
Organism: Engystomops pustulosus; assembly: GCF_040894005.1. Classification (NCBI taxonomy): domain Eukaryota; kingdom Metazoa; phylum Chordata; class Amphibia; order Anura; family Leptodactylidae; genus Engystomops; species Engystomops pustulosus. The sequence goes on along the minus strand of NC_092416.1, from coordinate 55,024,812 downwards.
TATGGGACTGTAGCCAGCCTTCCTCGACAAGGCCGCAGGGGGAAAATTTCTAAGTTGATTAAAGATGAACATCAACCTCATGGAACATCTGTGTCAGTTCACACTGTCCGTCATTGTTTGAGCCCAGGTGGACTTAATAAGAGACAACCAAGGAGGACACCATTGCTGACAATGTTCACAGAAGGGAAAATGTAGCATATCTTGAAAAGAACACTGTCCCTTCTGTGAACCATGGAGGAGGCTCTGTTATGTTCTAGGGCTTCTTTGCATCTGGCACAGGGTGTCTTCAATCTGTGCAGGGTACAATCAAATCTCAAGACAATCAAGAGATTCTAGATAGAAATGTGCTGCCCAGTGCCAGAAAGCTTGGTCTCAGTCGCAGGTCATGGGTCTTGCAACACACAAACCCAAAACACACAGCTAAAAACAACCAAAAATGGCTAAGAGGAAAACATTGGACTATTCTGAAGGGGCCTACTATAAGCCCTCACCTAAATACTATTTAGCATCTTTGGAAGGAGCAGAAATATACCGCCTGGAAAAGGCACCCTTCACACCCCAGACACGTGTGTATGTGCTGTGCCAACTAAATGTAGAAGGGATTTTCCCTTGGGGGCTGGAGTAAGGGAAAAAAGAGTACATACTTAACAAGCATTGGCTCATCCAACTTGCTTCATCCAATGATTGACTTTCTCGAACCAGAAGACAGCTCAGGGTATGAAGTTTCCTTGAAAACTGAAGTGACATCCGTTGTCCGAGGCAGCTACTCATTGGGAAGAGTAGATGTCAAACCCCACCAAAATATATATTGATTTTCTACCATATGAGAAGGGCACCATTGTGGGCTCAGGGACTGGTAGGCAGGGTCTAAATCTGCTACAGAAAATGCATCATATACTGTAATACACTAGTATTACAGCATGTTGTATGATTGTTCAGGCCCCCTAAGGTTCAAGTACTCTAGACCAGAGGGTCTAAGAAAAAAAAAAAAAGATTTAAACCCCCCTGTCTCCGCAATAAAAGATCAAATCAGGCCCTGTCCCTAGACAGGAAATAAAAATCATCCGAGTTTTTCAGCCGAGTTTTTCAGCACAAAAAATGTGCTGAAAAGCCCAAACTCGGCTTATACTCGAGTGAAAAAAAAAAATAAAGGAAAAAACCCTCACCTCTCCGGCGCCCCGGCAGGTCCCTGTGACGTCGCAGGCTCTGTTGTCAGCGGCGGCCGCTGGAATACACATTGATGTCAGCGGCGGCTGCTGGAATAGTATTGTGTGTGCCGGATGCATCACACAGAAGACCTGCCGGAGAGGTGAGTTTTGTTTTTTTTTTAATCTAATGTCTGTATAACGGGACGGGGTAGGGGCTACATAATGCGGTCTTTTAGGTATAACAGATCGGGGGGGGGGGGGCGCCTGCATTACGGGGTAGGTGATGGTTATATACTGGTGCACGGGGGCTGGCAGGCTATACAAAGGTAGGGCATGGGCTAGATGGGTATATACTGGGGCACGGACTGGATGGCTATATACTGGGGCACGGACTGGATGGCTATATACTGGGGCAAGATGGCTATATACTGGGGCAGGGGGTGGATAGCTATATTCTGGGGCAGGGGCTGGCAGGTTATATACTGGGGCAGGGGCTGGCAGGTTATATACTACAGGGGCTGGATGGCTATGTACTGGGGTAGGGACTGGCAGGTTATATACTACAGGGGCTGGATGGCTGGGGGGGGGGGCTGTGACCAATGCATTTCCCACCCTCGGCTTATATTCGAGTCAATAGATTTTCCCAATTTTTGGTGGTAGAATTAGGGGCCTTGGCTTATACTCGGGTCGGCTTATACTCGAGTATATACGGTATATTGGATTTCACCATTTCCCAAAATGTCCGGTCTATCAAAATCTAAAAATGATTACTCCCGTAATGGAAAAAAATCTCAAAATTTCCGGTTTGGTTTCCAAAGTAGTTGTCCTAGGATCCTAAATTAGACATCCTTGTATGTTATAACATCAGTCCACTAAATATTCAAGCTCAAGATGAGAAGTTTTCACTGGTTTGCAAATTGTATTTCTCCCTTGTTCTACATTGTAGATGACGGCCCCATATATTTCCGTATATTTATTATCAATACATGAATTATCACTATATCAATCACTCAGTTTTATTACCAGTGTTCCTCAGGTTTGTAATTGGAGACCTGGTAGAATTGTATAACTTGCAAGAATTTGTACAATCCTATTGACTGTTCTTTATTTGCAAGTTCACATGGTGGTTTATTACATGGCGTCTGTTGCTTCTGTGGTGCGCTGCTGGTGGGTACCCGGAGCCATGGGGGCTTAGCCTTCCACAATGGGCACTGTGGGGCTGCTGGGTCTTGGTCCATGCTGGCGCCATGTTGCAGCAATTGTAGACACCATATGGGACCCACTAAAGGGAGGGCATTATAGTGGGCTTATGCAATTTGATCAAAACCTTGAGTTTGGTTTATCAATGTAGTCTCCCGGCAATAGATCCTTGTATGATGTGTGTATGTCCAGAGCTTTCTCTCTCTTATTGTTGGTAACCACACATTGATACTTAGGATTTCAGCCACCACCTCTGCCAGTAACGTAAATCCCCAGACTAAGCCTTTCTGAGTTTTTAGTGATTACGTTGTTTTTCTATGTTATTATTTCCTGTCTATTATAAATGCATACATAGCATAAACAGACGTGAGGTCTTGTTTTATTTGGGATTTGCTACTTCTGCTTCTTCTGTTCCCTCTGAAATCCAGTGACTCAACAAGCTTAAGGATAGGAGGTCAAATGTGCCTTTGTTGAATAACAGGGTTTAATTGCCAGAAACAATAGCAAAACATGTCAAGTGGATTAAAGAGCAACACGAATTGACACTCGGGGGAACTCATTCTGAAACAACCACTTTACAGTTTATTGAGGAGAGGGAATACAGATGTACTCTGAGAAACTAGTGGATATGCCTGAAAGACCCACAATTTACCGGCAAAAGTACACACTGTTAGAAACCTCGGGGAAAGACAAACTGTTCTTATGGAGGATATCTTGGACATTATGAATGTCAACAAGTTGTCCTTCTACCTTAATCAATGAAAGGGATGTAATGCTGCCCCTGCAAAGTTCTGTAAAGTATAAAATTAATTATTATAATTTACAGGAAAGCTATCAAAATGCATAATGATAAACCAGGGACACTTACTACTAGATCCGGGCACTGTTATCCATGGCCTCCTTCCTTCTAAAGTCATCTGTTATGATTCTGCTAATGGGCAGAATTATCACTATTTCAATCACTCAATTATATGGCCATGTTTGTAATTCAAGAACTGGTACGAATGTATAATTTGCAAGAAAATGTATTTTGTACACTCCTATTAACTGTTCTTTATTTTAAGCTTTACAAGGGAGGTGAAGAAGTAGAAGGAACACTTGGTCCTTGTACCTTTGGGGCCTTAACTGGCACAGGGTCACTAATCAGTTTTATAATTGGCTCATGGTAACTACACATTGATAATCCATTGATCGTGCAGACCGCCTCCAAGCTGCAGCTTTGCGGGCTGTTACACTGTCTTCCTCAGCACTCCCGCCTCCTTCTCCCTGCTCAAAGCAGCAGAGAAAGTTTCAGCAGGGGGGGTCACTTTTATACAGCTTAATAGCTTGTAAAGCTACAGTACGGAGAGGCTGTGATAACACCCCACCAGGGGGGCTTCAGGCTCGTTAGCGTAATTTGATATGATATAATTTGATACAATTTGATTTTAGAAGAAAAAAAGGGCCAGTGATAACAAATATTAGAAGATTACTGCAGTCAAGGTGCCTGGATCTAAGATTCAATGCCTCTGGTTTATCATGTTGTTTTGATGGTAGATTTACTTTAAAGGCCTTTCCATATGATATTACTAGTTGATTGTGAGGGCAAAACACCTGGCACCTGCACAGATCATGGTTTCCATAGAACTCCATAGTCTGTCCATGCCCGCTGTATACATGGCCCTCATTTAGGTAACTAAAGGGAGGTAGGACAGATGCTACACTGTGGACCCTGATGTCTCCTTCCTACTCCGCTCATAGTACACAAAGCTGATGGGTGGGTTGCCAGGTGCGCACCATACACGAATCACCATTTATTCATTGTTTAGGGTGGGGGTGCAGTCACATGCTTCGCTTAGAAATACAATGCCAGCACAAGGGGGAGGGATTTAGCCAGATCACATATGTATTTCCATGGAAAACATGCAATTGGTACTCAGCAACCGGAGTCTTGTATTTAAACAATGCAGGTGCTGGTTACAGATCACATGCGTTTCATTGAAAGACACCGGATGCTGTTTACCAATCTAATGTGTTGCCAGGGAATCACATATTGATCTGGCCGAGGCCCGTCCCTGTGCACTTACATTACGCTTCTAAGTGCAATGCAAGCACCACGTGTCACTGCGCCGTAGGACAACCAGTCTAACTAGGGGAGGTTGGGGTTCAACTAAAAGCATTGGCTATGTTGATCAAAAGCAATGAACAGTGGCGTAACTAGAAGCTGGTGGGCCCCTGTGCAAAGTCTGTGCCAGGCCCCCAGCTATAATGTATATGGTTTATAGTAATAGTCTTCTCATATGGGAAAGTAACATCATAAGGGCCCCTTAAACCTTTTGGACCCGGGTGCGATCGCAACCTCTGCACCCCCTCAAGTTACGCCCCTGGTAATGAGGCTTTTTATAGAACTGAGATAACTTCATCTGGTCCAAAGTGTTCCAGACCAACTCGAAATACACTTTAAAAAGGTCGGAAACCACAGATTCTTCTAATGCGTTGTAGGTCCTTCTGTTAAGTGTCATTTCACATTTCGCAATCCTTTGTTCTGGTTTATGTGCTTCAAATTTTAAAACAAGACCTTTTTTTTTCTTTTTTTTTTTATCAAGGCTTATAAGATTCCATATTCCATCTTATTCCATAATTAGAAGATATTACCGTATGACAGTAGGTATGTATAGGGCAAATTCTCCATTGGCCTAGGAGTATGCAGGTCATACAGCGTCACTTCCATGCTGCTAGGCCTCGCATTGGTAACCAGGCTCACGGCTAAGACCTAAAGTTTGTATCTGTAGAAAGAGCTGTAATGAATAAATAATACAGAGCCTAAAGTCTGAACTTTCTATTACACCATGACTAAAAAAATGAGGAGTCATTACATGAAGTCATCTGGAGCTCCATGCTTAGGTCATCTTGACTCCTTCAATCAGATGGAATGAAATGGAAAAAAAAATAAACACCCTTTATAAAAACACTCGTAGTGCCTGAGATTATGTGCTTCACATGTTCCTGGATGGTCTATTAAACCCAGGCTGGCCGGGACTGTTTTGTGTTAAGCTTCCCTCCAGGAGCAGAGTGTGCCGCAATCTCTGTCCTCCGCACGGCCGGCCATCAGTCTCTGGTTGACATTATATATTCTGTAAAATGGAAATTTGGAGATAAGCCTCCATTAATTTGTCAGGGATCTCACACAGACACTTACTTTATCCTTCTTTAGAGCAGCACTTTTGCTTTTAATCATTAATGGTTGAATAACAATGAAACACAAGTCAATGACACCGCGCCACGTCCCGCTCTGATGTACTGCTCACTGTAACATGATAATGAGGTCAAAGGAATAAAAAGGGAATGATTTATTTCTCTTACATGCAGACTCTTATGGGATTTTTTTTTGTATAGTTATAGTCTAGCACCCGCTACTACCCTTCATCTGAAATAGTCTCCTATCCTAAGGAAAGGTCATTGATTTTAAAGACTGGAATACAAATGTAAGTTTTATATATTTTTTTAAAGGGATAACCTTTATGGTATTTATTTATTTTTTGTGGTTGGTCTGTGAGATTTGGCCAGAGCACAGTTTTTTTTTCACAGACCATGATGGTGAGCAGCGAGCTTTAGTCCTCATACATACGACTGTGTGGGGTACGTGCCATTGTTTATGGGCAGGATGAGCTCCACTTACCCCACAGTCCAAGAGACTACCCGCAGGAATAGGGTGGAATGGTTGGCGACTGGGTTGTGAGTTAGAGCGGTTTGAGGCCTTCAAATGAGTTTGAAAAACTAACCTTAATGTCTCTCGCAGTTCCTGTGTCGACTCATACTTGGTTACCACTACTTGTTGGTCACATCCCATTGAGTGATTGGTCGAGTGGGCACTTCCTGTGTGCACGGATAAGATCACCAATAAGAGATCATTGGGGGAAGTGTTAGTCATCAAAACTGGCACAGCCGACGATAAATTAAGGAGTTATGCCTCTTATGTTTGTAGCCTATTCTGGTACAAATAAAAATGTTTAGGTTTTTTTTTAATTTTTCTTTGCACCAGAATCTGTCCAGACATCAACAATAATACATTGTATGTAGTAAGTTCATAATCTCCTCTAGTGGTAAGGTTGTAGGAAGGAAGCAGGAGTTTTTATAACATGGAGCTCCCTTACTACAGTAACGACATGTACCGCCAACTAGTTGCAAACCTTTGCAGCCACGTCTTCACTGACTCCCATGTAGAGATGAGCAAATCAGTTCGTTGCTTTGCAGATTCAGTACAAATCAGCCATTATTTTTTAGACACCAAATCAAATTCATTTTTTTTCCCCTGAGTTGCTTTGGACATATCTTTTGAAACGGTGGCTAGCTACTGCAGTCATATATCACAGAGGGGAATGGGCGACCATCTTTGATCATCTTTTCACAGTCCTGTAGCTACTACCAACACATAGATACAGTTGCACAGATCTCCAGGGCTGCCACGCTACACTGCAGGCAGGTTTGTATAGTCAGAACTATGCTCATAGTGCTGTCCTTTTGTTGCCAATTAACTCATTTTTAATCCAGGCCTAAAAATCTTACTTTGTCGGGAGTTATACAGCAACAAAAAATAGTCATCCATTTCTCTTAGTGGATATAGCAGTGTGTGGTCGTTGTTATCTGTGCTGAGCATCTTTTATCTCCTTGATAAATCCTTAATAAAAAGCTGAACCTCTCTAACATTACGCACATTAATGCAGTGGAGGCCTCTCTATCAGTGTGTCATATGGTCATGATTGTGAAATCCATCATGTATACGGCGGCCATGAGTGATTCATTACCGCACGCTGTCCATTATACACTTGCAGCTCATCTGTTCGCTCTCCAGTTGATTTTTTTTCCTGCAATTAAATGGTTTACATTTTCCAGTCTGTCTGTAGGCACCTCTGCTGATACGGGTCATGATGTGCAGTCATGTAATCCATACTGATGCATCAGGGAACTTGAAGAATATCATTTCCTCAATATAAAAGTCATTGTTCAAAGTTATGTCTAGACCCTGAAAATTCCAGTGTTGTATCACATGCAATCATGCAAAAGTAAGACTTTTACAGATGTAAATACCTTTTTTTATTAATATCCAGGCTTCTTTGAGCCTTGATAAATTGCAAAAAATTGTCCATTTAAGTGGCTAAAGGGGAAGCGTTACCGCAGATGACAATATCTTGGGCTCTAGGACCATGCTCCAAGATAAGAGTTCTGTGAGCTACAAAGCCGGATATATATGGCCAATCAAAGAAATAGGAGGGAACTGGATCTTTATCCACAGCTTGTATTCCCAGCTATGTATTTTAAACTGCCTGTGTCTCTGGTTCTGTAGCTCAAAGAACCCCAATCCTGATGCAATTGCAAGGATGAGATTCTTCTGTTTAAGAAGACACCATGCACCCAAGATAGTAATGTCTGAAGTGATACTCTCGGGCAAATGACTTTTCTCTGCTCATTTTCACATGACTTTGGATTTTTTTATAGGAAAGCAGCCTAAATTTCACATAACATGAACATTTCATACCCTACCTAAAAGGGGGGACAGTATAGTGTGGTAACTATTAATGACACTGCCCCTTTTAAGGGGAAAGAAGATTTTGTTAATTTACACTTTGTTTTTTTTTTATCAAACTTTGTACCTTTTTGACTTATTTTATGTATTTTTCTGTTCTGTGGAATAATTGGCTAATAATTTGAGAAATTGAGCAGTGTGTCGATACACCCTATAGAACATATACATAGGGTGGCCAGCCATTCCCGATATTGTCAAGTGATAGAAAGCCGGGCCCCATTGCCCGGTAACCTACTTAAGAACACTGGACTTACATACGACCCCTAGTTACAAACGGACCTCTGGATATTGGTAATTTATTGTACTTTAGTCCTAGGCTACACTGATCAGCTGTAACAGTTATCATAGGTGTCTGTAATGAAGCTTTAATGTTAATCCTGATTCTTATGACAACCCAACATTTTTAAAATCCAATTGTCACAGAGACTAAAAAAGTTCTGGGATTACAATGATAAAATATACAGTTCCGACTTACATACAAATTCAACTTAAGAACAAACCTACAGACCCTATCTTGTATGTAACCCGGGGACTGCCTGTATAGGGGAAAGCGACCGCTTTAAGCACAATTTAAATATTTCAATTGTGAATTAAATACTTCAGTCAAGAAACAAACCTAAACTATATATGGTAACATTGAAAGGCACTGGAGTATGGTGCTGCTGTAGGAGTGTTGTGCCCTCAGTAAATCTCCCAGCCTGTCATTACCATTCACATTGGAGAGACAACAGTGGATGACAGGCCTCATCAGCTGAATAAACATAGGATGATGCAGCTGATGAGTGCTAGGCCCCTGCCAGGCTGAGACATGATGGAGGAGTGATTGGCGGCCCTCACTACTGTTTACAAAGCTCCAAATTGCTGGAGTAATTAAATAACCCAGAATGTCATCAGAAGAGCTGAATCCTTGCAACCAAAAGCTTTGCGCTCTACGTATAGTTACCACATTGGGTCACTGCTATTAACCATTTTAATATAAGTTTAATGAATCGATCGAAAATTATTCAGTTACCATTCATGGCTCCACACTCTTTCCAGTCTCAAAAGTCATCTTTTGCCTTATCCTTTAAAGGGGTATTCCCATCTGGACAGTCACATTTAATTAAATCCATTTGCCATATGTAAACAATTTTTCAATTAGATGTTATTAAAAAAAATGTTCCTGTGTGAAGATAATTTCTCATAAATGTAGTCATGTTGACCCTTAGAAACGAGATAGCTTCCTCGGATACGACCACCTTACATTTTGGCACCAGTGGCCAGACATGCGCTATTGAGCCCTGCCTGTCCACATGGATTCAGCGTTCATTACTACAGGACGGCTGTGGGACCTGCAGTAACTCCTGGATATTTCATATTCAGAAACTTTTTGTTTCCTTGTGCAATCCCTCCAGCAGAGGTGGCCGTATCCAAGTACATAGTCCTTCACACTGGAACATTCTTTTTAATAACATCTAATTGAAGAAATGTATATATATATATGGCAGATTCATGAAACTGAATGTAGGCACTTTAAGCCTCACATACTACAACCTGCCGCCTCCATCTCTAGAACATTTATTGAATTCATCCTTCCTCAACTCAAAATCTACAAATTACTATCATATATACTCGTGTATAAGCCGAGACCTACGGGGGGCGTCGGAAAGGTGAGTACAGTGTTAATTTTTTTTTTTTACTACACGGGGGCAGCCTGGCTATATACTATGGGGCTGGCAGGGTATAAAGTACAGGGGGCTTGCAGACTATATACTACAGAGGGCTGGCTATATACAACAGGGGGCTGGCTATATACTGCAGGGGGCTGGCAGGCTATATACTGCAGGGGCTGGCAGGCTATATACTGCAGGGGGCTGGCAGGCTATATACTAGGGGGCTTGCAGACTATATACTACAGAGGGCTGGCTATATACAACAGGGGGCTGGCTATATACTGCAGGGGCTGGCAGGCTATATACTGCAGGGGCTGGCAGGCTATATACTGCAGGGGCTGGCAGGCTATATACTGCAGGGGGCTGGCAGGCTATATACTAGGGGGCTTGCAGACTATATACTACAGAGGGCTGGCTATATACAACAGGGCGCTGGCTATATACTGCAGGGGGCTGGCAGGCTATATACTGCAGGGGCTGGTAGGCTATATACTGCAGGGGCTGGCAGGCTATATACTGCAGGGGGCTGGCAAGCTATATACTGCAGGGGGCTGGCAGGCTATATACTCCAGGGGGCTGGCAGGCTATATACTATAGGGGGCTGGCAGGCTACATACTATAGGGGGCTGGCAGGCTACATACTATAGGGGGCTGGCTGGCTACATACTACAGGGGGCTGGCTGGCTATATACTACAGGGGGGCTGGCTGGCTATATACTACAGGGGGCTGGCTGGCTATATACTACAAGGGGCTTGCAGGCTATATTGGAGAGGCTGTAACCAATGCATTTCCCACCTTCGGCGTATACTGGAGTCAATAGGTTTTCACAGTTTTATGTGTTAAAATTAGGTAGCTCGGCTTATCCTTGGTCGGTTTATACTAGAGTATATATGGTAATCGGTGCTCTCATATCTCCTGCTTGGACTACTGCAATATTCTTTTGTGAGGTCTCCCAGCAAACTTCAATCCTCTGCTTCCCGGCTAATCCATCTGCCCCTCGTTTCTTTAAAATACTAACCATGACTTACAAAGCTGGACACGTAAATTAGAAACCCCAACATGGGACAGACTTATGAAACTGTTTGTGATAGAAATCTGACAAAATTTGCACCACAAATCTTTCTTTTCGACACTGGATTTGTCCTCAGTTTAAGCAGGCATCATTTAAGTTGCAACAAAAATGAAAATTTTTTTTGGGGGGGGGGGGGCTATACAGTCCAAAACTACGCCACATTTTTCAGTGTCTAGAACCAGTGTAATTAATTTCTGAGCCCCATTTTCCGAAAAAAAAGGTCCATGTTTCATCGAACGTCATCAGTTTTTGCAAATGCACAAGAAATAGAAATGGAAAGCTTGTTCCTGTGGCAAAGCCGCAGATCCGCTGAACAAATGGATACTTACTTCTGGGTTTCCATGCATAAAACAGCAGATTCTTTGGATGTGAGACATCATCTTATCAAATTTGGGGGAGGGACATGTATATTAATTGTACAATGCAGACAAACCATTTATTGCAAGTTGTATTTTTCAAGAAAGCAGGAGAATTTAAGAAACATAATCTCATTGTTTTTCACACTTTTTGCTTTACGGTAGAGCTTCCGGTAAATTAATAATTTATTTTGGGTATGTCACGCCGACGTCTAGAATATTAGGGGGCAACTAAATATTTTCACAAAAAGCCACTGAGAAAGGTGCAGCATCAAAACTGCACTGCATTGTTTGGCTGCAGGAAAAAATACATTATCTAGGATTATGAAATTTAATCTACATTGGAAATGGACACGCTGCAGATCTGAAAAAAATTGTGTAAATTGTGTGTAAATTTGATGAAATCTGGTCAATTTACAGGAGCTGCATTCCGGTCACAGTAATCTACCTTTATACCTAAAATTCATGTTTAATTGTCTAGTACACAACACATTTTAAGCAGAACCATCCACTGGTGCACATACTGCCTACTATCCGGTTCACATGGTGATACTCTCTCGGCTCTCGCTGGCCTTGCCTTCTGCATTACCCACCATGGAGTACGGACACTTGCATTAAGCAGTCTCTGGCTACAGCTTCTACATTTTCTCTTCCTCACAGTACGGCTCTGTACCCGTGATTGAACTTTCTGACACCATCCCCGCTCTCTTTTTGTCTCTTCATTGAGCCGCGCTCTCTCCCGCTGCGACCAGCAGACATTGGGGCATTTCTGTCTTGTATTGCCTTTGTGTGCTCATTAAAAAAGAATCAGAAAATCTATTGAGTGCACGTTTAATGTAACACAGATGTGAGACGCACTAGGGTTCACTCTGCTTTTCAAATTTTCAACTTTTTTTTTTTTTTTTTTGAGATTCATCAGTGTTTCTTATTATTTACAGAAAGAAACTTGAGACAGCGGAACAGACTGTAGTTTTATAAGGAAAAAAAATGCAAAAAAAAACATCTCATAGTGTGGAATGTGGCTTGTCTTCCAGACCAAACCAACCAGTTTGGCAGACACATGATGGACTGTGACAATCATCGCTGTTCAGTCTAACACTTGGAGAAATAAGTGTAAAACCCCATTACACTTGAGGGTCCTTAGTGACAAATTGTATTACCAAGTTGAATGTTATGCTACTAGGAGTTGCTGGATACAGAAGTATCTTTGTTCTCAGACCTGATTTTTCCCTCTCCCCTATTTCCTCTGTATACATTACTTTTAACTTAATACAAAAAAAAAAAAAAAAAATCTGGAGCCTGGTGAACTTGATTCCATATGCAAGAATATATTTTATGGCCTTTTCTTCTGAATCAATAGGACGGAGAAAGAGAGAGAGTTACATTTCATTGAGAGGGATCTTTGTTCTCGATTTTGCGTTGGATTAATGTCATATTTGCCAGTAGTAAAAGCCAGTTATGGAAACGCTTGAGTATGTGTTGGGTGGATTTTCTTTTTATATCTTGGCTCTGATCGTTTTAAGGTACAAAATCTTGGCATTTTTTTACAGCAGAGTCTTGGAATTTTCTCCAGGTCTTTTTAAAACAATCTCCAGTCTGTTGATGTCCACCATTGAGTGCATTGGTAGTTATTTCTTGGTACATGTTATATTTATATTTCTAAACATTTGTCTTTTGTAGAATGCAAATTCAGAGAGAAAGAAGGCCACGTTGCTGCACAAGTCCTCAGGGTCTTCTTCCTAGATATTCTGAAACCCAAGCTGAAGGACAGGAGCAGTTGTTCCGGCTGACAGATAGCATCCAGGATGAGTTGTAAGTACCATAGATCTTTATCTGTTAAATGGTTCTAATCTTTTCTGCTTGTTTTTAGTTGGCCTTGTCACCCTTGTGATGCTGACATATTAAAAGCATGGCTGATAACTTCCACAATCCGGGATGTAACTGTAGGTTAAACGGCATTCCTGTGCAATGTCTAGTGGAAAAGACCTGCCAAAATAGACTTTTTACCACCAGTTTTGTAACAGGCCAGGGAACGGTGTTTATGATGCATGCTACATGTTGACTGATGGTGTACTAACCTATCTTAATGTGAAGTAATATATTCAGAATACTATGTTCACTGTATACAGAATTTGAAAAATTACTATTTTCAAAGCACTTACATGATTAAATGAGATTCATGTTGGGGGAACACTCAACCCACTTTTATGAACATGCACACATGGCTTGGTTGAGTATGCAGGTTTATTAGGGAGAAACATAGGGGATGTCAGAATCCTCTGAAAGTGACTTATTTCCTGTAGAAACACAGCACTGGGCATATGGAAAGACATGGATAGTACTTCTAAGGTTATGTTCACACCTACATTCCTCTTGGCAGGACATGCTGGATTTTGTCATCAAGTGGTTAGCTCCAGTGCTCTTCTCTGGTTGACATTTTTATACTTGTACTTTCTAGTTTCATTGCTGTGGAACACATAGACAGCTACTGCGTGCTCATCTCATCCAAGGCTGTCTACTTTCTGAAATGGGGCGAGTATGTGGACCGCGACGCCATCTTTTTGGAAATTAAGTACGATGATCTCTATCACTGTCTGGTTTCAAAGGATCATGGGAAAATTTATGTTCAATTAACTAAGAAAGCTGAAACAACAAGTAGTGGAATAGCGATACCAGGCCCATCACACCAGAAACCCATGGTAAGAGGTTATTTCTACGGACTGAAAGCAACTGTGCTGTTGCCCGTGAAGCAAATGTGCATCCAGGCGCAGAAACAGGCATGCCTGTGTCCACTTGCGTGCCCCTTTTTGCTTTTTTATGCCTTTCTATGGGGAATAGCAATCATTGCTTAAAGGGATGGTGCTGGGTGGTGTAAAAATCAGAAAACAAGATTCACCAAAAAATACTAATTTACATAAATGTTAAAAAAAAAAGTCATTAAAGGGGTTTTCCCACAAAGACAAGTTAGGCCCTATCCACAGCACTGTAGCTAACACAATTCTAGTTTGCGAGCCAGTACACCCCCTTAAAATGCCATAAGAACATAGAAAATAGGAGTTATACATTGGGAAAATGTTGTTTTTAAGCTTGGCCTTGGTCATGACTTATATTGGGGAGAAGTCTCTTTTCACAGGGGGCAGGGTTGCAATACCTAGTGTAGCATTGTGCAAAATTTAGCTGCTAATGTTTATTTTTGGCTTTTTTTTTTTTTTGTCAGGTCCATGTAAAATCTGAAGCTCTTGCTGTGAAAATATCCCAAGAGATAAATTATGCAAAAAGCCTGTACTACGAGCAGCAGCTGATGTTACGACAAACAGAGGAACAAGAGACCTTGGACCTGAACTATTAAGAAGCACAGTCCTCCAAGCATCGCTCTGCCAGGTTCACACCGACACATACTCTCCTGTAACATACAGGCGTATAAATATGTTGCCGTGTGAATATGTAAACATATACAAGCATATACATTCAGTACTACTATTGTGTGACGAACACTACTGCCTTTCCTGTATACTGAAGTGGGGGGATAATTTATATGGTGGGTAATTACTATTTAATATGGTATATAATTATAAATAGATGCATTTGAAGCAATTTTCAACAAATATCTTTATTTTGCTAAATGTGTAAATATGTACATCTGTGCTATGATGTAAATATGAGGATATGAAGGTCGGTCTGCGTAACGTGACATATTTGTTTATATTGCGGATAGAACTTATTTGATAACTTGCACTAGACCTACACGTCTCTGCAGCGCGGCACGTCTCGCCCTCCGTGACTGCTTACATACTGAATGTCCTATATAATTGTGTCTATGATATTGTATCTGGTGTGTATCCTAAACCAGCACACAATAAAGACTGATGTTTTATATACCAGGAAACTGGATGATCCTTGAATAGATGCTACCACTAAGTGCAAGGTGGAATTAACTTATTTAGTTATTATAGGACAACTGATAATGATGTATGTTTTGTAGGGGAAATAAGTGCAAATTTATCTGCCATGCTCGGCAATCTCCATCAGCTCCATAGAGATGAATGAAGCAGAACAGACATGCGCTGCCATCTGCTCCATTCATCTCGGGGAGCGACAAGGGGTCAGGCGGAGGTTTGGTGTTTAAACCTCTTTAAAGGATCAAGCATTTTCAAATGCAACATGTTTACCCCCTATATATATATATATTACATCTGTTGTCGAGGGAAAGTCTAAAAAACAACCAATGGACGACTTGCCACACCAAAATTATCAGGTGTGGGTAAACATTCCCTTAATTTGTATAGGGACCCTTTGCAATGTTTTTGTACAATTGAGTAGTAATGTAGATTTGTACCGTGTTGGCCATGGAGCACAGAATTTTCTGTTTCATGCATAACATCATGTCTGACAAAGAGAACTAGTATTCTCAAAAGCTCACGATCAAATATACTCATTTAGCCTCAAAAAGGTATCGCCTGACTTCTTCACTCTTTTTGTTTGTATAATTGAATCCTTTTGGTGCCAAAGTTTTATACCATACTGAGGACAGCAGATCCAGGTGTACAGGTAGACTAAAAAGAGAGAAAAGACATGGGGCAGCCTCTGTGGGATGCAAATAAAGAAGTAATTAACTCAATAAGGTAAACTGTGTTTTTCCTATATGGAATGAAATGCCATATAGGAATAACAAATGTGGCTGCTGCCGGTTGACACCCTCCATGGCACCATATACAGGTCTTATTGTGGATGTTTTAAAAAAACACCCACTACCAGGTATGTAGGGTCTCTTTGTCATGCTGCCTTTTGTATTACAATACTGGATGGTGGTGGGAGTCCAAATCCTTTTTTATATATAGTGCCATTGTCATGCGTTTCAAGTCTGCACTAGCTGCTTCATCAGACCACCTATACACTGATATTCAAAAGATAAGTACAGCACCAAATACTTACAGGCATCAATGGCTATAAGTCTCTTCACACCTACAAGGCATCCTTAATTGGCAAAGTCTCTGAAAGGACAATTCTTACTTTCCAACCCAAATACTTACATCACAGGGGCTATTTCACTATAGTTGTGAGATTTCTTATCCTTATATACAATTATAATTGATGCCCTCATAAAAGAATCCATACAGAATATAAATATAATAGGTGAATGAATGGAGACAATTCATACAGAAAACAAAGTTGTTTACTACGTCCCTTGTCAGCTAATGATATGCTGATGGTTGGTAAATGATGGTTCCAATTCTCACCTGAAGGTCTCCGCAAAATGTATTACTGATGAGTGATGTGTCAAGCAAATGATCTATGGGATCTCAGCGTAGTGGAGAAAAGAGTGGTCATGTAAGATAGATGGAGATCCTATGATCCATGAAATAATAAAGAGCATAGATAGTATGGAAAACGTTCTAAACTTTCATTATAACATTGCCAACGCAAGCACTATCACGAGCTTCATGGATTAGAGTTTGTAAGGCCACGGATTGGCTGAGACATCTTAATGTGACAGATTGTAGATAACTTACTATATAGATAGATAGTGTTGTGGAGGAAGCAGGCCCCTGGCTTTTTATATAGTTCAGCTACAAAAGCGGGCGTTTTTGTGTAAGTGTGAATATAAACTGGTTGGAACTTTGTTGGAAACTGTCATGGAAAACCTTCCTAGTAGAGTGGAGACAGATAATGATAAAGATGTTTCACGATGCCCCTCGGCACCCCCACTGTAATTCCTTGTATGTTTGTATAGTGGAGGCTCTTTAAGATGTCTTGCAATAAGGAGATTTAGTAATTTTGTTCTTTTGATTTATTGCTATGCAGTTATGTATAAACGGTCTAAGATTTCTGCACTCAGGTTCTGACAACACAACTAGGCCCGATCAGATCATCTGAATATGCCAATGGGGTACATCTCTCTCTACTGAGGTTATGACTTGGCACTAAAAAAAGACATCATAGATCTTTACTTGTTTGTAATCGTCCTTTATACAGGTTTTTGTGAAACTGATGACCAAAAATGGCCATGAAGACTCCAATCTGGTCACCCACTTTTCTTCGGCCTCTCACTGACAAATATGACTTGTCATATAGTTCCTGCTCTTATAATTTAGATTATTTGGATGTACTTGTATGCTATGCTGCTGTTCTATCTGTATATTGTACTTTTCTCATGTGTGTGTATATATATATATATATATATATATATATATATATATATATATATATTAGAAGAAGCTTGGCATGTGGCCTTCTAGTAAGGCATGCTGGGATTTGTACTACAGCAGCAGCTGGAGAGCTGTGGGGTACATAACTCTACTGTACAATTTGAGTCGCTCTACTAGTGATCCCTATTAGGATTAATTGAAGGCTAAAGGCCACTGAATAATATTAGTCAAAAAATTGCCTCCTTGTCTGGTTTTCCTAAGAATCTGTTTCCTGACAGATGTAATTGTTACCATGCGTCCCAGGCCGCAGCCTACTGCTGTGCTCCTACTCTGGTTTTCCTTTGAAAAAATACACACCACATAAAAAGTATGAAGTAAACAGCAAGTATGTGTCTCCCCTTAGAAAATGCCCGGGTCAGTGAAAGGACAGCTGCGAGATTAAAAGATGGAAAAGAAGATTTTTTTTTTTTCGGTTTATAAACCATGTCCACAGACTGGAGCGAAGACTTGACATTCCTGATGGTTTTGGCACAGAAGTTTTGTTCTTTAATTTATACTGACAGTCAGTATTAAAGGGAACATGTCATCATAAAATGGCCAAATAAACCACTACTAGTAGGTTGTCAAACGGCTGAGAAGATTCTAGATGATGTTTCTTTCATGGCCTCATGTTGTGACATCATCCAGAAAATCAACTTTAAAGTGGGATGTAAATTGGTTTTATAAAGTCAAGGAGGCGGAGAGTTTAACACAGAAGTCATGCTTTCCCTGCCTTAACCACTTTGCGACCGCCCGCCGTGTATTCACGGCGGCGGTCGGGTCGCGCTGCATGGAGAGGGCTCATGGGCTGAGCCCTCTCCATAGCCGGTAAGTCTTTGCTGCATATTGCTAGCACCGATCGCAGGTGTTTTCACAGCGATGGCTGCCGGCAAAGCTGCCGGCAGCCTCAAAAAGATAGCGGCGCATGGGCGCCGCCATCTTACCTGGGATCGCCGCTCCCCGTGACGTCATCGGGGAGCGGTGATCCGTCTCCATGGTAGCCTCGGGTCTTCCGAAGACCCGAGGCTATTTAGTTTTAACCCCTTCATTACAATGTGCTGATAGCACATTGTAATAAATGAGGAGGAAAATCCCCATATACTGCCATACTGTAGTATGGCAGTATATGATAGGATCGATCAGACAACCTAGGGTTAAAGTACCCTAGGGAGTCTGAAAAATAGTAAAAATAAAAATAAAAAAAAAGTTAAAAAAAAAAAATATAATAAAAAAAACTGAAATTTCAAATCGCCCCCCTTTCCCTAGAACTGACATAAATATAAATAAACAGTAAAAATCATAAACACATTGGGTATCGACGCGTCCGAAAATGCCCGATCTATCAAAATATGATAACGGTTTTTCAATGCGTTTAACCCCGTAACGGAAAATAGCGCCCAAAGTCGAAAATGGCACTTTTTTGCCATTTTGAAAAATATAAAAAATCTATAAAAAGTGATCAAAAGGTCGTACAGTCCTAAAAATGATATCATTGAAAATATCAAATTTCGAAAAAATGACACCACCCACAGCTCCGTACACCAAAGTATAAAAAAGTTATTAGTGCCAGAAGATGGCAAAATCAAAACAATAATTTTTGTACAGGAGGTTTTAATTTTTGTAAATGTATGAAAACATTATAAAACCTATACAAACTTGGTATCCCCTTAATCGTACCGGCCCAAAGAATACAATAGACATGTCATTTGGGGTGCTCAGTGAAAGACGTAATATCCAAGCCCACAAGAAAATGGCGCAAATGCGTTTTTTCACCATTTTCACTGCATTTGGAATTTTTTTTTTCCGCTTCCGAGTACATGGCATGGAATATTTAATACCATCACAATGAAGTGCAATTTGTTTCGCAGAAAACAAGCCTTCACACTTTACGTGTAAAAATAAAAAAAGTTTTAGATTTTTGAAGGTGGGGAGTGAAAAATGGACATGAAAAAACAGGAAAGGGCTCGGTCCTTAACCGGTTAAAATGCCCCCTTCACTGTAATTGATGGTGCTGCATCCAGATGGATGATGTCACATGGTAGGAGGTGTTTAGGGGCAGGGAGAGCTTGACTTCAGTGTTAAACTCTCCTCCTCCCTGACTTTATACAACAAATTAACATCTAACTTCAAAGTTGATTTTCTGGATGATCTTGCCAAGCTGTAAGAAACATCATCTAGAAGCTGTTCATCTGCTTGACTACATACTGGTATTGGTTTATTAGCCAATACACCAAACGATCCAGCTCAAATCCAACGAGGCACGGCGTTCAATAAAACATTTCTTTTATTTGTAACATATTTTTAAAAGACATGGAAAGGCATCAAGATAATTCCAACACGTTTCAGCCACAGATTGGTTTATTAGACATATTTCTGATGACAGGTTCCTTTTAAATATGCCTAACGCTAAAAAATCTCTATTGACAAGCGATATCCTGTCTACTGCCAGGTACCCCCAATGAATATGGGCCTGCATAACAACCTGCCTTTCAATCTAAAATGTCCTGTGTGGAACATATGATGGCAAGTAATAACCATGTGTCCTACCCAGTAAAGAATTGCCCATGGACAAATTCATATCAACTGGGTGCACCGTGTGCTAGTCGTCACACTCTCCTTCCAGTGCACAATGTTCCCAATATACTAACAGGCTACTATTCAATTCTACACCAGGTCTACAATAGTCAGATGTAGAATTCTGCTATAGCCTGCACTAGTAATATACTGCCTAACACCAAGCGCTACAAATATATATTGGCCTGCTATCCAACATGTAAATGTCCTGGCTATCAACATATCGGCCACAAAATTAGCAGCTGGCGTACGATCGCTAGAGATGCATTTTGCACGTCTGAACAAGGTGGCTGCACTGCAAAAGATAGGGTGGCCACCCCCTCCTTCTTCGCCCGGCTTGTGGCTCACGGCACACCCCTGGTTTTATAGCCGTGTGCATGAAGCCCTAAGCCAAGTAATTTCTAGCAAACCAATGTATAACTTAGCTACCAACAAGTAATTTAACACCTAGCAACAAATTAGTTTCTGCCTACCAGCATCTTACTTCCTACCAGCAAGTGCCCACAAATATTGATCTGACAACTCATACCCTACTTATCAAAATGTACAAGCCTGTCTACTGAAGAGTAATGTCTACTGGCAAGTTTCTCCATGCCCAGCAACAAATCATGGCCTACACCAGCAAGTAATAAGCTGACAACTCACACCCTACCTACCAATATGTAATGGTCAGTCTAGCCACAAGTAATTCCACACCTGGCAACCGGACCTAGCTACTACCAGCAAGCAATGACATGCCTACT
The DNA here is from genome assembly GCF_040894005.1 of Engystomops pustulosus. Classification (NCBI taxonomy): domain Eukaryota; kingdom Metazoa; phylum Chordata; class Amphibia; order Anura; family Leptodactylidae; genus Engystomops; species Engystomops pustulosus. Next base: position 55,004,318 of record NC_092416.1, on the reverse strand, counting down.
TATTTAATTTACTACCTACTCACAAGTAATGGCCCACCTACCTGTCCTGCATACCAAGTAATGGCCTAGTACAATGATGGCGAACCTTTTGGAGACAGAGTGCCCAGCCTACAACCAAAACCTACTTTTGTGTCGCTAAGTGCCAACATAACAATTAAAGCAGTAACCTATTGATCCCAGTTGTATCACAGGTTTCAACCAAGTGTCCTGGGGACACCAATACAATAAAAAGAGGATGGAGAAATTTGGATTGTAGCTTCCTTCCAGAGTCCCTTGAAGAGGAAGAATCAGGGGACCCAGAGCAGGAGCTCCAACGATAATCCATCTCTGTCCACACCTTCTCGCTTCTCGTGTAGTCCTGGCAGCCAAGGAGGTGTCGCTTTAGACAGCCATGGGTCTTGCATTGCAGGAGGAAGGCTTGAGTCACGTCTAGCAAGTTCTGTGCTGGGGTGAAGGCCTGGGTGCCCACAGAAAAGGCTCCAAGTGCCACCTCTGGCACCCGTGCCATAGGTTCGCCACCACTGGCCTAGTACCACATAATTTCAAAAAATTACAACTTACCCAAGTACAACTGCCCAAGTACTTTCTTGCCTACTGTTATGTAAAAGCCTGGCCCACCAAATAGCAGATAAATATATTGTTGTCATTTCAATTTATGATCCTACGGTCAGTTATATTGTATATATACCCATATGGCATACATTGCCAGATATTGTAATTGCCTTTCAATCACATGGATTTTAGATTATTGTTCCTACTTTAACTGTTACTGCCTGGAAACTGTGAATAAGCTGATCAGCTGCTGTTAATGGATCTCATGTCATCTTAAAGGGAACCTGTCATCAGGAACAGGCAAAATAAATCCTACTCACCCCCCATGCGCTTTTGTTAAAAGTACAGCACAGTTATCTCTGCTTAAGACTGCCTCCTCCCAAAAATTAAAATCCTTCCCCAAACTTTTTTTGCCCATTGCAGTTTGGCTCCGCCCATCACGGGCTGTGTGAAATGGGGAGAAGATCTGCAGTTCTGCAACACAGTGCTCACTTCTAAATTCAACATGCACCCAAGACAGAATTTTGGTAAGGACAGGAGGAGGACTTGCTGTCTGCTCAGGCCGAGATATGATGAAACACTGAACTGTCAGTCAAAAGGAGGAGGCGTGGTTCAATGGTAGACTGGAAAAAACATGATTCTTCTTCTCAAAATTGACTCCGTCTACTCATTTGCATATCAGAAAAACAACTGTAATTAAAGTACAGAGCCTCAGTAACAGATAATTTTAGGTAAAATGGCGAGGACTTTTAACCCTTTAACAGCAGGTATTTCAGGTGTGGGGGGTAAAATTCTGGTGACAGGTCTTTTAGTCATCTCCTCCTTAACATTATACATATTAAACATCCAAAAGGTTAATGTATTTATTTGGTAATGGTAATGAGCAACAGAATACACCAGTGCAAAGTACAAGACAGTAATGCACAAGTTCTGTCACCATCATTTTTGATCTTTCTTAGCTAGAAAACCTTTTGTTTTGTTTTTTTTGGTTTAACCTGAAACAATTGTACCACTATTTCTCCATGATACATTCCTGTATTATACTTTTTCCCTAACATAATAGGAGTTTTAGTGAAATTCTCCAATATCTTAGTGTATTGGCTTGTCTACCCCTGTATTAGTCTTAGTGGTTCCCAGTTGTTACTGTGATCCCGGAAACCCTGAACTATAAATGTCTTTCATATGGATTCACTCAGAAATGACCAGTTCACTGTTATTTTCCATTGAATTATTATTCACTTTGAGAACCAGAACTGGAAATGCCTTGGTCGAGTTTAGTGTAGAATAACCAGACACAGATGTAAAAATCAGTTCACTTGGCTTTATGATTTTACAAAGAAAACCAAAAACCTCTTTATATTTTCAATATGGAAGGTGAAACGGGGAAATCTAAGTATCTAGTGCCATCATTTTAATAAAGAAGAGGCTGCGCTGCAAAAAGTGGAATATGTATGAAACACGAGTAGAGCATAATATGCAGTTGGGGGGTTAATGGAAATCTACCATTTGATTTGATGCATTATGAAGCAAACATACCTTGAGAATGCTGTAGCTACACTGATGCAGGATCATATCTTGGTTAATCCCTGAGCTGAGTGGTTTTGCTGAAAAAACAATTATAACATTCAGGAAAGGTGGGTGAGGCTGGCTGCCTGCATAAACACATTACACATGGAACTTAGTCAAGACTTGACTAATCAACCTGAGCTGGATCACTCATACACAGCAGCTGGTGCAGCAATTGATTATTTTGCCTTCAGGCACAACCCAGGGAGTACATCATCCTGTGAAGCAGTGCATAACTAATGTGCTAGGAGAAGCACAGAGCCAGCCATAGAAGCAAGACTGCTACATTATCATAATTGTATAATTGTTTTATCAACAAAACTACTCAGTACAAGGATTGAACAAGATATAATACTGCATCAGTGTAGCTACAACATTCTCAAGGTATGTTTGCTTCATAATGCATCAAATGGTAGGTTTCCTTTAAGAAAGGACAGTTGATATCTTCATTAACATTTAACTGCACCACAATATATCTGTATGTCATGTTGCGGTTAAGAAGATATAGAAAGACCTCACTGGCAGGTGTCTGCTGCATTATACACCTCCCATTAACTTTAAACCTAGCCATGTCACCTAAACATCTGGAGAAATATATTTGCATTGTGAAACGCAAATTAGTTGCCATATCTATTACAGCCTACTGGAGGCAGGATATAATAGATAAGCTGCATATTCTAACATACTGCTATATAGCTGTTTTGCAATATATTGTATAATAAATCAGACTATCTAGGGGGCTTCATCCCAGCGTGGAGGGGGTCTAAAAAAAACTGAAAAATTAACAAAAAGTAAAACTTCACCCCCCCCCCTATTCATAGAATGCATAGAACGGATATCTATGTTAGGACACTTTCACACAGACAGTATTAGGACAAAATCAAAAGTGGAACCAATAAAAAGTATCATGAATTTAGGCAATCTGAAGGTCAGGGGTCCTGCACGGTCGAGCATGCATCTACATTCAATATTGGGTATACTGCTGCTCCATTCAGTATCATGGTAGTGTCAGAAATTACCAAGCACCAGGCTAAGCCATCACCAGCACCCTAATTTACTGTCTATGAGAGCAGCAGAGATAGCTAAGTGCTGTACAGGGCTGGCACTCCCACTCACTAATGGGAGCGGGTCCCAGCAGTCAGACCCCTACTGATCAGATTGTTATTCCTTAACCTGTGGATAGGGGATAACTTAAATAGTTTGTACCTCCCCTTTAAGTTACTACATTACCTTAATTGGAGGTATAAATGTGTCTTATTTCTCAGAACTGATGCACAAAAACAAGATTTGGCAGCAGATCTAGAAGATTATTATTTAAAAAAAAAACAGCTACAAGGACATTTTATATGAGCAAAGGTCAGGGAAAGTTCCGGAAATATTCAGCTGCAGATCATGAGTACACCTCTAGGGGGAGCACGAAAAATCAACTCACATCCGTGTGTCCTCGCGTGTGGAGACCGCAGAAGGCTCCAAATGCTTCTGCATTTAATATCTCCCAAATCATTTAATTTATGATGTAATTAACTCTCTGTTATTTTTAGTCTATGTGGCCGCCCTTAAAAATAATATATGACAATACAAGGTGGAACTCTCCTCGTAGTTCTTTTAGTACTGCTGGGCTTATCTTAAGTTAACATAAACTTTAAACCTGTGACCAGGTTGTAGGTTCCACTAATAGATGTTACTGAGAGATTTCTGTTCTCTTTACTGTACAATTTCTTTACATTGGCTGAATGCCCATTCATTTCACTGTCTCCTCCACTACAACAGCTGTATTGGTGACCTGCGGGTTAACCAGTGATGTTCTGTTTGTATGTCTTCTGACCTTTATGTTGAATAATTCCTCTCTGGAGATTAGTATTGCACTGTTTATTGCACAAGACTGAAGTATGATTTTGAAGTATTAGGGAAAAAAAAAGCTAATTCTGTATATACAGATATAGAAATGATGGCTAACCAAGATTGCTTAACTTCAAACTAATATAACCCAAGGTGTGTCCCTTATATTGAAGGGGTCTGGAACTATCCATGGGTGAGAGGTAGAGATGAGCGAGCACTAAAATGCTCGGGTACTCGTTATTCGAGACAAACTTTTCCCGATGCTCGAGTGCTCGTCTCGAATAACGAGCCCCATTGAAGTCAATGGGAGACTCGAGCATTTTTCAAGGGGACCAAGGCTCTGCACAGGGAAGCTTGGCCAAACACCTGGGAACCTCAGAAAAGGATGGAAACACCACGGAAATGGACAGGAAACAGCAGGGGCAGCAGCATGCATGGATGCCTCTGAGGCTGCTTAAACGCACCATTATGCCAAAATTATGGGCAACAGCATGGCCATGACAGAGTGACAGAATGAAGCTAGATAGCATCTAAAACATCCAATAATTGACCCTGACACTATAGGGGACGGCATGCAGAGGCAGCGGCAGCAGCGGCAGGCTAGAGAGTGGCATGGCGACATACCCTAAATGGACTCAGGCTTCAAACCAATGGGTGGCAGAGAAGAACCAAAGGAGGTGAGCAAGAAGCGCTCAAATAATATCGGTACATGATAAAAGTTTGCCAGTATATTTTGTGGATTACACAGCAGGGTGGCGACAAAGTTAACATGGAAGCCATGAAAACAACCCAAAATTCTGCCTGACACAGCTCGTTTGATAAGGGGACCATGTATGGAGGCAGTGAACTAGTAGTAGATTAAAGGTGCTGCAGTTAAAACTATGTTAGTTGGATCTTGGCATGGAGCTGGCGCTCCGCTGCCAGGCGAGCTTTCGCCAATCCAAGCCCCTGTCTCTAGGCTACTCCCCAAACAGCACTTCTAAGAACCTTTTGTATAAGATCAAGTGTAATAGCGTTCTTATAAGTTTAGGATATGGCGGGTGAGGGGAATGGAAACAGATGCGCAAGAAGCGCTGAAATAATATTGGTAAATGATAAAAGTTTGCCAGGGTGGCGAGAAAGTTAACAACTTTGATGTGGAATCCATGAAAACAACCCAAATTTCTGCCTGACACACCTCGTTTGATAAAGGGACGATGTATGGAGGCAGCTATATGGACGACTTTTGGAGGTAGCAATGGAGACAACGTGTGGAGGCTGCTATGGAGACAATTTAATTTGGATAGTGCCTGTATGTGGCAGTCCAAAAAAGTTTTCAAACCAGAGGAGCAGGTAGGTGGCCCTCCAGAAAAATGGAATAGATTGAGTGCCTGTATGTGGCAGTCCAAAAAAGTTTTCAAACCAGAGGAGCAGGTAGGTGGCCCTCCAGAAAAATGGAATAGATTGAGTGCCTGTATGTGGCAGTCCAAAAAAGTTTTCAAACCAGAGGAGCAGGTAGGTGGCCCTCCAGAAAAATGGAATAGATTGAGTGCCTGTATGTGGCAGTCCAAAAAAGTTTTCAAACCAGAGGAGCAGGTAGGTGGCCCTCCAGAAAAATTGAATAGATTGAGTGCCTGTATGTGGCACTCCCAAAAATTGTTTAAAACAGAGGACCGGGTCGGTGGCCCTCCAGAAAAATTAAATGCATAAAGTACTATAGCTAGAGCCAGTGGGCCCTGTCAAAAAATAGCCAGTTTCCTCTGCTTTACTGTACAAAGAGGAGGAGAAGGAGGAAAATGAGGAGGAGGAGTGGATAAATTATTCAGGTTGAGCTTCCTTCACCTGGTGGAGATTGGAAATTATGAGAAATCCAGGCTTTATTCATCTTAATAAGCGTCAGCCTGTCAGCGCTGTCAGTCGACAGGCGTGTACGCTTATCGGTGATGATGCCACCAGCTGCACTGAAAGCCCGCTCGGACAAGACGCTAGCGGCAGGGCAGGCAAGAACCTCCAAGGCGTACAGCGCCAGTTCGTGCCACATGTCCAGCTTTGAAACCCAGTAGTTGTAGGGAGCTGTGTGATCATTTAGGACGATGGTATGGTCAGCTACGTACTCCTTCACCATCTTTCTGTAAAGATCAGCCCTACTCTGCCGAGACTGGGGACAGGTGACAGTGTCTTGCTGGGGTGACATAAAGCTGGCAAAAGCCTTGTAAAGCGTACCCTTGCCAGTGCTGGACAAGCTGCCTGCTCGCCTACTCTCCCTCGCTACTTGTCCCGCAGAACTACGCACTCTGCCGCTAGCGCTGTCAGAAGGGAAATACTGTTTCAGCTTGTGCACCAGGGCCTGCTGGTATTCATGCATTCTCACACTCCTTTCCTCTCCAGGGATGAGAGTGGAAAGATTTTGCTTGTACCGTGGGTCCAGGAGAGTGAACACCCAGTAATCGGTGCTGGAATAAATTCTTTGAACGCGAGGGTCACGGGATAGGCAGCCTAGCATGAAATCTGCCATATGCGCCAGAGTACCAACGCGTAAGAATTCACTCCCCTCACTGGCCTGACTGTCCATTTCCTCCTCCTCCAACTCCTCTTCTTCTGCCCATACACGCTGAACAGTGAAGGACTCAACAATGGTCCCCTCTTGTGTCTCGCCAACATTCTCCTCCTCATCCTCCTCCACCTCCACCTCCTCCGATATGCACTGAGAAACAGACCTAAGGGTGCTTTGGCTATCAACAAGGGAATCTTCTTCCCCCGTCTCTTGTGACGAGCGCAAAGCTTCCGACTTCATGCTGATCAGAGATTTTTTCAACAGGCCAAGCAGCGGGATGGTGAGGCTGATGATGGCGGCATCGCCACTGACCATCTGTGTTGACTCCTCAAAGTTACTCAGCACCTGACAGATATCAGACATCCACGTCCACTCCTCATTGTAGACTTGAGGAAGCTGACTGACCTGACTACCAGTTCTGGTGGAAGTTGACATCTGGCAGTCTACAATCGCTCGGCGCTGCTGGTAAACTCTGGATAACATGGTCAGTGTTGAATTCCACCTCGTGGGCACGTCGCACAACAGTCGGTGAGCGGGCAGTTGGAGGCGGCGCTGCGCTGCCCTGAGAGTGGCAGCATCTGTGCTGGACTTCCTGAAATGCGCACAGATGCGGCGCACCTTCGTGAGCAAATCAGACAGATTGGGGTATGTCTTGAGGAAACGCTGAACTATCAGATTTAACACATGGGCCAGGCATGGCACATGTGTCAGTCTGCCGAGTTGCAGAGCCGCCACCAGGTTACGGCCGTTGTCACACACAACCATGCCTGGCTTCAGGTTCAGCGGTGCCAGCCACAGATCAGTCTGCGCCGTGATGCCCTGTAATAGTTCTTGGGCGGTGTGCCTTTTATCGCCTAGGCTCAGCAGTTTGAGCACCGCCTGCTGTCGCTTAGCGACGGCACTGCTGCTGTGCCTAGAGCTACCGACTGATGGCGCCATGCCCACGGATGGTAGTTCGGAGGAGGAGGTGGAGGAGGGGTGGGAGGAGGAGGAGGCATAGTAGGCCTGAAACACCTGGACCGAGGTAGGCCCCGCAATCCTTGGCGTCGGCAGTATATGACCAGCCGCAGGGTCAGACTCGGTCCCAGCCTCCACCAAGTTAACCCAATGTGCCGTCAGCGATATATAGTGGCCCTGCCCGGCAGCACTCGTCCACGTGTCCGTGGTCAGGTGGACCTTGTCAGAAACGGCGTTGGTCAGGGCACGGATGATGTTGTCTGACACGTGCTGGTGCAGGGCTGGGACGGCACATCGGGAAAAGTAGTGGCGGCTGGGGACCGAATACCGAGGGGCGGCCGCCGCCATGAGGTTGCGAAAGGCCTCGGTCTCTACTAGCCTATAGGGCAGCATCTCCAGGCTGAGCAATCTGGAGATGTGGACATTAAGGGCTTGGGCGTGCGGGTGGGTTGCACTATATTTGCGTTTCCGCTCCAGCGTCTGGGGTATGGAGAGCTGAACGCTGGTGGATGCTGTGGAGGATCGTGGAGGCGACGATGGGGTTTTTGTGGCAGGGTCCTGGGCAGGGGGCTGACTATCAGCTGACACAGGGGAAGGAGCAGTGGTGTGCACGGCCGGAGGTGAACGGGCTTGTTGCCACTGAGTGGGGTGTTTAGCATTCATATGCCTGCGCATACTGGTGGTAGTTAAGCTATTAGTGGTGGAACCCCTGCTGATCCTGGTTTGGCAAATGTTGCACACCACAGTCCGTCGGTCATCCGGTGTTTCCTTAAAGAACCTCCAGACTTCTGAAAATCTAGCCCTCGCCGCAGGAGCCCTCGCCACGGGAGCTTCACTAGTTGACACATTTGGCGCTGATGCACCAGGTCTGGCCCTGCCTCTCCATCTGGCCCCACCACTGCCTCTTCCAACCTGTTCTGGTCGAGGACTCTCCTCCGTCTCAGAAGCACTGTGTTCACCCGGCCTATCAACCCAGCTTGGGTCTGTCACCTCATCATCCTCTGATCCCTCAGTCTGCTCCCCCCTCGGACTTCCTGCCCTGACAACAACTTCCCCACTGTCTGACAACCGTGTCTCCTCATCGTCGGACACCTCTTTACACACTTCTTCCACTACGTCAAGAAGGTCATCATCACCCACAGTCTGCGACTGGTGGAAAACCTGGGCATCGGAAAATTGCTCAGCAGCAACCGGACAAGTGGTTTGTGACTGTGGGAAGGGTCCAGAAAACAGTTCCTCAGAGTATGCCGGTTCAAATGCCAAATTTTCCTGGGAGGGGGCAGACTGGGGGGGAGGAGGCTGAGGTGCAGGAGCTGGAGGAGTGCCGATTTCGGTGACATGGGTGGACTGCGTGGAAGACTGACTGGTGGACAAATTGCTCGAAGCATTGTCGGCAATCCACGACATCACCTGTTCGCACTGTTCTGGCCTCAACAGTGCTCTACCACGAGTCCCAGTAACTTCAGACATGAACCTAGGGAGTGTAGCTCTGCGGCGTTCCCCTGCTCCCTCATCAGCAGGTGGTGTCTCACCCCGCCCAGGACCACGGCCTCTGATTCCTGCAGTAGTTGGACGCCCACGTCCCCGCCCTCGTCCTCTACCCCTAGCCCTCGGGTTAAACATTTTGAAAATGAAAGTTATAACTTTAATTTTTTTTTTACTTTTTTTTGTGTTTTTTTTGTGTTTTTTAGTTTTTTTTTGTGTTTTTTAGTTTTTAAAACCAAACAATGCTATCCTATTGCTATGGCTATTTTCTAGCCAAGTATGAAAGCACACTGCTATGCCAGATGAGATGACGCTGAGTTATGAAAAAATAAACGTAAAATAAAAAGGAAATGGCAGACTGTGCCTAATTGAAATCCAACCCCTAATAAATTTTCCCACTTCGGTCTTTGCGATGGATATGTGCGTCACTAAGCGCTAAACACAGCGGTCACAAGTCTCACTCCAAATTCCTGACAATTGGCTAGTATATGCACTGCAGCAAGGACAGCCACCAGCAGATCAACCAGAAATAAAATATATATTACGCTATTGTAGGCGTAAGTAAGCCGTTTGGATTCTCCTTTGGCTATTTTCTAGCCAAGTATGAAAGCACACTGATGAGATGACGCTGAGTTATGAAAAAATAAACGTAAAATAAAAAGAAACTGCCAGACTGTGCCTAATTGAAATCCAACCCCTAATAAATTTTCCCACTTCGGTCTTTGCGATGGATATGTGCGTCACTAAGCGCAAAACACAGCGGTCGCAAGTCTCACTACAAATTGCTCACAATTTGCTAGTAGATGCACTGCAGCAAGGACAGCCACCAGCAGATCAACCAGAAATCAAATATATATAACGCTACTGTAGGCGTAAGTAAGCCGTTTGGATTCTCCTATGGCTATTTTCTAGCCAAGTATGAAAGCACACTGCTATGCCAGATGAGATGACGCTGAGTTATTAAAAAAATAAACGTAAAATAAAAAAGGAAATGGCAGACTGTGCCTAATTGAAATCCAACCCCTAATAAATTTTCCCACTTCGGTCTTTGCGATGGATATGTGCGTCACTAAGCGCAAAGCACAGCGGTCGCAAGTCTCACTACAAATTGCTTACAATTTGCTAGTAGATGCACTGCAGCAAGGACAGCCACCAGCAGATCAACCAGAAATCAAATATATATAACGCTACTGTAGGCGTAAGTAAGCCGTTTGGATTCTCCTATGGCTATTTTCTAGCCAAGTATGAAAGCACACTGCTATGCCAGATGAGATGACGCTGAGTTATTAAAAAAATAAACGTAAAATAAAAAAGGAAATGGCAGACTGTGCCTAATTGAAATCCAACCCCTAATACATTTTCCCACTTCGGTCTTTGCGATGGATATGTGCGTCACTAAGCGCAAAACACAGCGGTCGCAAGTCTCACTACAAATTGCTCACAATTTGCTAGTAGATGCACTGCAGCAAGGACAGCCACCAGCAGATCAACCAGAAATCAAATATATATAACGCTACTGTAGGCGTAAGTAAGCCGTTTGGATTCTCCTATGGCTATTTTCTAGCCAAGTATGAAAGCACACTGCTATGCCAGATGAGATGACGCTGAGTTATTAAAAAAATAAACGTAAAATAAAAAAGGAAATGGCAGACTGTGCCTAATTGAAATCCAACCCCTAATAAATTTTCCCACTTCGGTCTTTGCGATGGATATGTGCGTCACTAAGCGCAAAACACAGCGGTCGCAACTCTCACTACAAATTGCACACAATTTGCTAGTAGATGCACTGCAGCAAGGACAGCCACCAGCAGATCAACCAGAAATCAAATATATATAACGCTACTGTAGGCGTAAGTAAGCCGTTTGGATTCTCCTATGGCTATTTTCTAGCCAAGTATGAAAGCACACTGATGAGATGACGCTGAGTTATGAAAAAATAAACGTAAAATAAAAAAGTAAATGGCAGACTGTGCCTAATTGAAATCAAACCCCTAATAAATTTTCCCACTTTGGTGTTTGAGGTGGATATGTGTGTCAAGAGCTAAACACAACGGTAGCAAGTCCCCCTGCAAATTCCTCACAATATGGTACTAGCTGCACTACTAGTGCCAGCAAGCCCAGCCACAAGCAAACAAAAAAAAAAAAGTATAACCTTATTGTAGCCCTAAGAAGGGCTGTTGGGTTCTTGTTGAGTCACTCCTGCCTAACACTATTCTAATAGAACACCCTAACGCTTTCCCTGACCAGCAGCAGCTCTCTCCCTAGCGGCATCCAGACACAGAATGATCCGAGCAGCGCGGGCAGCGGCTAGTCTATCCCAGGGTCACCTGATCTGGCCAGCCAACCACTGCTATCGACGTGTAAGGGTACCACGTCATGCTGGGTGGAGTGCAGAGTCTCCTGGCTTGTGATTGGCTCTGTTTCTGGCCGCCAAAAAGCAAAACGGCGGGAGCTGCCATTTTCTCGAGCGGGCGAAGTATTCGTCCGAGCAACGAGCAGTTTCGAGTACGCTAATGCTCGAACGAGCATCAAGCTCGGACGAGTATGTTCGCTCATCTCTAGTGAGAGGTCCTTCTGCTGTGAAAGAACTTAGTTGAAATTATTACTATTAGAGATGGTCTCAATCTTAGGTGAATTATTTATTTTATATGGGGGCAGTCATCTTAATTGAAGGATTTTGATATTCATAGAAGATGATAGAGAAGTTTGAACCCCAAAACCAAAAACGGTCCAAGCTACACAACGTCAGGACCCTGTGTGAACACTGCAACTCTTCCTCTATAGTCCCTCAGTTGACTTGACGAATAGGGCGCTTCTAAAGGGACATTTGATAGAACATAAATTGAATTTTCACAGATTTCAGAGGCCTTTAACATTTTCCTTTACTTTTAGTCTCCTCTGTTATTTGTTAAAATTGCATCTAGATGCCGGATCGTAATGCTAAAGCTGTACCAGGTCCTTCAACTATAATGAATAGTCAATCGTACTGGTCTTTTCATATGGAGAAGTGACACCTTATTGCCTCTCTATGTCTCCTTGGCCATGGTGATGCCATACCCATACCCTTCGCTCTACTACACATTCTGAAGGACCATAAAATCTGTGGACACTAGTGAATATTCCTCTGGTGCTTATGTGGCACCCCTTCTCCTTAGGCCTAGGTCCTCTCCAAGCAGGGGTCGCCACTGTGCTCACTGAAAAAGGGGGGAAAGGACTTGTAGGGAATAGTTTGTGAAGCCAGTCGGGATAATCGCTGACTTGAGCCCTGGTAGATAGGTGTTGTGGGTCAGCGTGATGTTTAACCCTTCCCTACTCGGGCTGGAGCCCAGGGGATGGATAGAGGAGTAAATCACTTGCCTTGTGGTGATGGCGGCACCCAAAGTAACGACTCCACACTTGTACGTGAACGTTAACTGTAGGGGTACTGGCCACCTTGGTGAGCTATCCTCCTGTACTCCTCAATATGCTTCTCAATGTGCTCCTCAGCTGCACTGCACTTTGCTAGCTGTGCTAACTCACTCGGCCTCCCATTCGGCCTGGCTCCTCAGAGCCTCAGGCTCTCCTGTCTGTCTCCTCATACATCATCCTGCAACTGACTGACTCTTAACTCCTCCCTTCTTCTTCCCATTATCCGCCTCTGCTGCTGCCTCACCTTTGTAGGCCGGCCCCTTTCTTTATTAACCATAAAACAATTGAAGGTATATACACAGTACATTGCCGACCCGACATTTCACACAAAGTGGAGGGTGCTACACATCTTTTATGCCTTGTTAGTTTCATACAAATCCAGAAGGAAAGAGGAGATCATAACTTATAGCACTCGACAGATGATAGTTGCTTCATGTTGACTTCCTCAGTCTAATTCCTCAAAAAAAATTAATAAATGTTCATTCTCAATCAAGTTGCTGAATTATGTTCAAGGGCCTACACATCAACACTCACCCCCAGACCCCCCAGAGTGTACAAGAAGTGGAGGCCGGATGCATGATGCAATAAGATGTATCCATCCCCCATAGTCTATAATGGCCGTCTCTGAACGTATACTTCGCTCAGCAAGCTATGTCTTTCTTTTCTGTGTTTCCCACAGTATATAACCTATACTGGCAAGACAGAGGTATATAAGGCTTCTTCTGTCTGTTACTATATGTCTGTGTATACACTCAGGGTAAATACACCGAGAGCTTTCCTGCCATATAAATTTAGGGTATGAAGAAAACTAGATGTAAATGTAGCTCTACAGAGATATTTGTATCTAGAAGCAACGCTGCATACAATACATTCCCTTATGATATTCACAGAGAAACAGAATGGACTTCTACAAGGAAACTCCCCAAAATTTAAGGTTGTATGAAACCCTAAGATGATGGTGTTCATATTCTGTAAGGTCTAATCTAATCTAATTCAAATCTACATCTGAATTCCTTCTTTTATCTACTCCAGTATAAACTTTGCCACCTTTAACACAAAGGAAAAAAGGGGTTAGAAGTAAAGGATGAGAAGGCAAGGATTTAGGCTGAATTCACATGAAAGTATGGCCGCCCAGCCTTCCCCCATACATTCGTGTGAATTCGGCCTAAATCTGGTAAGGTTCTTTTTAGTAAGGTGATGGCATGTAGGTGCTCATCTATTTGGCAATATTTATGAAGTACTAATGAAGTTCCCAGTACAGGCATGAAACTTGCTTAGACAGCACCTTTCTACAATTAAAAGGAATTTTTATACTGGATTATCCTTAAAGGACATCTACCACCAGGATGAAGGATTGTAAATCAAGCACACTGACAACCTGGTGTGTGCCCCTTCTGGCAGGATATGTTCTTCTTTTAGCTTCTTATGCCCTGATTTTTAAGAAAAAAAGGCTTTAAAAATTATGTAAATGAACCTGATGGGCTTCATTCTCCATTAACACCTATGGAGCCTATGTGCATAATTTTTAAAGGCTTTTTTTCTTAAAAACCAGGGCATAAGAAGTTAAAAGAAGAGCAGATTCTGTCAAATGGGGCACACACCAGGTTGTCAGTGTGCTTGGTTTATAACCCTTCATCCTGGTGGTAGATGTCCTATAATGTGACCAGCACCATCAATAAAGTAGGGAATCTCTCTCCCACCACTAGACCTTTAACACAAATAACAGATATATATATCTATATATGCATGTAAATATTTTAAAAATTATTTTTTAATTTGGACAACAGTAATTTTTCAATCGAGTTATTCTGAAACCCTCTGATAATTTGTAAGATCAGTTTCTACAGCCTTGTTATTTTAACAAGTAGGACTTGAATTTCAGTGCAAGAAGTCTGGCCGCTCTAACCGGCATTTTAATTTCTAATTTTGTGGTTTTAAAGAAACTTTATAATAACAGGCAACTTCCTTTGTAAATTTATGGCTGCCCAGGGATCGACGCGGTATGGTATTTTTCTAAAAATGAAAAACTGCTTATTCCTGAAAATGGGTCAATGAGTCATTTTTAGCATTTATAATAAAGTCGTTATGTGGTGTTTTCTCAACCTTCAGGCGACTTTTCTTGGGCCCGGGATAATGTAAACATTGCTTTACCTGCAATATGAAAGATCCTTTTTTTCTGTTAGATGGTATTAAAATTCTTCACACTTTTAGTTTACAAGATCTGTCTAGACCAACAAAATCTTTAGCTGGACGTCTTACATTGCAAGAACATGGCGGAATAAAAGAAAACTTTGTCTTACTTTAGGTAGCGTTATTTATTGAATCAGTCATAAAAACTTCTACATTAGCACACAGCCAATTAAAGGTTTTTTTGTTTAATAAGTGATTTGTATGGTCTGGTTGAACATTACAGAAGCAAAATGTGATACATGATATTATGCTAGTATTGGCTTTATACAGACGTACTCTCATTGGTGTGATTCACCTGACTCATTGGGGGCCATTTACTATGCCTTGTCTGGCACTTTTCTGGCGTAGAAGGCATGTAACAAGCCCCATCCCTGCCAGTTCTCAGGTCGGAGAGCAGGGTGGGCACTGGGGGGAATCCCCCATATCACTTACGGTCACAGGACGATATAAAGAGTCCTAATTAGTGGTGTGTTGCAGCATTAGGGCATTCTATCTCTACTGAACAGGGTGACACTGTGAGAATGTCAGCCCCATCTGCAGCAGGAGACGCAGCCTGGTATAGCCAGGGGTGTAACTACAGTGGTAGCAGCCATGGCAGCTGCTATGGGGCCCACAATGTCAGGGGGCCCCATCATCCAACCAAATACTAAAGAATGGAGTATGTGCACCATTATATCCATATTTTGCTGCACATTGTACATATATATGTGATGTATATATGCTGTACGTCTGTTTCTGGCACTATATGTGGGTTTGTATGTGATGTGTATATGCTCTATATGTTGTATGTAAGAGTGAAGACCTGTATTTATGTATATATACATATGAGTGTAATATGCATATTTTAAATTGGGAAGGGGGTCCCATTTAGAAGTCTGCTATGGGGCCCTGTTTTTCCTAGTTACGCCCCTGGGTACAAAGCACAAAGATCATTTTATACCAGGCAGTTTAACCCCTTTGCTGCTGTGAATCCCTCAGTTTTTCCCCCAGCGCACTGCAGCGTTATCGCAGAGTGCCAAGGGTTTGCCATGGCAGCCGAAGGTCTGAGCGAGACCTCCCTGACTGGCATGTACGGAGGCCTATTAGGCCCAGTCCAAGACAGTGTCTAAGAGGCAAACTGTGAAACACTTACTAGTTAAATGCTAATAAATACATTATATTGAAGTACATAGGTATTGCAATGTATTGGAAAGTGTATCATGGTATCCCTAGTGTTAATCCCCAAGTGGGACAGTAAAAAAAGAGTTAAAGTATGTTTTTGGAAAATAAATCTAATATATAAATCTGAGTGTATGTGTGTGAGCATATGTATCAACTATTTCCTCATAAACACCTATACAAAAATAGAATAAATTAAGAAAATTGTAGTTTTCTGGTGGAGACTGTAGCTGAAAGCATCATCAGGTCAGACCAGGGGGAGGAATATTAAGGTTGGCAATAAAACAACAGTCTTGATTCCACATTAGGTATAACACAATGAGGGCCAATATTTGAATTCATTTTTTTCTGGAATTTTGCATTGCAGTTTTGCCTGTGGGATCTAAGCAGTCTGATGATTGAGAATGGAGTTACTGTCTTATCTTATCTTATACCAATTGTTTAAGAAATGTTGTGCATTTTTAAATGATAAAACGTTGGCCTAAGATGTTACAAAACCTTGTATGCCACGTTCTTGGCCTTTAGCCTTTTTAAAATATTTACTGGCAAACCATACACTAGTACCTCACCACTTTTCCTCCCACTTCTCCGCATAATTTTTGTTAACAATTTTACTCAGCCTAAAATAGTGCAAATATCTAATTTGTACAAATTTCGAAGCAATCACAGGCCCTCTATGGCCCTTAAGCAGGCATAACACAAGGCATATTGTATGTTTAGATTTTTATGTAGTTTTTAAAGCCAAAGCTAGGACTATATTCAATCTGTGGTTTCTATGTCCTTCATTTATGATCCACACCTGTACATGCCCATAAAATCTGCTTCGCAAGTAAGTAACGCAACAATCTCTGTTACCTTACTTAATGTATGGTGACTATTCATTCCTAAGTTATAGTCTAGCTTTGTTTTTGAGGCAGAAGTCTGCTTTAACTCTAAAAAAAACTTAAACACTGTGGGAAATTTATCAAGCCCTATAAACTATAGGGGAATATTTACCATAAGACAATTTTATCAGCATTTCTACAACTTGCAACCAATTTATCAAATGTTAGCACCTAGTGACAGGTTCCCATAGAGCTATATTAAATATACTTATACCCTTCTTTTAGTTATGGTTGACCAGTCCCACCCATGTACTACTCCCCATATCCCATGCCTCTTCTAAGTATTCAGCACTTCATGTCATGTGTCCAGGGTGATGTCATCTAAGGTTCTGTTACATCTGCAGCATCTACCCCATGTATGTATCTGATCCCATGAAATCAGAGCATGCCTCTATGGAGCATGGGAAGGAGTAGAAGTCCATGGAGGCTGCTGTGATTTTTTGTGATCAGATTTATACTGTGGGTAGCTGTTGCAGGTGTAACAGGACCATGGATGATGTCACCCTGGTCACTTAACTTTAAGAGACCAATGATACTATCAAAGTATCTTCTGTAGCAAAGAGAATTCTATCAATTAAGAACAAGGAGTCAGGGCAGTGCAAGTAACTACTGAATATGCAGGGCTTCATTGGACTCACTTTGTGTGATTAGACTCACATCAGGTGAGTTGCATATATGTTTTTAAACTGATTTTTTTAATATTTCAGCCATTGACAGGAACCATTTAGGGATAAGGGCAATTCTTTTAAATGTAGTATCTATTTTGGGTGGGATAATTTCAATGGCATGTTCTTTTTAAAGGATAGCGCTTCCATACTGTTACTCCAGGTTTTATTACACCCCACTAGAAAGAACATTTTTCAACGAAAACCCGATCCATCCTCCCCCCTCCCTCGGACTCAGCACAGGATTCTGGCTGGGAGCCAGGTAGGATAAACTAAATTGTAAAGACGATTTAAGGACTAATTAAAACATGATTTATAGTGAACATCACATGTCCTTTTGGAACCTGTGATCACTGAGAAATGACCTCTGTGATGACAGGTTCTTTTTTAGGTTAAAGAATAGTACAGGAGCTGCACCCACACCATCACTTACAGAATGACAGCCGTAGTTGACAAATACCTACCTTTAGCAAAGGCTCTGATAGAAAGAAATTTCATTCCCAGCCAAGCTCCATAGATGTCACAGTTAAAGAAAACATAGATATTAGCTCAGGGAAGAGGCCTCCTCTGACTGCTCGTAACCAACCCTAACAATGTGATCATGGAGTTTTATATGGCACTCAAGAGCCTAACAAAGTCTTGAATGTCAATAAAGTCATATGTACATGCATATGAGGTCATACGTTGTATGAGTTTGTGATAATATTATTACTTGGTCTCTCAGAAGTTGGTTGTAGAAGTGGTGGTATGGAGCGGTCCCCATCCACAGCTTACAAAATCTAGTACATAAGGCTGACTTTTCCAATCAGTCAGTGTCTGTTGCAGTCCTTCGACTGATGAATTGGCGCCAACAGTCGGTAAATCCTATTAAGCAATACAAAAACACTAATGTATGGGCCTAGCCAGGCCGGAGGTCTAGAAGTTGATTGTTTGTAGCCAAAGTTCACTGGTCTGAGCTCCTGTACAAGTCTCTTATCTGTAAAGTAGCCAGACGGAAAGTCCTAATGACACAACCTTCGGTAGGCATAGAATTTTGTGCAGGGAGAGGAGGGGGGACACTCTGAGAAAAGCTGTTTAGATTTTGGCTTGTAAAAGTCTCACAGTTTGAAAACAATGGAAGTTCACGGAGCTGGGATTCTTTTTCTCTGTTTCATTACTCTTTTTGATTGACACTTTAATGAGGGCGCCAGGGGTCGACACCCTGCCAGGGGGCCGGTTCATGCCCCGTTTATCTCACAGTCCTCTAAGACTAAAATAACACGCCAGGCTGAGTTTCACTGGCTTGTGATCCAACAGCCCACCATGATGAATTGAGTGCCTGCAGCAAGCTGGCAGCTGAAGTGTGGTGTAACAGAATCTTCCTGTCATCACAATACAATGGATTTGCTGAATGCTGGACTTTCTCACTGTTCACCATCGCGCCATGAGCACAGAAGTTCCCAAAGTTCATTTTCCGATGCTTTGGAAAGTGATCATAAATAACCGGCAAGGTTACTCGAGGCCTTTAATTGCTGCAATCCTGTTACTGAATATATATGTGAAGTATTACCCGGCAAGGCTATAAATTCCCACTCTTGTCTAAGAGGTTCACAGCAGCAACGGTGGCATTTTTGTGATTTGCACAAGCGGCAAATGGCAGTGAGGTTTTTTATGGTGCAGAAAATACCTATAAATTTAAGGATCGAGCATTTAATACAAAAAGTAGCCAATATTAAAACAAATAAATTATAACAAATTGGATTCATTGAAATATATGGCGGTGCACCAAGACACATTCCCTGTTTTAGTTTTTGATATATGCCCACTTTAGGGTTGGTAATTTATAGGGTGGCAGACAATGTCTTTGTGCAGTTATGATATACATCCACTTTATTCTGCCTACGATGAGTTTTAATAAAATGAAATTCCCATCTTGATTTATGTAAATGAAATGAACATTTTTAAGGTGACAGAGAATTTTTTGGACTGTAGTCCAAAGCTGTCTGGAACAGAATATTTACTTTGACAATATTGATTCATGAGGATTTGAAATAATGTATTAGAAAGCTTAGAGAATGACCATAGAACAGACTGTATCAAAGTGACTGCATTAAAAACACTTCACACTGAAAAACTCTTGGTGTGACTAAAGCTCTGTTTACTTTGCTGGTTTGCTATGTATAAGCGTCTATTATTAATCCTTTGTGACAAAATTGCATAGTACAACATGAGGGATCTAAGACTTCAACTTGCGGTGGTGGCCAAGACGTGGTACAAAGATGTGAGGCAGAATTGTGGTCAGGGACAGGCAAAAGGTCAAGACACACAGCACAGGAACAAAGCAGGAGGTCAGGGCAGGCAGCACGGAGTTAAAGTCGGGAATGGAATCGGGGGAAACGGGAAATCAGCAGATAGGCACCAGGCAACGAAACAAGCTTTCTGTGAGGCATGAAGCACAAAGATCCGGTGGAGAATGCAGGAAGTGGCCGGCTTTTATAATATTCTTGGAAATGGCCAGCACCAATTAGCGGTGTGCTGGCCCTGTAGGTGGCGGGCACTCGCGCGCTGTGCTGCCAGATCTGGAGCAGGAGCCTGGAGAGGTAAGGACATACGGGGGGAGCTGGGGGCTGCAGAGGAGCCGGGGACCGGAGCAAGAAGTAATCAGAACGTCTCCAACTTCCGATAGCTAACTATGATCCTGTCATACCTTTTAACACAAGCAAAGCACTAACCTTAACCCAGGCTCTGTTCAGACAAAGCTTTTACTCCTCACCAAGCTGGAAGCATCTTTTTGACCAATCAACCATTAGACCCATTAATATCACCTAAAGGCAAAAAGTGATCCATGATAATTTTTCTAAAATGATGAAGTGAAGTGGCTTCCCATGATGCAGAGCAGGCGCGAATAGCTTCAGTTCTGCTGTTCCATCGGAAGCCTTAGCAACTAGAAGAATGGAAAATTGGGAACCAGGAGGACATCTAAAAGGTTCCTGAGCAGATGAACCCTCATTTTCAACTGTTTCTCCCTGCTGCAAGACCACTCACCTTCTGCTAGCCAATGAATCCCAGGCTCTGTCTCTCCCATCTGCCCAGCTGCCACAGCTAAACCGAGGAGATGAGGAACAGTCTCCCAATCCCCTGGTTCCGGACACTGGCAGCCACTCATCTCTCCTTAAACAGCAAGACCACATGGGTAACTCTACTTGTTGCACAAAGCCATCAGGCGCCCCTGCACCATGTGCCTTTAACAATTCGTTTGATACGTCCACCTCTAGTGTTACAAGAGCTGCATAGGGAGGTTAATTATGGCATAACCCACCCCCCAAACGCTCCCTCTTTGAACAAGAAGCCCTTCTGGAAGACTTCTGTTGACTTCTGTTTAACACTGCAAACCACCCCAAGTCTAGGTCCATCATCTCTGCCTCCCCTAGCCATACCTCAGCTATCAATGGGTAGGGCACACTTAGACAACCCTGCTGCCCACACTGACCATACTCCTCCAGAAGTGGTAGTCTTAACATTACAAGTCAATCCTGAACTCCAAGCCATGCTTGCTATTCTGCCTTCAAAGGATAGACACTCTAGCAAAGGATCTGGTAGCCTATACTGCTACTCACCCAATAGTCCGGCTCATATAATGCCCTCTTTCCTGCTTTCCCGTTGATCCCTATGTATCTTCTACCTTGTCAACACCCGACTCCCCCCCCCCCTTGTAAGCGGAGAGGACATTCCGACCCCGATTGTTTATTCAATACGGATAGCCAAAATGGAAATCTGCAATAATGCAAAAGGCCTCAATATAACGGGAAAATGGTCAAAAGTCCTTTCATAAGCAGAATTCTGGTTATTTTATAAAACGTGCCAACTAGCCAGTCACCTGCTTCTTACAATTGTCTACGTAAATGATTCTGATATGTTTAGAACTTATAACATTTCCCTATAAATACAGTTGTATAAACTTAATAAGCTGTGCAGCATTTTCACAACTACATCAAGCTGTCGGATGACTTTGCAGGAGCCCGGGCTGGTATCTCTCAGGAGGACGTTATTTGTAGCTTTTGTTGGCTACTCTGACAACCCTAATTCTGATCAGACCCCTTTGCTGGTTGAGGTGCTAGAAGAGTTGGGTGCTTTTTCCAGGGGGTCCCTGATACTGTGTGGGACTTCAACATACCTCTGAACTCGATAATGTTCAGGGAGGGGTAGTTGGGGAAGTCTTTTACACAACCATTAATAGAGTACTGTAGTTGTTGATTAGCCCTACCTAGATCATCCAACTAGGTGTTGGTTATATGTACTGGTGTACATTTTTTAAGTTATTTTAACATGTCTATGTCTTTGTCAGGATAGTTTATTTTGTAATTCTTCGAATAAAGTATCATTTTATTTTTACACTACTTGTTGCCCTGTTGACACCCCCTCTTTCTTTGCTTACGACTTTTTACCAATTCACATACATTGACAGAAATTACATTTTACAGACATTTTGTTCAATCTCTAATTACAAAGCTGGTGGGTTTAACCTTGCATAGAACTCAGCAATTATGTAAGGTAGTATAGGTTATCGTTGCTGCACAATAACCTATTACAGGGTTCCCGCGTCCTAAAGACACCAAAGGAACTTGGAGTCCTGGGTTCTAATCCCACCAAGTACAACATCTGCATTTTTTTATGTTCTCTTATGTTTGCGTGGGTTTCCTCCGAGTCCTCCGGGTCCTCCGGTTTCCACCCACACTCCAAAACATACTGGTAGGTTGTTTAGATTGTGAGCCCCATGGGGTCAGCGACCGATTTGTCATGCTTTGTGCAGCGCTCCGTAATCTGTGTAAATAAAGAATTGTTATTATAAAGAATTATTATAATATCCCTTCTGGAGGGTAGGCATCCACGAATCCTGTCGGGAATGGCTTCTAGCATCACTGAATCTCTGAATCTCTACGATTGCTGAACCCCTGAGCATTAAGTTTGGGGCTGTCCGTCATGAAGGCCAAACAACCGACTCAGTTTGCCGCAGACCATAAAAGTTACTGAAGCCTACGGACTGATACCCTGATCCGCAGTTTGTTCAAGTAAGAATATGTCTATACCGGAGAACCTCCTTTCCTATCACTCACCAGACAATTCTTTGTTCATTTCAGGTACCCAACAATTAAATTTAGACAGTGGGGAAAAAAACTTCATGGATATGGAGCCCCACTTAGAGGCGTAAGCCTACGATCCGGGTTAAACACATATTACAGACATAAAGATGGTCCAATACAATCTCTTTCCTACAGCCGAAAGGCCTTACAAATGGTTAGTGCAAACTAGGAATAGTAAACATTAATATCTCAAAATTCACATTGGCATATGGCACCCCAATGGATATACATCTCTTCTGTCTTGAGGTAGCTGGTTACATTCTGCTTTCAGCAGAATGGGGTGCTTTTAAGCACAACGGGGGAGACGTTCAAGTATTGTCTCTTGACTTATGAACTTTTACAAAGTCCAGCAGTGTCTCTTAAACTGTGGGGGTATTAGGGCTCAGCCCAACTGGGATACAAAACAAGATAACTTCCACATACAAGTCTATTCAGGGCCTTGGCCCTTCAAGGGAGATCATCACTTTTTCTGCTGCAGAGATTGTCATGATTGCCACAGAAACTGTGACGGAGGCCGTGGTGTGGCTGACATTTCTTGACTGCAATAATTATTGAGGACAAGAATAATAAAAGTTGTTTTTATCACACAACAGCAATGCAGAGTAACAGCATTAGGATCATCACTATGACTCGACAGTGTAGTCTAAGGTACCGTCCAGGGTTTATTTAGCTGATCGGGGGTTACAGGTTCACATTAATCACCACATATGCCCATAATTATGCACATTTTGCAAATTGCAACAACACCTGACAAGATGGTCCTCCAAGTAGATCGCCTGGATTGGCAGTAGGTTAAAGTAACAGAAACATAGAAAATCCTTCGGTACCCTATTAGTGTCCGGACCTTCAAAAACCCTAAATTTGGAATAAAAATGCAAGGACTGACATTTTTTCATTCCCAAAAATGGACTACTCTAGGTTTGGAGTACCTCACCATAATATAAACCAAAACTGCTAGCCATACTGGCCTACCTGCAACCCAAAATTCCCAGGTACCATCCCTCAAAGATGAGAAATGAATCCTGTTACTGCCCCAAACCACAGTGTTCAGAAGATGACTAGAATGTCTGGAATCTACATATACCTAATAAAACCTATATAAATTTGATATCTCCGTGATCCTACTGGCCCAAAGAATAAAGCAGAAGCTTCATTTGGAGCACTTAATGAAAACCGTCAATTTTACCACATTTGAAATTTTTTAGCGGCTTCCCTGTATGCGGTATGAAATATAAAATACCATCACAAGGAAGTACAATTTGTTACACAGAAAACAAGCCTTACAAATTTTTGAAAGTGGGGAGTGAAAAAAGGAAACGCAAAAACAAAAAATATACATATTTCTTCAATCCTATGTTATTTCACAAATGTCCCTGTGTGAAGGTAATGTCCTATGAATGTGTCCATGTTGCCCATTAGACCATTAGAAATGAGACAGCTTTCCTTGGATATGACCACCCAGCACTTTTGCAGTTGTCGCCACACATGCGCTATTGACCCTGATCAACCAGAAATGCACATAAAATTTCCAGTAATGTGATCTCTAGCAGGGTTGGTCATATGCAAAGACAACAATCTTATTTCTAAGGGACCACATGGCTACATGGGAAATTATCTTCACACAGGTAAACATTTTTTTAATCAAGTATTGACGTTGTGTAACCTTCTCTGAGTTGTTCAGCTGAGATTTTATTTACTTTAATTTAATGACGTTCTAAGATAAATTTTGTATTATGTCCTCCTATTACATAAAACTATTGTATATACTTGTGTTTAGGCCGTCTTTTCCAGCAGGTGGCACAGCTGCTGCTGGACATGTTAAAAGAGGGGGCACAGCTGCTGCTGGACAACAGAGAGGGGGCCCCGTTGCTGGACATGTTAATAGAGAGGGGGCCCGGCTGCTGGACATGTTAATAGAGAGGGGGCCCGGCTGCTGGACATGTTAATAGAGAGGGGGCCCGGCTGCTGGACATGTTAATAGAGAGGGGGCACGGCTGCTGCTGGACATGTTAATAGAGAGGGGGCCCGGCTGCTGGACATGTTAATAGAGAGGGGGCCCGGCTGCTTGACATGTTAATAGAGAGGGGGCCCGGCTGCTGGACATGTTAATAGAGAGGGGGCACGGCTGCTGCTGGACATGTTAATAGAGAGGGGGCACGTCTGCTGGACATGTTAATAGAGAGGGGGCCCGGCTGCTGGACATGTTAATAGAGAGGGGGCACGGCTGCTGCTGGACATGTTAATAGAGAGGGGGCACGACTACTGGACATGTTAATAGAGAGGGGGCACGGCTGCTGGACATGTTAATAGAGAGGGGGCACGGCTGCTGCTGCACATGTTAATAGAGAGGGGGCACGGCTGCTGCTGGACATGTTAATAGAGAGGAGGCATGGCTGCTGCTGGACATGTTAATAGAGAGGGGGCAAGGCTGCTGCTGGACATGTTAATAGAGAGGGGCACGGCAGCTGCTGGACATGTTAATAGAGAGGGGGCACGTCTGCTGAACATGTTAATAGAGAGGGGGCACAGCTGCTGGACATGTTAATAGAGAGGGGGCAAGGCTGCTGCTGGACATGTTAATAGAGAGGGGGCACGACTACTGGACATGTTAATAGAGAGGGGGCACGGCTGCTGGACATGTTAATAGAGAGGGGGCACGGCTGCTGCTGGACATGTTAATAGAGAGGGGGCAAGGCTGCTGCTGGACATGTTAATAGAGAGGGGGCACGGCAGCTGCTGGACATGTTAATAGAGAGGGGGCACGTCTGCTGAACATGTTAATAGAGAGGGGGCACGGCTGCTGGACATGTTAATAGAGAGGGGGCCCGGTTGCTGGACATGTTAATAGAGAGGGGGCCCGGCTGCTGGACATGTTAATAGAGAGGGGGCCCGGCTGCTGGACATGTTAATAGAGAGGGGGCCCGGCTGCTGGACATGTTAATAGAAAGGGGGCACGGCTGCTGCTGGACATGTTAATAGAGAGGGGGCCCGGCTGCTGGACATGTTAATAGAGAGGGGGCCCGGCTGCTTGACATGTTAATAGAGAGGGGGCCCGGCTGCTGGACATGTTAATAGAGAGGGGGCCCGGCTGCTGCTGGACATGTTAATAGAGAGGGGGCACGTCTGCTGGACATGTTAATAGAGAGGGGGCCCGGCTGCTGGACATGTTAATAGAGAGGGGGCACGGCTGCTGCTGGACATGTTAATAGAGAGGGGGCACGACTACTGGACATGTTAATAGAGAGGGGGCACGGCTGCTGGACATGTTAATAGAGAGGGGGCACGGCTGCTGCTGCACATGTTAATAGAGAGGGGGCACGGCTGCTGCTGGACATGTTAATAGAGAGGAGGCATGGCTGCTGCTGGACATGTTAATAGAGAGGGGGCAAGGCTGCTGCTGGACATGTTAATAGAGAGGGGCACGGCAGCTGCTGGACATGTTAATAGAGAGGGGGCACGGCTGCTGGACATGTTAATAGAGAGGGGGCAAGGCTGCTGCTGGACATGTTAATAGAGAGGGGGCACGACTACTGGACATGTTAATAGAGAGGGGGCACGGCTGCTGGACATGTTAATAGAGAGGGGGCACAGCTGCTGCTGGACATGTTAATAGAGAGGAGGCACGGCTGCTGCTGGACATGTTAATAGAGAGGGGGCACGGCAGCTGCTGGACATGTTAATAGAGAGGGGGCATGTCTGCTGGACATGTTAATAGAGAGGGGGCACGGCTGCTGGACATGTTAATAGAGAGGGGGCAAGGCTGCTGCTGGACATGTTAATAGAGAGGGGGCACGGCAGCTGCTGGACATGTTAATAGAGAGGGGGCCTGGCTGCTGAACATGTTAATGGAGAGGGGGCACGGCTGCTGGACATGTTAATAGAGAGGAGGCCCGGCTGCTGCTGGACATGTTAATAAAGAGGGGGCAAGGCTGCTGCTGGACATGTTAATAGAGAGGGGGCACGGCAGCTGCTGGACATGTTAATAGAGAGGAGGCACGGCTGCTGCTGGACATGTTAATAGAGAGGGGGCAAGGCTGCTGCTGGACATGTTAATAGAGAGGGGGCACGGCAGCTGCTGGACATGTTAATAGAGAGGAGGCACGGCTGCTGCTGGACATGTTAATAGAGAGGGGGCAAGGCTGCTGCTGGACATGTTAATAGAGAGGGGGCACGGCAGCTGCTGGACATGTTAATAGAGAGGAGGCACGGCTGCTGCTGGACATGTTAATAGAGAGGGGGCACGACTACTGGACATGTTAATAGAGAGGGGGCACGACTACTGGACATGTTAATAGAGAGGGGGCACGGCTGCTGAACATGTTAATAGAGAGGAGGCACGGCTGCTGCTGGACATGTTAATAGAGAGGGGGCACGACTACTGGACATGTTAATAGAGAGGGGGCACGACTACTGGACATGTTAATAGAGAGGGGGCATGGCTGCTGCTGGACATGTTAATAGAGAGGGGGCACGACTACTGGACATGTTAATAGAGAGGGGGCACAGCTGCTTCTGGACATGTTAATAGAGAGGGGGCACGGCTGCTGCTGGACATGTTAATAGAGAGGGGGCACGGCTGCTGCTGGACATGTTAATAGAGAGGGGGCACGGCTGCTGCTGGACATGTTAATAGAGAGGGGGCCCGGCTGCTGGACATGTTAATAGAGAGGGGGCACGGCTGCTGGACAATAGAGAGGGGGCACGGCTGCTGCTGGACATGTTAATAGAGATAGGGCACGTCTACTGGACATGTTAATAGAGAGGGGGCACGGCTGCTGCTGGACATGTTAATAGAGAGGGGGCACGGCTGCTGCTGGACATGTTAATAGAGAGGGGGCACGACTACTGGACATGTTAATAGAGAGGGGGCACGGCTGCTGCTGGTCATGTTAATAGAGAGGGGGCACAACTACTGGACATGTTAATAGAGAGGGGGCACGGCTGCTGCTGGACATGTTAATAGAGAGGGGGCACAACTACTGGACATGTTAATAGAGAGGGGGCACGACTACTGGACATGTTAATAGAGAGGGGGCACGACTGCTGGACATGTTAATAGAGAGGGGGCACGGTTGCTGCTGGACATGTTAATAGAGAGGGGGCACGACTACTGCTGCACATGTTAATAGAGAGGGGGCACGGCTGCTGCTGAACATGTTAATAGAGAGGGGGCACGGTTGCTGCTGGACATGTTAATAGAGAGGGGGCACGGCTGCTGCTGGAAACTTCAACAGAAAGGAGGCATTTTTTAAGGGGGAGGCTACTGGACATTTTATTAGAGAGTAATGGCTGTGTTTTCCATCCTAGGCTTATACCCGGGTTCATAAGCTTTCCAAGTTATTTGTGGTAAAATTAGTTGCATCGGCTTATACTCGAGTGTATACGGTATATGCACTTTGATTTTCTGATTACTGGGTAGAGTGAGAATATGTTGGCACATACATGTACCGATGAATGACTCATCTTATCTTTGTCACACAGCTGATATAGAAAACACCAATAATTCAGGAATAAGCCATAATGAATGTCTGGAGGACCCCTAATTATTGTGTAACAGCTGCCGCCGTGTGTACAGGAACATCTTGTCTCATTTAATCATTGTGCTTAGTATTGGAGCTACAATACATTTTTTGTTTTAAACAGCAATATTTTCCCTCCTGATCCTGGACTGGGATACAGTGCCAAAGAGTGGGAACAAAGATTACTTTGACTCATGAAAATTGCATGTAGTACTGTATGTGCACGCCAAGTCAAATCAAATGAAACCCAAACCTGGGTGTAGCAGATTGCTATCTGTTTTGTGTTATTACTATGTTCACGTGCACATGTTCTGCACTTGAATTTCTATGCTGTTTCTATCCTCTATAATAAATAATAAAATTTAGCAATTTGTTTCCCACAAAGTTTATCGCCACATTTGATCATCATGTTGTTTTTAGATCCTAAAATCTGAAAATTATTTTTAAATATATTTATAACCCATCTTACGCATCAGAAACAAGCCCAATTTTTAAAATCTGCCATGCGTCACTATATTCGGTTATAACTTTAGAACGCTTTAACTCACCCCGGTGTTTTTCAGGTTTTTATTTAGACATTTTGTCCTTTATGTTAGTGATTTGAATTGGTTGATATGTTTTGCATTTATTTATTAAAAAACCTGGTACTGTATATATACTCGAGTATAAGCCGACCCAAGTATAGGCCGAGGACCCTAATTTTACGACAAAAACCTGGTAAAACATATATTTTTTTACTCGAGTATAAGCCAAGTTTGGGTTTTCAGCACATTTTTTTGTGCTGAAAAACTAGGCTTATACTCGAGTATATATGGTAAATACCTCCTGGATTGAGGTATACCCCTAGGATTGCAGAAGCGGGCACTCCCAGTAGGAGGTACCATGTAGCCCCCTGGATACTAGCATCAGTTCCTGATATGTTTTACAGGTTTGTTTTCTTTTCTCTTCTTGATATTACGCATGTAACAATGTATATTGACAAGATATCTATTTGGACTACTTAATAGTGTAAAATATGAGTCTATGTGAATTAGCATCTTGTATTTGATATGTATGTTCATTGGCTCAATAGAAAGACTTTTATATAAAAAAAGCTCTGTGAAAAAAAGTTACGCTCATCATACAGTTAGTCTAATGGTTTGGTAGCATTTACCAGTTGTCTATTTTATGTTGGCATAGTTTGTTTATGACATTTGTGTCACGGCTGGACTATACCTGACACGACATGAAATTCTGTAGTGAAAGGGGCGCCACATTTAGCATGTAGTGTCTGACAAAATTTTGTTGCACGCTCTATGTCGCACTGTTCTCTGTTGGGGCAGTGCAGGGGACGCCAGATTCGTGAAGAATGGGCACCAGAAATACTGAATCTGTTGCCCTCTACGCGCTACACAGGCAAACTGCACATAGTGCAGTTTTACCTGTTTTTGATAATTGTGGGCCAATATTGTAATTTTTGGCATCCACCGTATGGGTTCAATAACTTTTTTTTATTTTGATCAGGTTTTTCCAGAAATGGTGATACCAAATATGTAGTGTTTTTGTGGTGTGTTTTCATATGAGATTTTTACATTGGATTGGGTAACAGGGGAAATTTATTCATTTTCTGATGATTTTTTTGCTACAGGCACACTGTTAGATTGGGCTTTTCTGCACAATCTCACAAGCATCTGCTAAAGGCAGTTAAGGGGGCCTTCATCAGAACCAAGGGTTGCCATGGAAACGATCAACACCCACTGTGTCGGGATCAGAGGGTGCCAATCGCCTCCCACATGAATATTCGGCAAAGCTTTTTATATGCTGTGGTCATCATAACTGCATTTTCTAAAGGGTTAAACAACCAGGATGACGACAACACAATCCCGGCTGTTACTGTAGGAGCCCGGTTATCATATACAGCTGGGATATCAGCTTTTGAGCCTGTGTGATGAACATAATGTAACTGTACCTCTAGGTCAGGGCCAGTTTTAGACAAAGTAAAACTAAAGTGGGGCCCCAAAACTTTTATGAACAGTCACATTCAGTACAGTATATCAGGAGGGGCCATGGACAGGACAGGGGGCCCTGGGCACATGCCCAGTTTGCCGCCCCGTAGCGCCGGCCCTGCTCTAGGTGCAGTATTTACCCACACAGTAAGATGTACAATTGAACAACACTTTTTGCTAATCCAGAACTACAAACTTTCTACATAACCATAGAGCTCAATTATACATTGTAGGCTGCCCTAAACCCCCACTAGAAGAAACTTAGTAATATATCTTAGTAATATATCAAATACAGGTATAAATAGTATTCATTAATGAAGATCTACCATCAAAATCAAGCATGATAAACCAAAGGCACTTACTCATAGTTCCAGGCACTGTGGTAATCTTTTTATATTTGGTATACATGTCCTCCTTCCTTCTTAAATCAACCTTTAAAATTGTGCTAATAAACCTGAAGCGTTCCTAGGGAGTTACGGTACCAAAGCAGCTCTGTGCTGTAGTAGATGCAATGGAGCAATAGTTTATAATTCTTATCCCACTAACTGACCTGCCATTTTTTTTAGAGATTTTCATTAAAATATGACTGTGTTGGCATGAATTCCCCTGCTGTTGCCAAGTTATAAATTGTACCTTCATAATCTGCAGGAATTCAGAGCCGGGCATCTTTACTACTTGTAAACTGCCAGGATAATTTTGTATAATCAAATAACATCTTACATAATCTTAATTCTGTCTGCTGTCACTAGAAATCATATAGTATAAGGTGCTACAGTCAGGGCCGATTCTAGCATAGTTGCTGCCTGAGGCGAATATTAAAATGCTGCCCCCCCCCCCGGCTCCCTGTTAAGTAAATGCTGAAAACTTTACTAACAAGTAACAACCCTACAGGCAGCTCCCTGACACTGTGTGACTGACTACAGGATCTGAGAGACATTAGTGGCATCTAGTACCTTATAGATGACAATCTCTTCCATCAGGAGGACTTTATTCCGGGTTCTGCAATCCATTACGTATCACGGCTGAGTTCACGTCCGGATATCTTCAGCTCCGTGCAGCACATCTCCACCCGGCGTCCCTAAAAATACCACTTACAGTATGAAGTATATACCCCTCACAACACAACTGACCGCACTCTCCCCACATATAAAACATCCATTCATTATGTATATTCTACTGGAATTATAGCATACACAGCACCAATCAATATACAACACCCCCAATTTATTCATACAGACCCCTAACATTTAGCTTAAATTATGTAAAGTAATCTATTGTATCCTATAACTAATATATCCCACCCTGTTATTATGTTACATGATTTTACATTCAGTGCAACCCTGACCAATGTGAATATACAGCCCCCCAGCTTAGTAATATACTGTATCCCATATACATCCCCCCAGCTTAGTAATATTCTGTATCCCATATACAGCCCCCCAGCTTAGTAATATACTGTATCCCATATACAGCCCCCCCAGCTTAGTAATATACTGTATCCCATATACATCCCCCAGCTTAGTAATATACTGTATCCCATATACAGCCCCCCAGCTGAAATCTGGACCCATATAAATATATAACCCCCCCAGGAAAAGAATAATCTGGCCTCATACAATATACAGCCCGCCAGTGTAAAATTATTCTGGCCCCATATAATATATAGAGCACCCCCCACCCCAGTTTAAATGAATCTGGCCCCATATAATATATACAGTACCCCCCGCCCCAGTTTAAATGAAACTGGCCCCATATAATATATACTACATCCCCCCCAGTATAAACCAATTCTGGCCCCATAAAATATATACAGTACCCCCCCCCCCCCAGTGTAAAACAATTCTGGCCCCATAAAATATATACAGTACCCCCCCCCCCAGTATAAAACAATTCTGGCCCCATAAAATATATACAGTACCCCCACCCCCAGTATAAAACAATTCTGGCCCCATAAAATATATACAGTACCCCCCCCCCCCAGTGTAAAACAATTCTGGCCCCATAAAATATATACAGTACCCCCCCCCCCCAGTATAAAACAATTCTGGCCCCATAAAATATATACAGTACCCCCACCCCCAGTATAAAACAATTCTGGCCCCATAAAATATATACAGTACCCCCCCCCCACCTCGGTATAAAACAATTCTGGCCCCATAAAATATATACAGTACACCCCCCCCCCCCAGTATAAAACAATTCTGGCTCCATGTAATGTATACAATCCCCCCCCACAGTATACAACAATTATGGCCACATATAATGTATACAGTACTCACCCCCCCCCTCCCACGCCCACGATACCTCCCCACTCCCCCTTATTAGCCACATAAAATAAATGAAAGAAGAGGAAAAATAATAAAATATATACTCACCTGCAGGCAGCTGCTCCCTCGGCGCGCAGGTCCCGTCTTCACGCGGCTCTCCTGTGAGAGAGAGGCGGCGTGACGTCATGACGCCTGTGTCACTGATTAGAACGGAGCGACGCAGCAGCCGGAAAGGCGCTGCGTCGCTCCGCATATAAATCGCGCCTGTGTCTTAAAGAGACAGGCACGATTTATTTAGCTAGTGGGCGATTCGGGCGTTAACGGGCGCCCGAATCGCCCACTTTAGAGCGGCGAATTTCGCCGCCCTTTACAGGGATCCGCATTCTGCCGCCTGAGGCGAGATTTTCATCTCGCCTCATGGCAGATGCGGCCCTGTATGGCAGGTATGAGGTCACCACCTGGACACTATTATACAAATGTCTTTGGGTTTAGGCAGAAATATTTTGGCTGTCCTATCAGAAGTTCATATACTGATATATGAGTAACTCCCGGAATAGAAGAGAGTCAAAAGGGTTAAATTTGCCATATTTAATATACATTTATCATGTCTCCATCATTTATTATACAAGATGGCCGCTCCCTGTACTGGGTTGCCATGGAATCAGAATCCTCCCCATTCAACTGAGTTCTTAACATGATGTCATACCCGCTGTGATGTCATCACTGCTATATAACTCCCGCTCTGTACCCATAATTCTCTGAGGGTTGTATAGTAGAGGAGTGGAGAGTGAAGAGGAGATTTTGTTGCTGTTTTACAGACGAATGATGGAAAGATTTTTTGTAAGTAGACTTTATTTACTGACGGATATCAGGATTATTTTTAGTGGTGAAATTTAGACATCAGGAAATAGACGGTCGGATTGTAATGTAGATAAGGGGAATCCTTGGCGGTGTCGTAGTTGGGCTACTTAGGTCCACCAGATAACATTATTCTGGAGGACCCTCTTCACATTCAACTCAAAAAAAGACCCTTCCAGCTTCCAAATTTAGTTGTCTTCTGCTGTATCTTTGTAATCCAGCATAAGGTTGGAGCCTGGGCCCACCGGAGTATCCTCCGATCCTCTGGTGGGACAGTCCGACACGGATCCTGGGGAATATCTGCTCTCATTTTTTGGTTTCTGTTCTACATTTGGGACATTATTGATAGTGATGTGTGTCCAGAGGAGCAGGAAGAAGATTTACCCCCAGACCCCTGTCCCTAGAGGACTTGATATAAAACATGGTGACATTATGTCCAGGTCCTGATGTCCCCTCCACCCATTCCTGGTTATACTGACGTCCTAGATCTGTCATTAGGGTGACATTGAGGTGTCTGGGAGGGTGAGGGGAAGATCTAAACCCTGTATCTACTGTGCACGAGTTATAATATGTCACCCCCAGACTCATTGTTACACTCCTCTTGCTGATAACAGTTTAAAATTATAAACTTTATGTGAAGAAATTGCAAAAATTGTATACCGTAATTTACTCTAAAATAAAGATGGCGGATGTGTGTACTGGTTACCATAGCAATAGAATCTTTCTCCATTTACTTTCTCTATCACTGCTGTATACAGCCTGGTATTACCCATAATGCTCTGAGAGATAGACTATGTGATATTGAAGATGTTCTAGAGCCGTCTACTACATCTTTACTCATTTCTGGTTATATCAATGTCTCTTTCCACCAATGTCCTCCTATACTCCACTAGTGGTCTCCACCATCTCCGCTCCTGAAGGTCTATGGTTACTTTGCATGATTCCTTCTAGAGACGTCTCCATCATGTGGAACCACAAATAATTTCACTGACCCAAAATTCTGTTCTTCTCTCTCCCCTATAGGATAAACTTACTGGGCGCACCCGTGTCCAAGTCCTGTCCCGCAGGGCACTGGAGCCGGAGGCTAAGCGCACATGGATCAAATCCTACAACGACGGGGTAAATAATTCTAGAGACGTCATCAGCCATCACCACATTATACATAACATGTGATATTGGGGTTTGGGGTTCAACTCCTCCATGACATCTTATCAATAAGATGTCATTGATCTGAAAGTAATGTTTCTATTTTTATGTCCCACAGCTAGGTCCTTCTCCAGCCTTCTATAATTTGGCTGCTGCTGCACAGGATGGACCAGGAGAGCTGATGCCGGAGTCACCTGAGCCCTGCTGGATTGTTAGATCGGTAAGGAGGCCATTACTATATAGTCATGGACTCACCATGTCCCATAACTGCTGCTGATGTTATTGATGATGATGATGATGGAGGTGATGATTAATTGAGGGAAAATGATTCAAATTTGACACTTAATATGTATTGACAGGAGAATTTCCTACCCCTGGATCCGGCTCCTGAGTATAGTACAGGAAAACAGCCGCTGGACTTGGACTGCATCATCACGGTAATGTCTCTTCTCCTCTATGATCCACACACGACTTATAGACAATGGGGCAGATTTACTAATATTCTCTAATAGACGCAAGATAAACTAGAGCGTGTTATCAAGTACATGATTTACAAATTTAGATGTAATAGTTACATCTGGTGTCCGCTGTACGTTTCTTAGATCCAGGCACCGTGACTGTGGTAATCTTCTTATATTTGTTATCTATGGTCTCCTTCCTTCTAAATTCAACTTTTAAAATGATGCCAATGAGCCTATAGAACTCTTGGGTTTGTTACCAGAGACTCTCTGTGCTGCAGCTTCACAGACTATTACACTGTCTTCCACACCTCCTTCTCCCCCAGCACTTCCCTCCTGGGGAGGAGACTGGGTAACGGTCTGTGGAGTTACAGTACAGAGGGACACTGGTAATACCCCCCAGATCGCTTCTGGCTCATCAGCAGAATTATAAAGGTTGATTTTAGAAGGAAGGAGTCTATGGATAACACATATGTTTATGAGTAATTGATCCTGGTTTATTGGTTTCCACCAATGTCCTCCTATACTCCACCAGTGGTCTCCACCATCTCCGCTCCTGAAGGTCTATGGTTACTTTGCATGATTCCTTCTGGAGACGTCTCCATCATGTGGAACCACAAATAATTTCACTGACCCAAAATTCTGTTCTTCTCTCTCCCCTATAGGATAATCTTACTGGGCGCACCCATGTCCAAGTTCTGACCCGCAGGGCACTGGAGCCGGAGGCTGAACACGCATGGATTAATTCATACGAGGACGGGGTAAATAATTCTAGAGACGTCATCAGCCATCACCACATTATACATAACATGTGATATTGGGGTTATCTGGGGTTCACCTCCTCAATAAGATGTCATTGATCTGAAAGTAATGTTTCTATTTTTATGTCCCACAGCCAGGTCCTTCTCCTGCCTTGTATAATTTGGCTGCTGCTACTGATGATGGACTAGGAGACCTGATGCCGGAGTCACCTGAGCCCCCCTGCTGGATTGTTAGATCGGTAAGGAGGCCATTACTATATAGTCATTTAGTGTGTGGTGTCCGCTGTGTGTACAATTTTTGGTGCTTTTCCATAGTAAGTCTGGACCCACGTTTATAGCTGAATGGAGGATTCATTTGCTTTCTATCACTCTAAATTTCTGTGCATCCAAATTCTCAACAGGATGAACCAGAAAGAAGATCATCTGGATCCCGATGGAGACAAAGACTGAGGAGCCTCTTCTGCATGGTGAGGAGATCTCAGTCTAGGACATGTATCTCAGCCTGGTGATACATGTCGTGTATCTCAGGATCTCATTCACAAGTGACTGGACTCGTGATACACATCATCATCAGCTTTCTCTCATGTTTCCTCTGTAGTGCCGGGAATCAGTGGAGGTGACTCCTTTCACGCCAGCTCTCAACAGACCGAGCACCAAGGACTTTGGATGCCAAGTGACAGAGGAAGAGCTCAGCCTTGGGCCAAAAGTCACCTTGATCCACGTGAAACCCATGGACCATTCCTTTATGGTTGACGCTTCAACCCAGGTCAATGAGGATGAGTTCTGAGGTAGGTGGAACGCACATCAGTACATTGTGACAAGGACAACATCAGGGAGATCTGAGATTCTGCAGATCGGAGTCTTCAGAACTTGTCCAGTGACTTTGCAAATTATCTAATTTACTTCTCTTGTCCCGATATCACACACTATTTTACTATTACATGTCTACAGCTAGGTTGATGCTACTGCTGTTTTCCTCTTAGTTTGGAAAAGTGCATTATGGGAGCTCAAAAAATATATTTATAACATACACTGACTGATTTTTGGCTTTTGCGTTGGATTATATGACCTAATGTGAGACTTTCCAATGAAGATAATCCAGAATTTTTTTTTTTTTGCAGCTTTCATTCTTGAACTTCATTCTTGACTGCTCTGCACTTCATCCCCAAAGATAAGAAGTTCTTCTAGACGACCTGTAACCTACCGAACCTGTAAGTCCTGATAGTCTAACTCTGCCACATAGATGGAAACCTATCACTTCTCTACTAGTGAGCAATGTCCATAAGATATTCCCATCTAGGCGATGTCCATGTGGTCTCATCACTGCTACGGACATTTAGCTATGGATCATTCCAGGATGGCTCCAGTCTTGTAGACATGTAGCAGCCACTTGATGAGGAATGTATGTAGTTATATATCTTTGTTCTTTCATTAGGCCAATAGACGTGTCCTCCCGCCCCAATAGACGCGTCCTCCCGCCCCTATAGACGCGTCCTCCCGCCCCTGGTGTCAGAGCTGGACGTCTATGACCATGAAGATCTCAACATCTACACAAACCTTTATACTGAGGTTTTTGACTTTTGACCATTAAACGGATTATGTCAGTGTCAGGAGACTATGGTCTGCTGTACTGGATCCATGATAGGCTCCACTAAAACCCACTTTCTGGTCTCTCCTTGTCCACCTTTTCTATACATACACAGTACAGGGGGGTCTCCCGAGTGTTATACACAGTACAGGGGGGTCTCCCGAGTGTTATACACAGTACAGGGGGGTCTCCCGAGTGTTATACACAGTACAGGGGGGTCTCCCGAGTGTTATACACAGTACAGGGGGGGTCTCCCGAGTGTTATACACAGTACAGGGGGGGTCTCCCGAGTGTTATACACAGTACAGGGGGGTCTCCCGAGTGTTATACACAGTACAGGGGGGTCTCCCGAGTGTTATACACAGTACAGGGGGGTCTCCCGAGTGTTATACACAGTACAGGGGGGTCTCCCGAGTGTTATACACAGTACAGGGGGGGTCTCCCGAGTGTTATACACAGTACAGGGGGGTCTCCCGAGTGTTATACACAGTACAGGGGGGTCTCCGGAGTGTTATACATAGTACAGGGGGGTCTCCCGAGTGTTATACATAGTACAGGGGGGTCTCCCGAGTGTTATACACAGTACAGGAGGGTCTCCTGAGTGTTATACACACTAAAGGGGGGGTCTCCTGATGTTATACGCAGTACAGGGGGGTCTCCCGAGTGTTATACACAGTACAGGGGGGTCTCCTTAGTGTTATACACAGTACAGGGGGGTCTCCCGAGTTTTATACACAGTACAGAGGGGCAGGGCCGATTCTAGCCTTTCTGCTGCCTGAGGCGAAAATGGAAATGGCGCCCCCCTCCCATGCAACGGACCCCTGATCCCTGCTACATTCCGGTTACCAAATTTATTGACACGGATCAGTGGCATCTAGTACCTTTATAGGATATGATCTATTCCATCATACAGAGGAATTCATTACAATTTCTCCCTCCTATGGTTTATCACTGCTGTGTTAATCAACAGTTGTGTTTAGCTCCGTGCAGCACATTTACGCACTGTGCATCCAAATATACCACAGTCAATTACATTATAATGTCGCCTGGATAATATATACCCCAAACAACAAAACTGACAACACAAATAAAACATCCTATATACCACCTAATTAAAAAAATAGATAGTATATACAGCCATACCCCCTCACAGATATGTATATACAGGCAGTCCCCGGATTACGTACAAGATAGGGTCCGGGGGTTTGTTCTTAAGTTGAATTTGTATGTAAGTTGAAACTGTATATTTTATCATTGTAGATCCAGACCAAAAAATGTTTGGCCCCAGTGACATTTGGAGTTTAAACATTTTTTGCTGTAATGGAATCAAGGATTATCAATAAAGCTTCATTACATACACCTTATAGCTGATTATTGCAATCTGGGACTATAGTAAAGCATTCAGAAAGCTTCACCAGAGGTCATAGGGGTCCGTCTGTAACTATGGGTTGTATGTAAGTCGGGTGTCCTTAAGTAGGGGACCGCCTGTACATGCAGGACCACTCCCCAATTATAGTATATACAGACAAGACCCCCATAGATAGTATATGCAGACAGGCGCCCCTCATAGATAGTATATACAGACAGGCGCCCCTCATAGATAGTATATACAGACAAGACCCCCATAGATAGTATATACAGGCAGGCGCCCCTCATAGATAGTATATACAGGCAGGCACCCCTCATACATAGTATATACAGACAAGACCCCCATAGACAGTATATGCAGACAAGACCCCCATAGATAGTATATACAGGCAGGCGCCCCTCATAGATAGTATATACAGGCAGGCGCCCATCATAGATAGTATATACAGACAAGACCCCCATAGATAGTATACATAGGCAGGTGCCCCTCATAGAAAGTATATACAGGCAGGATCACCACCACTTATAGTATATACAGGCAGGCGTCTCTCACAGATAGTATGTACAGAGAAGACCCCCATAGATAGTATACATAGGCAGGATGCCCACCATAGAAAGTAAATACAGGTAAGTTCCCCAAAGATAGTATTCACATGCAGGACCACTCCCCAATTATAGTATATACAGGCAAGACCCCCATAGATAGTATATACGGGCAAGAACCCTAAAGATAGTATATAGAGACAAGACCCCCATAGATAGTATAAACAGGCAGGATCTGCACCATAGACAGTAAATACAGGTAAGATCCCCATAGATAGTATTTACATGCAGGACACACCCTATATACAAACATATATATAATGTGTACATTATAAACACATATACATAGAAATAAAGTATATACACACCCTATGTACAAACATACATACAGTATAAACATTACAATATAAGCACTGCATATACAAAAAATAGAATATACACACATAAGTACAGTATATAGAGATCATACATACATTATATAATATACATGCACATACAGAACATACTCACATATATACAGTATATAGACATCATACACAAATATATATAGTATACACACATATAGCATATACACAGCATACACACACATATATACAGAATATATACTTACTAGACTAGTAGTCTTCGTCTGCACCATGCTCCACTGGTAGATGTTGGCCGGCGGGTCAGGTCATGTGACCAGACGGCGGGCAAACGAGGTGGGCAGAGGTCCGGGCGGGAACGGATGAGGGGGAACATCACTGGAGGCCTGGGCAGGGACAGACTATGCTCCCTCCTCCTCTCTGAAAGGGGGGGAGGGGTTGTGGGAGTGAGCGGGTGCCCGGGCAGCCTAAGAGGAATAAACCTCCTCCTCTCCGACAGCGGATGCCAGGGGCGGGACCGGAGGCGTGGGCGGTGGTTGTGGAGGGGTTTGATGCTCGGCCGGGCTGGGCAGGAACGTGATGATGGATGGGCCTTGTGGGTGGAGACTCCTCTTCTCTACTGTCAGCTTGCCGCGGCCGCCGGCGACGCTGTTAGGGACCGAGCGGCTGTGGTGTTCATGACCATTAGGTGAGCGGCGATTGGTCTACGTGCTGCTTCTTAAAGGGCTCAGCAATCTG
Source organism: Engystomops pustulosus (assembly GCF_040894005.1). Taxonomy (NCBI): domain Eukaryota; kingdom Metazoa; phylum Chordata; class Amphibia; order Anura; family Leptodactylidae; genus Engystomops; species Engystomops pustulosus. The sequence continues at coordinate 54,964,368 of NC_092416.1, read as the reverse complement.
CCGCCTGAGGCGGGATTTTCATCCCGCCTCATGGCAGATGCGGCCCTGGCTACAGTACAAATGTAGGCGGCAGTTCTGTATATCTGTGTCAACAGTGCAAGAAGCGTCACCCTCCCCACACATTTATCTTCACTGACTGTCAATGACTCATAAGACCATCCTGCAAGTGAACAGGAATTCAGATGCTTCACCAGTTATACTGCACAGCTTCAAAAGGCGCCAGGGTCTGCGCTTACACGACTCCGACCTCATATGTGTCAGACCTTGTACTTACACTACTCCAACTCCATAGGTGTCAGGCCTTGTACTTACACTACCCCGACTCCATAGGTGTCAGGCCTTGTACTTACACTACCCCGACTCCATAGGTGTCAGGCCTTGTACTTACACTACCCCGACTCCATAGGTGTCAGGCCTTGTACTTACACTACCCCGACTCCATAGGTGTCAGGCCTTGTACTTACACTACCCCGACTCCATAGGTGTCAGGCCTTGTACTTACACTACCCCGACTCCATAGGTATCAGCCCTTGTACTTACATTACTCCAACTACATAGGTGTCAGACCTTGTACTTACACTTCTCCAACTACATACTTCATCCAGAGGGATCATGGGCCTCTTTACTCTTTAAATGGGCTTTAAACTTCTCCACAACAGGATCCCGGACCTGCATGGTGTGTTCCTTGGTCTTCATGATGCAGAACCCTGAGACTATCACAGAGCAGGTGTATTTATATGGAGATTTGGTTACACACAGGTGGATTATATTTATCATCATCAGTCATTTAGGACAACATTGCATCATTCAGAGATCCTCACTGAACTTCTGGAGTGAGTTTGCTGCACTGAAAGTAAAGGGGCTGAATAATATTGCACGCCCCACTTTTCAGTTTATTATTTTTTTAAAAGTTTAAAATTTCCAATAAATTGTGTCCCACTTATTGTTGATTCTTCACCAAAAAAATTACAATTTTATATATGTCTGAAAATGTGACAAAAGGTAGAAAAGTTCAAGGGGGCGAATACTTTTGCAAGCCACTGAACATGTGTGTCAAGGACTCATATACATGTACGACAATTTCAGTGTGGGCGGCACCTCTCTTTATCTCTACAGGACATTATCATAATTGGTGGACAGTTTGGGTGGCCATGAGTCCCGGGATAATTGTAATAAATTACAATTTACTACTGATTGATATATAGTTTTCTGACTCTTGAGTTTCTGATTCTAGAAAGTGGTGTCACTTATATGAGGTTGTCTTCTTCTGGAACTCTTAGGCCCCTTCTCCACTGGCGTTTTTCACGCGCGAGTTCTGCGCGTGCATTTGACGCTCAGAACTCGCATTGCACTCTGTCCCATTGTATTCAATGGGTCTTTCTCCATTTGCGTGGTTTTCAACGCGCGTGCTTGCGTTCGTTTGCACGCGCGTCAAAATCGCAGCATGCTCTATTTTTGCGAGTCACGCGCAATTTTCACGCCCCATTCAAGTCTATGGAGATGCATCAAGAACGCATTGCACTCGCAATCATTGCAAGTGCAATGCGAGTGCAATGCGTTTTAAACGTAAGGGTTGCTAGGTGACCAGTATAACAGTATTTCCCCTGCTCGCGAACGATCATTTAATTAAAAAAACACAATGAAGAACAGTGAAGAATAGAATAAAACCAGTGAACACAGTGAACACAGGATCATTTAAGAGAAAAACACAGTGCAGAACACAGTGCAGAATAGATTACAGATGTTCGGCACATCTGCTTACATGTCGGGAGATACGCGCGGAACGGTGCGAACAAAATAGCATATGAAGAACAATATATATGTGTGTAAAGAACACATTGCAGATGTTTCCATACATCTGCAATGTCTTCTTCACACATATATATTGTTCTTCACATGCTATTTTGTTCGCACCGCTCCGCGCGTATCTCCCGACAAGTAAGCAGATGTGCCGAACATCTGTAATCTATTCTGCACTGTGTTCTGCACTGTGTTTTTCTCTTAAATGATCCTGTGGTCACTGTTTTCACTGTGTTCACTGGTTTTATTCTATTCTTCAATGTTCTTCACATCTGCTAACTTGTCGGGAGATAATATACGCGCGCGGAACAGTGAAGAATAGATCGCAGATGTTTGCAACTTATCAGAAGACATTATTTTTCAATTAAATAAAACATTTTATTCCCGAACCTTGGTCCCTTTGAAAAAGTCCCATTGACTTAAAAAAACGCGCGTGAAAAACGCACCGAAAACGCAAAAAAACGCGAACAAAAATGAAACAAAAACGCAGCAAAAACGTCAGTTTTTCACGCATTGCACCCTGACGTGAAACGCAACGCTAGTGTGCAAGAGGCCTTAGTCCTTGTTATTCTGACGATCTTCTGGTCCTCTTCAGTGCCATTCCCACCCTGCTGAATGTTATTAGTTCACAACACTGGAAGTCAAGCTGGACATTGGACTGGCTGCAGCTAATAAACTCCTTCATCTAGCATTTTTCATTCTCTGGGTGATATTCACATTCCCTGGATATTTCAGGCTGTTCCTGGGAAGACGTTAATGAGTCTGAAAACAATTTTTTTCCCAGAGGAGAGTACATAGTGTGAATGTTAGAGGCGACTGGAGGAGTGCAGCTTGACTTGTGCACTGGTTGCACTCCACCTGTGCTTGGCCGGGTGAGGAGCAGGTTAGCAGGGTAAAGAGTTCATGGAGAGGTGAGTTGTCTGTTTGTCCTGCTTAATTTATCCACTATTTGGCTAACCCTGGTCTGAACCTAGCCCCCATTACCCCCTTCCTCTTGTCCCCCAGCAGGCTCTTGTCAGGCATTAGATCCCATCTGAACCAGGGTAAGTTAAAACTACATCAAGGATGGAAAATGCCAAATAATTCTTCTGTTTGACATCTTTCTGTAGAAAAATGATGAAGCTCTGCTTGAACAGTTATATCTCATTGCTGGGGTTCAGGAATTCCTCATTTTTACAGTAGCCCCCATCCGCATGGTCGCATGGTCCTGTAGAGTGACCTATGTAGTTATCATCTTCTCTTTTATCTGTTCATCTCTCTTTTGTTGACATTACTACATATTCACACATGAGTTATGTACTAAAATGTTCTAATAATAATAATCATTTAGAAGAAGTTAATATAGTAGCTGCCTTGGACTATAAGAAGAAACTCTTCTGACTTGAAAACCATTAAGGTTCCCAGGGTTAAAAAAAAGTAAATAGCTGGAAATTGGGATTACCACTAGGGTTCTGACGGAACCTTCCATATATTGCAATACTACTAGACTCCCGCCTGTCATAGCAGAGGATCACTACCTCCCGATGACATCATGAGGAAGGGGGGGTGGTCACGATCTGGCCCAGGATTGCAGAACCCATGTGCCGATGGCATTTAGGTGCTCCTGGCATTTAAATGATGAACACCCATGAGCATTGCAAGCACCAATTGCGGGTGTCAGCCCATGAGCCCTCTTCATGCACCTGCTGCCACACAATCACATTGGGGAAGGGGTTAAACTATAAGCTAATATGTAATAAGTTGTAATTTAAAATTGTGCTTCCCTTAGCAGAAAAATGTTGTGGTCATAGATTATAATGAGGAATTCAAAGGCTACTGGTCCTTTAAACAGTCCATTGATTTTGTCCCATGTAGCAGACACAACAAAAAATGGCCGCTGGTCACATGTGCACATCACATGTCCTGCACCTTCCTGGGCAAGTCATGTGATCATCACTATATTTGGCTGTAGTCGGTTGCTTGCAGTGGGTTTGATGTCACAAGTGGGGGTGAAGACATTAACAAGGAGCAGAGAAGCCTCAAATATCTGTGCTGAGGGGTCAGTTTGTGGAGGAGAAAAGTAAAGGTGTGTGAGGCAGAACAGAACATGAGGTAAAGGTAGAACGGACAATAGTGATGTCATTTACTGAGGCTGAGGGGAAGAGGGGTGTATTTAAATGGCACTGCATGTTGAAGTGGGGAGATGGTTTTTACATGGAGGGTACTCTATGATGATCTACATGGAGAAAATCAGAACATTGCAGGTCACACCTTGTGGTGAGACGTCATCTCAGTGGAGCTGAGGTAGTGTGCAATGATGGCAGTTACACAAATCGTTACTATAGTAACAGCAGGACAGTCCGTTAGATCATTAATGAGAGCAGAGCATAGTAGGAAGGGGCTGTTACTAAGGGATCATGCGATTTGTAGTTTCCAGTGGTGGCCATCTTGGAGATAACTACTCCTACTTTAGAAAGCCCATAAAAATTTGTGATTAATAAAAATAAGCTATTTAAGATCCATTTTGTGATTAATGCCATTGAGTTTTGTTGTATTCATTCATTTATTACATTATGGACTTTCGGATCAGACATCCACATTCCCAGAATACCCTTTTAATATTTGTAGTCAGATGGGTATTGCCAAAACCAACTATCTTACAGTAAAGAGGCTAAATGGCATAGCAGTACACAATATGCCAATTGCGTTCTTTTCTGTCAGATGCACAGGTGTAATTTTAGATGGTGCAGTTAAACCCAGTCCTGGAGCCTTGGGAAGGCCATACGGCCTCTTCCCTATCTAAACAGACATGTATGATAGTTGGGAGCCTGGTAGAGACATTACACCTCAGGTCAGTTGGGTTGTCCTGGGCTTGAGCTATATAGTGATGCAGTCTCCTACTCAGACAGAATTTTAGACACCCTGTCCCCTAGTTTTGTTTTCCTGCATTGTTACTCAAAGGTTTTGTACCTTCTTCCTGCCACAAGGGATCATACAGGTGATAAGGCCCAAAGATTTGGCCAGCACATTAAACCCCTAAAATATATGCCATTTCATACCCTGCTCTAAAGCCCTTATGATGGAGTCAAAGGGAAGGAGTATGAAGTTTGGAGGGCACCTGGTATCATCTAGGGAGGTGTTTGAAGCCCGTCTGCTGTATCCAGCATGATATGTGGAAGATTTATGCATCAGAACAAATTCTATGGCTCTGCTCAGAAGGAGCAATGTCTAGTCTTCTCCCAGATGATCAGTTATATGGGAATAGGGAGAGGGGACCTGAGACATGTGCAAAGTCAAATGGGCTGGGTAGCCATGGGAAATACAAGCAATTGGTATCACTGACTCAATACATCACATTTTCTCTGCTATCCGCAGGTAAATACTTGAATTTTGTGCAAAATGTTTTTTCCATAAAACATTTTCATCTTGCGATCAGCAAATACATGGCATAAAACTTTAGGGTACTCTTAATCCATAAATGTTAAAGCGGCATACTAGACACAATAGCAGGCTGTTTCACCGAGGGCTCCGCAAACCGCGTGACATTTCAGGGGTCACGCCTCCTTCCTCAGACATGCATGATTGAAGCACAGGTGAGCGGGTATAGAGAAATATCATGACATCACTTTCCCAGAATACAATTCTATAAAAACAAGACTTCACTCTCTACATATATTTTCCTGAACGCTTCTCTAACAACCAAATAACCCGATTACAAAAACACATTAAAATTACATAATTCATTAAGCCTGTGCGGCAGCAATGCTTCCATCTTATCAATCCAGAATACCTCGTGTTGTAATAACTTTTGTTTAGTCATATTAATCTGTCCCTGACACTTGTTCTAATATTAACCATCTGAGGTCATACACTCTGTGCCCCTTTTCCTTGAAGTGTTAGACATGAAACGGGTGTGGCTTATCTCGTTTACCTTTCTCCTCTTTTCTAAGACCCTGTTCACAACTGTCTTTTGCTAGCAAGAATTGTTTAATGGTAGATTTGTGTTCATTCAATCAGATTTTTATGCTCCGGGAGGTTTACCCAATATACACCATTCCACAGGGGCATATCAACATATAACATTTTGATTATTGCAAGTAAAAAAGCCATTTATTGAAATCTCATAGCCTTTGGGTGATTTACGACACTCCCCTTAATAAAGCCTGTGCAACGTTGGCGAGATGAACAACCATATGTACCTCTCCGTTGTGTACCCAACACTTTTTTGCACGTCAGATTTGATCAATGTATTAGCAATGGATTTCCTTTTCCTGTAGGCAAACATTGGTTTCTCCTTAAATAAAATGGCCATATTTGTTGTAAAATCCCCCAACTATTTAAGTTACAATCTAATCATTTTTGCATGATGGTTGTATGCCGCTTTAACATTTATGGATTAAGATGAGTATCCTAACGTTTTTTGCCATGTATTTGCTGATCGCAAGATGAAAATGTTTTATGGAAAAACATTTTTTGCACAGAATTTAAGTGTTTACCTGTGGCTCGGGAGGTGACTTGCTGTTTTGCCCCTGACATAAAGTTTACCATACGTGTGAAACACACACTGATAGATCTTACGGACTGGGTAGCCACGGAACCATAGTGCAACCTCACTGAATTAATAGTCCACAGAACTCTTCCCCAGGACTGGGCATTCATTAGTGCAAACCTTTCAGCTTAGACAGCACCCAGGCAAATACAAGTGGGGAGAGAAAAAATGATGGAATACTGGTAGGTGGCCAAAAAGCACAATTCATGCTATGGGCAGCAGTAACTGGAGAGGTGACCGGCCTGTACCCAACCTGGTTACTTAGCTCTGCACAGTGCTACATGGAAGTGTGCAGGGAGCATGATGGGACAATCTAGAAGAGGCAGATTGCCCCTACTTTCTTTATCTACATTATTTGAAACAAAAATATTCATAACCCAGGTGACTTTATGCATTATTTATTATTTTTTCAAAATATTTTAATTTCAGTATTTGACAAACAAGTCAAAAAAAAAAAAAAAAAAAAAAAAAAAAAACCAAAAAAACCAAAACTATAGCACTTGTGTCTCTCTGGTGAAAATGTAATGCTAAAAGTTTTATTGTAGTTATTGACATCTGCGATTTACGTCTACATAAATCTCAAAATTCAATCAAAAGAAAAAAAAAGTTTCCTTTTTTTCTATTTTAAATATAGTAGACTTAAACAACTGTACAAAACCTGATTTCCTCTTCAAGCCCTTAAAATTACTCCTCAAGTTATGATGGTACAGGTAGATTACAACGGTGTTCGCTTGGCTGAGAAAAAGAAAAATCTCAGAAGACATACTGCATATTTCAGAAAAAATTATAAACACACAACAGAAACCACTTAAAAAAGGAACCTGTGAGAAGAAATTGACCTTATAAACTACTACCAGTATGTTAAGCAGCTTACCACTTTCCAAATCAGGTTTCTTTCATGGCCCGGGTAGGAGGTATTATCCAGAAACTCAACTTTTAAGTGAAATGTAAAGTGTTTGTACAAGTCACAGAGGCAGAGAATACAGCACTTAAGTCCAGCTCTCCCCTCCTTTAGAATGCCCCCTCTGCTGTCATGGATATCATGCATCAGACTTTAGTAGAGGCAGTTATTGGTGGTCATGGATGCAGGGCCGTTAAAGCTAAGGAAGACTTCTGAAGTGGGGAGAGCTTGACTTCCGTGCTAAATCTCCACCTTTATATAGTTTACTTCAGTGTACATGCCACAACTAGGCCCTTATAAGACAAGATATGGAAGGAGTAATGCCGCTTCAGAACAGATAGAGGTTTATTAGGTCAATTTCTGCTTACATTAAAAATGTATAGATAAAGAAAAAAAAAGCTCAAACATACTGAAAATTAAACTAAAGATCAGGAAACCCACAGACACACAACTAACAGTCATGAACAAAAAAAAAAATAAAAAAATGCAAGCGTTTCATGCAGTGTTTGACTGAGGAAAATAATGAAGTCTTTCCTGATATTGTCTGGTGGGCTTTTTATTTAATGACAACAAAAATATATATTAAAAATGGTAAAAACAAAAATTACCAATTTTGTTTTTCAACCACAAGAAAACAAGTGTGAAAAATGAGAGGTGAAAGATTTGTTGCAGACATTGGAGACTGTTGCATTGACTTGATTCAGATAAATGGAGGGCTTGCCGTTAAACACCACCCTGTTCAGATATACAGAACACATTTTCAGAAATGTCTGCATGTGAATAAAACCTCCTACACAAAGACAAGTAGCACAGATCCACGGCCTTTTCCGAGGACAGAGACGAAATTACACAAGTGACTGTTAGAATAATCCAATTAAAACACAGAACATTAAAACAGACGTGTAAATCGTTACACTATTGTCCAACTTAAACAATAAAATTCTATTTTAAAAAATCTTTAAAACATGAAATCGTTCTTTAACTTCCAGAGTCTTTACAGTTCAGCAATATCATGGCCCGAACAGAGGCCGTACTGCAATGTCTGATCTGGAAGATCAACGCAGCTTCATAAGCATTTGTAGATCCGAAGACGCAGTTCTTCACAACCATGGTCTTGATGGCGTTTGGGAAGGTGTTGGGGGGGGGGGGGGGGTCGTCTCCGTTTCTGTTTCATTAACTCTTCCTATATTCTTCTGTGGGATCTATGTCCTCCCTTTGAAAGTGTTCATGCAAGTATAAGATCCAGAAAACCTGTGGATTTCTTCAAACGCTGACTGAGGAAGAATGCTGCCGAAACACAAGATAAACAAACGGGTCACAAGAAGAAAGGATGTGAAACTGAAACTACCTGTGGTTTCAAGTCTACAAAAAGGGGAAGGAAATGCTACTGCTCCAACTGCTGACAGGAAAAAGGCGAGAACACAGGATGTTCAAAGAGGCCTTCAACAAAACATAAGAAAATAGAAGACCGGGTGGGGACAATAAAGCTTCAATGCCACTTTCCACGAAAATACTTATTTAGCGTGGTCAAGTGGTGAAGGAGACGAGTTACTTTTAGGAGGGAGAACAGGTCAAGATTGAGGAAACGGTGGGACCAACTTAACGCCCCACTCAGACTGGCCTGACACAACGTGACAGTCTACCACTGAGGGACTATAGGCTTCTTCTGTGTGGAAAGCATGGCTGTAGCTACCAGGGTGGCAGACAAAGTAAATTGAGGGGGCTCCAACTCCACTCACAACCAACTGCTGTAGCTTACAGAAGGACAATAGACATTTGAAGGCAAGTCACCATGTTAGAGAAGCCATGATCTCTGAAGGTTGCCATGATAGAGTGACTCCAGCCAGGTTCAAATGTGGGCCCTTATAAGTTGTCATTTCCCTAGTAATGACAGGCTTCCAAAGAATTGAAGGGATTATTTCCTTCAGATGTGAACAATGGTTTTCCTACCTTTTTAAGATGACTAGAAGGTGCATTGTCCATGGAAGTAGCAACAAAGCTTGATTCTTCTGAACAGCTTCTACTGTCCTCTTAGCTACAGTTTCTGGCTTCAAAGGAGGGAATAAATTGGGAAACCTAGAAAATGAAGAAAAACATTAATAAAGTTTTGTATAGCAAGATTTGTGGGATACTGAGCATCTGCAACCAGAGGGTGCAGTTGTTATATGCCAGTGTACTTTTCATTCTGACAATTACTGGATGTCTGCCTCATGGCCAAACACTGCCCTGAATAGAGCTCATGTATCAGAAGCGGTGTGAGCACAGGGTATTGAGTCACAATGATTATTCTGGACAGGACCCAACTTCTGCTAGGTGGGTCCTTGAATGTCATAATATCACTTGACAGGAACAGGATATGGTTTCAAGAACCTGCTCCAGGTCTCCCACGTAAATACATTGATACCTACGTGCAGCCTTGTTGCATATACAATTTAAAGGAAATCTAACACTTGACTCGGGCTGAAATAACCGGAGCACACCAGCCTCCAGGCTCTGTTCTACTGATCCCAGCACAGAAAGGATCTAATATATATACAAATGAGGCTCTGATAATTATGAACACCCCCATGTTTGTTCTGGTCCTCCTCCTGGTTCCGAGAGCCAGTGACGTCACTTGGTTCTTCTAGCGTATGCTCCGTGACTTAATCTCACACAGAGAGCTGCTACACACATATATGCAGTTGCACAAGATTCATTGATGGCACATGCGCAAGAAGTACCGAGTGACATCTCCTGTTCTCAGCACCAGGAGGAGGACAAACTGTTATATAGCCAGATCACTAAACCAGTTGTGTCAGAAGATAATTTAGTGACATAAACTGTCTCTACTTTGCCGATCCTACAAGAATCTTGAAATAAAACAGCCACTAAAAGAGGCTGCAAACCTCAAATATCAAATATGCACATACCTGACTCTCATTCCTTGAAACATCTCAGTGTTTGTATGAAAGGGTAATACTGTTGTGGCGTTGACTCCTGGGCAGTCCAACAGACCCAAGGTCAAGCTTTCCATAAAAGCAAAGGAGGAGGCTTTAGAAGTGCAGTAGTCAATGGCACCAGGGATTGCTGATAAGGCCAGAACAGAGTTTATGCAGACAATGTGTCCATTCTGCAATTCCAACATGCGAGGCAGGAAAGCTTTAGTGGTCTGCAAGGAAAAAAAAAAAATAATTAAAATCAAAATGTAAAAGGAGATCCTAAAAAGCAAGAACCCTTGACACACTGATACTGAAAGCAATCTTTTGTATGCGCTCATGGAAATACATGGTGCCGTGTGCTAGCTGTGGAAACAGTGGGCAGTACAATGTCCAAAGCAACATTCATGTACAAGGAGAGGCTTCCATCCCACTCACTTTTGGGTCACAATATTATTCTGGGAGCAAAAAGGGTAAAGGTAATTGAAAACTTACCCAAAATTGTCCTAATGTATTGATATGTTGGGACTTAAGAAGGGCATCATCATCGCTGTCGATTAAGCTCTTCCCATGAACCACTGCAGCATTATTTACTAAAATGGTGACGTCACCAACCTGGAAGATAAAGAAGGTGGTTTGAAAAATAAATAAATTCAATATATGCCTTTAGGCTGCATTCACCCACATGTATGGGGGACGTATATATACGTCCCCCATACACTTCTATGGGCTTACGACCCTGTATGGGAGCGGTATGGTGCTACACACGTGCGGCTCCGTAGCAAGATTGAACATGTCCCATCTTTCTATGTGATACGGCGCCGTGCACTGTATATGCCCTGCGCTCATCCCCTGCTCCTCTCCATAGCGCCGATGTATGCAGCCTTAGAGAACAATCTAAATAAATAGTAAATACTTAGGGTGGTGCAATGTTGCTGTAGATAAAGTTCGCAATATCAATTGCCCTTTACGATGGGAAATTTAGGAAACCGTATTAAAGATAAAGATGGTGCTTGACACCAACCCACTGTTGACCACTGGGGGTCAACCTGCAATCCTCACGGCAGAGACGTATTGGCTGCCTGTATTTGGTTCTTACCTTTTCCCTGACTGCTTTTGCTTGCTGGTAAACTTCTTCTCGGTTGCCAACATCACAAATAAAATAATGGCATTCAGTGCCCATCTGCTTAATTTCCTCAGCAGTTTCCTTGAGGCATTTTTCTGTTCTACCCCATAAAATTATCTGCAAAGATAAGAAAATTAAAATAAATTTTAACAAATTCTGGAAAAGAACATTGCTACTGTTATACTCTTATTAGAAATTGACCCAAATCTAGAGCCATCTTATGGCTGGCCATGACATGCTGGGAGAATTTTGCAAGATTTGGGAGCCACAGGTTGGTGACTAATGACCTAATAGGGGAAGTGGTGAAGAGGTCAGATCAGTGCTGTGTGGACTGGTCCAAGAGGATACAAGAAGTGATGTATTGACCCATTTCCTTGATAAAGGCGCCCATACATAGTGAACTTTGATCCTGCTCCTGGCCAGTGCACAATGCAACATGATCAAAGTCTTTACGACTTGTCTTTGTGATCTCCTTCAGACAAGCAAGTATATTACCCCTTATTGCAGCAATAAAAAGGAAGACTTTTTGGCCCAAGCAGTTTAATGTTTTCACATGCAAACGTTGGATCTTGTGCAATGCATTCTAGAGTATTGAGACAATGCATGATGTGTGCATGCAGGACTAGAGGACCCCTTGGTCTCAGATGCAGATCCACAGAGCTTTCTAGTGTTATTATAACTAAAGCATCTGGACAATAGCAAAACTAGCCCAAGGCCAAGCTATAATCCATGAAGACTTACAGATAGACAAGATAACCTGGCAGAGGCTTAAGTCTGGCAAACATAGTTAACCCCTTTTTATAGAGGTGATCACTAGGGGAGCAACTGGTTTATGTGCACTAATGTTCATGGCAAATACACCATTAGTGAATTATTTTTATCGTATCAGTAAAATAGTGATTTTCAGATCACCACATCTATCCACGAGTAACTATGAACTGAAAGGGGTTATTTTTTTCAATTCCCTTAAAGTGTCACAAATCCTGTCACTCAGTCTCTAGCCTCAGAGCCAAAAACCTGTAGACTCCCCTCACCCCTCATGTGAGATATCCCGTAAAGAATAAATTAACTAAATATAAATCCACGCGTCTACACACTCATCAGCACTGCCAACCCCTACCCCCGAATCTGATCATATCCGCTTTGTTCATGCAGTACATGAAGGTCACCATGTCTTCATTATAACTACCAGATGTTTTCTAACATATAGGGCAAAAGTTCACTGTCTGTATCGCTCCAGGATTAAAAGGGAACAAAGCCCTTTTTTCGTTTACACCACACAGTGGATGACCTCATAAAATTTAACAATAAACCGGTCACCTAAAGAACAGACGCATTCGGTAATAAAGGTTTCATTGCACTCAACAGGAAATGTGATTTTACTGGAAATACAAGAAAGGACATTTTTAAAAATCTGAAAACTTTTGCATACTTTGTAAAGTTCATAGACAGATATGTTTCTCTCTCCTGGATGGGATCCAGACACTATTCTTTTTTTGACTACCTCCTTTCAAAACAAGACACTCTTCTTTCAAATAATTACTGACCAGAAAATTGACTAGGGCAGCGGCCCGATGAGGCGGCAAATCCCTGTAGAGTCAGGACTGCCCTGAAAAGCATTCTGCCCCAATGTTACCTCTCGTTGACCCCAGGGGGCTGAGAGCCCTCAAGTCAGGTGGAATGTGCAAGAAGACAATGTAAGCCACCTGATCATCAGAGCTTAGTAGATGGCAATGATCCTAGAGGCCACCTGAAACTATTCCCTCCCCCCACCTTATAATTAGCAAAGAATACGCTGGGTAATAGTGCGGTTGGTAGGATTAGGGATTTGGTAAAATGTTGCATACTAAATAGTGAATAGACAGTTTTATCTGGAGTCACTGGAGAGGTACATTTTGAAGAAAGGTATGGAATCACATGAGGTCAACTTAGATGACCTCCAATTCATTACAAGCCTGGAATATAGCTTATAAGAATAATTTGTCCAAGGATAAAGCCTTATGGACTTCAAAAGGTAGCAGTGGGAATGAACCACTATAGATGCCACCTAATAAAATCAATACCATCTTTACCAGGACATGTCCACTTTACTTAGTTCTCATAAAATGTTGGTACAAGTTAAAGGAACTCTATAATTGGAGCAGTGTTGGCATACAAATAGATTCTGTAGGTGGACAACCATGTTTTGTCTGGTCTACGAGTCAACTCCTGTTCCTGGCTAGGTGTCAAGTACAGGAAGCTGGTTCAAATAGGAAACTATTTTATCTTATCCTGTCCATCCAGACAAAAGTATAGGGGAAAAAAAAAAAAAAATTGATTAAAAATAGGGACCTTGGATGCGTTAAGCGGTGTTGCAGTAGGAAACCATGATCTGATCCAGATCAAACTGGCCACGTTCTAGGAGTCTAAAATCTAACAAAAATATTTTAGAACAGTTTTAATCACATTGTTAAAGTGCAATCTAGACATAATTATAATCTGCTTTCTCCAGACTTTTGTAACTAGTGCTTCATTAGAGAAGTATCTATGAGATGAAACGAGTAAAGTCCAGTCATCATCTCACAATGGAGCGATGCAAAGGTTTAATGCTAATAACCACTAATCTGCTAACACTTTGCAATTAGTTTCAACTAAAAACAAATCACTGGTTTCTCTTAGCCATTGTCATCCAAATACAGTATTGTGGGGGGTGACACTGCAGACCATTGACCAATCCTGAATATGCACAAGTGTAGATTAAGCTTCACATTCCCATTCTTTTGTAGAATTATTAAAACAAGGGAGGGCGTGGGTAGGTTGTTTGCAAAAAAAGGTCAAGTAGGAGTCAACTTTTGCAATCCTATTAACATGGGTTAGGGTCATTGAAAGTGCAGCCTACAGCATAAAGGGTCCCAAATCTTCTCCCGTATAACTAAAGCAAACAAGGAGGATGCATCGACCAATTGTGTGTTGGTGCATCAGTAACTCGTGAATAATTGAGTCATATTTATGGTCAATTTTTTGCATATTTGAGATTTAAGGAAAAATGCTTTGTATTCACAAAATAAACACAAAATTCTGCCATCAGAAGTACAGAGAAAATCATCATGACAGGTCGATCAAATCCTCACATGATGAAAACTACGCAATATCAGTTAAAGCTTTGGAGAAGCTGGAAGTGGTCAACACTGGAGACAAGGCAAAAATTTTATTTCTGATCCAATCATTTGACCGAATGTTAAAAGACAAGGCTAAGATCATCATTTACTTCAGTAAGTGTCCCAGTAGGCAACTCTGGTGGTTTACGAGATATTCCAATCCTCCATTTATTATACGCCCAGACTACATCAATATTTGGTGTTGTAAATAATTTAGCAAGAGTTTTAGAAGAATATGCTATTGAAGAAAAATTATGAATAAGGTCATCAGAAAACTTGCTAATTAGGAGTCTGGGTGGGTTGGAGCGGTGCCAGCCTTTTGCTGTAGAAGATCTGATGCAGTTACCTAGTCTGGCATGGCTGGGGCAGGCATACTCATTGCTAGGTCCTGAAGCCCCTCATTGCTGCACTTCCTCTGAGAGTGGTAAACAAGTGTAGTGATGTCATTAAGATTTGGCTGACCTGCCGATGAACCCTGGGCTGTAAATGAGAAGGTGCCAACTCTCCCTCTCCCGCTATACGCAGACTCACGCAGGGGCTTAAGTGTCACTGACCAAACCTCAAGAGCTTCACAAAAAAGAAAAAGGACAATGGAGACAGACCAAGCCTTTGATGCTCCCAAACTTTTATATGTTCCTCCTAATTTCACATGTCTTGTGCACCAAGTATTTGACACAGGATATGTTTTTTGGAAGTCATAAACACTGGTGGGAAATGACACATGGAGTTCCTTAGAAGCCGCCGGGTGTTAGAAGAGATGCAAATAAGACACATGGAATCAGCCATTGTCGGCTCAAAAAAAAAAATAAATAAATAAAAAAATTTAATTGACTATTTTTAAAATCAGGTGTAAAATACATGGATTGCTACATTAATATCAATGCTAGAAACTCTAGAAGGGATATGAATGGTGGCTACTAAAACATGGACCACTAAGGTATATGAGCATGAGTGGGAAGATAAACATCTTCCCACTCTTAGGTGATCCACATTGGCCAGTTATAAGAAAAACCATGTTAAAGGATTTGGTACGCTACAAGAAAAATTTCTCAAGAAACAAAAATAAAATCACTTTTCACTGCCAACTATGCATACTAGAGCAAAGGGGAGTCACCACATCTAATTTTAAGGCCATTTCAAGAGGAAGAGGGAGGGGGGCACAGCAGAGCGAACACAGTGGGGCAGATTTACTTACCCGGCCCATTCGCGATCCAACGGCGCGTTCTCTGAACAGGATTCGGGTCCGGACGGGATTTATGAAGGTAGTTCCTCCGCCATCCACCAGGTGGCACTGCTGCGCTGAAAAGCATCGGAACGCGCCGGAATACACCCAGCTGGACCAGGTGAAGATAAGCGCTTCCCAAGCGACACATTTTCGGTTATTAAATGCGGCGGTTTTTCAGAATACGTCGGGTTTACGTTTGGCCACGCCCCCCGATTTCTGTCGCGTGCGCCAAAATCCCGGGGCAATTCAGGTACAATCGGCGCAAATCGGAAATATTCGGGTAACACGTTGGGAAAACGCGAATCGGGCCCTTAGTAAATGACCGCCAATCTGTTTGTTCTGGAAAACCATAAACTCATCCATCTAAGTTTTGGGACAGTGGTGACTACTACTTAAAACCACATATTAAAATATAGAACATATCTTCATAAAAGAGGCCACCCAAATCCCTTTATCACAAGATTATAATTTAATCTGTGATTAATAAACCCGGGATACTGAATAATTAGTCCCAGCCATGAGTCTCTCCTTTCATCTTTCGCCTCCAATTCTGAAGTTTTCATTTTTTTCTTTGGACTCAGGAGAACTGGGATAATCATTCCTGGAATCGTTCTACAGAATTAGATTACACAAATGATGAAATGAGCACTGTACAAATTGTGGCCTACAGCTATAAGCTTTCAACATCTCCTCATACCAACAGCTTCAAAACCAAGCCACATCTCTTGTATCATTTTAACAATGACAGTCTCATCTCTTCAGTTTTTATTACCACCCACTCCAGTGGGGTCTTTCCACATAGAATACTACAAAATACCTTATTGTGCAAACCAGAGTTTTCAGTCGCCAAGAATGGCCAGATGGTAAGGTTGAGCAGGTAATGGCTGGAGTCTTTGTTCCAGAGATCAATAAATAGGACTTACTCAAGGAGTTTTACCACTGGAGCCATCTCAAAAGTGATGTAAGGATATAAAAACCCCCCAGGAGTTAAAACTTGAGATAAAACAAAGGCTGGAAACATCAGACACAAATTGTTTCCCTGAAGATAAGTAAAGAGAAATCCAATCCTATCTAGTTGCCACTATGCCAGGAAACCTTGGACCTATGAAACTCAATGGCCATCAGGCTAGGATCTCAGGAGACAATTTACATTTCATTCACGGCAGCATAACAACTGTCTGGCCAGTAGCTCAGTTTACAACCTGTTCTTTCCAAATGGTCAATGGCTCAATCCTCTTAGAAGTTTTTACACATTAGATTTGCCTCTTGGAGACAGAGAGCTGGGTTCTGTATGGAGACAGCCAGGACAACATCAAAGGCTGTTCGAGTTCAAGGCCTCTTTATAAAACAGTCAGTCAACTCTTTAAATAAGATAAGGCTGTAATCTTTGGGTCACACTGGCCTTACAAAACGCTAAGCTTTTGAAGTCCTTTGAATTGAGAGTGGTTGGATGATAACTTTAGACATAAAGATGCAAATGGTCAAAAGTCCAAGGATAAAACAAGGCTGCACAGGGTTTTAAAGAAACCAACAGCACGGAAATATATCGGCTTGTATGGGAAAAATTTAGACCTACAACTAACAATAGGACTCCTGGGTCCATTTTACTACATAGGAAATGCCATCTGAAGTCTTCTAAAAAACTACTTGGGAAACTCATGCCCCAAATTAATGACCGTTCACAAAATCTCTATGGGGAGATTGCACTATGGATTCCTGGACACTTCTTTCTTTTCCATGTTCAATGAAAGTCACCCACCTACTGACTTTACATAATGGAAGCAGGCTAGTGTGCTCTTGCAGGAGAAAAAGAAATTAGCAACTGAAAGATGCAGAGGGATAACAAAAGGAATGAAAATCTCTTTTCAAAACCAGAAAACCTAAATGGTTGAGCAAAAAAAAAAAAAAAAAAAAAATATTGGGTGTTAAAATAAGAAAGTATGCCAAATAAAGAAGAGTGGTCCTAGATGCTTTCAGCCTCATTGTTCTGCTCAAGATGCCGCACCAAGAACCAGAGTAGAGGACCTGGGCTGCATATGAACAGGAGCAGCCATGGCATGTACCACTTTTATCTCATGCCACACATTTTACACATTTATGGCTCAGAAACAACCCTTCAAAAAAAAAAAAAAAAAAAATTAAACCCCAAGTGGGTCCCCATAAACTGTGGTCACAGATAAGGTGCCCATAATCAAAGTCTTTCTAAAAATTTCCATACACTTTGCTCCACACTAAACCATCTGACCTATAGTTTTGTAGAGGAGACAAACTACTACTATCAGAGAGTCTTAAGGACCCCAACAAGTTATTAAGACTTTAGCAGATAACCTAAAATCAGTGGGTTTCTAATTTCTATACCTAAAGTTATACATATTCTATGTAGTGATATATTCTATTTAGAGGAGCAACAAATTAGACAAGAAATCATAGGAGCATAATAGACAAGAAAGAAAAAAAAAAAATTAATGGCAAGTTAAAGCCAAGAGAAAATGAAGGTCACAAATCTACGTTGCCCTGCCCTGCAAAGTTCACCCTTGTTCATAACGCACCCACTGGCATTTAGAAAGCCATTTCATGACTAATATCTGTAATGGTATTTTTATAGACAAATAGCCTGGCTTCAGCACTTGATAATTCAAACTGAATGGACTGCGAAAAAAAATCAATAGGATCCATAAATTACTGGAGAGCTCAAAGCTTCCGTCCAGGGCGGAATAAACTGCATTGTCTTGGATCATCATCAAAAGTATATTTCTTTAATCTGGCATAGAAGTGAATATCCCTTTCCTTAAGGGGATGGGCATGGGGGGGGGGAGCCAAGTTCAACCTTGTTATGTGAAATTGAGGACAATTATCTGCAATTCTCTGACTATTTGGCGCTTAATAGAAGTACAAGGACAAGAAAGGAAGTTAGGAAAACGTTTAACGACTCGGAGGCCTCCAGGGAAATGTCCGTGAAACGTTTTGTCAGTAACAATTATTGATGATCATTGGTATAAGAGGAGGGGTAGGAAATGAAGGACAGGAATTTTAAACCGAAGCCTCTAATTGTGAAAAAAACATTTACTGAGGATATTTCATTCGGAAGAGGTTCTTGGAACTGGAGGAGATCTATGGGGTTTGGTACTTTGAATAGGTTTATATTAAAAATTCACTTTCAGGTCATTGGTCTTTCCTTGCCCAAGTGTTTTTCCCCTTACCAAAACTTGAACTGGATTATTATTAGAAATGCATAGTGAAGTTGTTGATTCTATGGATCTCTAAAGTCTTGAAATGGGCCATGTGGGTGTCATAATTTGTCTTGCAGAATAGCCTCCATCAAACAGATATGTTGGTATCCAGTCTCTAGTTAGGTATAAACACCTGTCACTTAGGACCTGTCTGTGGCCTCATTCTGCCTTCTTCTAGTTTATCTTAAAGAATGTACACCCCATTTCCATTTATATCCAGAACTGTATTCTGAATTCTGCTGGCCGCCTTAGTCTACACTCAGTACAATAATATACAAGGACCTTATGTCTTCAGAAACAAAAAGCTCTTCTCTTAGAAGAACATTCAAGATAAAAATGTTGCAATTTCATAGCCAAGGCTGCGCATGGGTGATAACCATAGGCACACAGCCTGTTGACTAACAAAAAGAAAAAAATATCTTTTTGGTTTTTGAACATGCAAACCTATGAACACTGTATGCAAGGCATACATTGAGAAACCCTCATGCCGCTTAGTTCAGAGGGATCAGAACGGTAATGAATCTCATACCTTTAAACAAGCACTCTTAAGGAAATAGAGTTATGGCAAGTCTGTGGGAGAACATGAAAGAATCACCCAAAAACTGGAAGAACATAGAAACATTAACAAAGTCTGAGTCAACCTGGTGACCCAATACAATTATTATTATGTCAGGTCATGGTGACCCCCACATTGGGGGTGGGGGTGTTCTTCATGTTTTCATCTATTATGCCATTTTTTCAGAAGCCTGTGCGAATTCCTAAAATGTGAGATGAAGGCTCCATGTGTTCACCAGCTTAAAATAACTGTGGTGGCTGTGAAGACAGACTGTTCACAACTCACTGAGAAAGGTACATTTACGAGGATGACAGGTTAAGTTTCACACGTTCAGTTCCTAAACCTTCATAGAAGTGCAGTTAAAAATGACACTCGGCACAGGAGACAAGAAAGCGACATGTCGCAGCTAAAGAACACTTTAAGCCTTGTGCTACAATTCATTAGCAAGAGAAAAAAATCTCAATGGATTCACAAGATCACAAGAACGAGTTTCAAATAATTGCCTCCACATGCGGTTGACTTGAACAATGCCCCTTTATGCCAGTGTGAAGTTCCTGGGAGTGTGGTTTCCTACATGTGAAATGAGAGGCATGCTTGCACATAAAATATGTTCCAGTCACTCTTTAAGGGATTCTTCTTCTCTAAAGCTCTGAGGGGACCAGCACTAGATTTATTCCCAATGGGTTTCTTTATTCACAAGAACGCCCATTGGTCTGGTGACTGGGAAACCATTTTCTTGGGCAGCTTTATTGCAGTCATAGTCCAATTTTATGTTTAAGTAACATTTTGAGGGCCACATAACAGCATCTAAGTAGATCGGCACAATGTGCTTGGCAAGGGGACCTGAGAAGATTTGACTAACGTATCACAATACCACCAGCTGACAGACCGTAGAAATAAGTAATCCAAATGCTTCATTTTCACGGGATCAGACTATCTACCGAATAGAGAGGATCTTCTGTAGAAGTTGTGGGAGAACACAGATGGGGCATGTTCATTTTAATATGTCTGTCCTTTGTTCTCTAGTTTTGGCATATTCCCTTAAGATGGTCCCTCTGAATTTTTGTTTACCATCCTCTGAGTGTAATGGTGCCCTGTGATCGAACAACATGTTTGTTTTTATGAGGCAATAGGTTGCGGTCAAGTTTTTAGATATACCCACTTGAAAAACTTCATGATCAGACACAGGAGAGGCGTAAAACGAATGATCCACCAAATGATCAATTCTTCTGGCACCCACTGAAAGCAAACATGCGCCAATAAGCATGTAGGTTATCCATCCATTATGAAATGGTCCTCACCCCATTTACCATTCAAAGGCTTCAAAAAGTTGCATCTTCTAATGGGAACGTGGCCTGTTATATTGAAATGCTCTTTCTCTTTGGGTGGGTTGTTACATTTAGGGTAGTGTAATTTGAGGTGCATGTTCCATTGTATATTTGTGCTGAAAGTAAGGAGAACACATATCATAGATCATGCCATGAGGCCCAGAACGGATGAGCGTCTGAAGGAGACTAGCAAGGATCTACCCAGCCTGAATTTGTTGCCACCCCATAGATCGAGTACTGCAGTTTGTCTGCCAGGAGGACAAACCAATTACACAAGCTCTGACATGATATATATTAGGGCTCCTAATTCCTGACCTAAATTACACACAACCCTGCAGACTAGTGAAGCGATAACCTGGAGAATACAGTGCACCTACACATTAGGAAGGGGATATGTAGGTTAAGGCTCCACGTGTATCAGAACGATGAATGGATATGTATTCGGCATCTCTTGTACACGATAACATCTTAAAAAATACAATGTACTTCAAGCTAAGCAAATATTTACAAAAATTACCACACAAAATCCTGACATCACATCGCCTACAGACACAAGGTCCCCAACTGGAGTGAATGCCAAGAGCTGGACCTCTGCCAATGCACCAAGAGCTTACAATGTAGTTACATTACCGGCCATTCACAAGTAGCTTCTGAAGCTCATAAACCAGACATGATATAAACACAGAGCTCCGACCACTTGACTCACTGCTCAAGTTCAGAAGGATGACAACCATATGGCACGCTCACTGGAGATAGCTCAGCATCATAGGCTTCAGTGTGTCACTGTGCTGAGCTGTTAATGGAGTTCCAGATGAGACTTAAAGGGATTGTCTAGAATAAGAAACACATTTCTAGAAACCCACCAAACATAAGGCCCTACGGTCATGACCTCATTGACACAGGCAGGTTATGGCTAGGAATGTTGGCTAAGCTCTGTGGAAGACTAATAATCACTATGTAAATAGGCCATCATGATGTTCTACCATGAAACACACCCAACAGGAGTTCTTCAAGTAATGATGTGAGAAATACAAGCTAACTTTAGTGCCAAGCAAGTGCCACCACAGAGTACATGTCTTGTCTGTTTACCAGGCACTTACAGTAACACGCATCACCACAGGGAAATCCTAATGAATGAAGGAAGGAAGCTGCAGACTGTCTGGGGTTGTTCTAGCTTTTTAAATCCTGGGTCCTCCTCTCTATGGAGATGAAACGTTCCGCCCATATCTATTTCTAGAGAGGATCATGAGGATGAACCACCTGACTATTCTCAGTACACAGATAGAAATCTAACATTAGGGTTTAGAGATCATGTTGTGTCCTCAGCGTGGACCTTGCACCAAGTCCTCCCACAGCCACACACACGGTCAGGATTTAAAGTGACTCCATGCACCACAATACTCGCTGCTGCTCTATAACATGCCCTCAAGACTCAATGCAATTTGGGGCATTTCCAAATGACCTCACCCTCCAGTCACCTCTCCTGTCTAAACCTTGACGCCACTTAAGACAGGCAAAGAAGGTGCAAGTGATCTCAGACTGTCTTGGCTTCTCTTCAACTATCCAAGTACACACACAACACTCAGGAACAAAATAACCCCTAAGCTGCCAGACAAGTCTGCTCGCTCCAGTGCCCGCGCTGCAGCCAGCCAGAGGATTACCAAGTCTATAAACAGAGGTTACTTCAAAAGTCAACTGGCTGCAAGTAGGGGGCAAATAACTCCAAGGGGGTCCAGCTGGTTGTAGACCTACTAAATATTAACAATTGTGCCCGGGAGGCTTTATAGAAGTAACCGTTCTAATGTTACCCATTTTCAAAAACAATATTTGCAATAATATACATGGATTTGCATGCCACTCGACGCCAGTGCACTTTAAACACATACCATACTAATTCTGCATTACAATACATGTGGGCACTACATCTAGAAATACTCCAGGTGTTACTCAAAGTATAACCATACCTGTCTAGTGAAGACAGATACTGCTGTGCTAAAAGGTGGCAAGCTATGCCATGCAAAGGCCAATATTTCATATACCTCAAATGGCAGTCTAGTATGCCTAGCAGCATGCTGCTGGGTGCTATACAGACCATGCCAGTCTGGGTACACACTGAAATACAAATGGGCACATTACTATGCAGATCATGCCAATGCATCTTCAGCCATATGCCAACCTGTGTATGCTTTGTAAGTAGGTGCTGCACATACTAAGCCATGCCAATGCCCCTTATACTGTCCAAGCTTAATGCCACTCTATGGAGGAGCTAGGTGGTCCATCATGCCAGGGCTTATAAACCTATGCCAATATATGAAGACCATACAAGTGGGTACAAAGCCTCTGTTTCATGCCAGTGGGCATAGCACAGACTGCTAGTCTA
Source organism: Engystomops pustulosus (assembly GCF_040894005.1). NCBI lineage: Eukaryota > Metazoa > Chordata > Amphibia > Anura > Leptodactylidae > Engystomops > Engystomops pustulosus. The sequence goes on along the minus strand of NC_092416.1, from coordinate 54,941,242 downwards.
TGAGTAAGGAATACTACATGTAGGTAGGTACCACTTACCTTCTTTGCTCGGTGCTTGGCAAACTCCTTGGCTAAGTGCTTTCCTATGCCCCTGCCCCCGCCGGTGATGAGCACCGTGTCCCCCCGTAGGTCTCGCAGTCGGGTGGGCACTAGCAGGCAGAGGGCAGCTCTCAGCACACAGTACACCATCTGCACGGGCAGAAGTAGCAGCTTGCCCACACTCCTGCAATCCATGGCGATGCCCCCGTGCCAGTCCTCAGCAAACTTTACCATCCACTTCTCGGCCAGTCAGCTGTGCCACATCCAGTGCGGTGCCTAGAGAGGAGTGCCAGGCTGCAGCCAGCTGCTCATCACCGAGCCGGGTCACTTGCGCTCTGCTGGCGGTGCCTGCACACGGCTTTTATACCCCATTAATCCTGATTGACGGATAAAGTGTTGGGGATGTCTCACTACTGTGTGTGTGAGAGCGGCTGTTGCTTGTAGTTGGTCCCCTCCCCCCGAGCACAGGAGACACACACTCTCCTTCCTCTCTCCTCCACCCTCCCTCAGGGCTGTCTGCAGGAGAGGACACGTTACCTCAGACCTGTGAGGTGTGCACATGGTCCTGTCAGGGGCTGGGAAAGCTGGGTGACAAACAGTATGGCCTCCATTACTGCCGCAGCAGCCCGCGTTGTGTGGCCACGCGTTTCCTGTCCTTTTATTGCTGTTCAGGATCCAGGGAAAGCAGGAGGATGAAAGAGCGGAGTTATATATGTACAGGGAATCCCCTTCCTGGAGGACCATTGCCCCCCCAGCCCATTGGGCAATGGAGGGAGACAGTAATATATATGTATGTATACAATATACCATCCAGTACCATAAAGTGCACACTAAATCCTGCCATACAATGTCTACATCAGAATATATCAAATGTATATACTATATTATTGTATATAGAGTGTATATAATATATTACTATATTATATACTGATGTAGACACTGTATGGCACCATTAGGCCTTTGGATGGAATATTATACATATTATAGTATGTATAATGTTACAGGAGCACAGTGTTGAACTGGGGTTTCCTGGGGCACCATATAATATCCTGAGGGCATAACCTCTATTGACTTCTAGGAAATAGACCCTAGGAGGGTGGTCTACTACTCTACCACTGTTGGGACAGTCTGACTCTGGGTGGGCACCACTTTTACTGTTGTAGACATTGTATGGAAATAAAAGGTGTGAACTGTATGGCACTACTCTTATATTGATCTATTATATGGAAATAATGGGGGACTGTTATCAGTGCTTCTATACCAATGTATGTCTTGTGCACTGCAAGAATTTCTACACTGTATGATAATATTATACAATATTACCTGTATTCACTGAACAGTGGAGTCTAATCAACTTGTCACCCAGCTTTCCCATGAACAGAAATAACATTCTCAAAAAAATGTTTATCGAGTTGAAAAAATAAATCAAGAATTTAATTTAATAGAAATAGACAGCCCCTGTGGTGCAGCAAAGCATTAAAGCCTTATGTGGGTACAATGTCTGTGTATCCTTCACTGTGAATAAAATGCAAGAAATACAGTCAAGACTGACTTTAGATATCAGTGTAGATCTGTGTACCAGTTCAAGTCAACTATGGTGATGTTATTGCTCCTTTCAGGAGGACGTGTGCAGGTTTTGCTACATGTTAGGTTTGTGTGTGTCAATAATTTTTTTTGAGACACCTCATGCACTCTGCAATCCGATCTGATGCCTTATGTTCCTGATCGTTACTTTACTTGACAATGTATCCATCTTCTGTCACATCTTGCCATGTGCTGCTCGCTGGCTCTATGACATGAGGATGAGGATAATATTCATCAGTTTTGCGCAAATGTATCTTCTCTGAAAGGAAGAACATGACTGCACATTGCGTCAAAAAACACAAAAAATATGGCATAAAGTTATATAATATTCAGGGTTGTAGCAAACCCCCTGAGCACTGCCTGGCCTGATCGCATATACATTTCCATTATAACGTACGTGATTGGTAACTAGCACCTACTGTTATGCATTGTTTAAATGTAAGACACCGGGTGCTGGTACCGATCACTTACGTTTCTTTGGAAATGCATATGCGATTTGGCCGGGCACCGCCCACAGGGGTTCCCCTTGCGTTTTTACCTAAGGCAAACGACACTTGTGAACGCAGCCTAAAGGTTTATTCCAGAATCAGGGCAATGATGGCCTGTCCCTGGGAATTGTTCAATATCAGATTGATAGAGAGTCCACTCCGGCCTCTTTCCCAAATCCCGTTTTCGTTGCGTTTTTAAACGCATCCAAAATGCAAGTGGGAGGGAATTTAAAAACGCAACGAAAACGGCACGTGAGAAACCAGACTCCGGGTAGGTTTTCCTATTGCAGATCTTGACCTGCTGTTATGGATCAGCCATGGAGTCTCCTGGCGTGGATGTAGCATGGACGCTCTCATACAGTAACACAATATTGTTACCTGTGTTGCTCGTAACATTGGTATTATTGGAGTTTATCACAGTTGTGTTGTTAAAGTTGAATGACCAAGCAATGTAATGTCCAGTACATCAAGGCCCTGTTAATATAAAAGCAATTCTTACATAGCAGGGGATCTATGAAGTCCCCATTATGACCAACCCCCGCCCTTGCGTGGATCCGAATGCTGAGCCCCTCGCACCTCCATCACTTTGTTTTTCCATAGAACACCTTGTGGTAATTATCTCCCACAACTTCATTAGTTTACATTGCAGCAAGTCAAACATTGTGATGAGAAGTAAATATTCCTCGCTGAGATGTTTGTGTTCCCTCAGTACAGCAAACCTATTGGTTTAAAGCCGTTCACTTCTGCTAAATGGATTTCCACGTGTTGGATACACAGATCAGGTAAAGCATTAGGCCTCAGTGGTGTAGAGGATTTCTGGTTCTGTGATGACAACATCAGATGTGGCTATCCACACTAATTTATATGCAGTCTATTACCAATGATCATGAGTGTATCTATAGAAAAGGTGCTGAAAACTCATCCAGACCTTTTGTCTCCAATAGGGCACCATGATGGCTTTATTATTTCCCCATACACCTTCTTGCTTAGGTATGCATGTGGTATCTGCACTTTCCAACTAACACGTGGATTAAAATGTACAGACACTGAACTGCACACTGGAAAGCGGAGCTCACACAGTCATGTTTTTAGTAAAAGGAAATGAGCAGAATTCTGATTTCAGCTCTGGATGCTAATGTAGAACCCAATATCAAAAAGCACAGTATACAAAATTAAAGTACATACAAAGTCTTTGTTAATGTAAAATACTGAAGACCATTCATACAAAGATAAGTCCTTCAAAAAGAATAAAATAAAACAAATTTGAATAGGGTTTTCTCCCAAAAAAAAAATTGGTGGAAAATGTAAAGGAAAACTGGGACACTAAGGCCGCAGTCACATGTGCCAGGGTGGCGGGCCTCGGCCCGATCACATATGCGTTTCCAGGGAGATGCATGCAATTGGTAACCAGACCCCAGTGGATGGTTAACAATCACATGTGTGTGACCGCGTCCTAAACCAACAACAGGTCCTACTGGAAATCTGGATTAGTGTCCCAAACCGCCCTGTATCATCTCAGATGGTGGTTAACAAATACTTATACTTCTCTAGATATGAGTCCAATAAGGCTCATTGGACCCATCTCCGGCGCTCCCAGCCCACGCTTGATGCTTCAATGAAACCCATGTAGCACAACCCAATTTCATTGCTAATGCGCTGATCCTGTGGCACAGGCACAGTCATTGGCTTTCCTGATTGCCTGCGCAGGGGAAAGTGTTTTCTTATTGTGGGATTAGATAGAGATGATATAGGACGATTTGGGACACTTTACAGATCTCTCAGCAGTTACGGTGCAAACTCACAATTTTATTATTAATGCAATCTCTTTGCCTCTTTAAGATCCAATCTGTTTGTTTTTTATTATATTTGCTGGGTGGTTGATTTTCCCTGTAAAAAGAAGTGATGAAAGGTGTTAGTTTTCTTTCCATTGCTAAACATTGCAACTGTAGCCAAAAAGGCAGCATCAGTTAATCCTTAATGTATACATCAGTGTTTCCATTACAATGATGTTACGGCTTAAGGGTGTAGTCCATGTGAACATCTAGTTAAAGGGAAAGGCTGTGTAAACCTTCTGTCACCTCCACAGACAAACGCTGATTTTTTCTTGGCCACTAGTTATTTTCCTGTATTAGGAATTCTTTGTGACTGGTGCACTGTACAGAAATCCCTGGGGTTACTTATAAAGACAGTGCCCGCTTTTCTTCTCTCTCATAGGGTTGTAACCAGCGATGAGTGGACTCAAACTCGGCCAAACCTGAATTTTAAAATTGCACCCAGTAACACCCATGATTGGGGGTGGTTATTGTTTAAAGTCACCAGCAGTACTACTGCGGCTGCCCTGCGGCAGGTTCTAACATGCCAGCAGCGCTGCCACCGCCTCTTAGTGCCGTTCTGAGGTTACATTGCGCTTTAGAAAATGCAATGTAACCTCAGCATGTAAAAAAACACGACTCTCAACCTGAAAGCGCTCTCAACCTGAGTGCCTCATGGAACCTAGCATTTTAATGTATGCACACCTCCCCCTGTAGCGCTAGCTCTCCCCATCCCCGAGATCATTGATAGGTGATGGGTAGGGTCACTACGCTACGTGGAGAGCGCATACATATTAGGCTTCCAGAGAGCCGTTTCCCACGTGGCGTTTTTTGTCGCATCTTTAAACGCATCCAAAACGCAAGTGGGAGGGGGTTTAGCCAAAAACGCATATGGATTTCCAATTAAACACATGCGTTTCATTGGAAACGCATATCCATTTTGGCCAAACCCGTCCCACTTGCTTTTGGTTGCAGGAAAACGCCCTCCGGCCCTCGGTGATGTAGTCGGAGCACCCCAGGCTACTTTGCATAACTTTTATAACTATATATTTCCGCAGGATATAGAGTTATGACAAAAGAAGTTCTGAGGAACTTTTTACTAGGACACATCTGCCAGTAAACTGATTGTAGATGTCCTTTAAATGCTGCTGGCAATGTTGTCAGCACCATTTAAAGAGTTAACACTGATCACGGGTGGACTTCAAGTGGTGGGAGGGGAATTAAGCCGAACCTGACCCTGGCATGAACGGTATAGACTTCAAGTTTTAGGTCCGCTCAACACTAATTGTAGCTAGTGTGTGTGTATGTATGGATGTGTGACCTGGGAGCGTCATACACTTTCATCAGCAGCTAATCAGGGAAAGATCATGGTTTGGTCAGGGAAGAACTGACATTTTCCATCAATTTTCAATGATTTCAATGATTTGTTCAGTGTTTCAGTTTTTCGTGTGCATAATTTATCAGTTTTTACAGCGTTTTTTACATGCCTAAGACGTGGATACAACATGCGTAAAAAAGAGTGACTGATCTATCTTTTCTATGGCAATGGATCAGTGAAAAACACTTTGCACTTGCATGTGCAATGTGTTCTTGATGCATCTCCATATACTTGTTTGGGGCGTTTTTCACAAGTAGAGCATGCTCAGTGTTTCTCACGCATTAAAATACAACGCTTGCACACGCGTTAAAAAGAAAAAAAGTGAATTGGAACAAACCCATTGAATACAATGTAATCGTTGGTCCCTTTCACACTAATGTTTTTCAGATGGAAGTTCTGTGTGTGTTTTTGAAGTGCAGAACTCACATGGCACTTTGTACCATTGTATTCAATGTCCAAGTACATAGAAAGAAAAAAAAAATCCGCTCACCCGACCTTGCTCGGAAGCCAGCAATGGAAAAAGGAAAGAACGGTCCAGCACTCCAACATCTTGGATAAAAATTTTTTTTAATCTTTATTGAATCCACATAAAAACAAGGTGATAGTACATTTGCATACAGGACAACCAGTGGATTCAATAAAGATTCAATAAAGACTTTTTTATCCAAGACGTTGGAGTGCCAGACCGTTCTTTCCTTTTTGCATTGTATTCAATAGTTTTCTTTCTCTGACGCGCTGAAAAGATAGATCCCATTCATCAGTCTTTTTCATGCGCACGTGAAAAACTGAGGCACTGAACAAACTCTGACTTAAAACTGATTGAATTCTGATGGAAAATGTTGGTTCGTAACTGACCAAACCCTGATCGCACTCTGATCAGACTCTGATGAAACTCTACAACGACAGGGTGATAAGGGCCTAAGGCTTGTTTCACAAGAATGAGGCAAACCTTTTCAAAAATAACAGATGATATTGTGTGTTTTTTTATTGCCTATTTGCATCAGTTTAGCATTTGTTTTTTACAGCTCCTTCTGACCTATAGTCTATGAGTGGTCAGTATAAATAAGGGACAGACTAAGACATGATCAGTCGAGCATGTACCAGTCATAACTGTTATTAATGGATCAATCAGAGACTATAGTTTATGAGGATCCATGAAAAACTGGATACCTAATGCAAATTGGCCATGTAAAATTATTTTATTATGTAATTATTTTCAGATGGTTTTTACCCCGTTCAAGGCCTAAAATTTGTTTGTTAGGACCACTATTCTTTCTATAGTTGTATGTTAAGCTAATGATTTAAAGACACAGTAGGTTTAGTAACACCCGTCTTTAAGTGTAATTACCTTGAACAACATGGAGTTCAGGTCAAAGGTCATAATGTTGAGACTTTTTAGATGCACCAAATGCAACTCATTTCTACTTTCCACTAACTCATTTTTACTTTCCACTAAATCTGACTGACTTCAAAATAACAGAGCTTTTTTCAATTTTCAAAAGTAACCTTAATGGGCAAGCACATGTGTATTGGTTAATAGGTACGATATACATATGAAATGGACTGGGACCTTTCAGCTCCAGGGGCCAAGACTCCTGCAGCTCTTGATAAATGCAAGTTTAAGTGTTGCTTCTATGGAGGGTTCTTTTCACAGATGTCCCCAGGGATAAATTGGAAACAAAACAACTGTGTTCCTCCCTGTGGCTATTACTAATCAATCAGGTCCACAAGGAGAAGTCAAGGGTTTATGCAGTGGTGGGCAGTCTGGAGAGTCACAGGTTGTCTGCTCTGAATGATACATGGCATTAAATTATAACCCAAGGAAAGGAGCATATAGTCCCAACCGCCCCAGATTCGCCAAGACACTCCAGGTTTTTTTTATCCCTGTCCTGCCATCCCGTGTGGTTGGGAGATTGTCCCTAATATGTCTGCGGTGTCCTGCACTAATCAGAGTTGTCCTGCCTCTGTGCCCGCCCCCTAGTCCTGCCTCCTGGTCAACACTGTGAATCACTTAGGTAGCTGCTACAGTAAAGTCAGAAGGCAGGGTAAAGCATCCTTGTGCTATCTGTCTTGAGCACATCCCAGGACCTCCTCTCTCACCTCCCCTAGCCCTATTTTATCCCCGCCCCCCTGTTTAAAACTATGCCGATCTGGACTGTGCCGTCTTGAGCACAGCCCGGCACTTCCCCTGTCACCTCCGCTAGCCCTAGTTCACCAGTCTTAAAGGGTTTTTCCAAGAATCATAGAAAACAAATGAAACCATGGGGTAAAGCCGAGTTCACATGCTGCTTTTTAATTGCGTTTTGAAATGTAATTCAAAGGCAGTGGAGTGGAGTTACTCCATGTTTCTAGTTCCTTTAAATTGTGTTTCATGTCATTCAAAAACAGGATGTGAACGCAGCAACTAGGCAACTTGTCCTGCGCAAAAGTATCCCTAACGGGGGATTCATATTTGTTGCATGTCACTGCGCATCCAGTGTATTTAAGGCCCAATGCACATGAAGGCCGCATCACAGCCCCCATACAGGTCTATGGCACCCGGACATGGTCGGTGACCACATGTTGTCTCACCACTCTGTGACCATGCCCGATGGACACTGGGCACAATATAGTACATGTTTTAAGTTTTGCCATACTATGGCCGCTCAGCTTTCTATGGAGAAGAGCGCTCACTACCTTCCTTCATCCAGCTGTTTGCCCACCCTGGCTAAGCCCCAGGAAAGCATACGTTCATGTGCATGATGCCTAATACCTGGTTTCTTAGCCTCACCATTGAAAAAACAGACCCATAGACTATTGCCTTCCATGATCCACGTTCGAAAAAAATAAAAGCCAACATGCATAGAAAACAATGGCTTCTATGAAAATCACATACGCTGGCTCATGGTGCGCCAGTGCCTAATGTAATCGCCGCACCCCCCTGCACATGCTGGATATATCCATTTTGAGTATATCCAGGTTGAGTAAGGGGGTAAATAGTTCCAATTCTGTGCATGCAGCGGGAAGGAGCATGTACGCCTGTTTTCTGGGTGTGGCTAGGAGGCGTGGCCAGGGTGCGGTTTAAGGTGGAAAATCGTTGCGGCCCACATAGCATGCACCACTTTATTTCTATTTCTTTTCCTGAAAATTTGGGAAGTATTGGAGCGTGGGTGTGAGAGTAACCTGGGATTAGACATATCTAATATGAGATAGATGTTAATATTATATGAACATATTAGATATAGTTTTTAATGATACAGGGGTCTGAGTTTATACATGTGATGTTCGCCCAATTAATTTTACATGTCATTTACAGCCTAGACTGTAAGCTCTTGTGACCTATTGTTCCATATGACTATGTTATTGCTCTGTAATGTCTTATTTTCTCAGTTTATGTCCCCCATGATCTGTAGAGCGCTGCAGAATATCTTATTAGTTATTCATTTTATTACATACTTTTATTTGGTTTTCTGAACATCTTGTAAATCCACACGTGAACACTGGGGGATGGTAGTTAAGGTGCGCTCATATATTGCACAGGAATTGTATTTATGTTATATAGGCCTTTTTATGAAATTTTTGAAAATGACATTTAGAAAGTATTTTCCATTACATATATGGTCTCTTATAATGAACAACTCTACGCATCAGAATTGTCATACTGTATTCCCTGTACAGTATTATTATTACTATTACTATTGCATGTTTCTCTTTTATTAAAGGTAACGTCACACATTTGTTTCATTTAAAATTAACCCCTTATATTCTTATATATATCAGATAATAAGGTTTGGTTTGTGGTGCCCTCTAGTGGCCAACGTGTTTAACTATTACATGACTTGATGTCAGTCAAAACCTTAATTATAATGAAGCTTTATTTCTATATCGCCATAATATCCTACAGCACTGTACAGATCATGGGGGATATATACAAATAAATCAAGACAATACAGAGTAATAACATAAGCAGATGAAACAATAGGAGTTACGTATAACAGATTTTGATGCAGACAATCCTGATTGTGTGTATTTTGGGACCAGGATCAGGAAAGTCTTCATCAATATCCATGACATTGTCACCGCTGCATATAAACAGCCCATATCTTTGTGGGGGTGACAGAGAGGAGGAGAAATACCCCATTGGTTGTGTATATTATATAAAAAATATCTTTAAATTAAAATACATTTTGTGTTTTAAAGGCTAAAAATACATTTAAGGGTAATTAAAATTCATAATTTCCAAATTACTTCTCCAATTATTGTCAATATCAGCTGCACAAATTAGATTACTGGTACTCTTAATCTTTTGTGGGTTTGGGGGCCCCTTAGTGGTTACAGGCTTAATTGCATCCTAAAACTCATGCATACATTCTCAAATGATAAAACGGCAGAAAAATATTTTCTAGAAATAATAATTACTTACACAAAGTGTATACTGAAAGCTATAAAAATCTTTAAAGAATTTTTGACACTTTTGAATGTGCCTCATTTTCGATTTGAATCGTATGATTCGTTTTGATATGGTGGATGGGTAAAATCATTGCAGAATATTGAAACAAGAAAATTACAGTGCATCCATTTTTCCTGTTTACCAGAGTTTTGATCTCTTTGTAGTGAGCTCCCCCTGGTGGTGACTGCAGACAGAATTTTATCATGGGAGTATAGCTGTGCAGCAGAACCAATCAGTACTTGCAGAGGTTACCTGTGTGTAAATGACCTCTCTAACTGGCTCACTGCAACCAATCTTATGTATTCAGGTCATCAGCTTCCATTACATTCATATACACCAAATTCTAGCTTTGATCTGGGTTGTATTTCTCAGGTGGCATAGGACCTGCTGTAATGCTACAATAAAAGTGACCTAGTCAAGGAGCACTATATTCTCTACTTATAGTTTATCAAACTGTATAGAGTTGTCCTTTAATGGACATTCTCCATATCTTGTACATTGAACGTGATAAATAGAGAGGTAAATACAGGGCACAATCATCCAGCTTATACAGGTATATAGAGATAACATAGCGGTGACCTTAATAAGAGGAATGTGTGCTAAAGTTCACTGACGCCTTCAGGTGAATAAACTAGGCTAACGTCTGGTTAAACCACTATTACACTCCTGCCTTAAAGGGGAAATACAAAATTATAGATTGTTGCATGTTGTGGATTATCGTCTTCCTATATTGTCTAATTTTAGATTTCTTGGCAATCACGAGACCTGTCACAGTGAAAACGTCAATGCAGCTGCTCTGCAATAGTTCAAATATGGAAAAAAAACGTATAACCGTTCAATATGTGAATGGTGAGGGAAGCCAGATCGCCTCTAAATATAACACATAAATCAGAAAACGTTGCACCTAGCCAGGGATTTATGCAGTCGTCTTCTTGTCTGCTACAGTAAAGTCCTCCGAAACGCCAATGGAGCTGTGCGCTAATCTCCAGGACGGGATCCTGCACATATTGAGCACATATGTGGGAGAGTTCAGCCAGCTTCCTCGCAGAATATCACTGCCTTCACTACATGAATCAGATAGAGATTGAATGACACAGAAAGCCAAGACACAGAGGTGGGGTAAGGTTATGTTTGGCCCGGGGCAAAAACTGAAAAACTAATTTGACATTATTTTTACCAAGAAGGGAAAAAATGTAAAAGTAATGAACTTGAGACACGTATTCTTCATATACTATGTTATACCTTCCTAAATTTATTTCCCACAAACAGCAATGCGTTAGGCTATCTTCACATTGGAAATGTAAAAAAAAAATATTATTTACAATTTCTATAAACCATTTAAGTCTTAATATTCTGCACGCTGAAAATGTTGTAAAGTGCGTGTATGTATATCATAAAAATAAGAACATGGCATTGTTCCAAAGTTGTATTCGATCATGAAGACCCTGGGCATGAACAAGTTAAAAGGGTTGTACCAGCTGTGCAAATGATCAGTTATAAGCAGGATAGAAGATAACAAGCTGATCAATAAGGGCTAATCCTCATGTCCCTGCACTTTTTGGATAATGTTATGATCCGAATATGTAAATTTTGTTAAGCGGCTACTGGGGCGTGGAGTAGCTGGAGCTGATGCTACACAGCGCGGCTACTCCATGCCCCAGTAACCACTTTGTTCCTGTAACCCAAAATCTTCGGTGCGCAGCTCCCTGTAGCTGTGCACCCTCGTCCGACGAACCTGCCGTCTGCGCATGTGCAGAACAGCAGGCCCACGCCTGTGCAGCAGACACGGACCTGCTGTTCTGCGCATGCAAGGGACAGACAAGTAGGAATTGCATCACTGGGTGAGCTTAGGCATCTTTTGTTGCGGTTCGGGGGTGAATTCTGCACCAACCCATGGCCAACCCATCTCCGGTAACATATTCCACGACTTTAGTGCTGATTTTTCAGTGGTGGCTACTACAGTCATGATGTCACTGGCCTCAGCAGTCTTGTACATGCAGGTAGTGAGGCCAGTGATTGACTGCATTGGCCATGTGGTTATATAGGATGTCATCACTGTAGAAAAGTATATGAGATCGGCGAAGGACCACCAGGGCATCTGATAGGGATTTTTATGCAGGGCCCCAACAGCCCTCTTGACTTTTGTAAGGTGAGTCCCAATTAACCCTTTCATGGTTGTCCCGGTACCAGGGAGTTGAACATAAAACCAAGACACACGTCAGTCTCTTAGAGTATGTAAAGATCTTCTCCCGTTTAATATCTCAAAATGCCAAAATGCATAATATCACAGACAGAAGAGTCATCAAAGAGGCGTGAATAGTATACTGCAAAGCTATTGGTCATCAGCACATTCTACAAAAAGTTAATTAATTTTGCTCAGTTCTCAGGGACCTTGTACACAGATATTGTTTATACTAATTTCCTGAGAAGAAGGAGATAAGCGGACTCCAGAATCCTAATATCATGCAGCATCAAGGGCAGACTGGCTTCTCATTAAATGTCAAAGGGAATTAGTTGGCAGGCGAGCAAACAGGTTACATAAAATGAAGTTTGAATTATGAATTTAACTGGACAGTGGTCAGCGAACATGGCCGCTGTATCTAAGATGGTGGATAGTAGTCAGGATGGCCTCCGAAACCAGTGCAATCTCCTTAACAGCATCGCTGACTTTAACAATTTTAACAGGCTTTTTAAAACTACATGGGAAACGGTTCCAAAATATATACCAAAATACATTCGATTAGAACTAGAATAGAAGGAACTTGCAAAAGTCCCAATGTCAGCTTTGCCATTGGTAAATCCTATGAGGTATTTTAATGCAGTGCTGGAAACAGACCATACATTGTTAGGCTTTCCACTCTTGTTCTGGAATTTGCACAAAAAATTAAAAGTAATCACATTCCTTCCCCGGATACTCAGGCTCTCCAAACAAGTGCACATTGAAAGATATCAAAGAGTAGATTCATGTTTTCTTACATGAGAGTTTAAGCTTTTCTGTACAGTGGCCTTGTTCCCCTATGACCTGACCCTAAGCACACTGTGGCCCCACATCCTCTATTACCAAACTTCAAATGAATTTCCACTATTAGTCTGCTGTAGGTATGTTGTCCATCTCCTTACAACTGCTAAAAATGTGCAATTGCCCACTCTGTATGTCAAACACGGTACAAATCTACACTACTAGCAATTGCCTAATATGCATTTTATTACACATTTTCTTTTGTATTTCTGTTTATGTAATCTATTGCATGTTATTGTATATTTGCATTGTTGCTGTACTATGTTACTTCATGGTAAGAACGCTTGCTAATAGTTTGTCTGTAGTGGTCTGTGGCATCATTTTGTAACAATTACACTTGTACTGGTACTTTTCCCCTAAAAAAAAAAATAGTTCCTATTTAGCCAATTGACTTGGCCTGTGTCACTTGTGAGATTCCTAATCAAGTGTCTTGTGAGATACATCACATGCTATAACTCAAAGTACCTTACTTAAACACTATGAAGCCCTGGGTTTTAAGAGTTACATTCAGAATGAGTTGGTTTGTAAAGAGTTAAATTCAGAATGAGTTGGTTTGTGTATGGTAGAGTGAGAGGCCGGGGCTGGAAGTTTCCATGGGGGAAGCTAAACTTGTTTTTTCGTGTGGGATAGGACACCAAGGTATAACATTACTTCTCCTTTAAGAACCCATTAACTACACTGCAGTTACTAGTGAGAGGATCCCGGAAGTACAAGGTTTCCCTCTAAACAAGCACTCAACGAAAACACAAGAATGCTTGGAGAATTAGCTGTTCTTTTTGGCATTTTTAGCATTTTTTTAATCTTGTGTCTGCTGATATTTTTGGGGGTAACTTGGTATGAATCTTCAAAAGCGGAACTCCCACCAGGGATCGCAAATCCCAAACTTCTTAAAACAATTCATACAGTTTCCACTGGTCCAATAATCCTGGTGAGTCCATGTCCTTAATAGTAGATACAGATATTCTGTTGTGTTTTCTTGCTTGTTCCTTCTACAATCGCTTATATTATATTATGCCGGTTCTGACTGTTTACATGCAAATTTTGCAGCTGCAACTAAATGCTATATTGTAGTGAATAAGAGTTAATGAATGTACTGTAGTTTTGTGCTGCTTTGTGGCAGAATGCCAAATTTTTTTTGTTCAACTTATTTTACTAACCACTTCTGCGCTGCCTACTAAGTTTATACATTAGGTTGGTCCACAAGGACATTCAAATATGTCCAGCAGAGTAAGGCCCCTGCATTCAGAAACTCTGATCCTGAATGGTTAACAACTTAGATGTAGCTAAGTACATCAAAATGGCGTTCTGAGATGGGGAGAGCTGGACCTTATACAACCAGGTTATATCTCTCTTCACATATGATTTTCTGTGTAATTCCACCAGCCTGCCTACATCTAAAAGGTGTTAAAGGAACTGCAACATCCCCCACCGGGGCCTGCTCCAGTCAAAGCTAAATCATAGAATAATACATGGTGAAGGGCCTGAAGGGAGGAACATGACTTATTTCCATAGTGTTCCTAGAACATTGCTAGAACCTAGTCACGCTCCTCCCTTCAGGCCTTGCAAAAAGTATAATAATAATTCCTTTATTTATATACACACAGATTACGCAGCGCTACACAGAGTTTGTCAAATCGGTCCCTATCCCCAGTAGGGCTCACAATCTAATCAACCTACCAGTATGTTTTGGAGTGTGGGAGGAAACTGGAGGACCCTGAGGAAACCCACACAAATACGGAGGGAACATACAAACTGTTTGTAGATTTTAACCTTGGGACTTGAGCCCAGGTCCTCAATGCTGCAAGGCTGTACTGCTAACCACTAAGCCACCGTGCACATATACACTCACCGGCCACTTTATTAGGTACACCATGCTAGTAACGGGTTGGACCCTCGTTTGCCTTCAGAACTGCCTCAATTCTTCGTGGCATAGATTCAACAAGGTGCTGGAAGCATTCCTCAGAGATTTTGGTCCATATTGACATGATGGCATCACACAGTTGCCGCAGATTTGTCGGCTGCACATCCATGATGCGAATCTCCCGTTCCACCACATCCCAAAGATCTATTGGATTGAGATCTGGTGACTGTGGAGGCCATTTGAGTCTGAGATGATTCCAGTTTTATGACATGGCGCATTATCCTGCTGAAAGTAGCCATCAGATGTTGGGTACATTGTGGTCATAAAGGGATGGACATGGTCAGCAACAATACTCAGGTAGGCTGTGGCGTTGCAACGATGCTCAATTGGTACCAAGGGGCCCAAAGAGTGCCAAGAAAATATTCCCCACACCATGACACCACCACCACCAGCCTGAACCCTTGATACAAGGCAGGATGGATCCATGCTTTCATGTTGTTGACGCCAAATTCTGACCCTACCATCTGAATGTCACAACAGAAATCGAGACTCTTGAGACCAGGCAACGTTTTTCCAATCTTCTGCTGTCCAATTTCGATGAGCTTGTGCAAATTGTAGCCTCAGTTTCCTGCTCTTAGCTGAAAGGAGTGGCACCCGGTGTGGTTTTCTGCTGCCGTAGCCCATCTGCCTCAAAGTTCGACGTACTGTGCGTTCAGAGATGCTCTTCTGCCTACCTTGGTTGTAACGGGTGGCAATTTGAGTCACTGTTGCCTTTCAGCTCGAACCAGTCTGCCCATTCTCCTCTGACCTCTGGCATCAGCAAGGCATTTCCGCCCACAGAACTGCCGCTCACTGGATGTTTTTTCTTTTTCGGACCATTCTCTGTAAACCCTAGAGATGGTTGTGCATGAAAATCCCAGTAGATCAGCAGTTTCTGAAATACTCAGACCAGCCCTTCTGGCACCAACAACCATGCCACGTTCAAAGGCACTCAAATCACCTTTCTTCCCCATACTGATGCTTGGTTTGAACTGCAGGAGATTGTCTTGACCATGTCTACATGCCTAAATGCACTGAGTTGCCGCCATGTGATTGGCTGATTAGAAATTAAGCGTTAACGAGCAGTTGGACAGGTGTACCTAATAAAGTGGCCGGTGAGTGTATGATATAAGCTAAGCTGCTTTGCAACATACTAGGTCAGTTTATGCTATCAGGTTCCCTTTAACATTTTGGAGCTCTACAGATTTCAGTGGGGTAATGTTATAGAACTGGAAATTGAACACTTACCATATATACTCATGCATAAGCTGAGTTTTTCAACACAAAAAATGTGCTGAAAAATCTCACCACGGCTTATACACGAGTCAATAAAAAAATAAACTCACCTACCGGCGTCCCCTATGCTTGTCCTCCTCTGGCTTCTCTCTGCTTTAGCAGCTGGCAGAGCCACGGCCAGACGTCTCTGCCTCTGTATGTTCTTGGCAAACTGGCGGCTGGCTATATACTTAAGGTGGCTGGCTATATACTTAAGGGGGCTGGCTGCTTAAATACTACTGGGGGCTGGCTACTATATACTACAGGGGGCTGGCAGGCTATATTCTACAGGGGGCTGGCAGGCTATATACTACTGGGGGCTGGCTATATACTACTGAGTGCTGGCTGGCTATATACTACAGAGGGCTGGCTGGCTATATACTACAGGGGGGTGGCTGGCTATATGCTACAGGGGGCTGGCTGGCTATATGCTACAGGGGGCTGGCAGGCTATATGCTACAGGGGGCTGGCAGGCTATATGCTACAGGGGGCTGGAAGGCTATATATTACTCGGGGCCGACTGGCTATATACTGGGAGGCTGTGACCAATGCATTTCCCACCCTCAGTTTATACTCAAGTCGAGTCAATAGCTTTTACCAGTTTTTGATGGTAAAATTAGGGGCCTCGGCTTATACTCTGGGTGGCTTATGCTTGAGTATATACGGTAACTTTAGAGGTTCCACTTTGGTAACTTGTTATTTGGGTGGATTTACAATATCCTGATTAGAGTATTTTTTTCCTTTTTATTTTCTTCGTAGGGGAAGATTCTTGATAAATTCGGATTATTGAGCAGTACAGAGTTTTTTATCTATCTACAAAAACTTGCTGTCCCTAAGCTTAAAGATGATCCAGAGATCTACAATAAAGACTTAAAATTTAATGGAGTACCAGTGAGAGTCTACCAGCCCCGATCTCCTACTGCTGGGGGCAGGAAAGGAATCATGTTCATTCATGGAGGAGGATATGTGTATGGAAGTATTGGTAAGCAAGTCAAACCCTTTTTCTTATACAAACAGAATTTCATTCCCAACATATAATAAGGCATCAACGGACCTCAGTACTCAGTATATCAAGACTGATATCTGATCCTAATCTGCCTACTTGTTCCCATATATGCTTTTGTACTTTTGCTCCACTTTTTTATACAGTAAGAAACTGTTGTTTTTTCCCATCTTTTCCCCCAGTTCTCACTTAGGTAAACCTTGTTGATGAAAGGCCCATCGATAGGGTCGCCATTTGGGTAGTACTGTCAGTACTACTGCTATAAGGGGTTCAGTCACTGTGCTAAGAAAATGGGTGTGTTGGGCCCATTTTAGTTAGCACTATATTACTCAATGCAGCCAGTTTAGGTTGGATTCAGATTTTTTGCTTCCTTTGCCCTAACAGAGGCCTTCATTGGTCATTTACCAACCATTATTCGAAAATGTAAAGTTTAGAAAGACAGATAAATGTCTTACACTCTTTGGATTCCTGCCTTTTGTTAAAAACAGGGTTGGTGACCAATGTTTTGTTCAATATCCATTTCATTAACGCCTGAAACTAATGTCTTTTTTCTATGGATTTAGATAGTTATGACAATCTCTGCCGGTACCTAACAAAGAATACTGGATCCGTGGTAGTGTCTGTTGGGTAAGATAAACAACAGTTATTTATATAGAACTTAAAATAATCCAATTTTATGTGCCAATAGGACAGGAATAATTTTCTTACAGTTTATAGATACAGTATTTTGTCTCACAGCAGCACAGAGTATAGTAAATTTCGGCAGCCAGAGGGAGGGGGAGGGGAGAATTCAGAGGGAGCAGGGCAGAGGAGAAGTGTTCTGGGGGTGTATAAGGACCAGAGTCCTACAGTCTCTGGTGAGGCCCCCTTTCCACTTGATTTCCACCTAGCAGCATTCTGGGTAAACACAGCTATAAACCAGTTGTAGATTTCCTTTAAGAATTTAAATTCTTTTAAATTTAATGTAACTCGGTAATGGAGATAGTGTACCCCTAATTGTAATTTAATACCCAGCAGAAAGACTTCACTAGACATAATCTACTATTCAGGGGGAATTATGGATTTGCTATTAAAGTAATTTACTAATACATTACACAGTGGGGAAGCCAGGTAGATGGTGGTTACAGTATAAAAAGAAAAACATTTAGGTTATGACAAAAAATTCAAAATTTTTTACAAATTTTATCAAAGTTTAGTGAAAAATTATTGATTCTTTATTTTAGGTACCGCCTGGCACCAAAACACAAGTGTCCAGCCGCATTTGATGACTGCCTCACGGCTACTGTTAACTTTCTCAAGACGGCACAAGACTATGGAGTAGATCCTTCTTCTGTTATAATATGTGGAGACAGTGCTGGGGGCAATCTCACAGCTGGGGTTTGTCAAGCCCTTGTGGGTAGATCAGATATTCCAAAGCCCCTGGCACAGGTGATGATATATCCAGGGGTCCAGAAGGCTGACTTTAATGTACCTTCATACCAACAAAACAAGATGGTTCCTTTGTTGCTCCAAGACTCTGCTATTTACTATACAATGATGTATATTTGTGGCAATCTCTCTTTATCGCAAGAAATTTTAAAAGGCAGCCATGTTCCTCCTGAAATAAGACAAAAGTTAAACACATGGTTTTGTTGTGAAGAGTTTAAAGACAAATTGTACAACCCAGACATCATGGCCCCCTTTAATAAAGATGTGTATGAAAAGGTTAAGAAAGCCTTTGACCTTTCATGTTCCCCATTGTTCTCTGATGATGCTGTGTTTCGGCAACTACCAAAGGCCTACATACTAACATGTGAATTTGATGTCCTACGTGATGATGGATTGCTCTACAAGAAACGTCTGGAGGACAATGGAGTCCCAGTCACATGGTTTCATGTAAAAGATGGCTTCCATGGAATTGTTAGTTTTTTTGGTCATCCTGAGGTGGTACAGGGCAAGGTTGCTATAGATAATGTAGTTTCTTATATTAAAAACCTTTGAAACCTTAGTACCAGTGGAAATAGTTTTTTTTGTGGGGAATGCAAGAGCTACGATCTCAAGAAAGGGGGTCTCCATTCAGGACTATGCCCCTATTACCAAGGCTAAGGCCCCTTTGTTGTACTATTTGATAGACCGTCTTATATTCTTGATAAATTTGGTTCAAACGATGACAGAATTCTATTTTAAACAAATCTGGGAATTTTTATTAAAAGTATCTCAAAGTAAGTCATTGTAGATCCGAGAGTCAAACTTTTCACTGGGTGCCACATCAGTTTTGTGGTTGCCTTAAAAATGCAGAATGTAATTTTTTATTACTGTATGAATCCATTTACTCCTTAAAAGTTAAGCCAGCTGTTGAGTAGTTAAATGTATACAGTATTACCATTACAATCAGCCATTTGAATGCAATTACAAAGCCAAACATATAGTTAAATAACCGAAGACCCCAGCTTGGCCAATATTTTTCCCTACAGTAGCCATTAGTCACTGTCACCTCACACAGTAGCGAGTAGTCAGTGTCCCCAACACATTGACCAAGTCAGAGCGCCAACCAGTAGCCAATTGTGTCAGTGCCCCAATAATTACAGTAGCCAATAGTGACAGTCTTTTTTTTCTGTAGCCCTCTCATTATAGAGACAGGTCACAGAAGAGCGGGTGTTATAATTGCCCCTTCCCAGATGTAAGCCCTGATGTATATTTCCATGTGTAAAAAAGACAAACATTTGCTTCCCTGTGTACACACACAATAATCATAGATATGGGGGGAACATTTTCCTCTGTACTGATATATTGTTATATAACATGAGCTATGACTGGCCATTTAGGAGACTAGGCACAATAGTGTTGATTTTGGCAAATCCCCAGTAGAGGAGGAATGGAACTCAACTGCAGGTACATACCAAATAATAAAAAGAGGGTAAACTAGAGAATAAATACCCTGGTCCTGGGGGTCAGAAAGCACTGGTCATGTAACCACAGTGTTAGCAACAACAGTGTTAGCAACAAATCTAATGTTGACCATCTGACAATCCAGAACATCTAATGTGACACTATATTCCTAAGCAAATGATCTGGTTGTGTTCAGTTAATCTAAATTTTGTGTCATTCCAAATGTCTCAGCGGTCACTTATGGTTATCCATTAACATGGACTATTGCCTCACAGAGCTAAAGCTTTCTTATCATCTCATCATATATATAAATGAGTCAAAGGCTGAGATTTCTCTCTTCTATCTTTATACTATATACTCTCAATCTCTTGGAACTTTTTACTACTTGGTATCAATTTAATCTTGACATCGGAACATGTATCAGGATGTCTTTAGTGATATAAAAGAAGACTGCAGGAACAAGGAGAGGCTCATATTGCATAGCTACAGTAACACAATAACGCATTAAAGGGGTAATCCTATGAAGCAAAAATTCCTTAAATATACTCTATATTCTCTAATTCAATGTTATAAACAAAAATTTCACAGATATAATTCTAATCTATTTCTATCAGTACCGCTATTGTGGTTTTTGGTTGTTAGTAGATGTGACCATAAACTCAGTCCTGACTATGGCCAGGCAGGTATCATAGTATCATAGTTTATACAGTTGAAAAAAGACACATGTCCATCAAGTTCAACCAAGGAAGGGAAAGGATTGGATGAGGAAGGGATTTATGGGAAACAATTCTGTATAACATAACCATCAATGTTATTTAGGTGTAAAAAGGCATCTAGACCCTTCTTGAAGCTCTCTTCTGTCCCTACTGTGACCAGCTTCTGAGGCAGGTTATTCCACAGATTAACAATTCTCATAGTAAAAAGAGACCTTCTGCCTCTGGTCTTCCTGTATGCTTAGTCTTCTGGTCTTCCTGTATGCTCAGATTCCTCACTGTGAGATCACAGCACTAAATTCTCATAAGGTCTAAGGAACTGCCCAAGGAGCTCAGACACAATTGTGGCACAGATCTGGTCAAGCTTACAAAAGAATTTCTGCAGCACTCCAGGTTCCTAGGAGCACAGTGGCCTCCATAATCCTTCAGTGGAAGAATTTTGAGACAACCACAACTCTTCCTCAATCTGGCCAATGTAAGCAATCATTGGAGAAGAGCCTTGGTGAGAAAGGTAAAGAAGAACCCTAAGATCACTGTGGCTGAGCTCCAGAGATTGCATTGGCGAGATGTAAGAAAGTTCCACAAAGTCGACTATCACTGCGACCCGCCATCAGTCGGGGCTTTATGGCAGAGTGTGCCAATGGGAACCTCTCCTGCTATGCTAGACATATGAAAGCCTGGATACAGTTTGCAAAAAAGACATGAATGACTCCAATACTATGATAAATAAGATTCTCTGGTCTGATGAGACGAAAATTTAACTTTTTGGTGTTAATTCTAAGCGATATGTGTGGAGAAAACCAGGTACTGCTAATCACCTGCCAAATACATTCCCACCAGTGACACATGGTGGTGGCAGAGATATCGGAGTACAGAGTTATCATGAAAACCTCAGCACTTTACTAAAATAACAAAGTTGTAACTTCAGAACAACTCTGCGACCATTCTGGCCCAGCCTGTGACCTGATTGAACATCTCTGGAAAGACTTGAAAATGGCTTCCGCCAACGTCCACCATCCAACCTGAGGGAACTGGAGAGGATCTGCAAGGAAGAATGGCAGAGGATCCCCAAATCCAGGTATAAAAAACTTGTTGCATCATTCCCAAGATGAGCCATGGCTGAACCAGCTCAAAAGGGGCTTCTTCTCAGTACTGAGCAAAGGATCTGTATACTTATGTCCATGTGATAATTCAGTTTTTCTTTTTTGTTTTTTTCTGTCAAGATGGGGTGCAGAGTGTACATTAATGAGCAAAAAAATAACCTTTGATCTTACCAATTGGCTGTAATGTGTCAGGATCAGTGGATCCTCAACGGTGAGGGGGCCCTTTAAATTTTCGAAAGCCGGCTTGCATCCGCCCTATGAGGCGAGGACGCGCGTGCATGGCAGTCCGTTGGAGAGCAGGAGCCGAGACAGGTGAGTCCGGGGAAGCGGGGGCACACAGAGGGACACAGGTGCAACCACGATCTGAGATAGGGATCGTGGAAGCACCCGTGACACAATGAAACAAAGAGTGAAAAACTTAAAGGGGTGTGAATACTTTCTGTACCCACTGTATTTACTAAACAGACACGTGAGAAGAGATAACAGGTCTATGCATTATACTCTATATGTGGTCTCTTTAATTCCCTATTCTCATGAAAGCATTGACCATTAACTCTGTTTCTTTTTATTCTGGCCACAATACAAGTATTGTATATTATCCTGATAACAATAGAAAAATAGGGCTGCAGCAATTACATTGTATAGATGTAACTAACTATTCAATGAGGATTTTGCTGAATCGCACTTAAACTGCACGAACCTGATAAACCAGATGAATTAGCAGATGTAGCCAGGAGATTCCTAGGACCTATGGAAATCCACAGAGTACTCCATGGACTTTTACTCTATTTTTATCTCTGCCTGCCACGCCTCCTCCTCCTGCAAGCCGCACACTTACATTAACCTCAAGAAGTGAATAGAAAACCAGGAAACAGTCAAGTGTCAATTCAAAGTCAGGTCTGGCAGCAGCGAGCACCAGGCAGCAGGGACCATGGGCATAGCTCTGGTATTGGTGGTGCTCACCGTCGCCATTGTGTTTGCATTATGTTTTTTGCTTGTGGTGGGCATCATTTATTTTGAATGTGCTAACTCTGACCTACCACCAGGAATTGCAGATCCTCTCAAGCTTAGGATCATCCATTGCATCATTATTGGCATCGCTATGGTGGTAAGTACCCCCTATACATATGACTTAGGTTATCTGTAGCTGCTGTCGGACTAGAACTTCCATCATACCTTACATACTTGCGTCATATGTTGTGTGTAAAACCTGAACTGTCATGAGGTTTACTTGTATTTACTAGGTCATATATTAGTTATTATTACACTGTTGTTTTGTATACATTATTGTTCTCAATATTAAAGTTCTGGGCTGTATTATTTTGGGGTCATATTCGCCATTATTTGCCCTGACTGCAACTCTCATATTAAGATGCAAGCATTTATGGTATATCACCTAGGAGGATCAGTCATGTTATCCAGGGATTTCAGTAGAGATGAGAGTATGTAAAATGTAGTGTAGGCCTAGTGGTTCTCCTACAGATAACATCTAGGAAATCCTGTAATCATCTTAGTATTGAGATACCCCTCCAAAAAATAGTAATTATTTAAAGAAAATGCTTTCTTCTTAAAAATGTATGAGCAATGTGACTACATATATATCCATGTCAGAAGCAGTAGGTTTGGACTGGCTCTCCAGTTCAAGTGGATCTCTCTGCAAAAAACTGCCAGTAAAAAGAAATCTCATTAGGAGGTGACCTTAAAGCCAACCACTCGCCCCTAGTGAGGTCATAGGTTTATCTTATGTGTGGGGCTCAGGAAGGAAATTGAAATATTATTGGGTTGTCATTCAGACTACTCTGAAGAGAACATTTGTGACCATTTCATCAGCGTGAACTTGCACCAGCTTGTAATGGAGCCCCAGTTTTGTGCCAGTTACCAGTCTTTTTGGAACCTTTTGGTGGACATAGAAGGTTTTGGACAGTGATAAAGTAAATGGATGGTCTAAACTCTTAGTATTATTCTCTGATCTGTTTTTTTTTCATTTACAGTTTAAATTCAGGTTTTTCAACAATGGAACTAGAAAAACTTGAAGTGATGGTTTAAGAACCAGTTACCCTCATAATACAACTTCAAGTCTCAATAATTTGCATTATAATGGAGGAATTATTCACACACAGGTCCGGTACCACCTAGGAGCACTTTATTATGATAAATAGGACATGGGAGGGGTATTGGCATTGAAAAAGTGTATTCAAAAGACACCCTGAATGAAAACCACATTCTCTTACAGGTGCCATGCACTATTTATAATATTGTTGTTTCTTAGGCCCCCTGGCCTGGATATGAATGCTAGCACTGTACCCCATGTCTCACATGTATCTACCAGGTACCAGGTCTTGTTATGCAGGAACATCAGTACTTTGATTATCTTTAGAGGGATTTTCAGGTTAACATAATTAATAGCCTTCATGAATGGCACATGGCACAGATAGGTCTCCTATATATCTTATTGGTGAGGGTCTGACTCTTGACACCCACATTGATCAACCTTTTTAATTGGCCATATTGGTGTGACAGGCAGCTGCATCTCTTCAATGTTTATTCTGTGTGACATCTTCTTAGTACTGAATGTGCAGGTAAATTGAACCTTCCCCCCTTTTAATGGACCTGATCAGGTAGATATATATCCATATAATAGAACAGAAACCATACATACTATCAAACATCCAGTTTAATTGATGATATAAAAATATGCTGAATTATAGAATAATAGAATATTGTATTTATGCATTGGGTTCTCTTGATGTTTAGTGCTGGGCTATCAGAGTCTCTTGACTACTGGAGCCACAGAAATATACAGTATTTCATTTATATGTATATATTGTAAAATGGGGTTTGTTCCATAAATAAAGTATCAGCTATAGATGATGTGATACTGCATAGCACCATATTGCTTTGAATCGGTTTTAGGAGCTTTTTTCAGTTTTACTCTGCTACCGTGCACTTTTTTAGTATAGTTACCAACTGATCCAAAGAGGTAATATTGTCACATGTTCAAACTGCTCAGCTCTGATTGGTCATCACTAGCTGTGTCATCAGAGTGAGAACACTTGGAAAACTTGGACAGTGAAAAAGCAACCACATGGTCAGACCATTCCAATGTGAACCAAGCCGACCCAGTAATATCCAGTACAAAAGGGGCCTAATTGTTGGACTGAAAGGACACCACCATATTTTTGTTGTTTCCCAATTTTTAGTGCTGTGACTTAGATGTCCATAGTGTAATAGATGTCCATAGTGTACAAAGTCTCCCTCCAAGTATTGGTCATATTGTGGAGCTGGATTCATAGGTTTGTTCAGGTAATGAAAGAACAAAAGGCAACACAAAGAGGTTGATAATATAGAGGAAGAATGAAGTGTCCAGCAGGATGAGCTTCAAAGATAATGCAGCCCTGTCCACACTTTCTCACTTTTCCCACAGTTCCAAACAGCCAATGAAGTGTCGCTTTCAAATAGCGCTAAGAGCAGAATCTCTTAAGTTGTTTGGAACTGCAGGAAGATTTGGTGGATTTGTTACTGTCTGGTGAGTGCCCACAGAAATGGCTCCGAGTGCCACTTCTGGCACCCGTGCCATAGGTTCGCCACCACTGACCTAGGAGATGGTCCCATTGAGGCCACAACCTTCAGTTGTTCTAGATTAAAATTGTGGGTTAATATGATTTCAGTGAATATGTGAATATTTCAATTAATTTCAGTTTATCTATTATTCCTACTTGGTAACTATTACTATGTAAAGCTGTAACAAATTAGATAACACTAGTTTATTCATTAACACTTCTAAACTTCAACCTTATGGTTAAAGATTGTACAAGTAAAAGTGCACTAGGTATGGAATTCACAATATGCAGAAAGCCTATGAGATGTGGCCAAAACACATGTTACATGTGCCCCCCTTCTCCGCCATAAAATAATATGGCAGACGGCCATACCACCACTTACCACCATAACACATATTTACACAGATTGAGAAAATACACTGGTTTATGTAAGATTAAATGGGGTTTTTCTAGAAATGTTAAAAAATTTGGGGGGCGGGGGCCGCAGGATGTACTTACCCCTTTCTGGCTCTTGGTTCCTGTGTCAAGCCACTACATCCAGTGTTTGACACTTGATCCTGTTGGCAAGAGCCCAAGGTCAAAGGACACACTTAAGCCAATATATGGCCTACTTGGCCACGGAACGTCAATCTCTCAGAAATTCCCTTTTCCATACCAAGCAAGTCCAATTTTTCTAACATTTTGTCCAAGTTAAAGGAAATTTACCATTAATATAAAGTATGATAAACCAGGGACACTTACTCATAGATCCAGGTGCCGTGACTGTGGTATCTTCTTACATTTGTTATCCATGGCCTTCTTTCTTCTAAAACTAACTTCTAAAGTCATACTATTAAGCCTGAGGGGCTACCCTAACTAAACTAAAATATTTTGTTCTCCTATTAAACAGGGCAAGATCCTTCAGAACATGCTCATATGCAGCCAGCTTGACTTCACCCGTTATGTCAGAGATAAACTGATGGCCAGAAGGTTGGGAGAAGACCCCAAACTGCATATTAAAAACTTAAAGTTTGAAGGAATTCCGGTGAGAGTTTACCAGCCTAGATCGCCATCTGCTGGTGGAAGGAAGGGAGTTATGTTCTTTCACGGTGGAGGATGGATGTTTGGGAGTATTGGTAAGGAAATGTATCCTTGTTACACTTTAGATTACTATAATAAATCTTTATATGGCACCATCATATTCACCACTGCTTAACAGATCATGGCGTACATATACAGACAAAATAAGTAATGAAGTAGTCGTGAAATAGTCATAAGTTGAAACAATAGGGATTAGATCCTTGTTCGCAAGAGCTTACAATCTATAACATGAAATAAGCTCTGAAATGTATAGTTAAATATATTGAATTTACTTAGTTACTTAGAATTAAGTAAAAATTAGAATTATAATCTTAAATTACTTAGAGTTAACAGTAAAATTTTCTCTCTATATTTACCAATTTCTCAGATTCTTATGATGTGTTATGTCGCTACATCTCAAAGCAAACAGAATCAGTGGTTATCTCTGTTGGGTAAGTCCTTGGCTACATGACATTTCACTGACTTTTGAGCATTGCCCGTTATCTTTCCTGCAACTTCTTTCTATCAACGTGCAAAAAAAAGAGCAAAAGGTAAAAAAATTGTTCCATATTGAAGAAATTCCAAGATTATATAGATAGGAGTTTTATAGAGAGTTTTAATAAAATCCCTTCTCTTTTGCATGTGGCCTCTGCTACAGTGGGCAGATCTCTATTAAAAGAATCTTCATACGTAAGGTCGACTTAAAGGGGCTGGCTACTCTTTACAGACCTGTCTTTTATACAGGTCTCTGTTATATGTACCTGCACTTTGCCTCCTTTGATAGCTTCAGCCTTTCCCTGTTCTCATCATGCTCTGAATAAATACACAGCTTCCTCTCTCTCACTGCTCTAGGCCGTCCATATTGCCCATGTGCCTTTACTGCCTTAATAATAATCCTGAATGTTCATCAAGTGATTCAACATTCCTGCTACTCACTTTTGTGCTGCCTGAAGACATTCCTCTTTGCTTACATGTCTGAGTACTGACGAATAGGAGGAGCTGGAGCAGTATGAGTATGACTCATCCTGCTCCCTCCTTCCCTCTTCATGTGTCTGAAGAACCACGAGGAGTCGTCCCGTTCTGGAGGCGCTGTCACACTCAGAGAATAGACTGGGATGGTGTATCCATAAAACCAGTTTTAATAAAATATAAAAGGTACCTTTTATTTTTTATTAAAACTGGTTTTATGGATGAACGGGACGACTCCTCGTGGTTCTTCAGCACACAGCCAAGTCCGTCAACTCTGGTTTGCCCGGACCTGAGTCCCGTCGGCAGCAGTCCCTCCATCTATTTTACGCTCTATCTTTCACTGAACCAGGTGAGAGACATTCTATTATATATTTTTCCTTATCAAACAATACACTTGAATCCTTTGCGCTTTCTGTCTCCCCCTCCTATTGGCCATGTTGATGCATACCTGTGGATCTTCATGTGTCTGTTAGTGAGGGCGGACTGTGAGAGAGAGACACAGTGGGAGGCGCCATATGGACGGCCTAGAGCAGTGAGAGTGAGGAAGCTGTGTATTTATGTAGAGCATGATGAGAACAGGGAAAGGCTGAAGCTATCAAAGGAGGCAAAGTGCAGGTACATATACAAACAGAGACCTGTCTAAAAGGCATCACTGGTTAAAAATGTTGTAAGCCTAAGACCTAGGCCCGTGGTGGCGAACCTATGGCACTGGTGCCAGAGATGGCACTCGGAGACCTCTCTTTGGGCACGCTGGTAGTCTCCCAGACACAGAGTTTGCCACACATGACACCTTCCTGCAGGCTCACGCAGTCCAAGTAGTGACCCATCCTGTGCTGCTTGGTCCTGTCTGAAGAGTGAGAAGGTGTGGACAGGGTCGGATTGGTGCTCAAAGATTCTGGTAGTAATAAGTTTGTTACTGCCTAAATTGCCGTGATGGCACTTTGGGAAAAGCTGGTGTGTTTTGGTCTCATTTTGGGCACTCGATCTCTAAAAGGTTCGCCATCACTGACCTAGGCCTTTTGCCCAAGAACCTAGTGTCAACCTGTATGATTTTGATTTGAGTGAGTTCAGTCCATCTTTTTTTATTGTCCATTTGTCATCCGTTTGATTTTCACAGCTACTTCCTTAAAGAAATGTGCATGAAAAATTGGCTTCACTAGGATGACATATAGTGATGTCTGATTTTTGATGCACTCATCGACTTCCATTGACCCAATAGACAAGTTTCACGCACAACATTTTTCCAGTGTTTTTATTATTAAACATACTAAAATAGGCCGATCTATTTGACAATAAAAATATTTTAGAGTAAGCATTGTTAATGGTGGGAAAGACATATCATTAAAATCAAACATGAACAATATATGCACCTTTCAGGATTCCTGAATAATATGGTCATTATGTAAGTCATGTTTATAACATTATGCAAGTCATACTTATTTGTAAAATTTGATATAATATAGTTGTATTAGGGGGAGGGTTCCTTGGGCTGGATCTGTTAATAGGAGGAGTCAATTGATTCAGTGGTGTGGGAGAACACAAGGAGGGGCTTTAAAGTACAAGGCGTGGTCTGGTCATATTTTAAGAGCTATGGTGGCCGTTTTTAATATGCAAGTTGACACTAGTGATAGCCCTTTTAATTTTTTTTAAAAATGATCAATATTTGCCTCAGTATTATTCAGAAGTTTAGAGATTTGTATAAGACTAAAAGAGTTATTTTCCAAAAATCAGTGCCCCTGTTGTCCACAGGTTTTGTGTTGTATTGCATCTAATCTCCATTCACTTTACTGAAGCTGAGCTTCTATACCAGACACAGTCAAAAACAGGTTTAGTGCTTTAGAGGACCCTTCAAAGCAATGTCTAAAATCCTCTTAGAGAAGTGTCTCGAAAAATCCCAGAAGGGCTGCTTATGTGAGGGTTGACATCCATAATAATATATTTAAGTAATGCTACAAAAAACTTTCAGCGCCAATGCATGCTGGATCAGTGTGCTCAAAGTGTCTCTAGATGCTATAATTAATTAATTACTTACTATTTGTTTAAATCTGTTTTTGTAGTTATCGTCTGGCACCAGAGCATAGGTACCCTTCAGCATTTGATGACTGTCTCAATGCCACGGTCCATTTCCTGAACACGGCAAAGGAATATGGAGTAGACCCTTCCTCAGTGATAATCAGTGGAGACAGTGCTGGGGGTAATCTCACAGCAGCCGTATGTCAAGCTCTTGTGGACAGAACAGATCTTCCACAGCCTCTTGCCCAGGTCCTGATATACCCAGCCGTCCAAGCTGTTGACTTCCATTTGCCATCATATACACAAAACTGTGCAGTGCCCATTCTGTACAGAGAACGAGCTGTGTTCTACATGATAAATTATATAGAAGACGGAAACTTACAAATGATGGAAGAAATTCTAGATGGAGACCACGTTCCTGTTGACTTGAAGTTGCAATTTAGAAAGTGGCTGGGCCCTGATAATATTCCTGATGAGTTCAAAGCCCGGGGTTACAAGCCACGTGTGATGGCATCACATTCTGAAGATGTCTATGAGGCACACAAACAAGTATTCGAGACGCATTTTTCACCATTGTTGGCCGAGGACACCGTCATCCGTCGTCTGCCCAAGGCATACATTCTAACATGTGAGTTTGATGTCTTACGTGATGATGGAATATTATATAAGAAACGTCTGGAGGACAATGGAGTTCCAGTCACATGGTTTCATCTTAAAGATGGCTTCCATGGAATAGTTAGCTTTTTTGACAATGGAAGGCTCTCATTTGATTCTGGAAAAGTGGCTGTTGATAACATTGTAAAATTCATCAATGATATTTGACATTTCACCTCAACTCACATTCATGACTGAACATCTTGTTTGGTTGAATTTGGTTGTTGGATAAATCTAGTTCTCATTGACTTTCAATACAAGGACAATAACTAAAGAAGTAATAGAGACCGAAACCTATTCTATTCATTAATGGTCACCATGGAAATGCATTTAAAATTGTTTCATAAAAATGTTTTTCAATAAAAAAATGTTTATCATTGACCATGTTCTTAGGATTTTTTTGGTTGTCTCATATGTCTTTTCTATACTGAAGAATCACTCTTACCAAGACAGGAGCAAACTCTGAAAATTAATTCTCATATCAAAGGAAAGAAATATCTATATTCCCATACATTTTTAAAGCTAGAGATCCTTAGAAACATTTGATTTTCAACACCACCAGTGACATCACTAGGCACATATTGCAAAATCGGCAGTACAACTTTTTGGCTGTTGCAACTTTTTTGGGTTTGGCCATGCGGATCACATCCCAAAGACAGTATTCACAGTATTCAATAGATCAGGGGTTGAAGTGCACTTTTAGGCCATGTTGGTGGTCATACAAGAGTGGGGATTTGCGTGCATATAAAAAAAGCTTGTTTATTTTAGTAGACAACGCATTTCAACACCATTTCAACACAGATCCCTCTGTCCCTTGATGCCTAAAATGTAGAATCCCTCACAAATAACTTGGTAGGGTATTTAAATATTTAAAGGGAACCTGTCACCAGGAGACCCATTTTTAGCACTCCCCCAGTCCCCACAGAGCATAGTACATACACTGCCAAAGTGTTTTTGTATTAAAAATTGGTTTTACAGAAAAAAAGATATGTTATATTGTACCTTTCATTAGCATCTTCTGTGTGACTAGGCAGTTGCCAAAAGGGAGGGTCTGGAAAGGAGCAGTCCCCCCCACTCTTGGGAACTGCTTCTCCATGTGACCTTTACAAATATATGAAAACACCCATCACTGGGCTTAGCGACGCCCCCTGCTCCTCTACAGCCAATCCCAAGTGTGGGGAGTTATTCATATATTTGAAAAGGTCACATGTTTCCCAAGGGGGGGGGGACTGCTCCTTTCCAGCCCCTCCCAAAAGGCAACTGCCTAGTCACACAGCAGATGCTAATGAAAGGTACAATATAACATATCTTTTTTTCTGTAAAACCAATTTTTAATACAAAAACACTTTGCCAGTGTATGTACTATGCTCTGTGGGGATTGGGGGAGTGCTAAAAATGGGTCTCCTGGTGACAGGTTCCCTTTAATTTTCCCTTTTGTTTCAGAACTAAAAAGGATTCTTGGGACTTTTGACTCATTTTGTAATTACATAAAATGTAAGATCAATTTAAGAAGTGTCAATGTGCAAATAATAAAAACAATTAATAAAATGATTGAAAATAAAACTAAACAGTAACATTTTGAGTCCAACAGTTTTACTGTTCAACTACCATGTGTTCAACATTGCAGAAACGTGCATATTATTGTATTAGGGGGCTAGAGTGTGATATTTAGGGGTAACTTGGTTACCAAAATGTAAATAAGCCTTATAGAGCACCTGCTTGGAGGTGGGATCCTTCAAGGACTGTGACTGAAAATAAGTAGACCAAAAAATTACATTATAATAATCGACCAAGTGTTACTTTTCTGGATACATGGGACACAATGGTTGTGTGCAGTAAATGGAGCTGAGCTGTCAATGTGGTTGCTATGGTGGCAGTAAACACTGTGACTGCAGAAAGAACAGTGAGACGTGATCTCCCGGAGACAGAGCAGACATAACACACCAGAGATCCAGTCTCACTATGGCTTTATATTCCGACAGTGCCATGAAGTGGTCTCAGCCGGGATGGAGGATAGAGCAGAGGTATTCCAACAAAGTGCTGATTGGAAACTGGGTGGAGGAGAGAAAAAAGGTACTTACTACGTGTCAGTGGTGGCGCGGTGGTCTCAAAGCTGGGAAAGGGGGCCATGTTTTAGGAATAATAGGGGTATAAAATTGAGAGATGGGATTTTTATATTTATATTTGGCCTATTCTACCGATTTGGCAAACTCTGTGCGGCGCTGCATAATCTGTGTGCGCTATATGATTAAAGGAATTATTATTATTCTTATAATTGGCCACCATATAGACATACCTTAAAATAAAGGTGAAAAAGACCATGATACAGGCACTTCAGAGTGAAGGCCAATGCATTTCTGAATGAATGTTATTGATATATTACCAACATTTTCAGTGGTGTTTCTATCAGGTACATCAGCCTCATGGTTACCCTTAACCACCTGGCCCTTTTTTGTTTTTTCATTTCCATTTTTCACTCCCCACCATCAAAAATCTATAACTTTTTTATTTTTAACCATAAAGGGCTCTGTGAGGGCTTGTTTTCTACATAACAAATTGCACTTTATAGTGAAGTTATTTAATATTCCATGGCGTGTACTGGGAAGCGGGAAAAATTCCAAATGCAGTGAAATGGTGAAAAAATGCATTTGGGCCTTATTCTTGTGAGCTTGGATTTTACTACTTTCACTGTGTACCCCAAATGACATGTCTACTTTATTCTTTGGTTTGGTGCGATCACCGGGATAACAAATTTGTATAGGTTTTATTATGTTTTCATACATTTACAAAAATTAAAACCTCCTGTACAAAAAAAATGTTTTTGAATTTGCCATTTTCTGGCGCTAATAACTTTTTCATACTTCGCTGTACGGAGCTGTTGGTGGTTTAATTTTATTGTGACTTTTGATGGTGTTTTCAGTGCTTCTATTTTTAGGACTGTACAGCTTTTTGATCACTTTTTATTGAATTTTTTCTATTTTTCAAAATGACAAAAAAAGTGCCATTTTTTACTTCGGCACTATTTTCCGTTATGGGATTAATCGCAGTAAAAAAAGATTACCGTATTTTTCGGACTATAAGACGCACTGGACCATAAGACGCACCTAGGTTTTAGAGGAGGAAAAATAAGAAAAATGTTTTTTCCCAAAATAGTATGCTAAAATATTTTATAAAGTGACAGTAAAGTAACTGGGCAGTGCAGCCTAGTTTCTCTTTGGAGAGGGGCAGGGGCGAGCAGCCTGTCTAGATGAATTATGCTGGCACGTAGTCAGGGGGTCTCAAGAGTTACCAGGGCTGTATAGGTATGAGTATATGTGACACTGGTCACAAGAGCTTACAATCAATGTGGAAGAGGACACAGGAGATGACAGTGCTTGCACAATGGCCACAAGAGCTTACAATCTATGAGGAGGAGCGGACACAGGAGGTGACAGTGCTTGTACAATGGACACAGGAGCTTACAATCTATGAGGAGGAGGAGGCCACAGGGATGACAGTGCTTGTACAATGGCCACAAGAGCTTACAATCTATGAGGAGGAGGAGGCCACAGGGATGACAGTGCTTGTACAATGGCCACAAGAGCTTACAATCTATGAGGAGGAGGAGGCCACAGGGGATGACAGTGCTTGTACAATGGCCACAAGAGCTTACAATCTATGAGGAGGATGAGAGGACACAGGACTTGTACAATGGTCACAAGAGCTGACAATCTATGAGGAGGAGGACACAGGAGATGACAGTGCTTGTACAATGGTCCCCAGAGCTTACAATCTATGAGGAGGACACAGGAGATGACAGTGCTTGTACAATGGCCACAAGAGCTTACAATCTATGAGGAGGAGGACACAGGAGATGACAGTGCTTGTACAATGCTCACAAGAGCTTACAATCTACCAGGGGGACAGCAGCCACTACATACCAGGCAACAAGTGGTTAAGACTGTGAGAGCAGAAACCTGGGGGAAGGGAGCACTAATCACTTATCTGATCCTGTGCTGGGAGAGAAGTTACAGGTCAGACACAGCGCTGTACAGGCTCCGCTCCTCTGCACACACTGCCGGCAGCCTTCACCTTCTGTCTTCACTCTGAGCCTCCCGGGCTACTTACAAGCCGAGTGGGGATTGGCCAGACAGAGTCAGTGATTTTCTCCTCCCCCCTCTCTCTCCACTGCTGCCATAATGATCATTTATATCGGTGCCCTGAGGACGGCAGAGCGCAGGGGTGCAGCCCTCCATTCCCTCTAGCAGTGGAGGGCTGAGAAGAGGAGAGGAGCGCAGCGGCACTGAGTACAGCCGCTGCGCTTCACTGTGAAGGGCTGCGCTTACTGCCAGCATCGGCTGGCAGAGCGCAGCCAGGTGCCCTCCATTCCCTCCTGCAAAGGCTACATCCGGACTATAAGACGCACCACTGTTTTTTCCCCATTTTCTGGGGAAAAAAAGTGCGTCTTATAGTCCAGAAAATACGGTATTATATTTTGATAGATCGGGCATTTTGGGATGCAGCGATACCTAATGTGTTTAGGATTTTTACTGTTTATTTATATTTATATGACTTCTAAGGAAAGGGGGGGGGGGTGATTTGAATTTCTAGATATTTTTAATATAATTTTTTTAAAAACTTTTTCATTTTTTATTTTTACTATTTTTCAGACCCACTAGGGTACTTTAACTCTAGGTTGTCTGATTGATCCTACCATATACTGCTATACTACAGTATGGCAGTATATGGGGATTTTCCTCCTCATTCATTATAATGTGCAAAAACACATTTTAATGAATAGGGTAAATCCAGATCTTCAGAAGACCCGAGGCTGTCATGGCAACTGATCGACGCCCTCCCGATGACATCATGTGGAGCGACAATCTTCACAAAGCTGGCGGCTCACATGCGCCACCATCTTTTTGAAGCTGCCGGCGGCGATGGATGGGTTGACACCAGGATCGGTGGTTGCATCACAGTGCCTGCTTCCCAGTAGCCACATTTCAGTGTCTGCTTCCCAGTAGCTACATTACAGTGTCTGTTTCCCAGTAGCAACATCACAGTGTCTGCTCCCCAGTAGCCACATCACAGAGTCTGCTCTCCAGTAGTCACATGACAGTGCCTGTTTCCCAGTAGCCACAACACAGTGCCTGCTTCCCAGTAGCCACATCACATTGCCTGCCTCCCAGTAGCCACATCACAGTGCCTGCTTCCCTATAGCCACCTCACATTGCTTGCTTTCCAGTAGCCACATCACAGTGCCTGCTTCCTAGTAGCCCCATCACAGTGTCTGCTCCCCAGTAGCTACAGCACAGTGTCTGCTTCCCAATAGCTACAGCACAGTGTCTGCTTCTCAGTAGCCACATCACAGTGTCTGCTAACCAGTAGCTACATCACAGTTCCTTCTTCCCAGTAGCCCCACCATAGTGTCTGCTCCTTAGTAGCCACATCACAGTGTTTGCTCCCAAGTAGCCACATCACAGTGCCTGCTTTCCAGCAGCTAGATCACATTGCCTGCTCCTCAGTAGCCACATCATAGTTTCTGCTCTCCAGTAGCCACATCACAATTTCTGCTCTACAGTAGCTAGATCACGTAGCCTGTTTCCCAGAAGCCACATCACAGTGCCTGCTTCCCAGTAGCCCCACCATAGTGTCTGCTCCTTAGTAGCTACATCACAGTAGGGCACATTTACTTACCCGTCCCGTCGCGATCCCTGAGGTGTGTTGTCCGACGAGGATTCAGAACTGCCTCGATTCATTAAGATTTTCCGTCCAATTTCCTGCATGTGTCGCTTCTCCACTCAGGTCCGCCGGAGTTCACCTACTTGTTCCCGGTGCATGTAAGTGCATGGCTTGCGACACAATTTTGAATGTTAAATTCCGCGCTTAGTCCGAATCAGTCGGGTTGTCCGACAGCCACCGAATTGTGGCGCGATTGCGGCAAAATCCAATCGCGTGTGCCAAAAACCCCAGTTAAATGCGGCGCAAAACGGAAAAAGTCGGGAAACCCGACAAAAATGCGGTCTGCGGCCCCATAGTAAATATGCTCCTGTGTCTGCTCCCCAGTAGCTACATCACAGTGCCTGCTTCCAGATAGCCATCTCACAGTGTTTGCTCCTCAGTAGCTACATCACAGTGCCTGCGGCATGCTGGGCGTGCTGCTATTTTGTCCCTCTTTCCCTTCCAGAAAAGTTGGGAGGTATGGTATATAGATATCCTCGGGCAGGTGCCCACTCAGTATATAAATAGCCCAAGCATATAAGTTCACACACCCCTTCCCCACTGCAAGCCCCTCCTGCCACTGGCCGGGGAACTAGGAGACAGTACATGCCCTGCTCTCTCCATGCCAGATCCTAGTTTCCCGGCTGGCGGCAGGAGGAGGCTTACAGTGGGGGCATGAATATAATAAAGTTATCTTGGCGATAAAGATGCCAGAAAATGTGTAAAAAATAGTCCCCCCATCCCCTATATGTAACAAGCAGCCTTTTTAGGACACTCTATAACCAGTAATCTGGTGGTAGATGTCCTGCAAAGGTATAATAGACACAGAATGTTGAATAAAATACAGGGACTCAAAATGCCATCAGACGTACAAAAAGGAGGTCAAACATAGATAAATTATCAAGTGGTTTATTTGTGAAAATGCAGGGCTAAGGGTTTCAACACGGTAACTTCATCTTTATCAGGAGGACATATACAAAAGCACAGATATTATACATCCTTCTGCTGTCCCTATCACTCCACCACTCTCTTTTTCTCCTTCATCTTTTTCTAGCCCCCCCCCCCCCCAATGGTGTGCTTCCCCTGGCATGTTTCCTTTTTGGTGACACATGCCAAGAATGCATCTGCTTGCTGCCTCTGTTCTCTGGTTTGTGCTACCAGCTCTCTAAGGTCCTCCTTAGTAGGATTGCTCTCCACTAGGGTCACCTCCTAAGGAGCATTTTTCCACTTTGCCCTCCTCTCCATCTGGGATAAATAGGGTTCTGTATATACTATAGATAATTCCAGTGGCCTAATATATAACCCTCACAACACAACTGACTACACTCTCACCTACGTATAAAACATCCACTTGATTAATATATGCATGGATATTTTATATGTGGGTGAGAGTGTA
Organism: Engystomops pustulosus; assembly: GCF_040894005.1. Classification (NCBI taxonomy): domain Eukaryota; kingdom Metazoa; phylum Chordata; class Amphibia; order Anura; family Leptodactylidae; genus Engystomops; species Engystomops pustulosus. Next base: position 54,904,282 of record NC_092416.1, on the reverse strand, counting down.
GTCAGTTGTGTTGTAAGGGTTATATATTAGTCCACTGGAATAAACTATAGTATATACAGATCCCTATTTATTATATATACAGCACCCCTTAATTAATGAGCCCCCCCAAGGATGGGTTGGCATGATGCATTTGCATTGTATTTTGAAACATAATGTAAGAGTATTAGGAGAAATGCATCACAAAATGTGTAGGTTTTTAACTACATCTGTTTTGCCTTTTAACATTAGTAATAATTCAAATAAGTAGCAATATAAAACACAAGTTACCTCTTATAAAACACATGACGTCTTTGATTATGCATTTTCCAACAGCAAACACATCACGTGACCTCAGTCTCGGTAATTTATTGTATCCTATAATTAATATATGACACCATGATATTATTAAGTTACATACAGCCCCATATACAGCCCCAATCCAATTTATGTAGAGGCCTGTACTGTATCCCATATACATTCCCCCCAGCTTAGTAATATACTGTATCCCATATACAGCCCCCCAGCTTAGTAATATACTCTACCCCATATACAGAACCCCAGCTTAGTAATATACTGTATCCCATATACAGCCCCCCAGCTTAGTAATATACTGTACCCCATATACAGCCCCCCAGCTTAATAATATACTGTACCCCATATACAGCCCCCCAGCTTAGTAATATACTGTATCCCATATACAGCCCCCGAGCTTAGTAATATACTGTATCCCATATACAGCCCCCCAGCTTAGTAATATACTGTATCCCATATACAGCCCCCCAGCTTAGTAATATACTGTATTCCATATACAGCCCCCTCCCAGCTTAGTAATATACTGTATCCCATATACATCCTCCTCCCAGCTTAGTAATATACTGTATCGCATATACAGCCCCCAGATTAGTAATATACTGTATCCCATATACAGCCCCCCAGCTTAGTAATATACTGTATCCCATATACAGCCCCCAGCTTAGTAATATACTGTATCCCATATACAGCCCCCCAGCTTAGTAATATACTGTATCCCATATACAGCCCTCCAGCTTAGTAATATACTGTATCCCATATACATTCCCCCCAGCTTAGTAATATACTGTATCGCATATACAGCCCCCAGATTAGTAATATACTGTATCCAATATACAGCCCCCAGCTTAGTAATATACTGTACCCCATAAACAGCCCCCCACCTTAGTAATATACTGTATCCCATATACAGCCCCCAGCTTAGTGATATACTGTATCCCATATACATTTCCCCCAGCTTAGTAATATTCTGTAATATCCCATATACAGCCCTCCATGCTTAGTAATATACTGTATCCCATATACAGCCCTCCATGCTTAGTAATATACTGTATCCCATATACAGCCCTCCAGCTTAGTTATATACTGTATCCCGTATACAGCCCCCAGCTTAGTAATATACTATATTCCATATACAGCCCTCCATGCTTAGTAATATACTGTATCCCATATACAGCCTCTCAGCTTAGCAATATACTATATCCCATATACATTCCCCCCAGCTTAGTAATATACTGTATCCCATATACAGCCCCCAGCTTAGTAATATACTGTATCCCATATACAGCCCTCCATGCTTAGTAATATACTGTATCCCGTATACAGCCCCCCAGCTTAGTAATATACTGTATCCCATATACAGCCCTCCAGCTTAGTAATATACTGTATCCCATATACAGCCCTCCAGCTTAGTAATATACTGTATCCCGTATACAGCCCTCCCAGCTTAGTAATATACTGTATCCCATATACAGCCCTCCAGCTTAGTTATATACTGTATCTCGTATACAGCCCCCCATCTTAGTAATATACTGTATCCCATATACAGCCCTCCCAGCTTAGTAATATACTGTATACCATATACAGCCCCCCAGCTTAGTATTATACTGTACTCCATATACAGCCCCCCCAGCTTAGTTATATACTGTTCCCCTTGTACAGCCCTCCCAGCTTAGTAATATACTGTATCCCATATACAGCCCCCAGCTTAGTAATATACTGTATTCCATATACAGCCCCCCAGCTTAGTAATATACTGTATCCCATATACAGCCCCCAGCTTAGTAATATACTGTATTCCATATACAGCCCCCAGCTTAGTAATATACTGTATTCCATATACAGCCCCCAGCTTAGTAATATACTGTATTCCATATACAGCCCCCAGCTTAGTAATATACTGTATCCCATATACAGCCCCCAGCTTAGTAATATACTGTATTCCATATACAGCCCCCCAGCTTAGTAATATACTGTATCCCATATACATTCCCCCCAGCTTAGTAATATACTGTACCCCATATACAGCCCCCAGCTTAGTTATATACTGTTCCCCATATACAGCCGCCCAGCTTAGTAATATTCTGTATCCCATATACCGCCCCCCAGCTTAGTTATATACTGTTCCCCATATACAGCCCTCCGGCTTAGTTATATACTGTATCCCGTATACAGCCCTCCCAGCTTAGTAATATACTGTATTCCATATCCAGCCCTCCCAGCTTAGTTATATACTGTTCCCCATATACAGCCCTCCCAGCTTAGTAATATACTGTATCGCATATACATCCCCCCAGCTTAGTAATATACTGTATTCCATATACAGCCCTCCCAGCTTAGTTATATACTGTTCCCCATATACAGCCCCCCAGCCTAGTAATATACTGTATTCCATATACAGACCTCCCAGTTTAGCAATTCACTGTATTCCATATATAGCCCTCCCAGCTTAGCTATATACTGTTCCCCATATACAGACTCCCAACTTAGTAATATACTGTATCCCATATACAGCCCCCCCAGCTTAGTAATATACTCTACCCCATATACAGCCCCCAGCTTAGTAATATACTGTATCCCATATACAGCCCCCAGCTTAGTAATATACTGTATTCCATATACAGCCCCCAGCTTAGTAATATACTGTATTCCATATACAGCCCCCAGCTTAGTAATATACTGTATCCCATATACAGCCCCCAGCTTAGTAATATACTGTATTCCATATACAGCCCCCCAGCTTAGTAATATACTGTATCCCATATACATTCCCCTCAGCTTAGTAATATACTGTACCCCATATACAGCCCCCAGCTTAGTTATATACTGTTCCCCATATACAGCCGCCCAGCTTAGTAATATTCTGTATCCCATATACCGCCCCCCAGCTTAGTTATATACTGTATCCCATATACAGCCCCCAGCTTAGTAATATACTGTATTCCATATACAGCCCCCAGCTTAGTAATATACTGTATTCCATATACAGCCCCCAGCTTAGTAATATACTGTATCCCATATACAGCCCCCAGCTTAGTAATATACTGTATTCCATATACAGCCCCCCAGCTTAGTAATATACTGTATCCCATATACATTCCCCTCAGCTTAGTAATATACTGTACCCCATATACAGCCCCCAGCTTAGTTATATACTGTTCCCCATATACAGCCGCCCAGCTTAGTAATATACTCTACCCCATATACAGCCCCCAGCTTAGTAATATACTGTATCCCATATACAGCCCCCAGCTTAGTAATATACTGTATTCCATATACAGCCCCCAGCTTAGTAATATACTGTATTCCATATACAGCCCCCAGCTTAGTAATATACTGTATCCCATATACAGCCCCCAGCTTAGTAATATACTGTATTCCATATACAGCCCCCCAGCTTAGTAATATACTGTATCCCATATACATTCCCCTCAGCTTAGTAATATACTGTACCCCATATACAGCCCCCAGCTTAGTTATATACTGTTCCCCATATACAGCCGCCCAGCTTAGTAATATTCTGTATCCCATATACCGCCCCCCAGCTTAGTTATATACTGTTCCCCATATACAGCCCTCCGGCTTAGTTATATACTGTATCCCGTATACAGCCCTCCCAGCTTAGTAATATACTGTATTCCATATCCAGCCCTCCCAGCTTAGTTATATACTGTTCCCCATATACAGCCCTCCCAGCTTAGTAATATACTGTATCGCATATACATCCCCCCAGCTTAGTAATATACTGTATTCCATATACAGCCCTCCCAGCTTAGTTATATACTGTTCCCCATATACAGCCCCCCAGCCTAGTAATATACTGTATTCCATATACAGACCTCCCAGTTTAGCAATTCACTGTATTCCATATATAGCCCTCCCAGCTTAGCTATATACTGTTCCCCATATACAGACTCCCAACTTAGTAATATACTGTATCCCATATACAGCCCCCCCAGCTTAGTAATATACTCTACCCCATATACAGAACCCCAGTTTAGTAATATACTGTATTCCATATACAGCCCCCCAGCTTAGTAATATACTGTATCCCATATACAGCCCTCCCAGCTTAGTAATATACTACATCCTATATACAGCCCTCCCAGCTTAGTAATATACTGTATCCCATATACAGCCCTCACAGCTTAGTAATATACTGTATCCCATATATAGCCCTCCCAGCTTAGTAATATATTGTATCCCATATACATCCTCCCAGCTTAGTAATATACTCTACCCCATATACAGCCCTCCCAGCTTAGTAATATACTGTATTCCATATACAGCCCTCACAGCTTAGTAATATACTGTATCCCATATACAGCCCTCCCAGCTTAGTAATATAGTAATATACTGTATCCCATATACATCCTCCCAGCTTAGTAATATACTCTACCCCATATACAGCCCTCCCAGCTTAGTAATATACTATATTCCATATACAGCCCCCCAGCTTAGTAATATCCTGTATCCCATTAACAGATCCCCAGCTTAGTAATATACTGTATCCCATATACAGCCCTCCAGCTTATTAATTTACTATATCCCATATACAGCCCCCCAACTTAGTAATATACTGTATCCTATATACATCCCCCCAGCTTAGTAATATACTGTACCCCATGTACAGCCCCCAGCTTAGTAATATATTGTATCCCATATACAGCCCTCCCAGCTTAGTAATATACTGTATCCCATATACATCCCCCCCAGCTTAGTAATATACTGTATCCCATATACAGGCCTCTCCCAACTTAGTAATATACTGTACCCCATATACAGCCCCCCAGCTTAGTAATATACTGTATCCCATATACAGCCCCCCAGCTTAGTAATATTCTGTATCCCATATACAGCCCCCAGCTTAGTAATATACTGTATCCCATATACAGCCCTCCATGCTTAGTAATATACTGTATCCCATATACAGCCCCCCAGCTTAGTAATACACTGTATCCCATATACAGCCCCCCAGCTTAGTAATATACTGTATCCCATATAAAGCCTCCCAGTTTAGTAATATACTGTATCCCATATACAGCCCCCAGCTTAGTAATAAACTGTATCCCATATACAGCCCCCCCAGCTTAGTAATATACTGTATCCCATATACAGCCTCCCAATTTAATAATATACTGTATCCCATATACAGCCTCCCAGTTTAGTAATATACTGTACCCCATATACATCCCCCCAGCTTAGTAATATACTGTATCCCATATACAGCCTCCCAGTTTAGTAATATACTGGGGCACATTTACTTACCTATCCGTGCGCGATCCCCGACGAGAACGCACAGCTGCCGCGATTCACTTACAGCGTGCACCCGATATCGTGCATGTGTTGCTTCCCTGATCAGGTCTGCCGGAGTTCACCATCTTCTTCTCGGGGAATGTAAGTGCATTATATGCAACACAATTTTAAAGTTAAATCCCGCGGTTTGTATGGATCCGTCGTATCATCCGACGGCCCGCCCCTGATTAACCCCCTGTTAAATGCGGCGCAAAACGGAAATTGATGGGAAACCTGGCGTAAATGTGGTCCGCGGACCCTTAGTATATGTGCCCCACTGTATCCCATATACACCCCCCCCCAGCTTAGTAATATACTGTATACTGAATACAACATTTGTGGACTAAAATGCTCATTATACCCCTTGATAAGATCCTTGAGGGGTTAAGTTTCCAAAATGAGAAACTTAGCCCCCCAAGGATTTTATCAACTGAAATATGTTTCAGCAAACTCCAAAAGCCAACTGGCTCTCCTACCCTTCTGAGTTTCACTGTGCGCCCCTATAGCAGCTTACGATCACATGTGAGGTATTCTTGTATTAATACCAAAAATTACATTCTTCACTTACATGTCAAAATTTAGTTTAGTTCCATGAAACACATGGCAAATTTGAAAAGTTGTGCTTGGTCCTCAAGATAAAAGTGAGCTTGGTCCTTAAGGGGTTAAAAGGAAAACTTTTGAACTTGTGCTAAATAAAACCGTACAACCCACCACATCTGCAAAAGTCACTACAATTAACATCAAAACCTTTCTAACCCTGGGAATATTAGGCATTAATAATAATAGTAAATAATAATATAAAATAAAATAATAAATCTTTACTTCTGTAGCGCCATCATATTCTGCAACATTGTAGTCCCAGGCTGCAATGATCTTCTGTAAGTTGTCTGTAATGAAGGTTGTTTTTTTTTTAGAATCTTATGACAGCACAAAATTGAAAAATTTTAATTGTCACGAGGACAAAAACATTTTTGTCTACAGTTCTATTTATAAAATATACCAGTTCCGACTTAATTCAACTTAAGTACAAACCTAAAAAAACCTATCTTTTACGTAACTCATGAACTGTCTGTACAGGCAGTCCCCTACTCAAGGACACCCGACTTACAGATGACCCATAGTTAAAGACGGACCCCTCTGCACCCTGTGACCTCTGGTGAAGCTCTCTTTCCTTTAGTGTCTGTTATGAAGCTTTATTGATAATCCTTGGCCAATTAAGCAAAAAACATTTTAAACTCCAATTGTCACTGGGGCAAAAAAAAATGTTGTCTGTATCTACAATTATAAAATACACAGTTTCGACTTACATACAAATTCGACTTAAGAACAAACCTATGGACCCTATCTTGTACGTAACCCGGAGACTGCCTGCATTTTGTTTTGGGGTTCATTTTAACCTTACATTGATTTTGGTGCCCCCCAGTGGTAAGAGTCTTTAGTGCAGACACAACTCTATAAATTGCACCACATACTGGAGGAGAATTGTCCTAAATAAGCTGTATCCTTACTCAACAGAAGGTCTAACCTCTCCACTTCTGTCCCCCAAGATCCTCTATGTGGTGATTTACCTGCTGCCAACCACATATCCTGAAACAAGAACAAGAAACATTGTACTTTTATATTCAATGAATTGAATAAAGATGCTATACTACAATTCCAGAATGATTTTAAACCTAATTAATGGCTTATTCAGACTGCGTTTTTGATATCCGTATGCTATCAGTTTTTTTTGCGGATAGAATATGGACCCATTGATTCCTATGAGTCTGTCCTCATGTCGTTTTTTTACACAGATGTGCAGACAGTGCAGAATAAACTTCAGCATGCGCTATTTTTTCTCACACGGACCACAGACCTACATAGAAGTCAATGCCCCCCCCCAAAAAATGGGTGACATCCATATGAGTTCATATTTTTCTGAATTGTTCATAGGCAACCAACTGGGAAAGGGCTGGAAAAAAATAGAAACCCATTTTTTTTATAAGGGTGAAAAAATGGGTGACTTATAAACATACTGATGTGAAAAATACGGATGAAGATACAATGCGGACTGGACTACACACGGATATCCCACGTCCGCATTTTTTTTATAAACTTGCAACGGACATGCCGGTCTGAATGAGCCCTAAGGATTACAGGAAAGCTCACACATTTGTATACACAGAAGCATACACCAGCTATAACCACAAGGTGGCAGCATTAAATCTAGGAATTTATGAATACACATGGAATGGTCTATCAGTGTGCACACAAGTCACTTATCTTAGTCCAAAAGAAAGCCAAAGTGTTAAGATTTTTCAATTCCATAAGAGGTGCAGCTCCGCCGCACAAACTGCTCCTAATATAGCAATATTGTGCAGATTATTTTGAGTGCACCCAACACTTATTTCATGACTGTATGGTATTGAAGAACACCAGAACAATAATAAATGACCAATTATGTACATACATTACATAGAGCTCTGAACTCTGTACATGTATTCCTTATTTGACAACTGGGTGTTACTAAAATAGGCGAGTCAGGAGAGATTGAGTAAATAGTGTATGTTATGTATGTAAAGTTTTCATTTCTTAAGCCCCTTTTACACTTGCCATGTTTATACATCCCTATAGATAGCTATAGCCGCCCGGGGCGGTACGGTACTATATACCGTGCATGAGAAAAGGCGCCATTAATTGCTATGGAGAGGGGGGAGGGGAGCAGCACACACCCCTCTTCCTGTCCAATGCGCTGCCGTGTGCTCTCCCAGGCTACATAACATCTACTGTAACATCTATTTCTCACTATAATTTTTATTTTGTTTTAGTTTATAAGAAGCAATCTTACAGCATCCAAAAGTTGTTATGAAAAAGACTTTGTACACTTCGCAGACAGTAAGCCGGATCGAATACAGAGGAGATATTTCTTAAAACGAATGGAGGTAAAACAGTTCTTTTAAATTACACCTATGTTTTGTCATGGGTAAAAGTTTATTTAATCCAATTATTAAAACAACACTCCAGAAAAAACAAATGGGCTAGAGAAGGGCCTGAGAAGGTGGAGCGTTACAGAATCCTAGTATCTTGTTGGACTTTACACTTGAACCAGAACAGTGCAGAAACATAGACATATTAATATGATGATAATGATGACATGATGATAAACCATATTAATGCTTATTAAACCTAATGACACAGTGTTAAAACATTTTAAAAATACACAAGGCATGATGATGCAGCAGATAAGGTAAGTATATACTAGCATAAGTACCAAAAGGTGCGTGAAATGGAAACACCTCTGCTTTAGGGCTCGACAGTGAAATATGGATAAAGGGTTACATTTCCACTAGACATAAATGCCATACTGAGAAGTGCAGTAGGGTCAGGAAGTAAAAGTGCTTCTTACAGAGAGTTTGCCAATTAAGGCCGCCTTGAAGGTGTGTGGAGACTTTTAAACATTGATGCTCCTCTAGGGGGTTATGGGAAATAAGTTTTCCTACATGGGACAAGGAAAGCCACCCTCTATTAGCTGCCTTGTTAGGCAGCCCCCTTACCATTAAGCATGACTTTTAGGAAGCCCAATGATATAATGCAGGATAAAAGCCAATCCAGTATATCTATTCCAGAAGCACTGTCTCTTCAGTACAGTGTTTGGAACTGATTTAGCGTGAGATGCGTTTAGAGCGAGATGGTCAGGAAGTAAAAGTTCTCCTTACTTTGCCAATTAAGACCTCCTTGCAGATGTGTGGAGACTTACAGCCAATGATACTCCTCTAGGAGGAAAACCATGCCTCTTTTGCTACCTTATAAGTCAGCCCCTTTACCATCAAGCAAGGCTTTCAGCAGAGTGTGGAATAAAGATTGTAGATACAGACCATGTGTGTTTTACCCCTCAAGGCTTCATCAGGGGTATGCCAGGGTATGCACCATTTGTCATAAGAATCTAAACAAATAAAAATGTGGATCAAATCTTTTACAATACACATTTTTTTGTGTAAATTCCATGAGAACTATGCCAAGTTTTTTTTTTTTTACTAAATTATAAAAATACAACCCAGTAAATAATTTTATTGTATTGCATCCCAGGGTTTACCAGGACATCATTTACTATCACATCACGGAGAGTCGAGTTCCAGGCACTTAGTGTCACAGTATGATGACCATTACATAAGACGTGGCAATTCTACTCTGCCTCCTTTGCGAAGCTGGGAAGGAAACAGTCTGACCTGGGCTCCGGAGAAATCTGACTTTCCTTCTACAGGTAAAATCGAAAATGTATCATGTCTAAGCATAATACAAAGGGACCATGTGCCCAATTTATCTCAGTGGTTGATGTTGCTACTGATTTGCAACCTATTTGTTGGACTGACTGAATTAATATGTTGTGTTATATATTGCAGTATTATATTATTGATGGCTCTGGCAATGCCTAGGCCAAGTTAGTAGCTGTGACCCACGATTACCATAGCATCAAAGGATGTGGATACAAGCCCCATAGATGCTGCAGACATTATTGGTGGTGTTATCTAAGGGTTGATGAGGCTACCATCAGGGTTATCACTAAGCATACCATTTTCAGTCTGTATTCACGATTATGCCTTCAGCGTTTAATACCTCTGCATTTCTTCCATTGGAAGTTAGTCAACACATTATAACACACGGATGTATTTGGTCTTCCAAAGAGAAAGACTCTCTTTGTAGTTGATCCTTTTTCTGCTTATCTACTACCAGTTATTATGTGGATCTCCCCCCTCTGTTGATCCTCAACTCCTACTTAGGGTATTCAACGAGACATTTCATAAACCAGATACAAAATATGGAACATTCATTCTTATTCATTGTCTGTTTTCCAGATCCACCAACCAATTTTGGTCTATTACAAGAAAAGCAAAAATTCTGGAAAGACCACAATTCTGAAGAGCTGAGAAGTGTCTACACCGCGTCATACAGACAACCACCTACCTCTGCCTTCATGACCCCTCGCTATGGAGTAGCTCCCCGTGTCCTGTCTAGTACAATCCATCAACCTAATAATACCAATAAAGCTTTAGACTTTAAATGTCAGGCCTATCTTCAGGTTCCAGACAAACCAGTTGGAGCAACTAGCAACAACCTCATAACAGAAGTGACATCCTAATTGTTATTAAAGAGAATCATACTTTTCATCTTGATAAATTGACTCCAACATCAATATGACAATAAATTTCAACTAGAATTTGTATTTCTCTTAATTTCAGAAATCCTGACTGTGATGTATCTGATAGTTAGGAAGTCAACCATCTAGAGATGGAATTAAAAAACAAAACTATGTGTTTTGGGTGGTGGGTGATTGGAATGCACATATCTCATTTGAGTGTACTGAACTTGGTTCTGGTGCTGTATATATGTATTAATGTTGGTTCTGGTGCTATTTTTATGTACTGAGGTTTGTTTTGATGCTGTATATAGTTCCTAATGTAAAATTTGCTAAGCCCACGAGCCTTCTCTAAACAAACGTAGCCGACATATGACGTAGTATATGTCAGGCGTTAAAGGGTAATAGGAGAAGGAAACGAAGAACAACTGTTTGTATCACAAAATGTAAAAATCGTAATAATAACTGTACCGCAAAGTATTAGGGATCTATGCAGTGACCCTAATTAGTAACAGTACACCCCAGTAATATGCTTCACTCAGTAATGTTACCTACCCCCGTGTCCCCTACATAACGCTAGTCCCCTTCTCTGTCTCCACATAGTAATATTAACCCTTGTACCCTAATAAAACTAATACTAGGCAATAATGCTAACTTTTCTCCCACCACACGATAAAAATGGAAGACATCTATCTATACCTTCTAAGGCCCCATGCACACGACCATCGGGGGTACACGTCTCCCATAGATGGCAATGGCCGCACAGAGCGATACGTTGCCACACACGTGGGACAAAGACTAATGAGTGAAAAGACGAGGGCACACATCCCAGATCCCTATCAATATCTTTAGCATATATGGTGTGGGGGCCTTGAGAATCATTTTATCGCTGATCTTGGGCGGAACCCTTTTAGCTATTCTACTGTCCTCCACTCCTTAAATTGGGTTTCTTAGCCTTGTGTAATGTTCTGCTATAGCAATGCCCCTGTTCCTTCTGGGGCTACATGGATAACTATGCGAGGGGGAGAATTCTTCTACCCTATGATAGAACGTCATATTTAGTGTCAAAATCCACAGTCTGTTATAACATTGACATCAGTGGGAGAAGGATTTCAGCATGGATTTCCATGACAGAATCCTCCTAAATCCTGTTCCCTGAATTTCTGAATACAAGGTACAAAGAAGTGCAGTTTACTTAGTATGATGCACTGCTAATGTCAGGATGTGTAAGGTGCTCATACCAGCTCCTAAATAAGTTGGACAGTATCGCTTAAAGGGTAATAAGAGAAGGATACAATAATCCTTGGTGGCAGCCTCTGAAAAACAACAGGAAATTGAAATGTCATTCTGAAAATGTCTTTCTTAGGTAAAGTACAAGTGTAATTTTAATGAAATTAGAACAAATCCAAATGATATCACTTTGGGGCAGATTTCTATTTTATATTAGGGGGAAACTGCACCTACGACAAGCATGAAACACAACAGTTACTATTCCGATTTCATGCGGGTAATGCTATTATGTAATACATATTAATTATATAGGAGGATATAATAACAAATCGGCAGTATTAGAGCAATAATAGGTCACCATGAAATGCATGACGGGGCAAAAATAAAAGGAAGGAGCTTTTCTAACTTCTTTCATATTTCCATAGTGGTAGTGGGTGATGCTCAGTGGGTATAGTGACTGAAGATATTTTCATGTTCTTCTGTTACTTCATGGACTAGATGTACCAGTGGGCTTCAACTGTATTTCTATTGGCCCCCACTGTTCCTGGCCAAAACAATGTTGAAGTTTTTGTCTTGAACTTCTCAGATATTAAATCATGAATGAAAAGATCATGGTCCCAGGTTATCATAGGATTTCGTGGATCAGATCTTGAAATCTGAGATAAGAACAATGGGACATTTGGAATCATGGTATGCACGTCCGCTTAGTTACATAGTCACATATTAACATTGCACTTATCACTGCTCTATTACAATGGGCAGCTCTTCTCTTTTTAAAACTGCAGGTCAATTGGAACTTTCAAATGATCATTTTATAGTATATTTATTTCATATTGCATGAAAGTGGATTGAAGGAGTTTTGCTGATGTATATTGTGTATTTGCAATGGCCTTTCATGCTGTTTTGTATCAGCATCAAGACGTCAAATCAGAAAGAACATCTTGGATGTATAGTCAACATTGGCCTCTGAAAAATGACTTTAGTCCTGAAGCAGAGTTGGAACGGCAAGCACAGAGTTCCTTCACTGTGTATCTGTCATGCTGTATTAATAAAGTTATATGTTATATTATTCCAGACAATGGTGATATTTTTGTTACACGCTTTGGTATTTTTGGTTAAGCCGTAGGTCATTTTACTTACAAATATATTACAGTCATTTTTCAAATATTACATTTCCCAGGGGTGACAGTTCACCTTATGTCCTATAGGGAATTATGAACACAAATTATCTGTATAATATGTATCACTTATGTGGGTACATTTATTTAAAAAAAAAAAAGAACCTGTCAGCAGAAATTGATCTAATTAAACACTACCATACATTAGTTGTAGAGAGCACATCATGGAGGATGAGAGTTTAGCACATGTATCATGCTCTCCCCACCTCTAAATGTCCCATTTGCTGTATTTGATTCAATTATGCCCAAGATCATCACTAACTGGCTCAAGAGAAGAAACTCTGAGGCAAGGAGCGCTTGTCTTCAGTGCTAAACTCTACTCCTTCATAATTTTATACAACTACTAAGAAAGTAGATTTTCTGTATTATGCCACCAAACTGGAAGAAACATGAGCTGAAAGGTGTTTAGCTGCATGATAACATAGCCTCCATATACAAAATTGTTGCAATTTAGAATTCAAGAAACATAAGATAACGTAAATGAACCCCTTAATGATCAGGCACATTGGAATCTTCAAGGAATTTTCAAATAGTTTTCATAAAAACTAGTATATAAAAAGGCAGCTCAGTGGAGGATTAAAGAGCATGATTTCTTTTGAGGGGTTTGTATAGGATCAGAATAAAATGCTACCCACAGGTTGCATTTAGTATTGCATATGTAACATCCCCCACCAGGACCTATACTTTCTTCGGTGGTTGTAGACAGCCGGACCCCGGAATACCTGAGGGGCTGGCTTATGCGACCTTGGGCACGCTATGGTCATAGTGCTTGGTATTGGGACCGGAGGAGGTGCTTATAGCCTGGAAGGCCTCCAGCAGAGGGTGTGTGCAAGAAAAGTAGAGGGAGAGTCTGATGAAAGAGGTTTCTCCCTGGGACAACCCCTGAGATGCATATAGTTATCCCTGGGTGAGGATTGGGAGCCCGTGATAGTGAGGCAGCCTGATCCAGGGATTACGCAGAGGCATGTTGTACAAATCAACTCTCGGTTCTTTATTCGAATTGGAAAAACAGGCAACAGCCTAACATCAGAAGCAACAGGTTGTAGGAGATGGCAGGAAGGAGATGGCAGGAAGGTTGCTCACAGCCTGGTAGTAACTTCAGGCTGGGCTGGTAGATGGATCTGAGTCCAGACAGTGGACCTCTGCTCTCGGGCTTAGTCTCCTGACTTACTCAATGTGTCAGGCAGTGGCCTGAGACACCTCTGCTTCCTGGCAGTGTGTCTGGATGGCAGCTCTGCTGGAGCTGCACACTGGACTTATTTCTCACTCTACTGACTTTGATCCAAGACCTCAGACAATGAGGTCTGACTATGTGCTCTGACTGACTCTGATAACCTGGGTTTTTATAATCCCCTAGTGAGGTGGCAGCACTCTATAATCAGCTTCCAGCTTGCTGCACAATAGTACAAAGGATATCATTGGTTAATAACATTTCACATGTAAACTCTTGCCTTAACAGGCATTGACCTACAGCTGCAATTACAAAGTTTACCAGGGCAGTAGCTTTGGAGTGAGTTGCACAGGCTCACCAGATAGCTCCCGACAAGGAGAGGGTGCTATTCGCAACAACCACCTAGCTAATGCATTGGCTGGGGTGTTGCACATATTATCCCCTTTCATTTTAATAGAGTTGAGATACAATATCAAGCACAACTTCCAACTGTGTCCAGTATCAGTTGTTCAGTGTTAGGACATGAAGAATAGCACTATTTCTGGTGATTATGTGATTTGTAGTCTTCACTTTTCTGCAGCTCCCATCTCTGTAATCTGTATCGATGTTTTTCTCTCCCATGTGAATATAGCTTTATGTAATTTGACACATAAACAACATTCTGTCTATGTTTACTAGCAAGATGAAATTCAGCAGATTCAGCAGTGAGGCGAGAATAAACGAGGATAAGAACAAACATTTGGGAAGAAAGATCATAAGATATACTTCAAAGTTTCTTGTAGCCAATTGTACTATTGATTTATACAAAATGTCTCAATAAGTTAGTGTCCATTATAATAAATGTACAAATACACAATGAAAGAGATGTGAGACTAAATAGTTGTGTGACCCTTGTATCAGGATCATTACAGGTCCCAGGGGTCAGATCCTAAAATGTGTCATTATTTGCAAAGATGGAGAAACCAGATGAAGATGGTAAACCAGCCGTTTATGGCTTAGGCAGCCTGTGTGCCTATGTCTCAGTCTCCTCATGCATTCTTCATCCACTCCATACCATTTCCCTACCTCCGCTTCAGGAAATGGGGAGAGGGAGCTGGAGGATTCTGGTGGAGAGGAGACTGACACACAGACACACAGACTGCTTCAGCTACTACCCCTTTCCCCCTGAGACTCATCACACACTGCTGGCAGGAAGCAAGCCATCTAACGTGGAATAAAGTTGTAATCGGCTATTAGAACCTGTGACCAGCTCAAAATGACATTCCTGGTGACAGGTGCGTTTTAACTAGACATACATGAAGAGGAGGGCCATTGTAATGTGAATTATTATTTTTTATTTTTTTTAAACGGATCTCCATCCTGCATAAGGAGGGAGATCTGACTTTCTTAATTTCAATAATTCACATAATCATAATCAATTAACGTTGCACCCTTCCTGATACTTAGCACACATTTACTGTTATGTATTTTCCAGTGCATAATCCTTAAAACACAAGTAACTGAATGTTTGCCGTTTTTGTTTGCATGGATGAGTTCAGTGCTCCCTGTTGTATTTACTGTCCTGTCCAATGTACAATGATCCACTTATTCTTTGTTATTCCAAAACTTTCACTTGTAGGGAAGAGGGAGAAGCAGGAACCACGGTCCAGTGTATTTGAATCAAGTTGATGAAGATGACATTAGTTTTCTTATTGTTCTTTATTTTTCCATATTTTTTCCAGCCTGTAGAGTCAGCCTACAACTGCACAGTATGCGACAAAAGTAAATGTCCCCCAATGATAACTCCCTGTCCTGGAAGAGAAGCTATAGATCCATGTGGATGCTGTCACCATTGTGCAAAGCAAAATGGAGAGGTCTGTGGAGGACCAGACTGGAAATTCGGCTACTGTGATTCTTACTATAAATGTGCAGCTATCAATGCCACAGGACTTGTAGAAATCCCAGACATAGGAGTGTGCAAAGGTAAGTACCGCATAATGAAGAACAAAGGGTAAGGACTCGTAGACAAGAAGCATAATCACACACTGGGTGGTTATTTTGACTAGGAAGATCTCTAAGTGAACAAATATAATAGAAAATAGGCAAAGTGGCTTCAAAGTACATCTGTTGCTACATGATTATGTAGATTTGTGTTTTATAGCCCATCAAGTTCTGTGCACACTATGTAATAGTTGTTATTCCTGTGGTGGATGGCGCTTTAGAAAAAAATAAAAGTTTTCTCCCCCTACCTACAGTTATCATATTGCACCAAAACCATTATTCTTAAGACCCTCGTGCATTTATATTACGTATAATAATACATTTTTTAATTTTTTTGTTTGCAGTATAGACTATTGGCACGTTCCACAGGCTAGAAATGATTACAAAATTTGTAATGTTTACTTTGTTTGCAGTACATTTTCAGCTTTGCTCCATGAATTTTGCTGTAGATTTATGATAGTATCAGAGCCTGAATGGTGGATCCTACTTCAGATAAAAATAAGCTTCATACATGTTCTCAGGGTCAGATAAAAGCCCCAAAGTTAGTAGTGACTCCATATTGGAAACTAAATCTGACTTTTTAGGTCACAATAACCCATAGTTTACATTACATTAACCTATTTTTGGGAGGGATGCAAAAAAAAATCTACCGTATTCTGTATTTGATTTTAAACTTTAAGTTATCTTTTGTTTTATACACCATATTGCTTAGATGGCATTTACTTATGTTTCATGGGTCAGTACAATTGCAGTTATATCTCAATTATGTCTTTTTTTATGTATTAGTAGTTTCTCAGAATAAAAACTTTTTTTGGTGGGTTTTTTATTTTATTTTTTCACTGTGTTCACCACAGTGAACAGTCAAGTACTGGTACCTCATTCTGCACTAAACACAAGATCACCTGGTGGATTAAGGGGTTAACCCTGACATCACTGTATATACAGGCGGTCCTCTACTTAACACTCGATTTAAAGACGACCCCTACTTACAGACGGACCTCTCTGCCCACTGTGACCTCTGGTGACATTCTCTTCACTTTACTCCCAGGCTGCAATGATCAGCTGCAGGGTTTGTAGTGAAGCTTTATTGATAATTCTTGTTCCAATTACAGCAAAAAAATTGGAAAAATCCAATTGTCAGTGGGACCAAAAATTTTTTTTATCTGTAGTTATATATAAATATACAGTTCCAACTTACATACAAATTAAACTTGAAAACAAACCCAAACAAACTATCTTGTACATTACCCGGGGACTGCCCGGGTTTATCCCTGTATTATCCCTGTGCTGAGACATCACTGTTGTGTATTATCCCTGTACCAGGAAGTAAGAGTTCTCCTTACGGAGACTGACACTTAAGGCTGCCGTGTAGGCGTGTGGAGACTTATAACCATTGACACTCCACTAAGGTGATTCTGGAAAAATATGCAAAGTTTTCCATCGCTGGATGTATGATCCTGTACTGTGACATCACTGTCTGTATTATCTCTTTACCGTGACATCACTGTGTGCATTATCTCTTTACAGTGACATCACTGTGTGTATTATCTCTTTACAGTGACATCACTGTGTCTATTATCTCTTTACCGTGACATCACTGTGTGTATTATCTCTTTACAGTGACATCACAGTGTGTATTATCTCTTTACAGTGACATCACTGTGTCTATTATCTCTTTACCGTGACATCACTGTGTGCATTATCTCTTTACAGTGACATCACTGTGTGTATTATCTCTTTACAGTGACATCACTGTGTCTATTATCTCTTTACCGTGACATCACTGTGTGTATTATCTCTTTACAGTGACATCACAGTGTGTATTATCTCTTTACAGTGACATCACTGTGTCTATTATCTCTTTACCGTGACATCACTGTGTGCATTATCTCTTTACAGTGACATCACTGTGTGCATTATCTCTTTACAGTGACATCACTGTGTGTATTTCCACTCTACTATGACATTGCTGGTTGTATTATTTTTGTACTATTACATCAATGTGTGTAATATGAGGTCCTGTAGCAGCTGATATTGGAGGTTTTTTAGCGCCTGCGGTATGTACTGTGAGCTTTTTCAGCATCTGTGGTGTGTATTGTGAGGTTCTGGCATAATAAATACATGCCAAAGCACGTTTTATTTTGTATGCAAACCATGACATAAAAATGCACATACACAATAATAATTTATATTTGCCCCATTGTTTTTTGGTGCCATGACATATTTGAAAAGTTTCTGAGGTCCCAGAACAATGGAAATCCCCTACTATTTTAGAAACTACACCATTAAAATAATTTACCAGGTGTATATTGAGCATTTTAACACTACATATGTTGTCTAGAAGGTTTTATTTTTACAAAAACATTGCTTTTGCCCCCAAATTGTTATTTTTTTTTAAACAGTGTACCCCATAGTTTGTTACCCAGTTTTTGTAGAATGTAGTAATATCTGACACATGGTCACAAACTGCTGTAGGGGCGCACAGTGGGGCTCAGGAAGACTTTGCTTAACCAGATTTGAGGTGCTATGTCGCATTTGCTGAGCCCCTTGCTGGTTGTATTATTTTTGTACTATTACATCAATGTATGTATTATGAGGTTCTGCAGCAGCTGATGTGTATATTTGGAGGTTGTTCAGCTTCTGCGTTGTGTACTGGCAGCTTTTTTGCCATCTGTGTTGTGTATTGTGAAGTTCTGCAGCAACTGAGATGTGTATTATGAGGTTCTGCAGTAGATAAGATTTATATGATGATGTTGTGCAGCAGTTTTTTGGAGCTTCTGCAGGAGCTGAGGTGAGTAGGTTCTGCAGTTGGTAGGTAGTGATTTTTATTCAGTATCAGCAATTCTGTTACCTTGGATCTCTGGGAAAGCATTATTATTTCCAGGATACAACATTTAATTTATTGAAAAAAATTGTGGGAAGGGCCCCTCACTTGCACCCAGGGGCCACCACCACCATCAAGCCATCCCTGCATGTATTATATACTTCCGTATGATTCTAATCTTCTGTTTCTCCTTCTCAGACATGCCTGGCTACAGCCCACCATCATACTATGCTGAAGACGATGATGAGAACTGCCCTGAACATTCTGGCTGTTACAGAGTTATGGGAACCTGTGACTGTGTAACTAAGCGGACCTGTATACCAAACTTTCAATTGTCCCATTTCCAACGTCTGTTATGTGATCCCATGTATGATGATCGTAAGTTAATGGCTGTGTTTCAGTCTTTAATATTTTTATAGCGAATGCACTGTTATATCTATGTTACTGCCTTGTATGTATAATCTATTATTATATGCTTAGTATCATGCTAAACTCCTTTCCTTTATAGAAAACAGTATAAAGGAACCTGTATATACATACAACATGACCAGTGTATGTATGTACAGTCATGACCAAAAGTTAGAATACACCTTCTCAATCAAAGAGTTTTCTGTTGTAACGGGTCACACAGACAACAGAACTAAAAGTCTCTATGGGAAGAGTCCGGAGGGAGGAGTCTGTGGACCAGTGGACCCTGTGAACCACCACGGGAGATGGTGTGAGGCCCGCAGTGGCAGCCAAGGTACAGGATATGCAAAAAACAGTCCAAGCCTGGGATGACAGCAGGAACACAGAGGAACACTGGTAACGCTGGCACGGACTGGAGACACCGCTGGACTGGAACCCTGGAAGGCAAAGCAGGAAGCATGGAGGCAGACTGAAGACTTGACACAGGATGGCAGGAGCACACGGAGGTGCCTGGTAAGGCTGGAAATAGGAACATGGAGGCGTCTGGAAACGCAGGAAGACAGGACACACCAGGAGCACACTGGAGACAGGAGCGTCTGGAAACGCTGGAGACAGGAGCATCTGGGAATGCTGATGGTCGATCACTTCAACAGGAACCGCTGTGGAAAGCGAGGTGTAGTAACCTTGGAAGTTCGATAGAATGCTGAAGATCCGGCCAGGAAGGAAGGGAGGTGCCGGATTATAAAGGGTGAGCCGCATTAGCGAACTCCAATCAGGAGGACGCTGGCCCTTTAAGGCTGGGAGAAGCGTGAGTGCAGGGAAGGAGCATGCGGCCCACACACCGGGAGCCAGAGCATAGACAGGAGCCAGGAGAGCTAAGTGAAGGCAGGGGGACGGGGACTGGCAGACAGCGGAGCACGGGTGCACCCGCGATCCGCAACATGGATCGCGAGAGCATCCGTGACATCTGTATTTTTATGACTATAAAAACTACAGGTTAACAGCAGTTCAGACTAAAGACTAGGTCACTGCCACACAGAGTTCTAGCAGCAGACACATCCAGGGCCGCATCTGCCATGAGGCGGGATGAAAATCCCGCCTCAGGCGGCAGATTGCTGAACCCTTTAAGAAGCGGCACGTAGACCAATCGCCGCTCACCTAATGGTCATAAACACCACAGCCGCTCGGTCCCAAACAGCGTCGCCGGCGGCCGCGGCAAGCTGACAGTAGAGAAGAGGAGTCTCCACCCACAAGGCCCATCCATTCTTCACGTTCCGGCCCGGCCGAGCATCAAACCCCTCCACAACCACCGCCCACGCCTCCGGTCCCGCCCCCGGCATCCGCTGTCGGAGAGGAGGAGGTTTATTCCTCCTAGGCTGCCTGTGCACCCGGGCACTCCCACAACCCCTCCCCCCCTTGCAGAGAGGAGGAGGGAGCATAGTCTGTCCCTGCCCAGGCCTCCAGTGATGTTCCCGCCCGGACCTCTGCCCACCTCGTTTGCTCGCCGTCTGGTCACATGACCTGACCCGCAGGGCAACATCTACGAGTGGAGCATGGTGCAGATGAAGACTACAAATCTGGTAAGTATTTATTCTGTATATATGTGTGTGTGTGTATGCTGTGTATATGCTGTATGTGTGTATACTATATATATTTGTCTATGATGTCTATATACTGTATATATGTGAGTATGTTCTGTATGTGCATGTATATAATGTATCTATGATCTCTATATACTGTACTTGTGTGTATATTCTATTTTTATGTATATGCACTGTTTATATTGAAATGTTTATACTGTATGTATGTTTGTATATAGGGTGTGTATATACTGTATTTCTATGTATATGCAGTGTTTATAATGTACATACAAAATGTGTGTATATACTGTATGTTTGTATATAAGGTGTGTCCTGCATGTAAATACTATCTATGGGGATCTTACCTGCACTTACTGTCTATGGTGCAGATCCTGCCTGTATATACTACCTATGGGGGTCTTGCCTGTTTATACTATAATTGGGGAGTGGTCCTGCATGTGAATACTATCTTTGGGGAACTTACTTGTATTTACTGTCTATGGTGGGGATCCTGCCTATGTATACTATCTATGGGGGTCTTCTCTGTACATACTATCTGTGAGAGACGCCTGCCTGTATATACTATCTATGGGGGCCTTGCCTGTATTTTCTATATGTGGTGGTGATCCTGCCTGAATATACTATTTATGAGGGGCGCCTGCCTGTATATACTATCTGTGAGAGACGCCTACCTCTATATACTATCTATGGGGGCCTTGCCTATATATACTATATGTGGTGGTGATCCTGCCTGTATATACTATTTATGAGGGGCGCCTGCCTGTATATACTATCTGTGAGAGACGCCTGCCCGTATATACTATCTATGGGGGCCTTGCCTATATATACTATATGTGGTGGTGATCCTGCCTGTATATACTATTTATGAGGGGTGCCTGCCTGTATATACTATCTATGGGGGTCTTGTCTGTATATACTATCTATGAGGGGCGCCTGGCTGCATATACTATCTATGGTAGTCTTGTCTGTATATACTATCTATGAGGGGCGCCTGCCTGTATATACTATAATTGGGGAGTGGTCCTGCATGTATATACATATCTGTGAGGGGGTATGGCTGTATATACTATCTATTTTTTAATTAGGTGATATATAGGACATTTTATTTGTGTTGTCAGTTTTGTTGTTTGGGGTGTATTATCCAGGGGACATTATACTGTAATTGACTGTGGTATATTTGGATGCACAGTGCGTAAATGTGTTGCACGGAGCTAAACACAACTGTTGATTAACACAGCAGTGATAAACCATAGGAGGGAGAAATTGTAATGAATTCCGCTGTATGATGGAATAGATCATATCCTATAAAGGTACTAGATGCCACTGATCTGTGTCAATAAATTTGGTGACCGGAATGTAGCAGGGATCAGGGTTCCGTTGCATGGGAGGGGGGCGCCATTTCCATTTTCGCCTCAGGCAGCAGAAAGGCTAGAATCGGCCCTGGACACATCTCTACAACAACTGTTAAGAAGAGACTGTGTGCAGCAGCCTTCATGGTAAAATAGCTGCTGGGAAATCACTGCTATGGACAGGCAACAAGCACAAGAGACTTGTTTGGGCTAAAGAACACAAGGAATGGACATTAGACCAGTGGAAATCTGTGCTTTGGTCTGATGAGTCCAAATTTAAGATCTTTTGTTCCAACCACTGTGTCTTTGTGTGACGCAGAAAAGTTGAACGGAAGGACTTTACATGCCTGGTTCCCACCATGAAGCATGGAGGAGGAGGAGGTGTGATGGTGTGGGGGTGCTTTGCTGGTGACACTGTTGACCAGCATGATTACCACAGCATCTTGCAGCCGCATGCTATTCCATCCGGTTTGCGTTTATTTGAACAAGAAGGGCTATTTGAACAAGAAGCAGAGTGATGGGGTGCTATACCGGATGACACCAGATGAAAAGGCCAACAAGTTCTAAGCATCTCTGGGAACTCCTTCTAGGCTGTTGGAAGACCTTTTCATTTGACTACCTCTTGAAGCTTATCAAGAGAATGTCAAGTGTGTGCAAAGTAGTAATCAAAGCAAAAGGTGGCTACTTTGAAGAACCTAGAATGTGCAACATATTTTTTGTTGTTTCACACTTTTTTGTTAAGTATATAATTCCACATGTATTAATTCACAGTTTTGATACCTTCAGTGTGAATCTACAATTTTTATAGTCATGAAAATACAGAAAACTCTTTGAATGAGAAGGTGTGTCCAAACTTTTGGTATGTACTGTATGTATTATTTATTCAGTCCCTGATGTTAAATATCTTGTCCCTCATAATCGTCACTAGTATACAAGATACCATACTGGAATTGGGATTCTTTTGGCCTATTAAGCATCAGGATTCCAGGGACCACCTTCCTTTGGGGTCACCGATATTGTACAAATGATATATGTTTACCTTTTGTCTCTGCTATCTTCGGGATTCCTTTAGTCAACTATTGCAGAGCTACCTAGTATTATGTGTTCTCAGCTATGTCTCCACTGGTCCTTGGAAATATAATGTGGTCCAGGTTGGTTGAGTGTGTTGCAATCAGATCTCAGGAGAACTCAGCCCTCACAAGCCCTGAGAAAAATCTGTGTATTGGGGGTGGTCACATAATGTCACCACTATATACCCACAGGGGAATGAATGGCCCAATGGATTTCTACCAGTAGAGTCAATCACCAATTTGCCCCTCTTTACTTTTTAAAAATCTCCTATGGACAATTTTCTCAACTTTAACCACCAAGTTCAATCCAACCAAGTTCGACCACCACAGGTCATGATTGTGGATTTTTGCAGAAGAACAGAAATTAGGTTTTTATTTACGGTTAGCCCTGTTACAAAGAAAAAAACATTTTTCTTCATGACTTGCTTATCCCTAGCAACTTCATGTAAACATTGCTTAGGAGACTCAATCCAAGTCAGTCTTCTCACAGTATACACAATGTAATGTGAAGAGTTGACTGTACCTCCTTCGTGTTGACTCGAACACGAACTCTAGGACCTAGAGGGGCAGGGGGAGAGGAAGGGGTAACAGGGGCAGAGGAAATCAGCGGAGACACGATCAGAAAACATCTGTACCACAATCATGCACAGTCAATACTCCACCCTCTACCTCCCGACATTCCGCAGCTTCATCTTCATCCTTGCCGTCCTCTTTTTTACCACAGGGCCCGCTATACCCCCTCAGGAACCGAAATCCACAGGGCCGAGTGAAGAATTCCTAGTGATTCATTTATCCACCAAATCACTCACTAGATATGAAATATCAATTCTTAAAATAGGCTTATATTTTGTCGCAGTTAAGAAATGCCATCCATTCGAGTGGCATAAAGATATCCATCTATTTTTACGTAAATTAAGATGTATTTGCCATTAGAGATAGGAAAGAGTGCTGCAAACTCAATATCCCTATCCCTATTGATATAATATCAAATGTTAGATTATTACATAACCTCTCAGACACGCACCCAAAGCATGAAGGGTTTGGACCCTTTACGAACCTGCACAATAAAAATACCAGATCCCCCCCCAGTTGGGGACATCACAAGCATAGACGTTTTTGCTAAACTGGTTCTGGAATACAGTGACCTGAACCCCACTGATGGGGAGACCAATTGTGTCAGGACTACAGTCCCTGTGTAATAATCTGGGTACATCTGGGTACATACATTGATCAAATATTGGCTCAGGGAACATACGTTACCCATCTATTGCACTCTTTGTACCTCCTTCAATGTCTTGCTACCATATTCATATAGTGCAGATCTGGTAAGACTATTGTATAGCAGTAGAGCCGATAAATAAAGATTACAAAGAGGGCAAATACCATGTGGCCTCAACTGTCCAAGGGCCGTTACTACTATCATGAAGACCTTTATAATATTTGAAGCATGAGCACTTGCAGCTATAGCAAGCTGGGGCCTGGCAAAATGAGTAGGGCCCATTTATGTTGTAGAATTCAATTTGTTAATACTATTCTAAAATGTAAAATAAAGGTCAGGCACCTTACACTCTACAAATTTTAATAGCTAGAATGCCAAGTGTGGTTCATGGGATTTAAAAATTTGGTTAATAGAGATATATTATCATTTCACTATTTACCTTTCTTTCCTTTTTCAAGCCTATTTTGAAGATTTGTTTGCCAAGTTTTATGACCGTCCTTGCACCCGCTCTGGCTGCGACATTGTGGATAATGAGTGTGTTTGTAAAACTAGTGGATGTGACAATACTTTTCAATATCCGGATCGGAGGAGTTGCCACAATGTGATAAGTATGAATTTAGTTATGTACCGTTAGTGCATAAATATTTGTAAAGGGACACCATTTTTCTAATTTTGATTCTGTACATTACCACAATGGATTTTAAAGAAAACTATTCAGACAGAGTTGAAGTTGAGACTTTCAGCTTTACTTCGGTGAGTCGAAAAGTATGATTGTGGAAATAAAGCTTTTTATTTCCACATTAATTTCCCTTAAATTCAGAGGATCAAAAGTAACTGGGCAACAGGGGCATAACTTGAGGGGGTGCAGAGGTTGCGGTTGCACCAGGGCCCGAGAGGTTTAGGGGGCCCTTATGGTGTCACTTTCCCATATGAGAATACTATTACTATAAACCATAGATTATAGTTGGGGGCCTGGCACAGACTTTTCACTGGGGCCCATCAGCTTCTAGTTACGCCACTGCTGGACAAATTAAATAATTGTAAATAAAATGTTTATTTCTAATATTTGGCTGAAAACCTTTGTTGGTAATGACTGCCTGAAGTCTTGAACTCATGGATATCACCAGACAAGGTAATAGAAAGCTAAAAGAAGAGCAGCTCCTGCAAGGGGGGCACACATAAGTATATTTCTGTGCTTGGAGAACAGTCCCACATCCTGGAGGAAAATGCATGCTCAGTTGCGTTGAGATCAGGTGACCTACTTGGCCATTCAGCAACATTCCACTTTGCTTTAACCCCTTCCCGACTCCCCACCTTCAAAAATCTATAACTTTTGAATTTTCTTTGTAGAGAGCTGTGTTATATCTTATTTTTTGCGTAACAAATTATACTTCAAAATGGTGGTATTTAATATTCCATGCCGTGTACTGGGAAGCGGGAAAAAAATTCCAAATGCAGTTAAATTGGTGAAAAAACGTGCCGTATTCTAGTGGGCTTGGATTTTACAGATTTCACTATACGCCCCAAATGAGATGTTTATTCTTTGGGTCGTTACGATTACGGGGATAACAAATTTGTATAAGTTTTATAATGTTTTCATACATTTACAAAACTTAAAACCTCCTGTACAAAATTTTTTTCTGAATTTTTTTGAATCTTCTGGCGCTAATAACTTTTCTATACTTTGGTGTACAAAGCTTTGGGTGGTGTAATTTTTTGCAACTTTTGATGTAGTTTACAATGTTATCATTTTTAGGACAGATCAACCTTTTGATCACTTTTTATAGAATTTTTTATATTTTTTTAAATGGCAAAAAGGTGCCGTTATTATATTTTGATAGATTGGGCATTTTCAGACATGGTGATACCTAACGTTTTTGTGATTTTCTGACTTTTTAGATGTTTTTAGTTCAATTTAGCCTTTTAATTATTATATTCTTACTCTCTGCTTCCCAGGACTAAACTTGTTGTAATTGTTGGGTACTTCT
The DNA here is from genome assembly GCF_040894005.1 of Engystomops pustulosus. Classification (NCBI taxonomy): domain Eukaryota; kingdom Metazoa; phylum Chordata; class Amphibia; order Anura; family Leptodactylidae; genus Engystomops; species Engystomops pustulosus. The sequence continues at coordinate 54,877,568 of NC_092416.1, read as the reverse complement.
TCCACAAGAACCAAGCTTTCCATTTGTTCACTAGGGGGTAAACCTTACTCTGACAACAATTCAAAAAATATTGTTCCAAGGTATCTAAAATTTAAAAAAAAAAAACTCTATGCAGAGTTATTTTTCTCCATGGGAACAGACTACAAACAAACCTAGTGTAGTCTGATCTATTCCTACAGACTGCTTAAAATCCCTTGTTAGGAAGTCTTGTTAGGGTGGGTTTGTTTCATTCCTGGCATAACAACTTAGAAGTATACTCACCTATGCCACTGGGTAGGGCCCTACCAAATATTTTTTAAAGATGTTAAAGGACATATTAGTTTAGATATAAGTTTGTTCATTCTTACTTTACAGTGAAACAGCTGTGTGCCAATGTGACTTGTCCTGAAGTAGAGCCGCTGAAGTGTCCACGTGATTCTTTGGCTACAAAACCCCATACTCCTTACAGACAGTGCTGTCCGACTATACCCAGTCAATGCTCGTGCGACTTTAAGTTATGCAACTACAAATGCCCAAAAGGAAAAAGAAAGGTGGATGTTTGGAAATCAGATGGGGTTGCCGGAAGATGCTGCGATACATTTCTATGTCTGCTATAAACCAAGAAATGGGGCAAGGGTGGGGGTTCTGTCTGGGTCAGTTCAAAACTATTGGAATTCTTGGGGTTAAAATCAATAATGCATTTTCATTATGTCTACACTGTCATCCATATGTAATTCAAACACCACACTGGATTGAAGGATAACATGTGTGCTAGCTTCTTAGATGAAATATCATTACCAGTTTCTGTGGTCATTTTCAATGATCTGAACCTTATCTACATGTGAATAAAGCTAAATACCGATATAATAAAAAATGTATTCTACTGCTTTATATCATTTCAATCCATTGACCAAATACGAGTCATATAAAGGTCTTTCAATAAATATTCAAATCTTCATTATAATTTTTGCCTCAATGCCTTATTCACATTTTTTGTGCATGTTCAGCAGATAACTGGTGATAGAGTGTCCTAATTAGACTCCTCATTCGGTTTAGGGGATGGGGGGACTGTTTTTGAAATTTTTTTTGCCTCTTCATTAACGAAATATGAACACCATCAGTCTGAGTGCCTCCGACACTTTTACAAAGTTCATATTTAATTAATAAAGAGGCAAGGAATTGTTTTTAAAAACGGTCTCCTTGACCTAAGATCGCCTAGACCAGTGATGGCAAACCTTTTGGAGACAGAGTGCCCAAGCTACAACCAAAACCCACGTATATGTCACTGTTGCTGTAGCACAGTTTTTAATCGTATTGACCTCCTGAATTGACAAATATAATAGAAAGATGATGGAGAAATTTGGATTGTAGCTTCCCTCCAGGGTCCCCTGAAGAGGAAGAATCAGGGGACCCAGAGCAGGAGCTCAAATGACAATCCATCTCTATCCACACCTTCTTGCTCCTCCTGCATTCCTGGCAGCCAAGGATGTTGCTTTAAAATAGCGCTGAGCATTGCACTTTCTGGGCTTTATTGGATCACAGGAGAAAGCCTTGAGTTCTAGCTGGCAAACTCTGTGTTGGGGTGAAGGCCTGGGTGCCCACAAAAAGGGCTCTGAGTGCCATGTCTGGCACCCGTGCCATAGGTTCGCCACCACTGCCCTAGACCGAACAAGCAACCTAATTAGTACACTCTACGACCAGTAATCTGATGTTAGATGTCCTTTAAGAAGAACTGAACTGAGTAAGTATTTCATCATGTTCCTGGCTATAAACAAGGGATCTTAATGTTTTTGCTTAAAGGAACACTTTAGTGACAGCTGATAACTTGTGCAGGGTCTGAAGGGAGAAGAATGACTCTAGGTCCTAGCAAGGTTCTAGGCATACAATGAAAATGAGTCATGCTCCTCCCTTCAGGCCCTGCTGCATGCCTTATTCAATGAATTAACTTTGACTGAAGCATTCCTTTAAGAATGTAATAGTACTTTCCTGATCTGAGATCCAAGTATGAATATTATCAGTTTTGATCCATAGAGATGAGCGGACACCCCAGGCCAATAACAGTCATGGCTGGTAGGTAGAGGCGTCAACGGCTGCCAATCCGGCAATATGTCCGGGACGCACGGGGCGCACACTAACTCCGGACCTAAACTTTAAAAGCAATGTCGCTCATCTCTAAAATAGAGATACAGTATTTTTCGGACTAAAAGGTGTACCAGAGTATAAGGCGCACCATCAATAAATGCCTGCTAAAATGTCTAGGTTCAACCTGAGTGAAGTTGGCCCCCCACCTTGTTCAAATCAAACAAAATTGGTGTCAAACGTTTGTGCTACATATGTGCTGGTTTGTGCAGCAGAAATTTTCGTTTGTGCCGCTATAGTTTTTAAGATTTTAATAAAAGTTTCCAGAGGTCATCAGAGGTCAACCAGCCCCCCCACATTGCCCAAATCAAACAAAACTGGGACCGAACAATTTTGCTTTGTTTGTGCTGGTTGGTGCTGCTCAAATTTTTGTTTGTGCTGCTTTTGTTTTGAATAAATTAACAAAAAATTAAAGTTCAAAAGTTCAACCAGCCCCCCCCACATTAACCGAATCAAACTAAACTGGTGTCAAACGTGAGTGTTACATTTGTACTGGTTTGTGCAGCAGAAATTTTCGTTTGTGCCACTATCATTTTTAATATATTCATACTTTTTTGCAGAGGTCATCAGAGTTCTTTTCTTCCAAAGTATAATGTGTTTGCTAGCTCCCACTGGTGATCAAGCCAGGGAAGTGTCACTAGGTTTGTTTTTTACCAGTTCATCCTAAACACCTTAAACACCTGAACATACCTTAAAAATGATAGCGGCACAAACAAAAATTTTTGCTGCACAAACCAGCACAAATGTAGCACTAACGTTTGACACCAGTTTTGTTTGAATCGGTTAATGTGGGGGGGCTGGTTGAACTTTTGAACTTTAATTTTTTGTTCATTTATTCAAAACAAAAGCAGCACAAACAAAAATTTGAGCAGCACAGACCAGCACATACAAAGCAGAATTGTTTGGTCCCAGTTTTGTTTGATTTGGGCAATGTGGGGGGGCTGGTTGACCTCTGATGACCTCTGGAAACTTTCATTAAAATCTTTAAAACTATAGCGGCACAAACGAAAATTTCTGCTGCACAAACCAGCACAAACGTAGCACAAACGTTTGACACCAATTTTGTTTGATTTGAACAAGGTGGGGGGGGGGGGCAACTTCACTCAGGTCTAGGTTCATATATAAGGCACACCGGATTATTAGGCGCACCTGTTTATAAGGATGAGTGACCAGCAGGTGGCAGACCTGTGCACAGTTCAAGGCAGCTGTTTTCTGTAAGTATGGTTCATATATAAGGCGCACTGGACTATAAGGCGCACCTGATTATAAGGATGAATGACCATCAGGTGGCAGACCTATGCACAGTTCAAGGCAGCTGTTATCTGTAAGTATGGTTCATATATAAGGCGCACTGGGCTATAAGGCGCACCTTTGATTTCTGAAGGATTTTTTGTGCGCCTTATAGTCCGAAAAATATGGTACATTGCAATAAACTGTAATGAGGTCTCTCTGGAGATCTGGCCCTAAGCTATACAGCAATGCTAATTTAATTGCAGGTAAGAAAACATGTCTCTGCTTCAATGAAATTAAATATTTCAAGATTTATTTATTCTATATTCTCCATGTTCATAAGGAAAACCTAATAGGGAAAACAAATATCTTAATTTTCTGATACATTCCTGGTAAACATGAGTCATAAGTAATGAGAGAAGTGGCCTGTAAAAAACTGGCACAAACCTTTTTCTTATCTTAGGTAACCTTGGTGACTATTTGCCTTGTGATTTCTTTATATGTAAAATATTATAACAGAATAAAATGTATTTTGTGAAAAAATACCCATAACTGATATTTGACCAAATGAATGAAGAATGAGAGACCACAATATACACAGAGCAGGCCATTATTTTATTATACAAAGTTGAACAAATATGTACAATATATTTGAGACCCCAGAAGTAATAAATACGACGGACGATCACACCAGATTGCATTGTGCAATATAAACGTATGCAACACAGATATAACACAACAGAGTAATAAAATACTGGAAGTCATAGTACAAAACATTTTTATGTATAAATATTCTCTAAAATATCTTACAAATGGCACTAGATTAATAGACAAGTCCTTCAAAAGAAACCTGACGCCACCTGTTCTCTATGAAACAGACATTCATGGGTACAGCAGTTTTCTGGTGTACAAGCCCTGAAATTATCACAAATCCGGGTTAACCACCAGTAATTGTGATTATTTCCTCTTCTCACCACATCTACACCAAGCGGGTGTGGAAGGGGGTGAAGGGGGCTGTGGCTGGCAGAGAAGTGGGCCAGCAATGGACGTTCCTGATCCACACCTGCATACTAGCTATAACCTGGTTATAGCTAGTGTGCAGGTGCTCCATGTGCCAGTATATGATAATGATTTTCCCCTCGGTGTCTAAAAAAAGTTTACCTTTCTTTTATTAAAGGAAATATACCACCAGGATGAATGACTGTAAACCAAGCACACTGACCTAATGGTGCGTGCCCGCTCTGGCAGGATCTGCTAGTCTTTAAAGGAAATCTACCATTAAGATCAAGGATTTCAAACACAGCCCACTTACATGCTGGTGTTTGCTGTATCTCACAAGTTCTTTTAGCTTTTTATGTCCATATTTTTACAAAAAAAGGCATTCAAAATTATGCAAATGAGCCATAGGGGCTCCAGGCTCCATAGATGTTAATGGAGCCTGGAGCCCTTATGGCTCATTTGCATATATTTTTGTAAAAACAACGGCATATAAAGCTAAAAGAATAGCAGATCCTGCAAGAGGGGGCACACACCAGAATGTCAGTGTGCTTATTTTACAATCCTTCATCCTAGTGGTGATGTTCTTTGTTTAATGCAAGATCTTTCCTTTACAATTTCTGGTAATAGTTAAACATGCTCAATCTGAGGACATCATGTTAAAGAGTAGGAGGAGCTAAGTAGATTGTACATTTTCCAGATTTACCAAGATTGAGGCAAACTTTAATTGTGACGTACTCCCATTAAACTGGTTCACTCAGCTCTTCCTGCTCCATAGCACGTCCCCTAGCTTCCCCTATAACAAGAGATTAACATAAAATGACTACACACAAAGTACAAACAAACCTCTTCTTTGGGGTCTGCATAAAAAATATTTTCTGTCAAAAAGTGTCATAAATGACTATTTAAAATATATGGAACTGGGGAAAAATGTGACAAGAAACAGCGCTTTTCTTGTCTTTAGGTCGAATCGACACCTGCAATACTACACACACCATAAATAAAATTGGTGCTGGCACAACCCTGCACATCCTTCGTATTCAGTGTGTATTTCATAGTAGAACAGGGACAGGTGCTATTCAAATACTTTCCTACCCAAATGTTCACTACTTCGCCCTAGTTGACATATGCTGAAATCACAATGTTACCCTTTATTCAAAGACAGCGTATTAAGTTGTACTATATTATATGTACTGCACTATACTGTATCATATAGTCATGTATGCTATATGTGCCTCTAACCATTGTCAGACATCTTTCACAGCTTACAATATTTGTGCCTTCCACCATGAGATCCATGACTTCTGCTATGGAATACTTGTTTTTTGATGGAAAGATCGATCCACAAGTTTACAGCTCACTGAAAAGGAGTCTTCACCCTGTAGATTTCTATGTATACTGCTAATATATACCCTATATGGGCCTATATATACTTTTGGTCCATGAAACCCATAGTGTGTACTGACTGTATTTCAAGGACTGAACACTGCACTGGGAGAGGAACTCCAAGAATTCTAGTTATATTTGATGAAATGAGTCCCTGCAAGCCTGTGGGACAAAAGTAACCAACTCAAATACGCAGGGACTCCTTGCATCATATATAACTAGAATGTTTGGGATGAAATACAGGCAGCTCATGTTAGTCTGAAACAAGCCTATTACACAGTATGTAGCTGTACAGGAGCCATGACTACGCAGTTACAAGATCTCACTAGTTTTTTTGGTTCCCAAACTGCAATTTTAAGTAGACAGACATTTTGACTTAAGCTACATACCTACTATTCAGTATATCTGTAGGGTTCATTGTGTTAGGGTCTATTTTGATGGTCAGATAGTGCTGTACATTATTCTGTTCTACCATGTTTAGTGACGCCAAGGCTTAACAGAACCATTACATGTTGATGGTAAAAAAGTGTCATAATAGTACTGGTTGCATTATGTGTCATATGCTTCATGGATAGTGTTGCATTGGATGCCATTAATCCTTTCTCAACCGAAGTGAAAGATAAGGTCTCATAAATCAACTGATCCATGCATCCAACCAAACCATAGTGACGGGGTACAACCACTCTATAGGCCAAAATAAAGTGCTGCTGGGGAAATATTGGCTTTTTATGGAAATCCTAAGTACTTGTTCTGGCCAGAAGCTAGACAGAATGATTAGTGGATCCCATCATTTGAAGACCAGAGACATATGAGGTCCATCGACGTGGGCTGACATCAATGATATACCTCTACAGCTCAAACACCTTTTACAGTCATCTATCTAAAGTGATGCAAGTCCTGCAGATAATAAATATCAGCTAATAATAGTAATGTCACTGTGGCATTTTCCTTAACATCATTTAGGACAAGGGTCAAACAGCAACGTTGTCACAACAAAGATTGTTTTTGCATAGAAAAACATAAATCCAGACATGATCCAATTCATCCACCCTTAACTTTCCAAATCTGGACAGCTACTTCACTGCTTATGTATTTAAAACAGTGGTTCCCAAGCCATATGTATTAAATATGTAATAATAAGTTGCATGTTAGGGTTAGGATAGAAGATGATTGGGTCTCTTTGTAAAACTTTCCCTAGGTTGTCCAGTCAGAAGAATTGAAGAAAGTGGGAAATTTCTGGTTTCCTCATATGCATATTTAAGGTTAAACCCTTATTGCGAAAGAATTAACAGTCTTAATATTTGGAAGTTATGGTTATGTGTAAGGCCAATGGTCAGTCCATGAATCACAAACAATGCAATGGTCAGATTTCATGGACCAACCACACTCCCAGGGACAGGATTTCATTCCCATACTGAAACAATCATGAGCAAGAGCATGTTTGTAGCTTGAAACGCGTTGATGTGTTGCCCGAATTCCTGTAAATATGCTTCTGGATGCCATACTTTTTTGAATAAAGGTTTGCGAATTCTTCCATCTGAGCCGGATCCATGCTTTCTTCCATAGGGTGGTTGGTCTGTGAAATCTGTCCAGCACAGGGTCTGTAATTCATGGACTGACCACAGTCGTATGCCGCTGCCTTAAATTAAATCTTTAAATCATATTCAAGAAGCACTTGTAGATTTTCATGTAAGACCATGTTTTATTAAGTCTAGTAGCAGTGATATAGTGCTACAGCCATGGATAGGATTACCAATACCAGGCCATAGGAAACAGTCCAATACACACCCTTAAGGAGTCCCAATAATATTCCTCTTGGACCACCTTGTTCTCAGCAATGGTGGGAGTAACAGAGGTCAGACCCCTATCTTACATTAATGATCTGTTTGACAGGTCATAAGAATAAATATATGGTTGTCATGGGATGGGGGAAGGGTAGACGTGCCCGGCGGCTGAAAGTTCACAGAGCCAAGTGTGCCTGCCCCTGTAAACAAACCTGGGCATGGCTTCAATGGATGGTTGTACAGGAGACCTGGAGCACTGGAGATGTACAGGTTTATTTTTATGACCACCTTTCCCCAGCCGACCTCCAGAGTTTTCAATAAAGTTAGACAACCCCTTTAAGTCAGTCAAATAGCAGCTACATGATAAATGTATGCAGCCCCTGTGTTTCCTGCAATCGCTCTGTACCTGCTTCAGCTCCTGTTTTTTTCCCTTTGAGGTCAGTCACTGGCCTCATTGGTGACCTCTGAGGTCTTGTCACTGATAAGGTTAGGTAGCAATGTGTTGTGGGTGTAAAGATTGCTGCAGTGAAGACCTTCCCTGCCGCGGGCACGGCAGGAGCTGGCGCTGGGCCATTGGAATGGAGGACAAACCCTTCGAGCTCTAAAAACTTTTAATGCCATCTATCACAGGCTAGCAGATCATAGCACATGACACAGGTATTAGCTAATAAGACAGGTCTGTATCAGTCTCCTCAACTTCATCAGCAGAAAACATAGTATTTCCTAGTAGCTCATGTGAGTTGGCATTTAACACTGAAATACGGTTTCTCCTTAAGGAATTAAGGGGAAATCCACCTGAAAATATTTTCTTACATGTCACAAAGACATATCAGAAATTGGCATCTTCCCAAACTGAAGAGGCCGGTGGCACTCTGTAAAGTGCATGGATACCTGTGGACCTTGTAGAAGATTTCCACCACAGGAGGTGACCATTGATAGCTGGGCTTAAGGAACCAAATAATGGGGATTGTATGTATTTTCAGAGGAGTCAGCTTTTAAGTAGACCTCTGAAGTAACCATTTTAATAAACTTGGTGATAATTCATCCTAAACATCCAATGGGCCATTGTATGTGGTCCAACAGGGTAATGTCCAAGTCATCAAGATAACCCATAGCTTCTCAGTCATCGTCATCGTCCTCATCTTCATCCTTGCTTGGGGCACATCTGTGGAAACAGTGCACAGTGGTAGCCAGGAAGAAACTTGAAAAAATGGCAGCAATGGATACAGCAACCCCGGAAAATATAATGATTAAAAAATCTGTCAGTGATAAGGTGAACTTGCATTCGCTGAAGCTGATGTCTGACAGCTCGTGAAGGAAGACTTTACGATCCTCTAATGTGCACTGAATCTCTTCCACACCTAAGGAGGAGAGGAAACTGTTAGAATAACATTTATATATGCGTAATTCGGGATTGTGCAGGATACGAAAAGAAGCGATAAATAAATACTACTTTATACATTTTGCCGATCAGGAAGTTAAATTATCACCTTAATTTTCAATTACATGACCACCCCCACCTACCCAAGTCTACTGAAATATACACATTGGGGCAGATTTACTTACCCGGTCATGTAGCGATCCCGCGGTGCGTTGTCCGACGAGGATTCGGGTCTGCCGCGATTCACGAAGCTTGTGCGCCCGAGTTTTTGCATCTGCCGCTTCTGCACCGAGGTCCGCCGGAGTTCACCTGCTTCTTCCGGGTGCTTGAAAGTGCGTGTCTTGCGACACAATTCTAAATGTTAGATCCCGCGTGTTGTCCGAATCCGTCAGGTTGTATGACGGCCCACCCCCCATTTTCTGTCGCGTGAAAGGCGGCGCTGATGTGCCAAAATCCGATTGTGTGCGGGGAAATCTGGTGCAAAACGGAAATCATCAGGAAACTTGACGAAAAAGCGCTCTGCGGACCCTTAGTAAATGAGCCCCATTGACTGTTTGCTGCCACATAAACAGAGAATTATAGGCACAAGCAGATTAAACCTCCCATGCAAGTAAATGTTTTAACCAAAAACCTTTGTATGGTAATTTCCTGTACATACAGTCCAGGGTTAAATACAGAATAGGCTCTGTTCTTAAGTTGAATTTGTATGTAAGTTCGAAGAACTAAATATTGTAAGTGCAACTCCAGAAAAATATTTAATAATAGTTGATTAATGCATCTTTGGACTAAAGTACAGTAAATTACAATCATCTGGAGAGCTTCAACAGAGATCACAGTGGGCACAGAGGTCCATTTGTAAGGGTCGCCTGTAATTCTGGTGTCCTTAAGTCAGGGACCGCCTTTATGTGTATTTGTCACAATGTGTCTGTCCAGAAAATCCCTGTGAGCTACATCTTGTAGCACCATAATGCAACCCCCGGAGCCATAGGTAAAGGGGGAACATGACGGTGGTAAAGGGGGGACCTATAACGCCTGAATTTCATGTATTAGTATTGAGGTAAGATGCTGGTCCTTGGTAAAAGAACAGAGTAGGTGGGATAGTGTAGTGATGTAAGAGGGGAGGAGCTCAGGGGTAGATGTCACTCCCTGTCCTGTATCTCTCTCTCTCTCTTTCTCTCCCTAGAAGAACAGAAAGAAACATGTCCCTCCCACCCGCCCTGTTTTTATCACTATTCTACAACTGGTTATTTTAACTATTACATGTATAATGCGATGCAACTGTTTGTAACTGTTATTTGTTGTACTCTGACTCTGTTTATCATTACTGTTTATCTTGTACCATAAAAGAATAAATAAATAAATAAAAAAATAAAAAAAACAATTATTGACTGTTGATGAGATGAAGTTGGGCTATCCTCCTAAGCCCAGGGGAAGGGCGATCCTTCAGCCATGGTTCCCTAGAGGTTTCCTCCACAGGGTTTTTCCTCTCCTGAGCGCTGTGGGATGACTCTTTGTGAGTCAGAGGCTGCCCATATTTACATTTTCTGCCTGGACATTAAAATTTATCAATGATATGTTCATGGCTTTGGTTACAAGAGAAAATATATAATTAAACAAAAAATATGTAAATTGAAAAATATATAAAAAATAAATATATACATATATATGTATGAAGGAAATAGAATGGGAGTCAATGTCAGGCCATAAAGTTTGGCATTTTTCTTATCTGTCGCAGCTTTGATTTTGCGGTGGAGGAGTCAGGTGGAAGGTGCAGGCAAGTTATTGGTGGACTAATTTCACTTATAGATGATGTAAAACCTCATTGTGGTGAACAGGCTGAGCTTTGGAAGTGGCCAGCCTCAAGGCTCTGGTAATGGTAAAAGCAGCCAGGGGCGGGCACGTTGGTGAAGCACACAAGGGATGATCTTCACTAGGGTTATTGGTGCCCTTAAAGTGTATTGGATCTGCTAGAATGGCAGCCAGAGCGTGCCTCCCCCCCTTTATTGCTGTCTGGCCGGGTGCTATATGTCAGGCAGCGGTGGATTGGGGTATTTGGTGAATTCCACCCCTAGCATGTCACCTGACTCCTCCTCTGTTTGTTTTATTCCAGTGATTTAAATAAAGCTGTGGCCATTTCACCCATTAAGTTATGTGTTGTGTAGTTTTTACAGACATCGTGTTTTCTCTTGTCTAAGTTTTTCTTAAGATAAAGTGGGGGTCCATGCCATATCCACACGTCATGGTTTCAACTTTCTATGATTATAGATCAAGACTGAACAGGTTTATAATTTATTATTTTTGTGTTCACTGGCCACAGTGCTGAGCTAAATTTATCATGGGGGTGCAGTGGTCCTCTCCTTACATCCATAAAGGAAATCTACCACCAGGATGAAGAATTGTAAAACAAGCACACTGACATACTGGTGTGTGTCCTCTCTGGCAGAATCCGCTCTTCTTTTACAAAAAAAGGCTTTAACAATTATGCAAAATAGCCCGAGGGGTTCTGAGCTCTATAGCTGTTAATGGAGCCCAGAGCCCCTCAGGATCATTTGCATAATTTTTGAAAATCCAGAAAAAATAATTTAAAGTGCATGCTATCACAATGGCACGGTAAACTCTCCTATATAACAGTAAACATTAAGTATATGGGCTACATGCAGTGTTCTATACTTAATGTTTACTGTTATATAGGAGAGTTTACCGTGCCATTGTGATAGCATGCACTTTAAATAGCTGACTCCTTTTGGGGCTTCCACTGTGTTTATTCATTGACACCAAAATTACTTATTGCAGTCAGGGTGGTTTCTTTGGGATGATTCTACATTATTCATTCCATTGAGTCTTTTGTGTCTGTGTACTTGTTACACGTTTTAAGTGTTTTTAAATTGGTCAATGTTTGTCAATATATTTGGAATGTGTAAATAAAGTTTGATATTTTGCTTATAGTTTGGTTGTTCTGACACGCTTTTCTTGTACATATTTGATAGTTTAATTCGTACTTTAAGGATTATTCAGGGCGTGGAGATCCAAAGAAACGCTCAGGGACTATTCCGATAAGATATTTTTTATGCAGTTAATTTAAGACTGGCCAGCAACATAATAAAGTCAATGGAGCAAATTTACTTACCTGGTCCTGTCGCGATCCCTGATTCTGACGGTCCTACGAAGATGAAGTCTGGCACGATTCACATAGCTTGTGCGCCCGAGTCCCTGCATCTTATGATTCTCCGCCAAGGTCCGCCGGAGTTCATCTTCTTCTTCCCAGTGCTTGTAAGTGCGTGTCTTGCAACACAATTCTAAATGTTAAATCCCGCGCGTAGTCCAAACCCGTCGGGTTGTCCACCCGAATTGTGTCGCGTGCAAGCCGGCGCCAATGCGCCAAATCCGATCGCGTGCGGCAAAATCCCCTGTTAAATACGGCGCAAAACGGAAATCCCGACAAAAATGAGCTCCCCGGACCCTTAGTAAATGAGCCCCATTGTATCTCTTTTTCCACCAGTCTTCCACACACATAGAAGTGACTTTTGCATTGAAGCCAGGAGCCATCTGCTCCCCGCATCACCATTGGGCCTCCGCCGCTGCCGCATGAAGTGGTCACATATACACACACAACATTGCTTGCTGGTATGTGAAAGCAAAACTATTAATATGTGCCACTTTAATTGTCATCTGATTGTCTACCCCTTGTAAAATTGCTTAAGCCACAGAGTAGATTATGAAGGGCTGATAAAAAAGGAAGGATTTTTAGGTATCAGATACTTGACCACTATCTGTACAACACAGTAATGGAACACAAACCACATTCCCGATTCCTCGCGCTCTGAGGCAGAGTCACGGAGAAGGGGATTGTGTGACTTGCCGCTGCTTCATGATCCTTTAATGACTATTATAAATTTAAGCAGAGAAATGTGAGGAAAGTGTAATTTGCCTGCTCAGGGTTACTGCCCCCTGTTCTCCTATGACATGTCCTTTGGAATCTAATAAGAGGTCAAAGGTATGTTTTCCAATTCTGCATCTTAAAGAAGCTGGATTCTTCATTCTCTGTGTAGTGGTTAAAATGAACTACTACAGCTTAGCCCCTATCCAAATGAAAGGGAACTGATCCTCAGTAACCTGGTCTGATCGATACATAGGGAATGGAGCTGTCTGCTTCTTCTTGCTACAGAAAACATCTAATTTGCGGAGGTGCTGGTTGTTGTACCCCTCAACAATCTAATATTGATGACCTATTCTATGGATATATTTTATGGATATTATTTTTAGCCCAGAAAAAAAGAGATGTGCCAAACAGAGTTTTTGTTGCTTTACTTTGTGAAAATTTTTCTTTGTATCATCAAATTCTAAAACCTGTAAAATTTAGCAATAGTCTGCAATAAAATTGCATTGCAATGTATTGCACAAATACAATATTAGTATTGAGCCCTTCCATGGGCAAGGTTCAGTAGTATTATAATAAATAATCAGCAGGCCTGGGAGCGTTCAGTAAGCCCATGGCTCTCATTGTAACCGAATGGCTCTAACCATTTCCCCTTTGTAGAGCCATTTCATTACAAAATCTGGAAGTGAAACTAAGCCCTTGGGTGTCATGGTCTCGTTTGTGAAAAATAACATAGACCTGGCAGCTTTGGTGCTTACTCAGCGCCCTGATAGAGCTCCATCTTATAAGTTTGACATCCGCTGTAAATGTATGGCAGATTTTGGGAAAGGGTTAAAGAGGTTGGCCACTTACAGAAAACTTTAGCAGGGTAAGTACACAAGCCTAATAGGGTCATACATTTTATATATCTACCCCAATAAAGTTTCCTGTTCGCTGCTGGGAGTTGCGGGTCATATGAGCTTTCTGTGACATCCCATTAGGTCATAAAATGTATTGTTTTTTATTTTACTGTTTTATACGGTGGCACCATAGGAACCCTATTTACAAGAGGAAACACTCCCTTATGGGGCAGGAATGACTAGGTTCTACATTAGCAAGAACTCATTACAGGTTTGGACCCCAACAATTTTGCATGTTTTCCCCTTCAGTTGATAACAGATAACACATTTTTACTGAAATATCCCTTTAAGCCACAATTATTATAACCAACACTGTAATGTATGTTTAACATCAGGGTAAGGCACAACTGCAGTTCAGGGGTCTGGATATCCTGCTGTAATGACATATTAGTTGTCACTGGGAATTACTAATAATTCTACAGCAAGGGACAACTCAAGGACCTATCCTTAAATTGGTGTAAAATATTGACTTGTAGGAAAGGAGACACCGCACATGACTACAGTAGGTGCTAAGATTTTCTACATCCTCAAATGTCTACTTGTAATTGTAAAGGGAAATGTGAGAAATGCGGGTTTCTACTGACCTGGGATTGTATTTTGTAGTAGCTCCGAGGGGACTGGATTCTTAGAAATCTTACAAAGGTCATTGGTGTAAATGTATCTGGTTTATGGCTCTTATGATTTAGCATTTCTTAGAAAGTTCTTATCAGTGATTAAGAGAGAGGATGAACACTGACTGGAAACAAAGACTCTTTGTATTTATGGATATTAAAACATATTAGAGAAAATGTACTAAAACTGTCTGGAATTTGGACTACACAGATACAGTATATAGATATTTGACAGTGCCTGACGCTGGATCAGATATCTAGTCTAGTCTAGTCATACCCGTTTTCCCCATAGCCTGGCACCCCTCCTTCCAAGTGGTTAGCTACACTGTCCTTACTAGACGGTCCCCTTTTGAGTTCTGCTAGCTGTCCTCTGCTGTTAGCCTTGATTCTGTCTTTGCCTTCTTTGTATCAGTAATAAAAGACAGTTAAAGGCAGTTTGATGCTGGACAAGGCATCGGAAAAGCCCAATTTCCAACCTTTTTGTCTGTTTTTGGGTGTGATGGGGTGGGGGTGTTAATACCTAGGCCCCCCTTTATTTACTTTAGACTCCACCAGAAAAATAAATAAAATGAAATGAATAAACTGAACTTTTGTATTAGAGCCAGAAGAAGTGCAAGCCGCGAAACGGCTATCCCTCCTACGTATGTGGGGTGTCCTTACTGTCCTCCCTCCACTTTATCGCTGTTTTTCTGTGAGTATGATCAATAAATAACTCCTTTAAAAAGACTCAAAATAAGTGGCAAGTGCCATTCTTCTCACTCTACTGCTGCAATATTGGACTAGTCAATATATGTGAATAGAGCACAATCCAATTGGATTCCTGTCTTCCAGCACACAGCATCGTCTGTAATAGACCTACAGAGCTGTGAAGTCCATGTTTTCCTCTTGTTTTTGAAAATAAACTACGCACTCAGCTATGACGCTCCCCACCGATCCTCTTCTCCCGTCTTTTATTTTCAGCTGCTCTGATAGAAGAGTGGAGAAGAGAAGCCATAAGGAGCGCCGGAAGGTGTGTATGTAGCTTATACTTTTTACGCGCTGGAGGCAGCGTACTACCTATATACTGAAGGGCCTGCAGTATATTGGATACCTAATGGCTGAAAACATATATACTGGGGAGAGTTTGCTATACTGGATACATATATACTGGGGGAGTTTGCTGGGTAAATATATACTGTGGGCAGTGTGCTGGATACATATACATTGGGGGCAGTGTGCTGGATAAATATATACTGGGGGCAATGTGCTGGATACATATATACTGTGAGCAGTGTGCTGGATAAATATATACCAGGGGCATTGTGCTGGATACATATATACCAGGGGCATTGTGCTAGATACATATGTACTGGGGGGAATGTGCTGGATACATATATACTAGGGGGGTGTGCTGGATACATATATACTAGGGGTGTGTGCTGGATACATATATACTGGGGGCAGTATGCTGAATACATATATAATGGGGGCAGTATGCTGGATACAAATATACTGGGGAGAAGTGTACTGGGTACATATATACTGGGGGCAGCATGCTGGATACCTATATACTTGGGAAAATGTACTGGATACATATATACTAGAGCAGTGGTGGCGAACCTATGGCACGCGTGCCAGAGAGGGCACGCCGAGCCCTCTCTGTGGGCACGTGGACCATCTCCCCTGCTGTCTATATATAAATCATTAGAACTCCCGGCAGGCAGGAAAAGCTGCTGATCGCCGAGAGCTCCAGTGATCTCTTTCACTGAAGGCTGCGTCTGACCTGCTCTGTGCTCATTAGTGCTGCCTAGAGACACAGCAGCAGGTCAGTGCCCGCCCCTCCACTTCCTCCCCTCCCCCTTCAGCCTGGGAACAGGAGGAGAGTGAGAGAGAACTGCCAGAGCTTACAGCAGCAGCCGGTGCCCAGTGAGTGCAGCTGGAGGCAGGAGCTGCTGTGTGTGTATATGTGACAGGCAGCAGGCAGGCAGCTTTGGGACACTGAACAACTGTAGGTGCTTATTGTTTAGTGTCCCAAACTGCCCTGTATGACACATGTCTGTGGCCACATGTATACTGCCCCTGGTCCAGTGCTCCTGTCACTGTGCCATGCTGCCATTGACCCTGGGGTGCACTACACTGCCCTCACTGACAGCATGGCACAGGTGCCCAGAGCTCCAGACCAAGGGCAGTATATATATGTATTTGGCCACAGACATGTGTCATGTGGTGATTTGATGGTAAATTCACCTGCCTGATTGCATGTAGATTTGCTGTTTAGTGCACCCACCCTGCACCCTACAACATACACATTACCCTACATACCCCCTGCCGAATTCAACAATCCTTCATATTGCCACTGGATGGGGGTGGTGATCCTCACTGGATGGGGGTGGTGATCCTCACTGGATGGGGGTGGTGATCCTCACTGGATGGGGGTGGTGATCCTCACTGGATGGGGGTAGTGTTCCTCACTGGATGGGGGTAGTATTCTCCGCTGTATTTGCTCCTGCTTTGTGATATAATTGGTGATGTTGGACTTTCTTTAGTGGTCTGTTTATTATCAGTATGGTGGTATTTATCTTGTTGTACTGGTAATGGTCATCATGTAGCAGTATTATATGTCCCTTATAGAGTGGTATGGTGTGATTTTAGGCTAAATAGACGTGTTGGCACTTTGCGATGATTACATGGACTTTGGTTTGGAGTTTGGGCACTCGGTCTCTAAAAGGTTTGCCATCACTGTACTAGAGTGTGTGTTCTGTATACATATATTTATGGGGCCAGTGTGCTGGAACAAATATACTGGGAAGCAGTGTACTGGGTACATATATACTGGGGGCAGGTTGCTGAATACTTGGGGTAGTGTGCTCTATACATACATACTAGGTTGGTATTTAATAGATGGGGTACAGTATAAAGCTAATACAGAGGGCACATTATCTATCATTATTTATTACAGTGGGAACAGTATGAATTAAAAGAGGGGCCGCGTGTATTAATTTGTTTTGGGGTACTTTACAGTGACATCACTGTGTGCGTTATCCTGTAATATGACATAACTGAGTATTCTATGTTAATTTCAGAGCATTTTTCTTTACATTATCTCTGTACTGTGACATCACCGAAAGTATTTAAGAGGTGAAGTGGTGTCCTGATAGGGTCCCATGGTTACTAGTTTTGTCATGTATATTGTACAATTGCTGACAACGTGACAAATATAAAATGGCTTCACTCCATCTTTAGCCATTGCCATTAATCTAATTCAGTAAATCAATTTAAATATGTAATTTAACGTTATGTCCCATTATACTGAGCTATTATAAGATATTTGTTATGACATATGTGGTCTGAACTGAAAGCTCCTTGTAATTTGTAGAAACAGGGAGGGCTTTCTTTTATCTAAGTGAGATGTCTCCCTCGTTCAAGAAAGATTGCGCATAAGCTACCCCATGGTGACCCCAACTACCCAGCAAATCTCAGCCTCACCTCCCTAAATTATAACAATTATAATATAAACAATCAGCCCACCTCAAATGCAAAGCTTTCAGATGTATTATAGTGAATGCATCATCCTTCTGAATAAGTACCATGTATACAATGCTTCTCCCACACTAATTTTAGCATATACAGTGAACCTTCTTTAATTAGAATATGTACAGTGTCCTTCAAAGTATAATATAATGCCTGCCATAAATTATTATAATAGCGCTGTACATAAATACATCACCAGAATTAAGCTTTACACAAAGGTACAGAACTGATCTCAGTCTATAAATATAGCACAAGAATTAGGCTTTGTGCAAAAAATACTGCACCAGAACCAGAGTCAGTACAGAAATAAAGTACCAGATCAGAAATACAGCATGAGAAAGTGGGCTTGATAGAGGAATGCAGCACCAAAACAAGATCTGTACAGGAATACAGTAAAGGAGCCAGTTTCCATACAAACATATAAATAGTATCCTTTATAATTTTACATATACAGACGGTCCCCTACTTAAGGACACCCGACTTGAGATGACCCCTAGTTAAAGACGGACCCCTCTGCCCCTATGACTTCTGGTGAAGCTCTCTGGATGCTTTACTATAGTCCCAGACTGCAATGATCAGCTGTAAGGTGTCTGTAATGATGTGTTATTGATAATCCTTTGTCCCATTACCGCAAAAAAATTGGAAACTACAATTATAAAATATACAGTTTTGACTTACATACAAATTCAACTTAAGAACAAACCTATGGACCCTATCTTGTACGTAACCCGGGGGGACTGCTTTGCATATAGTGTCCCTTATAATGAATTACTACTGTGTGGCCCCCTAAATAATGTATACAGGCAGTCCCCGGGTTACATACAAGATAGGGTCCGGAGGTTTGTTCTTAAGTTGAATTTGTATGTATGTCGAAACTGTATATTTTACAATTGCAGATCCAGACAAAAAAAAAATTGGCCCCAGTGACAATTGGAGTTTAAACATTTTTTGCTGTAATGGGACCAAGGATTATCCATAAAACTTCATTACAGACACCTTACAGCTGATTATTGCAGTCTGGACTATAGTAAAGCATTCAGAAAGCTTTACCAGAGGTCACAGGGGTCTGTCTGTAACTATGGGTTGTCTGTAAGTCGGGTGTCCTTAAGTAGGGGACCACCTGTATTATATAATATTAATATAATGTGTGCCCACTATAATAAATCAATATATGTGTGCCCCCATAACTAATGCTGCCTGATGTTAAAGTTGTTGGGGGGATAGAGAAAGGGATATGGAATTTTCCATTATGTGTGTCTAGGGAACAGCGAATCATTCAGGATTAAATTCTCTGAAACTTCACAGAATTTTATTAAGACTCAATTCTGATCCCAATATATATAGTTTGAATTATCCTGGAAACTGGTAAATAACCCAATCCATCCCTATTAAACACAAATTTCTAAATGTTCAGTGCTCACTAACTGACATTGTCCAAGGACAATATGGGAAACCATCAAAAGTCCATTTAAATGGATTCATTAGACTTCCGTTATTATCGTATACACAAGTTTCATCCAAAGCAAATCAGAAATTATTGAGATTCGATTCAGACACGTATAGACACATAGGGGCATATTTATCATACACTGGCGCTCGTGCTAAGCGTATGAAAGCCCCACCGCTGCATACATCAAGAGGCGGAAAGTTGCCAGCGCGGGGACAGTAACGCCCCTGGCCGGCCCACTCCCGGCTGGCCGTGCCCCCTGCTTGGCCAGCCACGCCCCCTTCACGCCCCTTCACGCCCCACGTAAAGGTGGCAGATTGGGGCAAATAATCGCAAGTGCTAGCAATAAGCTAGCATTTGCGATTTTTTCAGGGCCTCTGCGCCACGCCAGTCCTGATAAATGTGCCCCATAGATTTCCTCATCTCTAGCTGTCAGATGAATGAGGATGAGTTGCACAAGTAGGGGACAGATATGGCGGAATAATCAATCCTGTCAGTCCCTTTATATACCTTTAGGTTAGATCCCCTATACTATTAGCAATCTCTGGGGTGGTGTATAGGGTGCAGTACAGGAATACTTTCTATATATATTCCTCTCCCTGATGGTGTGAGAACAGCTGTGTAATTATATAAAGGAAGTCAGAGTTCCTTGCAATGTGACAGAACAGCCATGTTCAGTATCAATAATTCACCAGCCTGCCCTCCATTCCCTGCAGCCATCTAGAGACCGGCGATTCTGACCAAGGTTTTTTGCTTGTTTTCTGTCCATAATATAGATTCAGTGGGATTACATCTAGATCCGCTCTTTACTACCGTCAAAAATATACAATTAAATTATTAAATGTTATTTTTAAAAAGTCCTAGCAGGGCTAAAGAAACATAGGAGTTTTCATGTCTAATGTAGCGCCATTAAAGTTCATGGGTTGTGTCTAGTATTGCACGTTAGATCCACTGATGTGAATAGGGCTGAGCTGCAGAGCCACACACAATCTAAGCACTGTGTGCTGCTGTCTGTGGAATAAAGCAGCATTAAAAAAAATTCTTGACAATTCAATAAAGTTGTCTTTTTCTGCCAAGGTGCCTCAAAAACAACTTAGGGACTTATTTAATGTAACTTTCCAAGACCAACTGTGCTATATCTACAGTAGTCTGCCGGAGTTGAACCTTTCTACCTTCAGATCCTGCAATAGACATATTAGGTTCCTATATTACTTTTAAGGGGTTTTCCAGGCTTATAATATTGCAAATGATAGGTCCTCAATATTAGATTGGTGGGGGTCCAAAGCTTAACACACCCATAAATCAGATGTTCTCAGCAGCTTATAGACAGAGCTCCATTCCCTGTGTAGTGGTGGAGTATTAGACAGCAAATGGAGCCGTCTGCTTACTGTTGTGGGTGTTTTGGGTTTTGGACTACTAGTATTATACTGAGGACCTATTCTATGGATATGTTATTGATATTTTGAAAAAGCTGGATAAAAGCTTTAGGCTATCTGCACACATTGCGCATTGCCATCCAATATGCAAGGTTTTATGTGCATTTTTCATCTGGATTTATCTATTGAGGGTGCATTTATCAGGCAGATTTTCCACACACGTTTTTGTACGTGTTTTGTTTCATCTGATCTGACATAATTCAAAGCAAACATCTGCATCAAATCCGCGTGATGGTTCGCATTTGTTGCAGATTTTCACTTTCTTTTAGAGAGTAAGAAAAGTAACACATCCGTGAGGGCACACAAGTAACGTGATCGTTATTTTATTTTCCACACTGAGCAACAATTTCTGCACTGAAAAAAATTATACTTTTTCCAAATCACATTCAATTTTTTGCTACTGTATTACGCTGCGAGCTTCCCATACCAAAATCCACATGTGGAATCTGCACGGAATCCACAACGTGTACAGATAGGTGATCTCTTACCAGGTAGGTCAGCCATTCAGAGGTCTGGAGAAAGCTGCATTTACCATTTACTCCAATGAAATACTGAACTGTGAGTACAGTATTTGAGCATGCAACGAATACAAATGTAAATATTAAAAATGTTATAAAAAATCCAATAACTTTACTTGCCAGTTTATACAGAGCAGCTCCAAATGCATCAAAAATTCAAGGACGGTTTGCTATGAAGAATTCATAAATGAATATAAAATCTTCAAACTGTTCAGATATTATAAATCATTAGAGAATCAACAAAGAAAACTGTGATACTGTCCTACTATAATATATATAGTTATAGAATACAAAGCACAAATAAAAAGATAATAGATGGATAAATAGCAAGATATTAGATGGGCATATAGAAAATATATGATAGCTAGATAGATAGAGAGATAGATATGGCCATATGTCCTTTTTAGTTGCCTCTCAATGTCAGAAGGATCACGTATAATGGCAGAAAGGGTCACAACAAACAATGAGCAGATTGTGTTCCGCTCTACATCATGTGCAAACAGAACCTCCTCCAGGTTTAACCTTGAAATGCAACTTCAAAACATCAACATTGAATAAGTCCATGAACAGAATATTACTGGTATGTACTATTCCAGCACAGTAGTATTGGTCCCTCACGATTTTTGCTGAGTCAGGTTAAATAAAATACTGCTATATTGTTCTTATCTAATGCTACCATAACAATTTTACAATAATACCACATACAGTGCACATATAAAATAATTGGAAAATATGGAAACATCTAACATACAATGGGGGTCATTTACTAAGGGCCCGATTCGCGTTTTCCCCGCAAGTTACCCGAATATTTCCGATTTGCGCCGATTTTCCCTGTATTGCCCCAGGATTTTGGCGCACGCGATTGGATTGTGGCGCATCGGCGCCGACATGCACGCGACGGAAATCGGGGGGCGTGGCCGAACGAAAACCTGACGAATTCGAAAAAAACGCCGCATTTAAATAAAAATGGCGCGGGACTCACGCTTACCTTCACCAGAAATAGGGGGGTGAACTTCAGTGCATTCCGGCGGGCCTCAGCGGACTTCAGCGCAGCAGCGACACCTGGTGGACATCGGAGGCACTACCTTAGGGAATCCCGGCCGGATCCGAATCCACCGCAGAGAACGCGCCGCTGGATCGGGAATGGACCGGGTAAGTAAATCTGCCCCAGTGTATTAGAAAAAAGTGTTAGGGTTCATTCACATGGCCGTCACACGTCCCGTTGCTGAAAGTGGAAGTAAAAAAAATGGCTGTGTCCTATAGGGAAATCTACCATCAAAATCAAGCATGGATAAACCAGGGAAACTTACTCATAGAGCACAGTGTAAATTGAAGAAGCAAAAGGTTTTGGAGTATGTGCGGGTGCGCTACCAACCAGATTAGGAGGTGAGAGGTATACAATAATCAAATGGTATACAATAATTGGAAAAAGGATCGGATAAGATAAATTATGTGTATTTTTAATAGATACAGCAGTAAAAGAAATCCAATGGTTACGCGTTTCGGGAAACACTCCCTTCGTCAGACCATAACTAAAACATACAATAAAAAGTTAAAATAAAATGAAATAAAATATTTGCAAAATGGTACTAGGCAAAATAGAGTATGAGCAAAGGATGTTTGACGTACAGTATACTGGGTGGTACTATAAAGATAACGTGTATAGGGAATAGTATTGAAGCGATAAACAAATACAAATAAGGATATATTCAGTAGCTGATCTCATAAGAGACATATGAATAAATTATATTATATAAATTATATATAGAGAGGTAATAATTGACACCAAGGGGTGTTGATAGTACTGGAAATATGTACTTACAAGCTGTTTGGATCGGTGAGGAGAGATGCTGTTGATTAACTAGGGGCTAGTATGCCAACTGAATTTATGGCGCTCGAGGACGCCGGCGCCTGCGCAGTCGCGAAGCGAAACTGGCGCATGCGTGGTATGGAAAGGCCACTCGCGGTCGTGACGGAGGACTGGCGCATGCGCAGTACGGAAAAAACCACTAGCGATAAGAATGGATCCTAGTGGATAAGATATACATATACATGTATGCGCAGGTGTGCGCCAAAATGTGGGCAAAGGGAGGGAGAAGATATTATAACAAAATATGGTGTAGGGGAGCATATAAGGAGAGGGGGGAAGGGGGAGGAGACGGAGGGGAAGCCCATCAGAGGGGTGTAAGTGTATAAGAATAGAGTGGATGGGAATTAATATAAAGTTACATCAAAACATAATAGATGGGATAATAAAAATATGCAGCAAGGATAAAAATAATTAATACATAAGTAACAACAATTATTATATATAACCAGCTGGATAGAGAAGGGGGATGGGGGGGGGGGGGAGAAACCCACAGAAGGATGAAAATTAAGGAATAGAGTAGATGAACAATTATAAGAATAAATATAGAATGATAAAATGTAATAATGAGATAATATACAGCGAGAGTAATCAAATGATTCAATACAAAGGTAACAACAATTAGATGACAAGCTGGATCATAAAATATATCAAAATTACACAAAAGGAATGTACAATGTCAATATTGGATAGGGACAGTGGTGTAAAATAAAAGTCCATGTGTTATATTTGATCAATTATTAATGGGTATAATAGCAAAGGTGGAAGCGGTCAAAAGATGTTTTCTAAGCTTTCATTCAGACCGGCTGGAGCTAGAGTTGGAGCTTGTAGATCCAGTACATTTCCCGTTTGGTAAGATGGTTATACCTCTGAGGAGTGGACGGGGGAATATATTCAATCGGGGTAATGCTGAAATCCCTATAGTTACGTTGATGGTGTTGAGCAGCATGTCTAGATATACTGTGCAAGAGGAAGCCGTTACAGATATTACTTCTATGTTTGTTTAAACGCTCTCTTAGTGGTTGGATAGTTCGACCAATATATTGCAGTTTACAACTACACTCAATTAGATAGATGACGTAGTTGGAGCTACAATTCAAGAAATTGTTAATCTGAAAAGTCTCGCCAGAGTTGTTAGATGTAAATGTTGTTTTTCTGTGACTGATTGTTTCGCAGCATTTACATAACTTATGGCCAGACCTGTAACTACCCAACATTTTGGGAAAGAAGGAAGAGGAAGTAGTGTTCTGTTTGGTGGTGCGTAAGCGACTGGGAGCCAATATATTTTTCAGGGTGCGTGACCTTCTAAAAGTGATCTTAGGGTTGTTGGGCAGGATGTTTTTGAGGTGGGGGTCATGAAGGAGTAAGTGTTTCTCAAAAAACACTGGGGCTTACTCCTTCATGACCCCCACCTCAAAAACATCCTGCCCAACAACCCTAAGATCACTTTTAGAAGGTCACGCACCCTGAAAAATATATTGGCTCCCAGTCGCTTACGCACCACCAAACAGAACACTTCTTCCTCTTCCTTCTTTCCCAAAATGTTGGGTAGTTACAGGTCTGGCCATAAGCTATGTAAATGCTGCGAAACAATCAGTCACAGAAAAACAACATTTACATCTAACAACTCTGGCGAGACTTTTCAGATTAACAATTTCTTGAATTGTAGCTCCAACTACGTCATCTATCTAATTGAGTGTAGTTGTAAACTGCAATATATTGGTCGAACTATCCAACCACTAAGAGAGCGTTTAAACAAACATAGAAGTAATATCTGTAACGGCTTCCTCTTGCACAGTATATCTAGACATGCTGCTCAACACCATCAACGTAACTATAGGGATTTCAGCATTACCCCGATTGAATATATTCCCCCGTCCACTCCTCAGAGGTATAACCATCTTACCAAACGGGAAATGTACTGGATCTACAAGCTCCAACTCTAGCTCCAGCCGGTCTGAATGAAAGCTTAGAAAACATCTTTTGACCGCTTCCACCTTTGCTATTATACCCATTAATAATTGATCAAATATAACACATGGACTTTTATTTTACACCACTGTCCCTATCCAATATTGACATTGTACATTCCTTTTGTGTAATTTTGATATATTTTATGATCCAGATTGTCATCTAATTGTTGTTACCTTTGTATTGAATCATTTGATTACTCTCGCTGTATATTATCTCATTATTACATTTTATCATTCTATATTTATTCTTATAATTGTTCATCTACTCTATTCCTTAATTTTCATCCTTCTGTGGGTTTCTCCCCCCCCCCCCCCCATCCCCCTTCTCTATCCAGCTGGTTATATATAATAATTGTTGTTACTTATGTATTAATTATTTTTATCCTTGCTGCATATTTTTATTATCCCATCTATTATGTTTTGATGTAACTTTATATTAATTCCCATCCACTCTATTCTTATACACTTACACCCCTCTGATGGGCTTCCCCTCCGTCTCCTCCCCCTTCCCCCCTCTCCTTATATGCTCCCCTACACCATATTTTGTTATAATATCTTCTCCCTCCCTTTGCCCACATTTTGGCGCACACCTGCGCATACATGTATATGTATATCTTATCCACTAGGATCCATTCTTATCGCTAGTGGTTTTTTCCGTACTGCGCATGCGCCAGTCCTCCGTCACGACCGCGAGTGGCCTTTCCATACCACGCATGCGCCAGTTTCGCTTCGCGACTGCGCAGGCGCCGGCGTCCTCGAG
Source organism: Engystomops pustulosus (assembly GCF_040894005.1). Lineage (NCBI taxonomy): Eukaryota > Metazoa > Chordata > Amphibia > Anura > Leptodactylidae > Engystomops > Engystomops pustulosus. Next base: position 54,851,775 of record NC_092416.1, on the reverse strand, counting down.
CGCCATAAATTCAGTTGGCATACTAGCCCCTAGTTAATCAACAGCATCTCTCCTCACCGATCCAAACAGCTTGTAAGTACATATTTCCAGTACTATCAACACCCCTTGGTGTCAATTATAACCTCTCTATATATAATTTATATAATATAATTTATTCATATGTCTCTTATGAGATCAGCTACTGAATATATCCTTATTTGTATTTGTTTATCGCTTCAATACTATTCCCTATACACGTTATCTTTATAGTACCACCCAGTATACTGTACGTCAAACATCCTTTGCTCATACTCTATTTTGCCTAGTACCATTTTGCAAATATTTTATTTCATTTTATTTTAACTTTTTATTGTATGTTTTAGTTATGGTCTGACGAAGGGAGTGTTTCCCGAAACGCGTAACCATTGGATTTCTTTTACTGCTGTATCTATTAAAAATACACATAATTTATCTTATCCGATCCTTTTTCCAATTATTGTATACCATTTGATTATTGTATACCTCTCACCTCCTAATCTGGTTGGTAGCGCACCCGCACATACTCCAAAACCTTTTGCTTCTTCAATTTACACACTATTACGGTTTCCGTTGGATACCGGTCATTGGAGTAAGTGGGAGCTGCTCAAGATACCATTATTGGAGACCCGATTAAGGAGTGGATACCCTATTTCCCTCCTTCCTTACTGCACTTTTACAAGTGCTCAACAGGTGAGCACACTCTTTACTTACCTTTTTCACTTCCCCGACGATATCACGCGAGGCGCCGTCCTCCTTGTTGTCCTTTTGTTCTCCTACTTTCGTCATAGAGCACAGTGACTGTGGTAATCTTCTTATATTTGGTATCAATAATAATTCCTTTATTTATATAGCGCATACAGATTCTGCAGCGCTGCACAGAGCTTGCAAAATCAGTCCCTGTCCCAATGGGGCTCACAATCTAATCAACCTATGTTTTGGAGCATAGGAGTAAACCTGAGGACCCGGAGGAAACCCACGCAAACACGGAGAGAACATGCAAACTCCTTGCAGATATTGACCCTGGGACTTGAACCCGGGTCCCAGCACTGCAAGGCTGTAATGCTAACCACTATGCCACCATGGCGTCTATGGCCTCCTTACCTCTTTTAAAATCATTCTAATAAGCCTGAAGTGCTACTGGGGCGGTTCCCAAGGGGAGGGAGAAGTGCTCCTAGTGAACCATCTTGTGAATCTGGAGAGGAGAGGGTAGACCTGCTTTGCTAACTGTAACAGCTTGTGAAGCTACAGCACTGAGGGGCTCTGGTAGCACCCCACAGAGCCCATCAGACTCTGTCGGACCCCCTGTCGCTCCATCAGATTAATGGAGCAGACGGCCGCGCATGACTATTCTATTCCATTAAATTCTATGGAGCTGATGGAGATTAGTGAGCCCAGAACTCGTCAATTTCCGTCAACTCCATAGAGATTAATAGAGCAGAACAGTCATGGGCGCACCCTACATTAATCTGAGGGTGCGACGAGGGCGCACTGAGACCCCCACTGATCAGCAAGATAGGCCCTATCCCGTGGATAGGGCCTAACTTTCCCTTGTGGGAAAACCTCTTTAATTTTGATGGAAATTTCCTTTAAGGATAAAACTACTACTGAAATCATGGAAGTTGCCTTAGAGGCACAAGGGGCGGGTGTGTGTTGGTGGATGTGGCCCTCTAAAGCACAATGTTCAGCGTGACAGCATACATTGCACATACCATAGTGGATATATACATTACAGTTCTGGATTGTCATGATAGTTGCCCTTAAATAATATCATGAAAAAACTTATTGCCTGAAAATTACATTTTCCAAAAATGTGACCACGTGATAAAGTAGATGTAATTTTATTGTAAGCTCCAATCTTATTAGAGATCATTTATAAATATGGATGTGCATGGAAATATACGAAAATGTTTCCTGCTGTTTCTGAATCCTTTCCTATCTCTGTTTTCGAGTTGGAAAGCCGATTATTTCTAATGCATTTTAGGATACTGAGCTTCATCCTCCAGCATCTGGCCACAGAAGTCCAGCAGAAGACCTATGAGAGCCAGTGACTCAGACTAGGGTCATTCTCATATCTGATGATCTATTGTAGGGAAACTGTCAGCAGTTGTGACCATACAAAGCTGAAGACAGTGTCAGGTATTGGCTATAGGGATCTGTGTGTGTGGGCTTGTCCTCACACTACTCCGAGCTCTCTCTTCATCAGCACTTCCATCCTGCTCCAATTAACATTAATAATGATAACCAGCAGAGGTTACAATGAGGGTTAAGGAAGATTGACAACGACTGCTAATATGAAGGGTGGCCCCATGTTAACAATATTGGGTGTCACATTGAGAAGGTTAATCAGAAGACTAATGTGACATGTGCTTCCATGGACACCAGCTTATGGCCGTCCCTATAGATGATACGCTAGTAGTAATCAGATTTAAGGGTTAATAAAATAATAAAGTGGAATTTAGGGCTTGTCATTATGTGACTGAATATGGTTATAGGTTTATATACATACTATACCTATTGGGGCACAGATAGTTCAATTTTCTTTATCCCTATAATAATATATATTATTATATTATGTTATCCAGAATGGAGCAGCGGGTTTTTTCACTTTACAGGCAGTCCCCGGGTTACGTACAAGATAGGGTCCGGAGGTTTGTTCTTAAGTTGAATTTGTATGTAAGTCGAAACTGTATATTTTATAATTGTAGATACAGACAAAAAAATTTTGGCCCCAGTGACAATTGGAGTTTAAACATTTTTTGCTGTAATGGGACCAAGGATTATCAATAAAGCTTCATTACAGACACCTTACAGCTGATCATTGCAATCTGGGACTATAGTAAAGCATTCAGAAAGCTTCAGCAGAGGTCAGAGGGGTCTGTCTGTAACTATGGGTTGTCTGTAAGTCGGGTGTCCTTAAGTAGGGGACCGCCTGTACTGCTAATAAGGAGTCATGGGGATCAAACTTTTATTTAGCTTGCTGATTGATATTGGCGGAAATCTATGACTAATTAACCTATTTAATCATAAATAATATAGAATTGCTCCTTATGGGACAACAGCAATAAAGGCTAGACCTTCAAAAGTCTATAACTTTTTTATTTTTTAATTTTTCCATGCGTGATGGCTTGTTATCTGCGTAATAAATTGCACTTCATAGTGACAGTATTTACCGGTAATATTCCATGCCGTGTACTAAGTGCAGTGAAATTGGTGAAAAAAAGGATTCACACCATTTTCTTGTGGGCTCGGATTTTACGGCTTTCACTTTGTGCCCCAATTGACATGTCTCCTTTATTCTTTGGGCCATGCGATCATGGGGATAAAAAATTTGTATAGTTTTTATAATGTTTTCATACAATGTTTTCTGGCACCTATAACTTTTTCATAGTTTGGTGTACAGAGCTGAGGGTGGTTTCATTTTTTGTGACTTTTGATGATGTTTTCAATGCTACCATTTTGAGGACTTTTTATAGAATTTTTAATATTTAGCAAAATGGCAAAAAAAGTGGCATTTTCAACTTTGGGGGCTGTTTTCTGTTACAGGGTTAAACGCTGGTAATAACCGTTATTATATTTTGATAGATCAGACAATTTGGGATGTGATGATACCTAACATGTTTATGATTTTTACTGTTTATTTATATCAGTTTGAGGAAAAGGGGGGTGATTTGAATTTTTATTAATTTTTATTACTATTTTTCAGACCCCATAGTGTACTTTAACCCTATATTGTCTGATTAATCCTACCATATACTGCTATACTACAGTATGGCAGTATACAGGGATTTTGTACATCATCTATTACAATGTGCTAATCGCACATGCCAATAGATAGCCTAAAACAAGATGGCCTTGGGTCTTTCTATTACTGAAGGCGTTCATGGTAACAGATCGAAGCTCCTTGATGACGTCACAGGGAGCAATGATCTAAGCCAATATGGCGCCACTGGTTTTTTATTATCAAAGGGTTACCAGTGTTTGCGGAAAACACCCACCATGCATGCAGATGGCTTAGTCTTCTCCATATACCCGCAGCTGACATGTGTCATACTATAAAGGGGTTGGCCACTTTACCTCATGTTTTTTGTAATGTGAGTAGGTGTGGGGGGGCAGAATACAGGCAGTCCCCAGGTTACATACAGGATAGATTCTGTAGGTTTGTTCTTAAGTTGAATTTGTATGTAAGTCGGAACTGTATATTTTATCATTGTAATCCCAGCCAGAACTTTTTTGGTCTTTGTGACAATTGGATTTTAAAAATGTTGGATTGTCAGAAGAATCAGGATTAACACTAAAGCTGCATTACAAACACCTGTGATAACTGTTACAGCTGTTTATTGTAGCCTAGGACTAAAGTACAATCAATTATCAATATCCAGAGGTCTGTTTGTAACTAGGGGTCGTATATAAGTCGAGTGTTCTTAAGTAGGGGACCGCCTGTATTAGGTAATTTACCAATATACATCTATTAATAGTTCTGCTCTGCTTTCTTGATATGTAAAGTGAAGCCCCCTGTCTTTTACCACATCAGCCAGACAGCCCTGTCCATAAAATGGCCGCAGATGGAGGGTCATGTGATCTCTATCTGTCCATGAACAATCGCTCTGCCAGGATCTTATGATAGTATTTATAAATATAAAATCAAGGTCCTGGCAGGGCGATTGTTCATGAACAGTTAGACATCACTTGACCCTCCATCTGAAGCCATTTTATGGTCAGGATTGTCTGGCTGATGAGGTAAAAGGCAGGAGGAGGCTTCACTTTTAAAGCGCTGCAAAACCTTTAATAGATGTATATTTGGTAAATTGCATACTATCCTGCCCCGACCCTTACACATACATTACAAGATACATAAGGTAATGTGGCCAACCCCTTTAAGTTTTACTTTGCTCAATATTTGCATTGCAGTAACCCGTAAATCCGTTAATTGAAGCTGGGATATTGGTCCATTTGGACTTTTTGCCATGTCCAAATACTGCAAAGCTAATGCATTGCTCCACCATATCTCCAACAACATTTCAAGATGTCCCTCAGGAGTGGGTTACATGTCAATATTATTTATCATGACCCAAAAATGTGAAACTGTGGATGCGTAAATAACCATAACAGGTAACAAATAATAAGACAAAGAATCTCGTTATGGGTAATTGGACTAAGTGGTCAGTTAAAGTGATTGGCATAGGAATTATTCAGACGGATGTCATTTATGTTGGAGGAAACATTAGCATTGCAGTAAGAGTAGTCAAACATTGAAATGCTATACCACAAGAGGCAGTAATCAATACCTCAATTTAAACAAGGTTAAGGGGTCACGCACATGGCATTGACACGTGCACCTACCATTATGGCAGAACATGGAGTCCTAATGGGTCTGTATAACATAACTCCGAACACTGCATATCCAAAGAGATTTTACAACATAGTCAAGCTCAATCTCTTCCTAACTCTTATACTATCCTAACTCTCAATATGTTACCTGACTTACCATTCAGGACAAAGGGGTTTGTTATTCATTTCCCATCATTCCCATTATCCTTGGGACAGCTCCTAACCCTTCTTAGGTGAGCGAGAGCCTACAAAGGTTCTCACCCTCCAGATATCAAAAGGGTTGGAGCAGGACTTGGTATTGTCCATCTCTAATACCACCCGCATGACCTACCTATGATGATTGATAAGATGGAGAAAAATATATTCCATTTACAAAGGGAAATGTTTTCAATTTTGGGGGCCAGGAAATATTTTTTTTGTCCCCATGAGGTAAAATAGGAGACAAATATCCAAAGGAAGTTTTTGTTTTTTTTCAGATAGCTTATAAGATTTTCCATCTCAAGCTTAAAAATTAAACTAACCCTTCATAGAAATCCTGGTAATTGGTGTTGTAGCTCAGGAGTGAGGACATGCTGTTGTCCTGTCATAACCTCAGTAGTGACAACGCATTTGGTTGGAACACATTGATTGCTCACATGCCCTAAGATGGCACGTGACAACAGAAATGATGGAGCTGCCCACTACCAGAAGGGAATCCGTCACCTTGATTTACCTGCTATGCTGTGTAAGGCCATGCCCACACTTGCCACCCATGGCATGGTTGCTGCTCAACCATGCCAAAACTTCAACAGTGCATTAGCAGATCATCTCAAGTCTTCGGCTCCACATCTCACTGGACCCAGGTGTGACATAGCTGAAGGGTGAAGGATGAGAAAAGGTGCTGGATGGGGGAAGTGCAGCAATGGGCATTGTCATTGCTGTGAAGTTGGATCCCTATGGTGCTCTGCTATCACCCCTCAAAGCACTTTTGCCTCAATGGCATACTTCTAAATAAACTTTTGGCACAGAATGAAAAGCTGGACAATAAAAATAAACACAGGGGTGACATGTGTGGGCATAGCCCAACATAACTTACCAGGTAGTAGGGGTAGGTAGGTCGTGGTGACGGATCCTCTTACATGGTTGAACAAAATTGATCTAATGGACAATCGTTCTCCATATGTGGCCACAACAAATGTAGAGGAAGACTTGCATCAACGGACGAGTGTGCATGAGTTATCAATTCCAAGCAGGGATGCAGCTACCCGCTATTAACTGACTGAGTCCTGATGCGGTGGCAAACTGACTGAAGTACGGACTTACTAAAAGCCGCCAGCGCCCCTCTGTCACACATTATATAGTGCAACAGAGCATCTCTGCAATGAAGATACTGGGGCACATTTACAAAGGGTCCGCACGGCGCATCTTAGTTGGGTTTTCCGACTACTTCCGATTTGCGCCGTATTTAAGTGGAGTTTTTGGCGCACACGATCGGATTGCGCCAACTTGCATGCGACACAAATGGGGGGTGTGACCGGCGGACAACCTGACTGATTCGGACTAAGCGCGGAATTTACAATTAAAATTGTGTCGCAAGCCATGCACACACATACACTGGGAAGAAGAAGGTGAACTCCGGCGGACCTCAGCGGGGAAGAGACAGATGCAGGAAAATGGACGCACGATCTTGAAGAATCGCGTCCGACTTCATCCTCGTCGGAGGATACATATTAATATATGGTATTATATTTATTACTACTACGGGGGCTGTATATATATTACTAAAATGGATATATAGTATAGATATATAGATATTTCTATATATCTATACTATGGGGTATGTGTATATATATTAATACTATGGGGGCTGTATATATTAATATATGGGATATATATGTGTATATATAGAGAGATATGTATGTGCATATATTTAGTGTTATATATGTATATATATATATATATATATATATATATACCATGGCTGGCTGTATAATAATTAAACTAGGGGTGATAGTTCTAATTAAACTGTAGGGTGCTGTAAATAATAAAAAGAACTGTATATAAAATATGTATATGTATAAAGGGTGGTATAAAATAATCAGAGGACACAATTTATTAATAAGGCTGCTCACATGATGCGTTTATTGTGATGCATTGTCCACATTGTTACCAGGTGACATTATACTGTAAGTGACTGTGTTTTTTTATGGGCGCAGTGTGGAGATGTTTTGTATGGAGCTGAAGACATCTGTTGTCAATTCAACAGTGACAAGCCATGGCCAGGAGAAGCCGTACTGAAGTCCTCCTCCTTATGGAGCAGACATAACCTGTATGGTACTAGATGCCACTAATATCTGTGTCTCTGACTGACTACTAGTGTGTGAGAAAGCATCAGCCTGGGTAGGATCAGCATGTTTTGATAAGTTGTAGATGCTTTTCTGTCTGTACATTTGGTGGGCTGAATATAGCAGGGGATCAGGGTACAGAGCACTGGGTGGGGGGCATTTAATTTTTCACCTCAGCCAGAAAAAAAAGCTAGAATCGTCCATGGAGACAGGATAGGACAGTGCTATATGGTATCCAGTAATGGTGAATAAAGGATTGGCCATAGAAAAATTCCCCAGTCTATAATAAAATACCCCTCAATCCATCTGTCATAATCAGAAAGACAGGAGAACCTAACAAACTATGCAGCTAATAATCACAAAAATCACATCAGATCGTAACATTACTATTCACAGCAAGTAATATGCGGCTTTCTAGATGCTTACATGTGTCTTTGATAAATTTTTTATGGGAAAAAAATATAATTAAATATTTTATAACCTAAAATTGTGGCACCAGTTTGATTATCTGCTCCCCCCTCTGTAGCGTGCACTTTATTAGGAACCATGCAATAACAATGTATCAAAAGATTTAGCAACATAAAACTTGTCACATCTCCTTGACAGTTACCACGGCAACTGCAGTTCAGTCGAACTTTGCATGCAATTGATCTCTCACAGGGGTCTTAAGCCTGCACCAGCTGAATACGAAACGCTGAGCGCTCGCTATACCCAAGGCAATGCGGCCAGTCTTTTTCTATAGTTAAATGTCAATTTAACAACAGCATTTTATGACATCTACATTAAATTCTCTTTTGGTAAAGTGGAGAGTTACAATGGGAAACAAAATGGAGAAATATTAAGGATCTGCAGTATCCGAGCCTTCTAGGGCACCCAACAAACTGCAGAGAAAGGCCTCTACCATAGAAGCAGGCACATCAATGAGGTAAAATGCTTTCGAGGTCGACCTCTACCCCTAAGGCCCTTTTGACCTTTTAAATTGAGTTGCTGTCTACTATTTTTGAGGCAATATTGTGGTTAATCAGCCCATGGACCTCAATATGGCTTCCAAAGTAACCGACAGAAACTCAAAATGCTATACGGATCATAGCCTGAACGGGTAATTCTACGCCAGATGGGACATGGGATTCCAATCTGACAAATAAATCCACTTTTATATTATTAAAGAAGTTATTTCTTCATTTCTTAAGAAGCAATAATAAAACTTACATTCCTTACTTACCCAATGCACCGAGTCTAAGTTATGGACTGGGTGACAGGTGACTGCTTTAGCCAATTAGTGTCTGAGCAGTGACAATTCCAGCTACATGCTCAGTATTGATTCTGAATGCTGGAACCCAGCTGATCTGATATTGATGACCTACCCTATGGATATTGTTCCTCCAGAGGGACACCAATCATGCCTGGAGAGTATGCACAGTAAGTGCACAGACCAGAAAAAAGGAGATTTTAATCATTGTGCAGCATCTGTAACTATGTATTGCACCATCTTTGGAAACATAGGCATATATAATGTATTATGCTCTGATGGGGGTTTACTGAACTAAAATGACACCACATTTTCCCCTTACATTCACATTTGAAACAGTATACAAAAAGCTCCCTCTAGTGGTGACTGCTGCCAGGATATTATCTTTTAAAGAGGTTTACTCACTGATTCAAGAATTCAAATTCTTATGATCAGTTGAGTCCAAGTTGTCAGACCACACCAATGTATACCTTATCCCCTAACCTGTGGATGTGGCAAAAGTTTTATTAGTGGGCAAAATATCTAGAAAATGTACCCTAGGATCGTCGGTCCCCAGTGACGCTGGGTTAACACCCCGATCGGCAGCACCAATCACTGGTGTTACTGGTGAGTGTTCCCATTCATGTACCAGAACCAAACCTTTGTTCAAAGTTCGACCGAACCAAAACGTGTCTGTTCATCGCAAGTATTGGACCTGTACTGATCTGTCATTCATGAATCATGACCTATCCTAAAATGGGTTATCAATATGAAGCTGAAAAGCTACGTTTATGAAGGTGATTCGCATCAGAAAAGAATTGACTATTATAAAGATATATGGAAATATTAGGCGTAAATAAAATTGTGCATTCATATCACAATTGTGTCAAATATATGGATGGCATAAAGGTTGCCAGTATGTGGGTAGTGACTGTAATGACCGTCATTAGCACTGCTTTAATTAATATGTCCAGTGAGTCGATGCATCCCCATCAATCACTGGGGCGGTGGGGAGCGGACATTGGTATATGGGATTTATACAACCGGTTACTACTAGACATTCAATCTTCGTAGCTTCCTGCAGATAATTGGATAATATAATTGGGATCCATATACAAAGCTGGTAGTTATTTAAAGGGGTAATAGGACGTCAAGAATATAATGATTTTCCATCTTGCAGCCCTTGGATTTGCTGATTTATATATCCTTGGCTGTGACAGATGGTCCGACCATTTACTGTATAAGCAGAAAAATGATTATTAGGCAGGTGTTGACAATTTTCTGCAACATAGTGTAAAACTGAACTTAGAACTAACAGATGATAGCAGATAGTACTTTCAGCCATAATAAACACAGTGATGACGTATAATAATATCATAGGTTTTGCCAAGTAACAAACTCAGCTCTGCTTATCCACAAGATGATTATGTAACCTTTTACAACTTATGACATGAGCTCCTCATACACAGTTATCACACCAGTCTAGGGAATTGTGACTGATAACCTTTCTGGAAAATCTACATCTATTGAATGCTTCTATGAGTGACCAGGATTTAGCATGCAAAAATTAAAGGAAACCAACCATCTCAAAAATATTTAAAAAAACCTATTAATACTCACCTCCACTACTCTTCATCCTTGATCCGAGCACTGTCCATCGCTAATCTTGACACGCCGGGATCACGTCTTCTGCGACCTCACATCTTTCTCCCAGCATGTATAACTAGCGGCCCGGAGCACCGGACATCTTGTCCGGTTTGTGGCGTGTCAAGAACAGCAATGGACAGCGCTGGGATCAAGAGGAGCGAGGGTGAGAATGGATAGGTTTTTAATGTTTTTGAGGTGGTTGGTTTCCTTTAAGATTCTGTGACATTTATGCCAACACTATTGTGGAATACCATAGATTTAATAAATCTAGACCACCAGGTATGCCATCATTAATGTCAGCGCTATACTAGAATATTAGGCATTCTGGAAGTAATGTGTTCAATACCCTGGACCACCAGATATGCCATCATTAAAGCCTGCACTGCAACATTAATTGTCCTGGATGTAATAAATTTACAACCCTAGATCATGGCATGTTAATGCCATTACTATTCTAGAACATTAGGGATTCTGTGAGTAATACATTCACAACCCAAGACCCCCAGGTATGCCACCAATAATACCAGCATTATCCTAGAACACTAAGCATCCTGAAAATAAAGCATCCAACACCCTAGACCTCCAGGTATGCTTACCATGCTAGATGAGAGGGGCCACAGTAGTTAGGTTCCTGGTTCCAATAAAAAAATAATCTGACTTTAAAATTTAAAAAAATTGTATTTTTTAACATTCCCATCCTTTAGATGAGAGAGAGTCCAGAATAGTAGGGACTGTTCAGTACAAGATTACCTGGGAAGCACAAGCAAGGAGTGACTATCTTTTATTTTAGTGGCTCAGGGTAGAGTTCCTTTTTATGTAAATTAAAGGACATTTACCATCAGATTACCTGAAGGTAGATGCTTACTACTCCTCTCCCCATCACGTACCCATCTGCAGTAAACTGCTATTAGTGCCATATTTTGTAGAAAACAAGCTTTTAAAAATATGCAAATAAGCCTCAGTATAGTGCCTCTTGGCTCCGCCGATAAGCCATTTATTCATGGCTCCTGGCCTGACTAGTGACAACTCTCTGACCGCTGTGTAGGCGTGCCAGTTGGGCCGGGAGCCATGAATATATTACTTATTGGTGGAGCCTCATTTGCATATTTTTTATTTATTCTTTATTTTTATGACATGCGGCACTAAAACATACTAAAAGAAGTTTACTGCAGATGCGCACAGGACGGGAAGGTTAGACGTAAGAATCTACAATCAGCTAATTGGATGGTACTGTAGATGTCCTTCAATCTTACTGAAAAATTGTTAACCACTAAAGATCTGTTCACACTAGCAAAGCCAGGGCCCCATAGCAGAATTCTGAATGCGGCCACCCCACCCCCTCAGAAAATATACATATTGGGGCTTATTTACTAAGGGTCCGCGGCCGCACTTCCGTCGGTTTTTCTGACGGTTTTGGGAGGTTCACTGCTGGGGCAGGTATTTAACTAGGGATTGTGTCTCACGCGATCGGACTTTGGCGCGGCTGCGCTGGCTTCCATGCAACAGAAAAGGGGGGGGGGGCATCGGACAACCTGACTTATTCGGACTGAGCACAGGATTTAACATAAAATTGTGTCGTAAGATCAAGCACTTACATGCACCAGAAAGAAGATGCTGAACTCCAGCGGAGCTGAGCAGGGAAGCGACACATGCAGGATATCGGGCGCACGAACTTGGTGAATTGTGGCAGAGTGCATTCCAGTCGGACAATGCACTTTTGGGGAAAGTAAATGTGCCCCATTGACACAAAATTATGCACTGATATATACATTTATACACTTACAGAATGTTCCAGTAGCTGCTGACCATGTGGGGGAGGTACACAGCAGGAATTAGAGATGAGAGATCCCAGTCCTGGCGTTCCGCTGTGCCTTCCCCCAGCATGGTGCACATTCTTGATTCTTTATTGTGTCCGTTCGGATGCTACGGCCCTCTGACACTATGGGCCCCTATAACAGCTGCTATGGCTGCTACCGCTGTAGTTATGCCCCTGATTATATGTGAATAATTAGCCAGACTTATTCATGTGCAGAATTGCTGCAGAAACTAGTGGTGCTCAACCATCGCTTCCTAATGCAGTGAAGAAGTTAAATCTAAGATATTAAAAATGTTGACCGATAAATATGTTGTACTGAGGGTGAAAAAAATGGTTGCTCTCTTCCAACAATAGCGTCACACCTGACCATGTTATGTGCTGGTTTGGCCGCTCAGGTGTATAGAGATAAATGGAGCTTAATTGCAATACCACACATTACCCATGTTCAGATGGAAGAAAGCTCATCCTCATCTAAGAAATGGCATAGTCACCACATATAGAACCTCCTTTTCCTGGTGTCTGGACTTTTGGATTCATTTTTTAGGTGATCTCTCTCCTAAGGAAGGATCTACTGTAGCTTTATCTTTATCTAACCTGGGGCCAGTTACAAGTTGCTATTTTCCCAGCAATATTCCTTCTGTCTTTCTGTGTGTGTGTGTAGGGTATATTACATTTTGAGCTACAATGGGAAGTCACATAACTGTACAAGGCAGCTGTACTGTTTTCCTTTAAATATCAAAGTCCATTAGATGTTGCTGTTCTACTAGACCTAATATTGGCATTAGAGAACATGTGTCAGAAAATGTATCCCTAAATGGTTTATCATGAGATATACTTTTTGAAGGCCATTTTGAGCCATAAATATCTAGTAGGGAAGTCCCCTGCTTGGGGTTTCCCATAGCTGAGATATGTAGAGTACATTTCATGCATATGAAATAATGTAGCTGATTATAGTTCTTTGGGTCTTGTATGGATAATCCCCTAGATTTCCAAAGCTCTCAGTGGTCTTCTTCAGACACATGGTGGAGGGTGATTTATGAGCTCTCTGGCCAGATACTGATGTGTCGTATTGTATGCACAGTGTGGAATGACACATGTTCTATTCAAGGTTATAGCTACATCTGAGTGTCCTGTGGATATGAGAAACTTTGCTGATGAGTAGGAACATCTAACCACAATGTACTTAGCACCATGTAAAAGGACCTGAGTGTTCTCCTATCTTCATTAACATTACAGAGTAAGGCTTGCATGTCTTTGATTTATTGGATTTAAATATTCTGTCGAACACAAGGTCATTACATATGTAGGTAATTAAATAAATGAAATGACTACATCAATAATCCATCTGGCTTTAGGGAGGCCAAAATGCTGCAGAAAATATGGTGCGACTCTAACACATGAAATTTTCCATGACAGTTGTATATAATATATTTGGTGAAGCATATTTTGGGTAACATAACTATAAATGGTTGCCATGGACAAAAGCTTGGTCTGGCACACTGCTGTTTAAATCTATTATAAGATGACAAAGAGGCAAATATATTGTGACCCACTGTTTAAGTTTTTTTTCCCCATCATTACAATAAAATTTTAATGAAAATCTATCATCAAAATCCAGCATGATAAACCAGGGACACTTACTCATAAGTGACTGGGGTAATATTTTTATATTTATTATCATTTTAAAAACTCAGTCTAAGCTTTTATGCTAATGAGCCAGAAGTGTTCCAGGGGGGTTCCAAAGCCCCTCTATGCTTCAGATTCACAGGCTGTTACAATGAGCAGATCGTTTGTCTCCCACTGCTCTCTCCCCCTCCCTCTGCCTGTGAAATTTAGCAGCAGCACTAAGTGCAGGGAGAGGGGAGGCCTGCTCTGCTCATTGTAACAGCCTGTAAAGCGACAGCACTGAGGAGCTCTGGATACACTCACCAGAGCCCTTCAGGCTCATTAGCATAATTATACTAGGAAGGAGGCCGTGGATAACACATATAAGACGGTTACCACAGTCAATGTGCCTGGGTCTATGAGTAAGTGTCCCTGGTTTATCCATGCTTGATTTTGATGGTAGATTTGCTTTAACTTGCTGTACAGTCCTATCTTCAAGCTATGATCAAAGTGCAAGGACATCTACAGAGCTCAAGTGATGTGCAATTCATGTGCAACTTGTCTTTGTAATGTAAATGAATCCCCCCGAAATGGATTAAACTAAAAGTGATTAGAATTTAGATGCCCTCTTCTATGTGTAATACAACGATTCTGCACACTTATACAAGGCAGGAATGGCAGGGATCATAGGGTACTTACCCTTTTACTAATATGGAACCTATGGAGATGGCTCATATGTGCACCTATTATAGGAGACATAACATTGGTAGGTTGAACTAGATAAAGATTTAGTTTGGGAGTATTTTTAGGATCAGTGAGCTCATGAATTCCTTTTAGGAAAGGTTTGTCTCATGATATTTATGATCAAGGCCGATTAGGTCATAAAAATATTGTAGGTGGGGCTCGACCGTTGTGACCATTACCCAGCACTTTCAGTAAATTAGAGACATATCTAAAAAATGTATGATATTTGAGACTAAATCATTTATTATCAAAGGTCTGATGTGTGAAAATCAAAGGCCACATGGACTACAGGGAATTCCATAGAGGGGACCACACTTGGGCTGCTAGATCTTGAGTTGCTAGATCTGCTGTGAAAACAGAGGCTGAGATTCTTTAATTTTGCTTGCTTGATTGACTATAGCCTTATGGCTTTTTTTAATGAAAACACAAGAGAACATACTTTGTGGTTTTAGGACTAACCTGTTGACATGTGACCTAGTAAGGGAAGTCCAATAGACTTTGCTTCCTCTTATGTTATGTCCTATTTATGATATATATTATTACTTTTATAGTGGTGATATATTCACATAAGTCCTGTCCAAAGTAAATTCACAGTGTACATTTAATCATAGACGAGTTAGAGAAAATTTCATATAAAGACATTTGCTCTTGGAATGTGAAACTGAAGTAGCCAGAAAAAGCCACACAAACACGAAAAGAACATATAAACTCCATTTCTTTAAATTCACAACCCCCAGTTCTTCATAGCAATAGTGACAGGTACATATGATGTAGATATTTTTTTTTTACCCACCTTTTTGCAGTTTATTAGAATTTTCATCAATCCAATAAAATAGGTTGGCAAACTCACAATCACATATCCAAGGGTTCCCCTCTAATCGTATAGTCCGGAGCGATGGCAAGGATTCTAGTGCACTGATACTTAAACTTTGTAAGTTATTGTCATTTAGTTCCAAGACTTGAAGAGACTCCAAGTTCTCGAAGGCATCTTCATGCACCTCCGAAAGATTGTTGTTTCCCAAGCTTAACTTTATCAGCTTCTCCGCCGATTTAAAAATCCCAGCATCAAGCTGCGTCAGATTATTGTAACTTAAATCCAGGAACACCAGCCTGGTGGAAGTGCTGAAGGTGCCCTCTTCCAGCGAGGTCAAGGAGTTATTCCTGAGATCCAGATAGATCAGATCCGCATAAAAAAGGAAAAGATCCGCCGGGATCGATTGTATGTGGTTGTTGGCTGCAAGGAGTTTCCTTATATCCAAGGGGAAGAGGTTGGGGAGGCTTAGAAGTCCTTGGTCCCTGCAGTCTATTGTGTGATAGTCCAAACATACACAAACGGAAGGGCAAAGAAGACCTAGAGGTAAGAGAAGCAAACAGCAGAAGCAAAAAAGAGGTGAAATGCAGAAATGGAAGCATGGCAGCATTGTCAAGGATTTAAAGCAGAGAGTGGTCCTAAGACAGAGACATGGTGCATAGCTGAGCAGCAATGCCGGTACTTGTGTGTGAGTGTATCCTAGAGATCACATATCATCATAGATCAGATAGCAGCAGACTTGGGGGAGGGGAAACAAACAGTGGGAATGTTCTATGCATGGAAAATGTATCTCCACTATTGTGAGTCTGAGCTACGCTGCTGACCAGCTCTCCTCCTTACATGCTTCTGCTCGGGTTCCAAGGATCCTTTTCTCCTCGCTACAAGTCCACATTACATCGCATCATTTGATCATCTGCGGTGACATTTAGGGTGACATTGTGCATTTGTACACAGCAAATGGGAAAGTGATAAAACAAATTACATTGAGAAGACTTGATAATTCATTAGACACTACTGATAACAAACATACTATTACAGGGTTCTCACAATGACCAAATGTCCTAAAGTGGAGGAAAATGAATTGGATATGTAAATCATAACATTTATAGGGACACTTCACTCAAAACTAGTCCCCCATGTGCTCCCTCCATAATAATATTGCATGTGTCAGTCTCTCACCTGTCCGTGTACCCGTTGGTTCCATCTCTATCTATCACATTGGGATGGTTGCTTAGCAACAGTGTGAATCTGCCTCCGGTGACATGCTTCCTATACTTGTATTTAGGAAGATCTATTTGTGACATTAGATCTTCCTGTATGACGGACTGTATTACATGGGCTCTTTACAAGGGGACAAACATGATATCAAAGATATTAATAAAAACTACACAGGTTCCTGTCACACAAATCATAAAAAGAGCTTACAGCTCAGCCACACTGGCTGTATACTTATGGCATGGAGAAAATAGATAAATTAAGGGAATCACAGTGCACTCTCAGCTAGCAGAGATAGCCCCGCCTCTAAATGGTCATGTTATGCAGTGCTGAGGCATCATGGTATGAATAGCATCTACTGATCAAAACAAAGTCTTACGTTTTTTCAAGCAGATGAGAAGTGATGTAAAGTGTTATATACAATCAGTCAGACATTTGCAGGTCTGTGCAAATAGGAGAAAGATTATTTTGATACTGCCAACATACAACATAAAGTGGTTCATATTATTAGTGATTCTTTATAAATACATTTCCCCGCTCATTGCATCTATGGATATATATTAAACACAATTTCCCAAATCACAACATTGCCCAATCTAAGGAAAAAGAGTCTCTTCTTCTTTCAAATTCCAAAATAAACACAGTGGGGGTCATTTACTAAGGGGCCGATTCGCATTTTCCCGACGTGTTACCCGAATATTTACGATTTGCAACGATTTTCCCTGAATTATCCTGGGATTTTGGCGCACGCGATCAGTTTGTGGCGCATCGGTGCTGGCATGCACACGACGGAAATGGGGGGGCGTGGCCGTGGGAAAACCCGACGGATTTGGAAAAACCGCCGTATTTAAAAAAAAAAATTGGTCGCACGGGCCATACTCACATGCACCACGATGAAGACAATGAACTCTGGGGCACCTCGGTGGACCTCGGAGCAGCAGCGACACCTGGTGGACATCGGGCGCAGGACCTTCATGAATCGCCGGAAGACCCGAACGCTCGTCGGAGAAGCCGCCACTGGAACGTGAATGGACCGGGTAAGTAAATGTGCCCCAGTGTATTGCAATTTCAGATTTCATTCTAGTGGGGTACCTTTACACCAAAAGACAGAAATTGGAGTAGAGAAGGCTCGACAATCCACAATAATCACTGGTATCCTCCACTGTAGAGTGAACGTGCCTCATACTGGCTGTGTAGCACTCAGTCACTTCAGAAACTGGAATTCATCGTTGAAGGTTCTTATGAGAGACACCAACACTAGTGCACCATCACTAATTCATGGGTAGGTGTAAAACATTATTATACTATCAAACATGGAGCTTGTATAAAATTCTGAAAAACATATAAAACCCCTTTTCAGCAACTCAGAGAGTATTGCCTGACTGGGGTTTAGCCAGTTCCGGCTTCATCTGGGGCATTAGGAGTTCCCCTTCCAATTAACCTTTTATCGTCTCCTATTTCCTCTTTGTTCAGCAAAATTATATAAAAATATAAATTATTTCTGTCTATCCCTATACATCTAACATATCACTTCTACAGTGACCTAAACTTCATATAACATGTTTCACACACATAAATAAATCCATTAAAACATTTTAGATCAAAACCTGAATTTAATCCATAAGGTATTTTAGTTTTTATTGACATCTGAGAGATAAAAAAGCCTAATAAAGTGTCTAATGACTTAACTCTTTACAGACAAGTCCCTTCTAATTTCATCAGAGAGATTAATCATTAAGGGAAATATGATCCTACTGTCCTTATCTATGTGCTGTGTATTGGTACAGATACACTGCTCACCAAGGGAAAAAGAAGCAGCAGAAAAAAATACATAGAAACTGTTTTAGTGCAAAGTATACTATTATCACCTGCACTTCTACTATCACCTTCATGTCTACCATAATAAATGGCTTCAAATGTATAGTTATGCTTTAAAGTCATTCAAACCAACTGGACGCCTTGTATAGAGAATAAGAGGCAGGCTAGTGCAGTTTTAAAGGAAACCTACCACTTGTAGTGGCAGGTTTCCGATGGCAATACCGAGCACCAGCTCAGGGTGAGCTGGTGCCGGAGCTTATTTTAGTTAGTGTTTTAAACCGCGGTATCGCGGTTTAAAACACTTTTTAAACTTTATAGCCGGCGCCGAGCGCGTACCTGCCTGCGCCGGCTATAACGTTTAAAAAGTGTTTTAAACCACGATACCGCGGTTTAAAACACTAACTAAAATAAGCTCCGGCACCAGCTCACCCTGAGCTGGTGCCCGGTATTTCCATCGGAAACCTGCCACTACAAGTGGTAGGTTTCCTTTAAGTCCGTTTTTCAGCAAACAGTTACAGGCTGCCTTACAGGCAGTAACTATAAATAAAATATATGTTGTTCTATAAGGTGCATTTGAATTTCACTAGATATTTATTGGAGGACTTTAGGAGAGTATAAAGGAAGTAATAGACTTTGTCAACTAAAGCCCGTGGCCTTGGGGGAGGGTTTGGTGTGATCTTCACCCAAACATGCCCAGAAACTTTCATTAAGCCTCCATGGTTGCTATATTTGCCTTTCATGCTTATCCAGGGTTTAATTGGGCTCATAACAAAATCAGGTTCTTTTTTCTAGCCTCGGACCATCTAACACCAGAGAGCCTATAAACATAGTTTTAGGACCCAGTAAATGTAGTGTACTGCAGGACGGGCCCTTACTAAAGTTTATGCCCATAAAGTTTATGTGTCTCTGTGTGCTGCTAATGCAGCAGAGCCCACCTGACTCATAGGAAATTTAGATAGTGAAGCTGCCCATTGGTCCACACTGATGTTCATGCACACCATCGGCACTCATTATTGCTGCTTAGCCAGCCAATCTCCAGCCTGTTAGCCACAAAAGAAGGAGTTATCGCTAGCCTGCTGTAAGGCATCTTCCAATAAAAGGAAGTGTGAGTTTTCTAAAGATCTAAAGATTTACAGGCCTCCCACATAACATCAGCCAGGGAGATAGACACCTATACCAGAAGTTTCCCAGCCTCCCCCTCTCCTGGCTTCTGACCTGCCTTCCCAGAACAGTGCAGATGAGGCCTTCAACCAAACTCAGGCTTTCTCTTAACCACCACCATTGCAAGCCACTGCAGGTTATTAGTTCCTGCTGTCCCCACATGCATTTCCTTACTGTTATATGGGCCGGAGCAGACTGTCTGACTCCACCCATCTGACAGTACAGATTAAAAATTTATGACATTGATTTGTATGAAACAGTGAGAGATACAAAGACAATTCCAACTGGGAATTAGTGCAACGACACATATGAAAAAAATGAGTAGATGAAAGTGGTGAAAGTTTTTCTTTACTAGACACATTTGAAAACTATTAAACATCATATGAATTGTAAGGGATACATGTCTACAGAGCACAAGAAATATATAAACCTATGACCATCATTTGCAGTAAACTGGATATGAGGATAATAATAATAATAGTAATAATAATAATAATATCCAGCACAAGAGTTTCCAACTTCATGAAAAATCTATTTTTATTTATGGACACAGGAAAAGTGTCCTATTTTTATGGACTAACCAGGTGGGGCACACCACCCATTAGGCAATTTGAGAATCTCACCTTGGACGGTGCCCCTTGGAGGACAATGGGGGTAATGGCAACATCACACAGGAGTCTTAACGTACTGAAGCTGGTAAGCCAGGCCAGGCCATACTGCATTAAAATAACTGTGGCCGCAGCATGTCCTAGCTCGGAGTCGGTCACCAGGACAGGAGGAGGGGGCGGCAGGCTGAAGGGAGCCGCAATGAATCAATGTATCAATGTCATCACATCCTGCAAGTATGGAATTGGGTACCAAGATTGATTATTTGCATTTAACATAATGTTGTTAATTATTGTATTCTCACGGGGATATTGGGGGTGTCTTTCTATAGTGTGCCTCAGGCAGCAAAGAGGTTAGGTTCACCCCTGCTGACCAGGAATTCATGGATATGAATGTTGGAAATAACAACATTGGTTGTCACTCAAGAAGCAATGGTGACTCTATTGTCTATAGATACTTTGACAGCTTTATCCCAAGAGAAGTTGCCTCTTGTCATGGACTGACCTTGTGGAAAACAACTAGGTTAAGGGACGTAGAAAGAAAACAAACCATTTTTGTGTTTTTTGTTTCCATTTTATGTTTTCAGATGGCTCAGTCTCAGCAGCAGAGTAATGATATCCCATGCAGATCGTTAAAGCCAACCATGAAATATGCCAGTTTCAACTAACTATAAAAAGCAGCTTGTCATTAACCTCTGCGATGGCTGAAATAAGCTAGGCCACAGCGGCTCTGAAGTGATTGATAGGCCTGTGCACATTTGGGAACCGGAAGGTAAAACTATTTTCAAGGATTCCGTGGTCAAATGAATGAGGCTGCCAGATTATTAATAGAAATGGGGATTTGTATGAGGAAATGTTCCACTATGTGTTTGGGTTATGAAGATAAATGAGTGAACTAACCCTGCTTGTTCAGGTGCTCGACATAGGAAGGCCTATTTATCCCATGCAGTGACAGCTTAACAAAGAATTTGACCTGATAAATCAAATTGTGAAGTTATTCAGATCCTGTGGGGATGAGATCTCAAAAAGATGTCTTACAATGCAAAGTGAGGAGCTAAGCAGGAACAGTGTGCAGTATAATAGTCAAACGCAACCAAAATATAAGTTCATAAGAAGCCTATTTTTAGGCTGAATTCTCACGAACATGGCAAAGTTTGTGGCCTGTTGGGGATGGGAGGTTTGACCGCTCCTCACCCTTTCCATCTCCATAGGATCTAAATGGCCGCACCTGCCCAGGGCAGAATTAGGACCTGTGATGCTGTCAATGACGCTGTGAGCTGGTTGCCCCAACGGGGCCTGACCTAAGGATACCCTGGTACCTGACTAGCTGGATTTTAGCAACCTAATGCTGGCTTGGTCATGATTGATATGTGACTTATATCTGCAGGCCTTGAGCCTGGGTGTTTGCTGTTCCTCAGAACTCACAGAAAAAGAATCTTACAGGGAGTTTTATAAATCTCCCCTTGGGGTGGAGTTTTCCAGGTATACAACCAAGGGCCTTGTGATAGGATTGGATTCACATTTATAAACATCCCATCATTGGTAAATGTAAACTTTCACTTTCCGGTGTTGTGCTATGGCATAACCCTCTGGTGTATTTACTATAGAATTAATACATCATTAACCCCTTAACACTCAGCGCCCTACAAGTACACGGGCTAGTGCGGAGCTGAGCCGATGCCGGTTTGGCTCTACGCCGGAGCCGTGCTGGCATTGGGAGTCGCAGGGTGTCAGCTGTAATCTACCGCTGACATTCCTGAGTAACACTCGTGGTCAGAGTGAGTTTCAATCTCGGTGTTTAACCTGTTAAATGCTGTGGTCAGCGTGACTGTGGCATTTAAACTCCCTTCTGGGGGTCACTACCCCGATCGTTCCAATGGCAGCCCTGAGGTCTGATCAGGACCCCAGGGCTGTTTTCAAGCAGTGCCTATAAGATGGCATCTGTGACGTCATCTTAAAGGCACAGTGTCAGACTATGCATCAGTATTGCAGAGTGTTATCATGAACAAGCAGTCAGATGATTGCTTGTTCATGTCTCATAGTGGAACTAATAAAAAAGTTAAAAAAAATGTTAATCAATAAAAAATAAATTAATACATTAATAAAAATGCCCATAAGCCCCTAACATATAAAGAGTGCACAAAAATGTCTAAATCATAGCACACATATATGGTATGACTGTGTCCATAACACCCGTAGAATAAAAGTAAATAATTATTGAACCCACACGATGAACACCGTGAAAAAAACCTGCCAAAAGTTATGATTTTTACCTATTTAATCCCACAAAAAATGCAATTAAAAGTGATAAAAAACACATATGTAACTGTTGCAAAGTACAACATGTCCTACAAAAAAAGCCATCAACCAGCTCTGTAGCCAAAAAAGTTAAAATGTTATGCCACTTGGGAGACAGTGATGAACAAATGATAGATTTTTCCCCACATTAGGGTTTTATTAGGCAATCCCTGTAAACAAATTGACCCACAGATTAAAGATAACATGATTATTAGGCTATACGATGAACAACAAAAAAAAAGGAATAAATCTAGTAAGGGTTCCAGAAATTATGCTTTTCTACTCTTGCCCTCAAAAAAAAGTTCATACATTTTCAACAATAGGGGATACCAACCCCAAAATGGTAACATTGGAAAGAGCACCTCATCCCGCAAAAAAAATGGCATCACATGGCCCCAATAACAAAAAAGCTAAAATTTTATAGCTTACAAATGGGGCCAATGAGAAAACTAAAATTCTGGCAGCTGCAGGGCGCTCCTTCCCTTCTGCACCTCGCTGTGCACCCATAAACCAAATAATGGCCATATGTGGGGGGGTCTCTGTACTCGGGAGAAATTATAAGATGGGTTTTCTCTTTTTATCTTTGGAAAATGTGTAAATTTTAGGGCTAAATGAACGTAACCGGCACAATTTCACCTCCATTTTGATTTAATTACTATGAAGATCTCAAGGGGTAAACAATCTTCCTAAAAGTCATTTCTGATAGTTTGAGGGGTGCAGATTTGAAAATGGGTTGATTATGTAGGTGGGGTTTAATGTTAAATATTTAAAAATTCATCAAAAACTGAAATTATCCCCAAAATAGTCAATTTGGCCATATTTCACCCACATTTTATGGACATTAAAAGTGTATGTAAGGTTTGTAATGGACCCATCCAGTGGGACATTACAGACCCTTGATCCAGCCGCACAATTTGCTTGATGGAACCCGATCACAGTGCAGTGACCACAAGGTATCTCACCTCACTGTGGCCAATTGGCTTTCCTCTGTGGGGAGAGCTCATTCCCCCTCCCATCTCCATGAAGGGGGTGTAGACGACCGGGGAGAGGCGCACTCACTGCAGCCAATTGCGGCTATGTGAGCTACAGAACTGGAGCTACAGGCAGCTAAAGACATAGTTGAGAATGTGAGCTGCAGATAAAAATCCAGTTACTAGGGGATATTTATCATACTCTGGCAATTGCCCCACCGCTGCTATAGATGATGTGTAATAGCTGATGTGGAAAATCCCCATATATTTACTGCCATACTGTAGTATGGCAGTATATGGTAGGATTAGACAACCTAGGGTTAAAGTACCCTAAGGGGTCTGAAAAATAGTAAAATAATTTAAAAAAAAACATTAAAAAATTAGATTAAAAAAACTAAAACTTCAAATCACCCCCTTTCCCTAGAATTGATATTAATATAAACAGTAAAAACCATAAACATGTTAGGAATCCCTGCGTTTTCCCCACAAAGTAAAAATGACACTTTTTTACATTTTGCAAAATATAAAAAAATCTATAAAAAGTGATCAAAAGACCATACAGTCCTCAAAATGGTAGCATTAAAAACATAATCAAAAGTTGCAAGAATGACACCACATACAGCTCCGTACACTAAAGTATGAAAAATTTATTAGCACCAGGAGATGGCAAACAAAGACTTTTTTGTAGCTATATAAATTTGGTATCCCCATTATCCTACCGACCCAAAGAATAAAGTAGACATGTCATTGTAGGGCACAAAGTGAAAGCCGTAATAACCAAGCCCACAAGAAAATGCTGCAAATGCATTTTTTTTCACTAAATCTCACTGCATTTGGAAATTTTTTCCCATTTCCCAGTAAATGGAATATGAAATACCAGCACTATCAATTGCAATTTATTACACAGAAAACAAGCCCTCATACAGTTCTTTACATGGAAAAAGTTATGGATCTTTAAAAGAGGGGAGTGAAAAATGAAAACACAAAAATGCAAAATGGTCAGATCGTTACATCTGCAATCAGTTTGTATGTTCTCTCCGTGTTTACGTGGTTTTCTTCCGGGTCCTCCGGTTTCCACCCACACTCCAAAACATACTGGTAGGTTGATTAGATTGTGAGCCCCATTGGGGACAAGGACCGATTTGGCAAGCTCTGTGCAGCGCTGTGTAATCTGTATATTAATAAAGGAAATATTATCATTATCACTGAGAGGTTAATTAGTGTGGGGCTGCATATTAATTACTGGGGGACTGTGTATATTAATTACTAGGGGGCTGTATTTATTACTGGGAGGCTGTATATATGTATTACGGGGGGCTGTATATAGTACTGGGGGCTTGATAATGCCTTTAAGCATAAGGGGAAACGTTGCATACTAATGGTGGAACAAAGAATTCTTCATTTTTTTCAACTTTGAGTGCTGCTTCATCAGTGATTGTGGCTATCTACTGTGGTTTTCGTCAGACCTTGTGAAGGCCTGCACCTGCTTCCTTTTACACAATGCTGCTCCTTCCTCCTTACTTACTGGGGGCTATATATCACTGGGGAGTGTATATATTACTGGGGGCTGTATATATTACTGGGGGCAAAATATATTACTTGGGGCTGTATATTACTGGGGGGCTACATATTTTACTGGGGGGCTGTATATATCACAGGGGCTGTACATATTAAATGCTGGGGTTCTGTATATATCAATTACTGGGGGGCTGTATATATCACGGAGGGCTGTATATATTAATTACTCGGGTGCTGTATATATATTACTGGAGGGTTGTACATTTATTAATTACTTGAGGGCTGAATACTTATTAGTTTCTGGGGGCTGTATATTTATTTATTACTGGGGGCTGTATATAGCACTGGGAGGCTAAATATATTAATTAGGGGGGACTGTATATATTAATTGCTGGGGTTTGCATATATTAATTACTGTGGCTGTACATGTATTATTTACTGAGGTTGCTGTATTGGCGGAACAGGTGAAGGTGAGTACAGATTTATGATTTTACTGGGGGGCTTGTTGTACATTATGGGGGGCTGTATGGGCTATATATTAGTTACTAGAGTACTGTATATTGTACACTGGGAGTTGTATACAGTATACAACCCCCAGAGTACAATATACAGCCCCCTAGTAACTAGTATACAGTATATTAGTTAATTGGGGGCTGGTATATTGTATACTGTGTATATTACTGGGGGTTGTATATATTAATTGCTGGGGGTTGCATATTAATTACTGGGGGTCTGTGTATATTACTGGGGGGGGTCTGGATATTTATTTATTACTGGGGGCTGTATATAGCACTGGGAGGCTAAATATATTAATTAGGGGGGACTGTATATATTAATTGCTGGGGTTTGCATATATTAATTACTGTGGCTGTACATGTATTATTTACTGAGGTTGCTGTATTGGCGGAACAGGTGAAGGTGAGTACAGATTTATGATTTTACTGGGGGGCTTGTTGTACATTATGGGGGGCTGTATGGGCTATATATTAGTTACTAGAGTACTGTATATTGTACACTGGGAGTTGTATACAGTATACAACCCCCAGAGTACAATATACAGCCCCCTAGTAACTAGTATACAGTATATTAGTTAATTGGGGGCTGGTATATCGTATAGTGTGTATATTACTGGGGGTTGTATATATTAATTGCTGGGGGTTGCATATTAATTACTGGGGGTCTGTGTATATTACTGGGGGGGGCTGGATATATTAATTACTGGGGGGCTGGATATATTTCTGGAAGCTTGTACATTTATTAATTACTGGGGTCTGTATACTTATTAGCTGCTGGGGGGCTGTACGTTTATTGCTAGGGCTGTACATGTTAATTACTGGGGCTGCATATTAATTACTGGGGGGCTGTGTACATTATTGGGGGGCTGTATATTTTAATTGCTGGGGGCTGCATGTTAATTACTGGAAGGCTGTGTATATTACTGGGGGACTGTATATATTAATTACTGGGGTGTGTATATATTACTAGAGGTTTGTACCTTTATTAATTACTTGAGGGCTGTATATTTATTAATTACTGGGGCCTGTATATTACTGGGGGCTTTATAGTAATTACTGGGGGATGTATATGATAATTACTGTGGGCAATATATTAATTACTGGAGGTTGTACATTTATTAATTACTGAGGTGGCTGCATATTAATTACCGGGGCACTGTGCGGCCAGATCATGGTCCCCCTTACGTTTTTGTGCCAGAGGCCTAAAGGGGAACCTATTACTTATAACCTATTACATGGATGCTAAATGTGTACTCTGTCTGGGCTACATTCTGTGGGGACCTCCAGCAGATTTTGCACCCAGGGACCTCCCCCAATCTTAATCCGGCCCTGTCTCTAACATATAGATGGCACCAAATTCAAGGCAAAAGATGATGGTAAAACCTACAGAAGTATTGGTGGTGGTGGGTGATATTCCGGCATTCTAAACTGGTGGGGGAAACTAGGATTACCATGTTGGATTTTAACGTGCTTCATCCAAGAGATAAACCAAGTCCTCTTCACTTTACAATGGGCACATGGAAGTTTCCCTGTGTAGTTACCTTATTTTCAGGACGCGTTACTGGTGCAGAACATTGTGACATTACTTAATTTGACATTTCATTCGCTTTGCTAATAAAGTGAGTGAAATGTCAGGAAAAATTAGATCAACTTGTTAAATGATCTCAGCACAAAGAAGTCAGTTACCTATTTATAGTGCATGGGATTCTGCCATGCTTATCACACAGAGTCATTAAAATTTAGCTGAAGTACAGAAGCAAAGAATTAATGCAGCGTTAAAGTTTTTAATTGTGAATCTCTTGACACCGGCCATTATCTGACCATCAATCCCATTAACCATAATGAAAACATTGTTCGTCTTATGCCAGCAGCAGGCTAAATACTCAGAGGCTTCCAGGGGGAGACCTTTATAATTACGCATTATGGAATCTTTTTCACAGAGTTTGATTGACAGATTCAGTTTAATATGGACCTTATGTGGTAGAATATTTCATTATAAATTTTGGGAAGAAATCGATGGGGCAAAGGTTGTTGCCATCCAACAATTGGCACATCACTTTTGCTTTTTGGTGGCAACATCCTCCACGCCTCTCTGAAGAGGATCTGTATAAATGACTAATGAGAGGAACTTGTTCAACAGTGAAGATTTCTTGTGGAATGCGCTATTCTTCATTTTCTATATTCTCTGGCAATAGGTTGGGGTTTTTTTTTACATAATGGGGCACATTTACTTACCTGGTCCTGCGCGATCCCCGCTGTTCGTTGTCCGACGAGAATGAACTTTGCCGCGATTCACAAAGATCGTGCACAGGATTTCCCGCTTCCCCGCTCAGGTCCGCCAGAGTTCACCTTCTTGTTCCCGGTGTATGTAAGTGCATGTCTTGTGACACAATTTTAAAGTTAAATCCCGTGCTCAGTCCGAATCAGTTGGCCTGTCCGATGGCCCGCCCCCCAATTTCTGTTGCATGAAAGTCGTTGCGATTGCCAAAATCTGATCGCCTGCGACACAATCCCCTTCTAAATAGCTGTCACAGCAGCGCAAATAAAATAAATTTCAAAAAGCCGCCAAAAGTGCGATCTGCGGGACCCTTAATAAATAAGCCCCAATGTCCCCTTTTCTTGAAGTGGTGTAAAACGGAAACTTTAGAAACCACAAAACAGGAGTTAATTTTTTAACTCCTTGGTTCCTCCTTTGTTTCATTTCAGCTAAAAGTACCTCAGAACCAACATTCCTAGGCTGGAATAGCGATCTCCGAGCCTCAGTAGAAGACTTTCACTCGTATTACCACTACGTAAAGTTTACCCACTCACAGGGTAGGTTCTACAGGAAAGCAGAAGTTGCAGATACATACATCTTAGTTGTCAAAAGGGACCTTTCTGCCACCCAAAAAAAGATACCAGTGTCAAGTGCTTCTGGGGAGCAGATTTTGTAGATGCATCCATCTTGTTTGTTGAAAGGGACCTTTCTGCCACCCAAAAAAACATCATTATAATGAATGACAGATCGGGACTCTTAATTATCTTAAGTATTAATTTTTGCACTGGAGCTTTATGATAGGAGACAGAGAGAAAGATAGATTTGCTGGGGAAATGTAACATTTGTAATAACCGAATATACAACACTACTTTTAAACTGGGTACTTGGTGCACAAGTAGGGGAACCACCCCTTATGAAATGTCCAATAGTTGGCATTTAAAGTGAATAATTGCAGATAAATTTTCTCTTTTTAATGAAGGCAATCCAATCAATCCAAGAGTCCATTGCTTATGTGGCAGTGCCGCCATCCTCCTGACGACACAGCCCAATCTCCTGGCCAACCTGCTTTACTTTCTCTATTCCCAGGACAATCCATAACTGAAGAAGGTCTGAGATACAGACCGAAACGTTTATTGATTGGATTGCCTATGTCTTAATAAAAAGAAAGAATTCACATCATTATTCATTATGAGTGCCAAGTATTATTTACTATTGGACAATTACATTTGTAGGTCAAACCCTCACAATTCTCACCTCTATTTAGACTGGAAGTGTCAGCCAAATCAACAGCTAAAATTGCTAAGTCCTGGTGTTGTAATTGTGCTGCGGTTTGGAAAATTGTCTGATCTAAGATGACACCATTGCTGTTGTCCCTGAAAACTGGAAGACATCTGTGTAACTGTAAATGCTTGTGAGAATCCCATAATGATAAGGGAAAATTTAGGAGACATATTTTATGGCAATAAAATTAATATTACATGTTATCTGTCCCAGGTGCTCCTGCGTCCCTGGAGCCCAGCTGCAGCCTCACTTACCTTCCCTGGCTCCAGCGTCAGTTCCCATGAAGGTAATTGTGGGTCTACCACACTTCTTTCTCCGTATATAACATCTATGCATGTAACCTGAATTTATTTAGCTCTTATCTATTCTTCTATGTAAGAGTTAGAACAATTTAACAAACAGTAGAGCTTTTGGCTTACTTTTTAGTGCCCATTTTTGATTTATATTTCAGACATGTTTGGGGACAAAATACCTTAAAGAGGACCCTTCCTCACCTCTTACACCTCACCTGATGAACACACAGATTCAGAAGAACTTTAAATTTTCTTCCCAGCACTCACAGTTGTTGAGATATCTGTCCCAGTCTCTGACCATTATACTCTACTCAGGGACAGATAATAGGTAGGGTTCTAGCACTTGGCCTCCACCAATTTACTTATAAGGGGACCCCTACCAGATATGTCTCTGGGAGTGATGCGCAGCAGCGCTGCCACTGCGCCACACACCTGCACGTGCCTCCAAGCTGTGAGAGTGACTCACTGGCTCTGTCAGTGAGAGCATGCACACCAAGACATTCTCCATCAATGCACCCATTCTGCATGCAGCATGCCTTTCAGGAACTGTGGAGCATGCAGAGTGTACTCCCCCTTAGTACCTAAGTCTAGTTGGCTGAACTGGTTACCAGCCAAGTCCTAGCCCATCAGTGTTAGGTTCACTTCCTCACAGACCCCCTGGCTGGATCTGTGATAGGAGGACAGAGAACTCTTAGGAATGCAGTGGCACATGGGACTGGCGACTAAGACTAGTAGTCACTACTACTGCCATTGCCGCTCTGCCAGCTAGGCCAGCAACTAGGTTAACATGTAAGTAGGAGAAAATTCGAAGTTGTAACCAATTATCGTGACACACGTCAGATTCTAAAAATCGAGTCTGGCCATTAAGCTGAAAACAAGCGTAGGTGATAAGGAGTTAAGTTCCTTTCCATGCTTATCAAATACAAAGCTCTGTCGACCATTAAAAATAATAGGAAGCAGATCAGGAAAGACGTTCTGGTAAAATGTCCAATTTAAATCCATCACAATTTTTCAAAAACCAGAAATGGGAACAAAAAACTGAAGCAAATAAATGGTTCCATAAATATTTTTTTATTAACTCGAATGCCAGCAGGATAGGGGCTTGACTGGTACATCATGGGAAAAACTAATCTAATTAATGCAAACTCTTTGATTGTCAGGCTTCTGGGTAACTGTCAGGCTTCTGGGGTAGTGGACACCCTGGAACACCGCGGACAATGACACAAGCCAACACCTGGGACCGGAATCTAAGTGGCAACAGGTTTTCAACAGACCTCCTGACGAAGCATCAGCGAAACGCGCGTCGGGGTGTGCCTGCTCGGTCTTCCTCCTGTCTGCCCTCTGTTACCATGCCTGCGGGTAAGTGCAATATGCTAAGCCACTAACTACATACACCGGAAGGCACCTCCGGGGTACTAAACAGGCTAGGGTTGCACTGTCACTTACCCCTTTTCACTTCGTTGGCCCTACTATTGGGCATAACCACCATTTTTTGACATACTTTCACCTAGGGGGCTTTAGACGGAGGGGGGCCGTTTTGGTACTCTGTGTGGTCCCAATTGTAACCTGGAACACCTGGTTTCCTTGGTATATTTTTAATACGACCTGTGTGTATATTTATATGTTTGACTTGAAGTATTATGAATAAAATGATATGTGTTTTTTCAAGTAATGATTTGCCTAGCTCGTTTTTCTGCTGATATTTACGATTTCAACAGAGCCCGCTGCAAAGCGGGTTGGACTTGCTGCGGCGTGGTACCACCAGGTTGTTCCACAGGTGTGACTTGTGCGATGTGGAAGCCAAGGCGAGGTGCAAAGTCAGAAGGCAAGCTCGTGGTCAGCGACAGTCTGGAGGTCAAGACAGAAGGCAGGCAGCAGAGGAGCGTAAACGGGAACAGGTCCGGGGTCACAACTGGGAATCAAGTCACAGGCACAAGGCACTAAACAAAGTTTTCTCCACTCCCAGGGAAAGCTGGGAGGCGCCGGCTTTTATCCATTTCCTGGAAAGGACTAGCCCCAATCAGCGTTACGCTGGCCCTTTAAATCTTCTGAAGCTGGCAAACTGGAATCAGGAACGGGAAGAGGTAAGACAGAGCAGCAGGCGCTGGGGAACACAGAGGGTCACGGGTGAGCCTGAGACGTGGGTCGTGTGAGCACTTGTGACATTGATCTTAGATTGTAAATACCACAAGACAAGAAGGAATTACATGGACACAGCAAGTAAGATAAAGAATGTGAAGTTGTACAGTCATGGGCAAAAGTTTTGAGAATTATACAAATGTTAATTTTTACAACTACATCAGGTTCTACTGCATCAGGTTTTATAATGGCAATTTGCATATATTCCAGAATGTTATAAAGAGTGATCAGCTTAACAGCAGTTAATTGCAAAGTCAATATTTGCCTAGAAAATGAACTTTTTCCCCCAAAACACATTTCAACTTCATTGCAGTCCTGCCTTAAAAGGAGCAGCTAACATCGTTTCAGTGATTGCTCCAGTAACACAGGTGGGTGTTGATGAGGACAGAGCTGGAGATCAATCTGTCATGATTAAGTAAGAATCACAGCACTGGACACTTTAAAAGGAGGCTGGTGCTTGGCATCATTGTTTCTCTTCTGTTAACCATGCTTACCTCTAAATAAACACGTGCAGTCATCATTGCACTGCACAAAACTGGCCTAACAGGGAAGAGTATCGCAGCTAGAAAGATTGCACCTCAGTCAACAATCTATCGCATCATCAAGGAATTCAAGGAGAGAGGTTCCATTGTTGTCAAAAAGGCTCCAGGGCACCCAAGAAGGACCAGCAAGTGCCAGGACCGTCTCTTACAAGTGTTTCAGCTTTGGAATAGGGCTACCAGCTGTGCAGAGTTTGCTCAGGAATGGCAGCAGGCAGGTGTGAGTGCCTCTGTACGCACTGTGAGACTGCGGAGACTCTTGGAGCAAGGCCTGGTGTCAAGGAGGGCAGCAAAGAAGCCACTTCTCTCCAGGAAAAACATCAGGGACAGACTGATATTCTGCAAAAGGTACAGGGAGTGGACTGCTGAGAATTGGGGTAAAGTCATTTTCTCTGATGAATCCTCTCTCCGATTGTTTGGAATATCTGGAAAACAGCTTGTTCGGAGAAGACAAGGTGAGTGATACCACCAGTCTTGTCTCATGCCAACTGTAAAGCATCCTGTGCATGTGTGGGGTTGCTTCTCAGCCAAGGGAATCGGCTCTCTCACAGTCTTGCCTAAAAACACATCCATGAATAAAGAATGGTACCAGAATGTCCTCCAAGAGCAACTTCTGCCAGCCGTCCAAGAGCAGTTTGGTGATCAACAATGATGGAGCACCTTGCCATAAAGCAAAGGTGATAACTAAATGGCTCAGGGAACAAAACATAGAGATTTTGGGTCCATGGCCTGGGAACTCCCCAGATCTTAATCCCATTGAAAACTTGTGGTCAATCATCAAAAGACAGGTGGACAAACAAAAATTGTGACAATTCAAGGATTGATTGTGCAAGAATGGACTGCTATCAGTCATGATTTGATCCAGAAGTTGATTGAGAGCTGCCAGGGAGAATTGCAGAGGTCCTGAAGAAGAAGGGTCAACACTGCAAATATTGGGGCACATTTACGCACCCGTCCAGTTGCGATCCGACGAGGATTCGGATCTTCTGTGCTTCACATAGCTCATGCGCCCGATTTCCTGCATCCTTCGCTGAGGTCCTCCGGAGTTCACCTTCTTCTTCCTGGTGCATGTAAGTGCTGATCTTGCGACACAATTTAGTTTTTAAATTCCGCGGTTTGCCCGAATTAGTTGGATCGTCTGACGTCCACGCCCCCCGATTTGTGTCGCATGCAAGCCGGCGCCGAGGCGCCACAATCTGATCCTGTTTGCCAAAATCCCGGGGCAATTCAGGGCAAAACAGTAAAAAGAGACGGAAACCCGATGAAAATGCGCTGTTCGGACCCTTTGTAAATGTGCCCCATTGACTTGCTGCATTAACTCATTCTAACTGTCAATAAAAGCTTTTGTTACTCATTATATGATTGTACTTGTATTTCTGTATGTGATAAAAACATCTGACAAACACACATAAAAACCAGAGGGCAACAGATCATGTGAAAATATAATATTTGTGTCATTCTCAAAACATATGGCCATGACTGTATGTAAGTGGAAACTGTATATTTTTTTTTTTATTCCAATCACAATCGGATTTTCAAAATCTATTGCTGTAATGGGAACAAGTATTATCAATTAAACTTCATTACAGAAACCTTACAGCTGATCATTGTAAAGCATTGTAGAGTTTCACCAGAGATCACAGAGGGCAGAGGGGTCTGTCTGTAAATAGGGGTAGTCTGTAAGTCGGGTGTCCCTAAGTTGGGTGTGACCATCTGTATATAGCTCATATGGGGGCATTTTATATATATCTAATAGGGAGGGGCACAGTAAATACATCTAATAAATGGAGAATGGTATTTAAAGAGGTTTTCCCACTAACAAAAGTTCTGTGGATAGGGCCTAACTTGCTGATCAGTGGGGGTCTCAGTGCTGAGACCCCCACAGATCGTGAAAACGAGGGTCCACGCTTGGCGATCTCCATCAGCTCCATAGAGATAAAGGAACAATCATGCACGTCCGTCTGCTCCATTGCTCTGACAGAGTGACAATGGACCCCTCTATTTCACGATTTGTGGGGTCTCAGCACTGAGACCCCCACTGATTGGCAAGTTAGGTCCCCATTTTGTGGATAGGGCCTAACTTTCGTTCATGGGAAAACCCCTTTAATACAGGGGGGGGCAGTGTATAGCTCATACAGGGGGCACAGTATCTATATTTATTACAGGGGACACTATGAAATAAAAAGGGCGACTGCATGTATTCATTTATTATGGGGATTCTGTATACATGTAAATTAGAGAGCTCTGTACATTTGTAAAATCATTTGGGATACTGTATACAGGCAGTCCCCGGGTTACGTACAGAAAAGGTTCTGTAGATTTGTTCTGTTAAATTGAATTTGTAAGCCAAAATTTCTTTAGTCTCTGTGACAAATAGATTAACATTAAAATTAAAAATGTTGGATTGTCATAAGAACCAGGATTAACAATAAAGCTTCATTGCAGTTTATTGTAGTCTAGGGCTAAAGTACAGTAAATTACCAACATCCAGAGGTCCATTTGTAACTAGGGGTCGTCTGTAAGTCGGGAGTTCTTGAGTAGGGGACCACCTATATATGTATACAGTTCCCGATGCTGTGTTTCTGTATGAAGTTAGGCTCTAGTACTGTACTTATGTATTGAACTCCATACTGGTGCTGCATTTATGTACTAAATATTGTTCTGGTGAAGTATATTTGTAAATTGCTATAATAATACTTCATGACAGGCACAATGTTATAGTTTGAAAGACACATTTTAATTAAAGGGGGGACACTGTATATGTTTGAATTAATTCAGGAGGAGAAATGTCTAAAGTAACTTAGTGGCATAGTGCGGCATACACTATAATCCATACATAAATGCGTGTCCCAAATATAGACATAAGTTAAGTAATATTATTGCATGTACAGGGTCTACTGTAATGTTGCTATACTAAATACAACATTTAATCCTTATTCTTAAAGAGGACCTGTCACCCCCCAAAAATACCCCCAACAAATATGTCCCCCCTAATCCTCTCCCCAAATATGTCCCCCCTAATCCTCTCCCCAACCCCTTTCTATTTATGACATTTTAATAAATTTTTATTATTCTTACAGGTCCCCGCTGACAGGGGCGTCGAGGGGGTGTGTCAGCCGGCCCCCTCATGAATAAGGCCGACTGTCAGGGGACAGAATACAAGGATGCGACCACTTATTTAGTCAGAGGTCGGATCGATTCAAACCACCTTTGCCAATAAGTTTTAATAAAAATGGCATAAATACAAAGGGGCTGGGGAGAGGATGGGGGCATATTTGGTGGGGGTATTTTTGGGGGGTGACAGGTCCTCTTTAAATATTTGTAATGTAATTAAGAAAAAAACTCAGCATTGAAAGCCTACATGAAGATAAGAACTAGGGAAAATATGAAAAACACATACACCTGCTAAACATAGACAAAAGCCATGTTTTCTATGTACACCCCTGCCTTGGGTCCACTTAAAAAAATCACTCTGTCGGTCCAACCTCTATTCACCAGCAGCAAATAGATGCCAGTAAATGGATGGCCTTAATCAGGACCTCTGCAGGGGCAGGAAAATGCATGCTGGTGCCCTCAGCAGACAATGAAAATTGTCCCCAAGAAGCTACAGAATAAAATCTTAATGATAGTGCGGTTGGTAGAAAAGATGTTATAGGAAATCTGTCAGCAGATTCATGGTACGCCAACCACGGGCATAATGAAATATTGATCGACCTGATGTGTAACTGAAATGTTGCTGTGTTTCACACAAAACATAGATTTCTAACGGCAAGTTACATGTAGATCTGATTTGGGCCTACACCCTCCTGTCCCCTCCTTTTGATACTACTGACACTTACATGTTTCACACCCAATATCAACCTCATTTTCACCACATGCACCTTACTTACCCAGCCTGAACCCCATGTGTTCTCTTTCTCTCACAGCCAGCTTGCCACAACCTCTATGTCCTTTTCTTTCTTATATAGGATGTATGTCCTCTATGTGTGCCTCCATGCCCTCCTTTCTCCAGCCTGCACCCCCATCAACCCCTCCTTAGCTGTTCTGCACCCCTATGGCTCCATCTTTCTCCAGCCTACACCCCTAAGATGCAGCTTGTAGAAGTGGTCATGGTGGCCTGGTCAGATGGAAGAAACAAGAAATGTAGATGTATACAATCAGAGATGTCCCGTGTAAACATTGTCACGTACTCAGATTTGCTGAGGGCTGAGTATCTACCAGTATATGGTCACTTTATGATAGAAATATTCATAGGCCTGGGTTGCGGGTCTACCGGAGTGGTTTTGTCCCACTTCCTCTTATGTTGAACCCCTAGCTATGCCTCTGTATCTGTATATCTGTCTATTTCAGTCTGCCATATTCAGGGTAAATCCAGTGTGATATACAGAAGTTAGTAATTATATTATATTATACAGATACACAAAATAAGGTGTGATGCCTGCAATACTTCTAAACAATAATTACCTACATTCAGACTTTGCACTAAATCTCAAGAATGTAAGCTTTATTCACATATACAAAAGATAACACATATAAGATCACTACGACATAAAAACAACCAAAAAAAACCATCCCGTAATGAGCACACAAGTACATCTCCTAATATTGACGTAATGTAATCTAAACTGTAATAGCAACAACTTTCTTAGTACAATTTTATTATATACAAGGTGCTAGTACGTAACTGAATGCAACATATCACATTATAACTAAAATAGTACAGAGAGTTAAGAGTAAATAATCACATCAAGAAAAAGTAAAAAGTGCTTAGTGTATGTGCAACACCCCTGCCAATGCAAGGCAGAGGAGTTGTTGCGAATGAACCCCTAATATGTGTGTTCCCCTAGTAGAGAGTCTGAACAGCTCCTCCGCAGGACACTATACATATGCTTAGGTAATTGTGCAGCGGTAGATACTGCCTGGATAGGCAAGGGTTAATGTTATTTAATGCTGTCATCCAATGATGTTCCACTATTGTAACTGGATTGTGATTGGAGAGTGAGATCACCTGACCAGGGTTTAAGTAAACCCTTATTCAGGGGAGAGTTAGAACAGAGTGAGGAGAGGAGTGTTCCAGAACCTCCTGAGAGGAGGAAGCAGAGCTCTGTGTAGAGAGCACACCTGCTACTAGCCAGAGTGAGAGACCTGGTACCAGTCGACCGTCAGGGCTGATACTGAACAATACCCAGGATTAAAGCTGCAGCTTCCAGCACTGGACACAGTTACATCCCAGCCCAGGCTGGTGACCCAAATCCTGAGGTTCCCTCTCCAAGATCACTCCAGTAACCTGCTTCTGTATAGAATCGTTTGGCCTGTTGCAGCTGTTGGTTAGAATAAAGAACTGTAAGTTACTTTTATGCACAACATTGCCTCCGTCTGGTCCCTGCTACGGCTGTATCACCATCAAGGGAGCCCCATCTATCTACCAGGGACACATACTACAGACTCTAAGGCAGGGGTGGAGAACTGTAAGTTACTTTTATGCACAACATTGCCTCCGTCTGGTCCCTGCTACGGCTGTATCACCATCAAGGGAGCCCCATCTATCTACCAGGGACACATACTACAGACTCTAAGGCAGGGGTGGCGAACTTATGGCACGGGTGCCAAAGGTGGCACTCGGAGCCCTTTCTGTGGGCACCCAGGTCTTCACCCCAACACAGAGTTTGCCAGATAGGACTCAAGGCTTTCTCCTGTGATCCAATACAGCCCAGGACATGCCATGTTCAGCACTATTTTAAAGCGATATCCTTGACTGCCTGGACTACATAAGGAGCAAGAAGGTGTGGATAGAGATGGATTGTCATTGGAGCTCCTGCTCTGGATCCCCTAATTCTTCCTCTTCAGGGAACCCTGGAGAGAAGCTACAATCCAAATTTCTCTATCATCTTTCTCTTATATTGGTGAACTCAGGATCCCAATGCAATTAAAACCTGTGATACAGCAGGGATCAATAAGTTACTGCTTAAATTGTCATGTTGGCACTTTGCGACATATAAGTGGGTTTTGGTTGTCTCCAAAAGGTCCCCCATCACTGCTCTAAGGGCTGCCCCAGGGAGAACCAGTACCACAGCCTCTCCCTCATCTAACTTCTTGGACACACCACCCGCTGGAGACCTGCCAGGCTGTGGGACAGCCCTCTGGTCCCCATACCAAGAACCGTGACACTAGCGTGCCTAGGCCGCAACCACCAACCACTCCGGTATTCTGGGCCCCGGCTGCCTCCAGGCTCCAAGAAAAGGCTAGGCCCGGTGGGGGATGTTGCACATGATTAAATAAATACTTAAAATTTCATCATATACAAATGTAAGAAGCCTAATGGCTATGGAATAGAAAGTCCGGCTTTATATCAAATACATGAGCTATACATAATATATACACGTATAAAGTGCACAGTGCATTCACAGTTTTAGATATACCAACCCGGCTGCATGGTAGTATGGAGCAAGCGTGATGTACCACAGAAACCCTGACTCGCGTTTCGCCCCGGCTTTCTCAGGGGGTACTGCAGATTGTGATAATGGATATGGCTATATAGTAAAGAGGAGGGTTGGAACTCGTATACCCAATGAAATAATTAGTTTTCCCAGTTAATCCTATTGTAAAGCTATAACACAGCTGAATAATAATTATACCCACACAACCTAGTTACCTAAGTTTACCTGCAAGCTCGATACCGTGCTGCACCTGGAAACGCCCGCTCGGTGGTGCAACTTCCGGTTCTACTGCCCTGAATGAGATCTGGCTCAACAGCCATAGACCGCCAACATGTGCAATATGCAAGGGTGCGCGTGACATGTTTGCTTCCAGTTTCGGCCACTAGAGCGAGGCACGGCCCTCTCTAGTGGAACGCATGCATAGCAGTAATTCCCCCCGTCTACCAGAGCGACGCATAGCTCGCTCTGATGGAACGCAAGCCTGTCATAGCGGCAAAGCTAAACGTATGGCCCGGCCGAACATAGTACAACCCTTGTTCTAATGAGATGTCCGGCCATGGACACAGCGTGTAATGTTGGAAGCCTGGCAAGAAGTGCCACCTAGGGGAAAATGTGTGACATGCAGAAAAAACTGTGAAAGTGACTGAAGTGACTGTGTCAATCAAAAAGATAAAGACAGTGAATGCAAAAAATATTATATATATATATATATATATATATATATATATATATATATATATATATATATATATATACATATATATATATATATATATATATTAGTGCATGAAACTAAAGTGTACAGTAGTGAATAGAGTGTAATAGAAAATAGCTTTATATATATATATATATATATATATATATATATATATATATATATATATTTATATTTATATGTATATATATATATATATATATATATATATATATATATATATACAATATATATATATACTTAGCCTCCATATGGACTGTTTTGGTGCCCCGTACACACACATTTAGGATTTTAGGATGCTGAAAAGACACACCAAGCAGTACGACAGCAAATACAACAAAAAACAAAAAAGTACAATAAAAACAGATTTTGATACATATAATTTTGATTTCTACCCCGGATTGTAACAATACCAGCTTGCAATTTAGAAATATGGGATAATAGCAGCTGTGATAATAGATGATCCATTTTAGGTTATAAAAAAAATAAATTGAAGAAATAAGAATATACACTAGCCCAATACATATATAGCCGATCCAAAATACAGCAATCTGATATCTACATGAATGGTGCAAACATGGACATAATAATAGACTAATGTTATTTAATGCCATTAAAAAGCGGAGACACCACCCCAAGATTTACACGAAGGATGCAAATGACATCTTCTCATTTAAGCCATGAGGTGCAATGATCTGTAATTTCACAATCCATTTTGTTTCAATTCTTTCCAGCTTGCAAAACACATTTCCGCCCCGTGATCCTGGGAGTATTTTGTCAATGCCACATACACGAACATCTTGCCATCTATCATTGTGATATTCGTGAAAGTGTCTTGGGACATGTTTTAATTAGGAAAATGCTTCATGATCATCAGGTCGAATCTTCAATGCAGCTCAAATGTCTTTAACCCGTCCCGTTAGAGCACGTCCTGGTGGCTAGACGCTTAGCGCACCAGGACGCACTATAACGTCCTGCTTTTGGCACCGGCTCACGAACTGAGCCGGTACCAGAAGCAGCGGCTGTCAACTGTCTATCACAGCTGACACTGCGCTGTAACACCCGCGATCGGAGCCGAGCATGACAGCGGCGTGTAAAGGGGTTTCCGCTATGGATCGGATCCCCCGTGCCGCTTACCGGGCGATCCGATCCACTTCTGGGCAGCTCCGAGGACTGCCATTTGCCCTGGAGCAGCCCGAAGTCCGAGGCAGTCAGATCCCTTCCGGGTCTGATTGTAAAGTGTCTGAGCATGCGCCCGCATGCTCAGACAGTTTACACTGCTCTACAATGAAAAAGTATTGTAGAGCAGTGTATTGGACTTGAACCAGCGATCAGAGCATCGCTGGTTCAAGTTGAAGTAAGTATAAGTAAAAACATGTAAAAACACTTAACACTAGTCTTGCTATTATTTAGGCCTCTCAGTGTGAATTAGAATTTGAGCAGGTCCATCTAAATACGGGTTTTGGTGATTTTACAAAAAATGTGAAAAATTATACCAAAATTCTGAGCCTCATAACATTCTAGTAAAATATGTGGAATCTTAAAAAACCATCCAACATAAAGCAGACATTTGGGAAATGTAAGTCATGAATTTATTTGGGTGCTATGACTATCTGCATGAAAAGTAGAGAATTTAGAGAACATTGAAAATAAAGAATTTTTCCAAATTTTTGCCAAATTTAGTTTTTTTTTCGGAACTAAACGCAAAAGATTTCATCCAAATTTTTAAACTAATTTGAAGTACAATGTGTCACGAGAAAACAATCTCAAAATCCCTTGGATATCTCATAGTGTTCCAAAGCTATAACCACTTATAGTGACACAAGCCAAAAGAGGCTGAGTCCCGTAGGGGTTCAGATGTTCCTGTATTCTGGTCCTAAGTTCCCTGGTGGTCATTCCAACGTACTTACGCCCACACAGAGATGTCGGTTGGTACACTATGCCAGATGTACGGCAATTAATAAAATGAACCACTTGAAAAGACTTGATCCCTGCGGAATCAGATAAAGTATTCACCTTCGTCATCAATTTACAGATAGAACAATGTCCACAATGGAAGGACCCAAAGATATACTCTTTCGGATACAAGGGAGTGTAATGACTCCTTGACAACATATCACCAACCGATTTGCTATTCTTAGCCACCAATTGTGGCCGTGGTGAGAGTTGGCTGGTTAAGTCTGGGTCTGACAATAAAATCGGCCAGAAGCGCTTCAGTATCCGCTCCATCTTTCGCCATTGGGAGTTGAAGTGTATAATCAGTCTCACCTGATTGTTAGTAGCGCGATGAGGTTTGGTCTTAAGAAGAAGGTTCCGATCTTCCTTTTTGCCCCTTGTATATAGAGTAGCCCCTTCTTGTGAATCGTTTTTAGGGGTACATGCTTCCTCCTTGAATTGTTGTTCCGTGTCGCAAATTCGTCGGGCCCATAAAAATTGCCCTATGGGAATTGAGCGGATGGTATGGTGGGGATGAGGTGATGACGAGTGTAGCAATGAGTGTAGCAATGCATTCACAGCAGTTTTTTTTTACAAAAAACAGATGTGTTGAGATGGCCCCCATTACCTACCATAATTTCGATGTCCAAGAACTCCATCCTTGTTTGGCTCACCACAAGTGTTAACTTGATATTTTGATCATTAGGTTCAGTAAATGCAGAAAATTGTCCAACTCCTCTCTATTC
Source organism: Engystomops pustulosus (assembly GCF_040894005.1). Lineage (NCBI taxonomy): Eukaryota > Metazoa > Chordata > Amphibia > Anura > Leptodactylidae > Engystomops > Engystomops pustulosus. The sequence goes on along the minus strand of NC_092416.1, from coordinate 54,809,811 downwards.
CCCTGCCAGACAAACAAAACATCATCAATAAAATGCATCCATGACACCACATAGCCACTTGATATGTCCATAGCGTACTGGACCTCGTCATGTTCTCATAGACCTAGAAACAGGTTTGCCCCATCCCATCCCCCTGAATTGTAGGTAATATTTGTCCTTAAATAGGAAATAATTGTGCTCAAGCGGGGAGGGGGCAGACTGGGGGGGAGGAGGCTGAGGTGCAGGAGCTGGAGGAGTGGCGATTTCGGTGACATGGGTGGACTGCGTGGAAGACTGACTGGTGGACAAATTGCTCGAAGCATTGTCGGCAATCTACGACATCACCTGTTCGCACTGTTCTGGCCTCAACAGTGCTCTACCACGAGTCCCAGTAACTTCAGACATGAACCTAGGGAGTGTAGCTCTGCGGCGTTCCCCTGCTCCCTCATAAGCAGGTGGTGTCTCACCCCGGCCAGGACCACGGCCTCTGACCCCTGCAGTAGTTGGACGCCCACGTCCCCGCCCTCGTCCTCTACCCCTAGCCCTCGGGTTAAACATTTTTAAAATGAGAGTTATAACTTTAATTTTTTTTTAACTTTTTTTTGTGTTTTTTGTTTTTTTTTGTGTTTTTGAGTTTTTAAAACCAAACGATGCTATCCTATTGCTATGGCTATTTTCTAGCCAAGTATGAAAGCACACTACTATGCCAGATGAGATGACCCAGAGTTATGAAACAAAATAAACGTAAAATAAAAAAGGAAAAATGGCAGACTGTGCCTAATTGAAATCCAACCCCTACTAAATTTTCCCACTTCGGTCTTTGCAATGGATATGTGCGTCACTAAGCGCAAAACACACCGGTCGCAAGTCTCACTACAAATTGCTCACAATTGGCTAGTAGATGCACTGCAGCAAGTACAGCCACCAGCAGATCAACCAGAAATCAAATATATATAACGCTACTGTAGGCGTAAGTAAGCCGTTTAAATTCTCCTATGGCTATTTTCTAGCCAAGTATGAAAGCACACTACTATGCCAGATGAGATGACGCAGAGTTATGAAACAAAATAAACGTAAAATAAAAAAGGAAAAATGGCAGACTGTGCCTAATTGAAATCCAACCCCTACTAAATTTTCCCACCTCGGTCATTGCAATGGATATGTGCGTCACTAAGCGCAAAACACAGCGGTCGCAAGTCTCACTACAAATTGCTCACAATTTGCTAGTAGATGCACTGCAGCAAGTACAGCCACCAGCAGATCAACCAGAAATCAAATATATATAACGCTACTGTAGGCGTAAGTAAGCCGTTTAGATTCTCCTATGGCTATTTTCTAGCCAAGTATGAAAGCACACTACTATGCCAGATGAGATGACGCAGAGTTATGAAACAAAATAAACGTAAAATAAAAAAGGAAAAATGGCAGACTGTGCCTAATTGAAATCCAACCCCTACTAAATTTTCCCACTTCGGTCTTTGCAATGGATATGTGCGTCACTAAGCGCAAAACACAGCGGTCGCAAGTCTCACTACAAATTGCTCACAATTTGCTAGTAGATGCACTGCAGCAAGTACAGCCACCAGCAGATCAACCAGAAATCAAATATATATAACGCTACTGTAGGCGTAAGTAAGCCGTTTAGATTCTCCTATGGCTATTTTCTAGCCAAGTATGAAAGCACACTACTATGCCAGATGAGATGACGCAGAGTTATGAAACAAAATAAACGTAAAATAAAAAAGGAAAAATGGCAGACTGTGCCTAATTGAAATCCAACCCCTACTAAATTTTCCCACTTCGGTCTTTGCAATGGATATGTGCGTCACTAAGCGCAAAACACAGCGGTCGCAAGTCTCACTACAAATTGCTCACAATTTGCTAGTAGATGCACTGCAGCAAGTACAGCCACCAGCAGATCAACCAGAAATCAAATATATATAACGCTACTGTAGGCGTAAGTAAGCTGTTTGGATTCTCCTATGGCTATTTTCTAGCCAAGTATGAAAGCACACTACTATGCCAGATGAGATGACACTGAGTTATTAAAAAAATAAACGTAAAATAAAAAGTAAATGGCAGACTGTGCCTAATTGAAATCAAACCCCTAATAAATTTTCCCACTTTGGTGTTTGAGGTGGATATGTGTGTCACTAAGAGCTAAACACAACGGTAGCAAGTCCCCCTGCAAATTCCTCACAATATGGTACTAGCTGCAAATAAAAAAAAAAAAGTAGAACGTTATTGTAGCCCTAAGAAGGGCTGTTGGGTTCTTGGAGAATCACTCCTGCCTAACAGTAAGCTAATAGAACACCCTAACGCTTTCCCTGACCAGCAGCAGCTCTCTCCCTAGCGGCATCCAGACACAGAATGATCCGAGCAGCGCGGGCAGCGGCTAGTCTATCCCAGGGTCACCTGATCTGGCCAGCCAACCACTGCTATCGACGTGTAAGGGTACCACGTCATGCTGGGTGGAGTGCAGAGTCTCCTGGCTTGTGATTGGCTCTGTTTCTGGCCGCCAAAAAGCAAAACGGCGGGAGCTGCCATTTTCTCGAGCGGGCGAAGTATTCGTCCGAGCAACGAGCAGTTTCGAGTACGCTAATGCTCGACCGAGCATCAAGCTCGGACGAGCATGTTCGCTCATCTCTAGTTAATAACCTTTAGATGCCCTTGCACTTCCTCATTAGAATTGTAAGATTTCCTCTTTCTTGGTGTACCAGGGGCCTTAAATTTCTGTCTGGCTCATACTTGTTCCACACTGGAGCTGTAAGACGATGTCTTTGATGCACATGAGTCTAAAGAGATAGATGACTCCGTTTTGTGTAAAACCGCTGAATCTCCCCTCTGCTACTTGAACACCATATTCCTTTGAAAGTCAACCAAATCCCTTTGGAACTTTCGGACCTTGATCTGTTGAATATCTTTTTCCCATGTATCGTACTCCATATTTATATCCTGTTCAAATTTTATTAAGTAATCAGGAGAGGATAATTCCTTCAATTTCTCTTGTAGAGGGCCCATTCTCAATTCAATATTTTCAAGCTTTCTTTTCTCCACACCTACCAAGAGCTCAATGAAAATCCTTGAATACTTGTGGCATACATCTTCCCACCGCTTCCTCATATTTTCATCCTCTAAAGCAGGGGTCAGGAACCTTTTTGGCTGAGAGAGCCATGGTCGCCACATATTTTAAAATGTTATTCCGTAAGAGCCGTACAATACGCACATGCCTTCCAGTAGATAGGGTGTCACAGGTGATCTACGTCTCGGATCACAGGCACAGCTGTGCCCATCTCAGCTTGCCCCTTTCCGAGTTCACCCACCTCTCCACGTTTCTGCTCTCATCCCGGCTGGCCAGTGCACACGCCCTGGCACTCACAGATTTAACCCCTTCCCGACGCGCGCCGTACTAGTACGGCGCGCGCCGGGTCCCGGTGCATGGGGAGGGCTCGCGGGCCGAGCCCTCTCCATAGCCGGTAAGTCTTTGCTGCATATTGCAGCAAAGGCTTACCGGTAACACCCGCGATCGGTGCTAGCACCGGTGCATGGGCGCCGCCATCTTGTTGTGGATCGCTGCTCCCCGATAACGTCACGGGGAGCGGCGATCCGTCGCCATGGTAACCTCGGGTGTTCCGAACACCCGAGGCTACTTCCTTTTAACCCATGCATTACAATGTGCTAATTGCACATTGTAATGCATGGGGAGTAAAATCCACATATACTGCCATACTGTAGTATGGCAGTATATGATAGGATCGATCAGACTACCTAGGGTTAGAGTACCCTAGGGAGTCTGAAAAATAGTAAAAGTAAAAATAAAAAAAAGTTTAAAAAAAAAAAATTATAATAAAAAAACCTAAAAATTCAAATCACCCCCCTTTCCCTAGAACTGATATAAAAATAAATAAACAGTAAAAATCATAAACACATTAGGTATCGCCGCGTCCGAAAATGCCCGATCTAACAAAATATGATAATGTTTTTTCACTATGTTTAACCCCGTAACGGAAAATAGCGTCCAAAGTCGAAAATGGCATTTTTTTGCCATTTTGAAAAATATAAAAAAATTAATAAAAAGTGATCAAAAGGTCGCACAGTCCCAAAAATTATAGTAATGAAAACGGCATCAAAATTCGCAAAAAATGACACTATCCACAGCTCCGTACACCAAAGTATGAAAAAGTTATTGGCCCCAGAAGATGGCAAAATAAAAAAAAAATATTTTGTACAGGAGGTTTTAATTTTTTTAAATGTATGAAAACATTATAAAACCTATATAAATTTGGTATCCACGTGATCGTACCGACCCAAAGAATAAAGTAGACATGTCATTTGGGACGCAGAGTGAAAGCTGTAAAATCCAAGCCCACAAGAAAACGTCACAAATGTGGTTTTTCACCATTTTCACTGCATTTGGAATTTTTTTCCCGCTTCCCAGTACACGCCATAGAATATTAAATACCGTCACTACGAAGTGCAATTTGTTACGCAGAAAATAAGCCATAACACAGCTCTTTATGTGGAAAAATAAAAAAGTTATAGATTTTTGAAGTTGGTGAGTGAAAAATTGAAGTGAAAAAACTAAAAAAGGCCAAGTCGTTAAGGGGTTAAAGGACCAGCTCGCCGCCGATTGCCCCTACCCACTTCCTATAAAGACTGGCAGCTCCCAGCATTCCCCACTGGATCTCAGTGCTTCATGCCTTTGAGGAAGCTTTCCACAGTGTTTCCTTCCCAAGTGTTGACCTCCCGTTGTGACTCCGGACCTGTTCCTTATTCTGGTCCTTCGCTGCCAGCTCTGACCTCTTGCTCCGTCCCCAACCTTGCATCGTTGCCGCCTGCCTTGACTGTCTGCCTGTTCATGACCACAAGACTGCCTAGTGATCCTGTACCTCATCCTTGGCTGCCACCATGGACAGGTCTCGCCTGTGGAACGACCTGGTAGTACCAAGCTTCAGCAAGACCATCCTGATTTGCGGCAGGCTCTGGTGAAGACCGGGTGCCACTTGGATTCCGGTCCCAGGTGTCTGCTTACATCATAGTCCGCAGTGGTCCAGGGGGTTCACTACTCCAAATCCGGACACCCACCACATGCCCCCCAGTACATAGGTAGCCACAGCACATGTCCCCCAGTATATAGGTAGCCACAGCACATGCCTCCCTGTATATAGGTAGCGACAGCACAGGCCCCCAGTATATAGGTAGCGACAGCACATGCCACCCAGTATATAGGTAGCCACAGCACATGCCCCTAGTATATAGGTAGCCCAAGCACATACTCCCAGTAGATAGGTAGCCCCAGCACATACCCACAGTAGATAGGTAGCCACTTACCAGCGCTCCCTGCAGCCAGCTCCTCATTGCTCCCATGCTCTTCTCTTTGACCTAGGCCTAGACGATGGCGGCGATGGCACCTGGGTCGTATAAAGAACGTAAGCAGCGCTAACATTGCTGCCTGTGTCCAGTGATCAGTCTGAGACACACAACAGCCATCACCATTTATTAAAGATCTGTCTGAGAGCCAGATGCAGCCAACAAAAGAGCCATATATGGCTCCCGAGCCATAGGTTCCCTACCCCTGCTCTAAAGGGAAGGGTGGATATACCTGGACCCTTAATCTTCTAGGGATGAGATACCTGGCCGGGTATTGTTCCAATGAGGCTTTGTTCCACCACTTCCTCGTGCATCGTTTTAATAATTATTTCAAAACACGTTGTGTGTCGACAATTTGTCGTTTGACGTTAGTATACCCCGCAATTCCATCATTAAAAACTTGTGTCAGTAGTGACACCCAATAGGACTCCCTATTGCAGAAGTCCATAGTAGTAGTAGTATGCTCTGGTACGAACCAAAAAGATAATGGTAAATATCAATTATCCAGATACACAAAATAAGTGCGAAGCCTGCGCTAAACAATATTTACCCACATTCAGACTCTGTACTAAATCTCAAGGGCATACACAATAAATCACCACCCGATTGATCAAGAATTTAGGCTTTATTTACATATACAAAAGATAACACATATAAGATCACTACGACATAAAAACAACCTAGAAAACCATCCCATAATGAGCACACAAGTACATCTCTGTTCCTAATATTGAGATCACGTAATGCAATCTAAACTGTAATAGCCACAACTTTCTTAGTACAATATTATTATGTACAAGGTGCTAGTACCTAACTCAATACAATATATCACATGATAACTAAAATAGTACAGAGAGTTAAGAGTAAATAATTACATCAAGAAAAAGTTAAGTGCTTAGTGCATGATTAAATAAATACTAAAAAATGTCATCATATACAAATGTAAGGAGCCTAATGCATATAAGTGGCTATGGAATAGAAAACCTGGCTTTATATCAAATACATGAGCTATATATAATGGATAAATGTGCACAGTGCATTCACAGTTTTAGATATATTAATATATCTGCATGGTAGTATGGACCAAGCGTGTTGTACCAGAGAAACCTCGATGCGCGCCGGTTACCTGTAAGCTCGATACCGTGCTGCACCTGGAAATGCAAGCTCGGTGGTGCGACTTTCGGTTATACTGCCCTGAATGAGATCCGGCTCATGTGTTATATGTGTTATCTTTTGTATATGTGAATAAAGCTTACATTCATGACATACAGAAGTTGCTCCCTCCTGCTGGGTCATATAACATCTAATGGGGTGGAATATACTATGCAATAATATACGTATAATACTGTACACATAACACTTACAGCTTTTATAAAACCAATAAATCAATACAGATAACGCGGCAGACATTTTTATGAATCTTAGTTTAATTGCAGCTCTCAGTTGTTCTCAGGGGGAAGCGCTGACATTATTCATTTGTTTCATTAAGTACAAGTCTGTACACAAACTCCTCTCCTCCCAGTTTCAGCTCATTCCTAAGAATAAAGAGGTTCTCTGCCTCATGCAATATTTACAAGAACCGGATTATTATAGTACTAATTAACCGAAAAAAAGAATATTCAAAAAGAAAATAAGGTTTACAATTTTCCAGAAACACAAGCATTTCCCAGATCTATACTATAAGCTATTCATTGGTAGGGAAAAGTCATCTCACCTGAAGGCAGGCAGCATATCACCAGGAGTCCAAGCACAGACACTCTTTGTTTAACCCCTTAATGACCTGGCCCTTAGTTTTTTCACTTCCATTTTTCACTCACCACCTTCAAAAATCTATAACTTTTTTATTTTTCCACATATAGAGCTGTGTTATGGCTTATTTTTTGCATAACAAATTGCACTAAATAGTGACAGTATTTAATATTCATGCCGTGTACTGGGAAGCAGGAAAAAAATTCCAAATGCAGTGAAAATGGTGAAAAAAACGCATTTGCAACATTTTCTTGTGGGCTTGGATTTTACAGCTTTCACTGTGCTCCCCAAATGACATGTCTACTTTATTCTTCAATCATGGGCATAACAAATTTGTATAGGTTTTATAATGTTTTCATACATTTACAAAAATTTCATTGCTATAAGTTTTAGGACTGTACGACCTTTTGATCACTTTTTATTGATTTTTTTTTATATTTTTCAAAATGGCAAAAAAGTGCCATTTTCGACTTTGGGCGCTATTTTCCATTACGGGGTAAAACACAGTGAAAAACCGTTATTTTATTTTGATAGATCGGACATTTTCAGAAGCAGCGATACCTAATGTGTTTATGATTATTACTTTTTTAATATTTATATCACTTCTAGGGAAAAGGGGGGGTGATTTGAATTTTTAGGTTTTTTTATTATAAATTTTTTTAAAACTTTTTTGTATTTTTACTTTTACTATTTTTCAGACTCCCTAGGATAATTTAACCCTAGGTTGTCACCGCACCCCGATGACGTCACGGGGAGCGTCCATGCGCCGCCATCTTTTTGATGCCGCGTGCAATATGCTGCAAAGACCAGCTTACCGGCTATGTAGAGGGCTCGGCCCGCGAGCTCTCTCCATGCACCGGGACCCAAGAGATACGTAACAAATCCAAGAGCTACGTAAAGTCCAGCTAAAAGACACTCCGGTTGTTGTAAAATCAGGGTAAACTGCAAGTTTATGGTCTACGCGTTTCAGAAAGATCCTTATTTATGACCTAATGTGGTATGCGTGCAGGTGCATTTAAATCATGAGCATTCTTTGAATCACCGTATGGTCTGAATAAGAGGCAAGACATGATATATCAAACCTGACTAGTTCCATTTTTTCATATATTCCGAACTCTCTCTATGTAAGCATTTTCCATTGCGATTCTAAACTGTTCTTGTCCCATTATGTATACATTTATATTTTTTATATATGCTCAGATTTTAAAATGTATGTGTACACTATGTGAATGAGCTGGTCATGTGATCGCAGGAGATCATGATTTAAATGCACCTGCGCGCATACCACACTAGGTCATAAATAAGGATCTTTCCGAAACGCGTAGACCATAAACTTGCAGTTGTGTGTTTCCCTCTGTTGTGTATACATTTGGATTTTCTTTTTATACTCCAATAAAGAAATTACCCTGCTTTTACGACAACCGGAGTGTCTTTGACCTGGACTTTACGTATCTCTTGGATATGCTATTCATCTTTTTGCAGCTCAGGCTAAAATCTACCATTTGATTTGATGCATCATGAGCCATTATGGGACATGTATCTTTATTTATGCTTAATAGTTTTTGTGATTTTTCACTGCGATATTTGCTGTCCTTTTTCAAGCACGCATGTGGATTTGAGACATTTGCAACAAAAAGTCACAAAGAGAAGCTAAAATTTGCTCCTGCCAGGATAGGAAAAACTGAACATGCATCACAAGAAAAAACATGATCATCCATAAGGCGCAAAATACACCTTCCAAAGGTCTCAATTATATACCAAAGAAAAAAATAACTATGATCAATGTCCCCCATTGATACTAATGCTGCATCAGGTGTTTGGGACAGGGGGCGTGCCTGCCTTTGTAAACAAACAGGGGTACGGCACTGACAGACAATGGAGTGGAACAACATGATTGTTGAAGAAGGTAAGTATAAGTTTACTTTTTTTTACAGCCCCAGGCCACCTATATATAATGAGGACAACCCCATTAAGTCTGGCGTTTTAAACACTAGTCTTAATATTCCCCTGTGTCCCAGACCTACTCAGAGGCACCGGCCTTTTAGTAGATCTGGAAGCCTTTTCTGAAGGTCTGAACTGGCGGAAATGTTATTTATTGTCTCCACCAGTGTTCACATAAAGAATAAATAGGCAGAGATCAGAATTTTTACTTCTCTGCCAGAAAATTAACGGAGAAACTGGTACATTTCCCCTATCAAATTTTTGTGCACCTTATGAAGCCTCTTTTTAGGTATAATCAACATTTATTGGGAAAACGTTACAAAAATCAGTACAAACAAGAGATGGCATAATAAACCTGACCACGCATGGTCAGACGCAACAATCATATGCTCATATGGGGAGGAAAGTTGAAGGGTGAGTCAGCAAGGAGTAAAGCCCCCCGTTGCCATCTCGGGCAAGGTAAGTTCTATAACATAAACAAGTTAATAAAAGATAAATATATAAAAAAAACACTCACATGAAAGTAAGGAAAAGGGGAAATTGGGGGGAGGGGTAAGAAAGGGGAGGAAAGAAGGGGGACACACACATAAGGGATAGGTTCTGAAGGTTGGGAGAGCTACTACACGTTTCATTTATGACAGGAGGAGATCATGAAATCCCTGAGAGTCCAGAAAAACATCCCATGAGGCCCAAGCTGTGTTCGTCTTACTAGGGTCTGCTGAATCGTTGGCCACCAACTCCTCCATTCTCCGGATAAAACCAAGCTCCTGAACCCACTCCACTATCGTAGGAGGTTGTGGGCTTTTCCAATGCCTGGGAATTACTGAACGGGCTGCAGTCAAAAAGTGACGAAGGAGACCCTTCTTGATGGAGGAGATATTACCAGGAATAATCGAGAGCAAAGCTATCTGAGGAGAAGGGGTGGCCGTCTTGCCGGTGACCTGTTGATAGGTGTCAAAGATTTTGTTCCAGAATGGTTGAAGGGCTGTACAGCTCCACCAGATATGGAGTAAAGTACCCACCTCCGCACCGCAGCGCCAGCACACATCAGAGACTTCGGGGAAAATTCTGTGGAGCCGAGAGGGGCATCTATACCATCTGGACAATATTTTATAGTTCTTCTCTTGAGCGCTGCAGGGCAGCGGCATCTTGTGCGAGAATAGGAAGGCCTTATCTAACTCAGCGTCTGTAATTTCGACAGAGAGGGCTTCCTCCCATGCGCCAATGTAATTTGGCCTATCAGGAGTGGCATTTTCCAACAATAAGCTGTATATGGTGGAAAGTACATGTGATGGCGGAGAGGACAATCTAAATAATGCTTCCAGGGCCGTGGGAGACGATCCAAATGAGGTGTGTTCTGGGTCAGCCATTATGTAAGATGTCAGTTGCCTGTGCTATAGCCAGGACAGTGAGGAGTCAGGATGGGAGGCCCGCAGGGACCCCAGAGTGGGGACGGAATCGCCCTCGACAATCTGACCCAGGCGAACGTCGGAAGAAGCCTCCCAACAGAGAAACCTCTGCCTGCCCATGCCAGGTGGGAAGGCAGGATTGTGAAATAGTGGGGCCTCTCATCCTAAGCAGGGTATTCATGTTCATTAGTCTGTCCCATGCAAAGAAAAAGTATGGGGAAAACAGAGAATGATTAAGGTCCGAGGGTCTAGAATCAACTGGGACCCAGGGAAGATAACGTAACGTGGGGGAGGTTAGATCAAGTTCTAATTTAACCCACTGTTTAGAGTCAGCGTTATATGTCCAGTCAACCAGTCTTTGAATAATAGCCGCCGTATGATATAACCTTGGATCGGGAAGTCCCACCCCCCCCCCCCTGGCTTTTGTACGTGTCAATACAGAGAAACTTATGCGGCTAGATCCGCCACCCCAGATAAACCTCCGAAAGGCCGTACGTAAAGTCGTAAAAAAGGAGCTCGGGGGTCGGATCGGTAGCGTCTGATATAGATACAGAAATCGGGGCATAGTGTCCATTTTAAGAACGTTTATGCGGCCGAACCAGGAGAGGTGGCGGCTTTGGTGTTGGCCGAGGTCTCTAACCGTTCGGTCTAGGAGTGGTTTGTAGTTTAGGGCATACAGTGAAGATAGGTCCGCCGAGATATTAATTCCCAAGTAGCAAATATGAGAGTTTTTCCATTTAAAGGGAAATTGAGAGGCCAGGTGGAGCACCTCAGTCCCTGGGAGGGAGACATTCAAGATTTCTGATTTGGAGAGGTTGACCTTAAAATTGCTAAGGGAACCAAATTTTCTAAATTCTTCCAGGACATTAGGGAGAGTGATTCTGGGCTGGGAGACATAGAGGAGAAGGTCATCAGCGTATAGTGCCATCTTATACTGTCGAGATCCCACCTGGAGACCGTGTACACTGGGGTTTCGACGAAGGGCAACAGCCAGATGTTCCATGACTATAACATATAAGAGAGGAGATAACGGACAGCCCTGCCTGGTGCCGTTTTTAATGCAGAAGGAGTCCGACATAATGCCGTTGGTTCGGACCTGGGCCGTGGGGGCAGAGTAAAGTGCCTGCACCAAGCCCAGGAAACGGGGACCTATGCCCAACTGTCTCAGCGAAGCCCAAAGGAAACCCCAGTGCACACGGTCAAACGCCTTCTCTGCGTCCACCGAGAACAAACACATCTGCTGCCTGGTTGACTTGGCCTTAGAAATGAGGAGCAGAGTTTTATTAGTGTTATCGCGGGCTTCCCTCCCCTGGATGAAGCCGACCTGGTCATTGTGTACGATAGCTGGAAGCAAGGGCCCCAGTCGATTGGCCATAAGTTTGGAAAGTATCTTTATGTCCATATTAATGATGGATATTGGCCGGTAGTTGGAGCAGATGGTATGGTCCTTGCCAGGCTTGGGGATTACGGATATGGAGGCCTGTAGTGACTGGGGCGGGAGAGGGACCTGAGAGGAGATACAGTTAAACGTACGTGTCAGGAATGGGACTATCTCGGTCTTCAGGGTTTTATAAAAGCGAGGAGTGAAACCGTCGGGGCCAGGGGATTTACCTGCTGGGGTAGCTTTAATGGCCTCCATTACCTCTGGTTCAGAGAAGTCCGCTTCTAGGCCTTCGCGGCCTTCACTAGTCAATCTGGGAAGGGCCGTATCTTTAACGTACGCCCGAATTCTCTCCATTTCTCTGGCCCCGGCTGACTCAGATAACTGGTCCTGAAGGTTATATAGCTCCTTATAGTACTTCTGGAAAACAGAGTTAATGCTGTTGGGGTCATGAGTCATCCTGTCCGCATGGTCTTTAACATGTGGAATGTAAGTGCCAGTCATGCGGGGGTGGAGGTATCTGGCGAGGGGTTTCCCGCACTTATTGGAGTATTCATAGAAGAAGCGTTTATTCCTATCTCGGGAGCTTAAGTACTTCTGATTCAGTAACTCCCTCAACTCCTCTCGAGTGTTTAATAGTTCATTCAGAACCTCCTGGGACCCTCCGTTTTTGTGATCCGATTCTAGGGCACTTATCTTGGACAGAAGTAACAGCGTTTTGGCCAATCTCTCACGCTTCAGACGGGCCCCATGTTTAAGAAATACTAATTGGAGCATACCCTTAAGGGTCTCCCACTGCACCGGGAGAGACGGCTGCTGTCCCGAATGGGTAGTGAAGAACTCAGCAATCTGCTTGCGAACGTCAGCAAGACAGACAGAGTCTTTTAGCAAATTGTCATTAAGGCGCCACCGCCAAGGTGAGGCACGAGGGCCCGGTATATCCAAGGCGAGAGAGATCGGCGCGTGGTCAGACCACAAGGAGGGGGCAATGGAGGCCTCCGGCTTCCAGCTAAGGGCATGGTGGCTTAGGAAAAACATATCTAATCGACTGTAGGATCGGTGCGCTGGGGAGTAATAGGTATAGTCACGGGATTGTGGGTGGAGGGCGGCACGGTGGCTGAGTGAGTAGCACATCTGCCTTGCAGCACTGGGGTCCTGGGTTCGAATCCCACCCAGGTCAACATCTGCAAAGAGTTTGTATGTTCTCTCCGTGTTTGCGTGGGTTTCCTCCGGGTACTCCGGTTTCCTCCCACACTTCAAAACATACTGTTAGGTTGTTTAGATTGTGAGCCCCTTGGGGACAGGGACCAATTTGACATGCTTGTGCAGCGCTGCGTAATCTGTGTGCGCTATATAAATAAAGAATTATTATTATTATTATTATTATTATTGGAGGATTCTCCAGACGTCCACCAGTTGTGATTCCCCAAGGGATTTCCGTAATTTCCGCATTTGGGCTGGGGCCAGGGAAGGCCGCACTACTGAACAGTCGACCGAGGGGTCGAGCGGGAAATTGAAGTCCCCCCCCAGAACAACTATACCCTCTGAAAAATCCCGTAATCGGGACAGAATTTTGCGGCATGCTCTAATCTGGTCTTTATTGGGAAGATACACCGAGGCCAGTGTGAGCAGTTGGCCCCATATTCTTATTTTTACAAAAATGAATCTGCCCTCTGGGTCGGTTTGGGAGTCTATAACTTCATGAAGTAAGCGTTTATGGATAGCGATAGATACCCCCCTCGATTTGGCCCCCGCATGAGTGCTATGGAACCAGGATGAGTAATATCTGTCCCTAAGCACTGGAATGCTATCGGTGCGGAAGTGGGTCTCCTGTAAGAAGAGAAGGTCAGCCCGAAGTTTGTGCATGCGGAACAAGACCTGGCTACGCTTCTGGGGAATATTTAGGCCCCTGGCATTTAGGGAGTAGCAGGTGATAGGCGCCATGTTGGGAACAACCACAGGAAGAGGAGCTCTAGGTCCTAGTTGGGCAGGCAATCACTGGGGGAGACACCGACTGGGAAACAATAGGGTAAAGAGGTGACAGGGAGGACTCAAGGAAGGAAGGGGGAGGAAGAGAAGGTAACAATTAAACAAATAGAAAAAAGCAAAGAAAACAAATAAAGCAGCCTAAAGGGCCGCTAAGGACTAGGGTCTGTCTCTGCCGCGGGCGACAGTGACGAGCCTAATGGGGTCAAATTATACCACGAGCAGTCCAGCTGGTCGTGGGGCCCAATGAGAGACGCGCTGTCTATGCAGGGCGCCCCCAGGGGCCAGGAACCGCCAATGGAGTCATGTACAAGTGTCCATGCCTAAATATGAAAACATTGCAAAGTGAACTTAAATGTAGTCAGGTCAATCTTAAACATTATAAAACTGTAACAATGTGTATGACTACTAAACACTATAAAGGATACTGCAGGAGTCCACTAGGGACCAGTCCAACAAGAACGACTGAAGTGAGAGAAAGAAACGGGCCCAAAGAGTCCTGAAGAACAGCTCAGAGTGCGGGTCGAATCAGGAGATATTCATCTTGGGTGGGGGGGGCCCTGGGCGCCCTCATCTCGTCTATCCGGAGAGTGTCTCCTGGCTCTTCGTCTAGGAAATCTCTGCTGTCTCGGTGGTTGAGGAGAGGGACCGGTCGGGAGGAAAGAGGGCCAGTCCGGGATGGAGACCTCAGGCAGATTCAGAGCAGCACAAAACACTGGGAGGTCCCCGGGATGACGGAGCACCGTCAGGATGCCGTCTCGCCTAACCTGGAGACGAAACGGAAAGCCCCAGGAGTATGGTATGTTTCTGTCCTGTAAGACGCCAAGGAGTGGCTTAAGGGCCTTACGTTTCTGTAGCGTCAGGCGGGACAAATCAGGTAACAGTTGGACATCCGACCCCTGGAAGCGCACCTTGCCTGCCTCCCTTGCTTTGGCCATGATTTGGTCTTTCAATTGATATCTATGGACTCTACAGATAATGTCCCTAGGCCTGGATGGGTCAGTTGAGCGAGGGCCGAGAGCTCGGTGGGCTCTATCGAGCTCTACAGGGGAGTCCTCAGGAACCCCAAGAATATTGTTGAATATGGTTCTGAGAGTCCCGTCAATCTGTTGGTTATCGATGGATTCCGGCACACCCCGAACTCTGATGTTATTCCTGCGGCCCCTATTCTCAGCATCGTCCATCTGTTCTGTGAGGGCTAAAAGTTGCTGGGAATGAAGCGAGATCTGTGTGTCGTGGATTGCAAGCCTTTCTGTTACAGCGCGATGAGAGGATTCAGTAGTAGTAACTCTTTGCTCAATTTGAAGCACCTCGTCGCGCAAATTGGATATCTCCACTCTGTATGATTGTTCAAGACGAGCCACGTAGCTCTCCATATCCTCCCTCGTTGGAATGGCTCTGATATGATTACGGAGCGCACGCAGATCCGCTAGCACTCCCGCCTCTATTATGTTACTTTGGTAACTTGGAAAATGCTGTGGAGAGGTGTGTGTCCCCATTACGGGTGACCGGTCGAGGGACTGAATGGATAAACTATCTTGGGTATCCTGAAGGCATAGATTCGGGCTCTGTGACAGAGATGATCGTGGTGGCACAGGAGATTGCCAAGACGGCGTGTTCTGTGGCCAGGCCTCAGGGGAAACAGGTGGGGCATCCGGGAACACTCGGCTGGGCCTGGGTGCGTATAGGAGAACGCTGGGGCCTTTGGGTCCAGTATTTGGACCGAGGGAGCCTTCTGCACCACCACCACTGGATACAATGCAGACTGCTGGCATGGGGCAGGTGAGGCCGGCTCTGGGGTTGGGGCTCCTGTTGAGCTTAAGGAGGGCAGCCCAGAAGACTGGGGGCAGGGGCTCATTGCCTGAGTGGGGCTCCTTTGTTCCTGTGGAACCAGGATGGGGTCAAAGTCCCGGACTGCAGGGGAGAGGTGTTGCTCACCTGTGGCTGTAGCTTGGTGGGTGGGCCGCTGCAGAGTGGGGCTGCGCTGCACCGGTGTGAGGCAGGAGCCATTCATCCCCGACTTCAGAGTGGCGGGGCCGGAGAGCGATAGGTTATGGCTGGAGGTACCTGTAGCGCTGGCCTCCTGGGCCACTGTCATATCGGCAAGCCGGTGCTGGGGGTCTCCGGGCCGATCTGGAGTCCGGACGAGAGCCTGATCTCCGCTGGTGGGCATCCTGGGTGAGCCGGTGCTGTTGCTGCTGGAGCGGGCGGTGCGTGGCGCCGGAACAGCAGGGTCCCGCGCCTGAAGGAACCTCGGGGCTGTGCCGTCCGCCATCTTGGGGCTGTCATGCTCCGCGCACTGCGCCGGGGACCTGGAGTCTGCACAGCCCGACAGAAGGGGGCCATGATCCGGAGGTCCGGAACGAGGATCGGGAGGCGGCATCTGGAGCGCGGCAACCGGGAGCGACAGATCGATCAGATCGCCGTCCTCCTCCTGAATAGGCCGCGTGTCCTGGGAGGCCTGCGGGACCAGGTACTGGCTAATACCCCTGGATGAGGGCCGCGTTGTGGTCGAGGCGGTGTGCCCTGTACCCCTCTTCTTTCTGGGTCCCATGGGATATATGGTTAGGCAGGATGGAGGGAGATTTGCTGGCTAGGATTCCTGGCTGGCCTGGGAGCTAAGCAGGGTTGCTTCCTCACTCCTCCATAGCCAGGCCACGCCCCCATGAAGCCTCTTTTTAATGCCATTTTACCTACAGCTAAAAAAAACTACTGTGTGGTACAATTCAATAGATTGTATTACTGTGTGGAATGAAAGGAAAGTTCTATGAGATTTTGTTGATGGCCCATCACAATTGCTAGATAGGTGAAGTTTAGTTCTCACTACATTGCCTGGATTAAAGAGTTACAGTTAATGTTGCTCCTTTACTTCTATAGGTAGTGCCCCCTCTACTGCCCACATCAGGGCACTACTTTGGTCGTGTGGCTTTTTAACCTTACAAAAAAAAGATACCTTTTTCCCAAAATCCTCCTTTGCTTGTCATAAAATGTCATTAAATTGCGTCAGCAATTCTCAGCTGCACACAGCAGTGGCAAAGACCTAATAGTGGAGCGGGATCCATGGCGGGAGTGTGAAGAGGTCTGGGACTTGCATCCAGGAAGGTTGGAGGCTATACATATTCCTTCTATCCTTTCACTACAGTTTAGTGCTGCGCCAGCCTCTACATCAGTATTAAGCAGCTGATAACATTTCTACCGTATACAGGCAGTTCCCGGGTTACATACAAGATAGGGTCTGTAGGTTTGTTCTTAAGTTGTGTTTGTATATAAGTCGGAACTGTATATTTTATCATTGTAATCCCAGCCAGAACTTTTTTGGTCTCTGTGACAATTGGATTTTAAAAATGTTGGGTTGTCATAAGAATCAGGATTAACACTAAAGCTTCATTACAGAACATTACATTTGATAACTGTTATAGCTTATCATTGTAGCCTAGGACTAAAGTACAATAAATTACCAATATCCAGAGGTCAGTTTGTAACTAGGGGTCGTATGTAAGTCGAGTGTTCTCAAGTAGGGGACCGCCTGCATAATTATACTCGAGTATAAGCCGACCCGAGTATAAGTCGAGCCCCCCTAATTTTACCACCAAAAAGGGGGAAAACCTATTGACTCGAGTAGTATATAGCCAGCCCCCATGTAGTATATAGCCAGCGAGCCCCCATGTAGCATATAGCCAGCCAGCCCCCATGTAGTATACAGCCAGCCCCCAATAGTATACAGCAAGCCAGCCCCCATGTAGTATACAGCCAGCCAGACCACAGTAGTATGCAGCCTGCCAGCCCCCAGTAGTATACAGCAAGCCCCCATGTAGTATACAGCCAGCCCCCATGTTGTATACAGCAAGCCAGCCACCATGTAGTATACAACCTTCCACAGCCAAGGTTTATATAACCTTGGGGGTGTGTCCAGCTCAGGTGGATCGTCCAACCAGCTTACTCCTTCCTAACAGCAAGCACATCATTGGCTAGCAACATTCACATTGCTAACTGTTGCCATGCCAGGCAGTACCTACAGCTGAAATTACACAATGCTCAGGTTCTAGAACGTTCCTAGAGAGGTGATCAGTCTCCCTAACAACTCCTGACCTGGAGAGGGCGCTATTTGCAACTTCCCACCTGCCTACACATTGGCAGGGGTGTTGCACTAGCAATACCTATAATTTAGTTGTGGTGTATGTGGGCCACCCCTTAAAGAGAATTTGTCAGGGCAATTTGGGACACTAAACCACTGACATTTTCTTATGGACCTTTAGTTTAGTGTCCCATATCACCCTGTATGTTTTTACATCGATCGGCTTAACTTTCTGCATCACTGGAAGAGGCACCATTTAGGTACATATCAACGTTTATTTTTGTTATTTTTTTCACAACATCCAGCCTTCTTACAGGTCGATTAAGGACCCTAAACAACAGGTCCATAAGGACCTGTAGTTGGTTTAGGGTCCCCAAATGAACTGTCAGGTTTTCTTAAAGGCAAGACCCATGAGGCAACCTGAGAATACTGTGGTGAACCAATACACTATGAATGGCAGTATTCCATAATATTACAGTGTTATGTAGATTCTTTATAGTATTATTTTTAGATACTGTATGACACTATTATTTAGGCACTGAATGTCTGTATTATGTGAACACTATATATAAGGCTAAATTCCCACTACCTTTCTTTCCCTCCATTAAAAAAGGTAAGAATGGAAGTTGAACGGAGGTTGAACGTATCAGTTCAAAATTTCATTGACATTAATGTAAATTATATGTCATCCGTTATGGCCAGTTTTGTCATGAATCCGTTATCAATGTGATTTTTTTTAACGGAAGTACTGCAGCCTCCATAATTTTTTCTGTCCAAATTAAAAAATCCCTGCCTAAACGGAACATAACGGATGACATAAAATTTACATTGATGTCAATGGAATTTTTAAGTGATACGGTAAAAATCTGTTAAACCTATTATTCGTTACATTAGAAAGAAGGACTGGTAGTGTGAATTGAGCCTTACTTAGCAATGTAGTGATACATGAAGCATATGGGCTTACATGAAACTAAACTGCATATTTCTCCTTTCGCAGGAAATTTTCGTGTTATCAGCACCCTCTAGTGTTAGATCGGAAATGTTTGTATTGTTGGTTGTACATTGGCCTTGTTCATTTGTTTCAGAAGTAAAAATAGACAAAGAGAGATGGAAAGATGGGGCTTATTTTCATAGCAAATACTAGCAGCAGAAAGGACATAATAGACAAGTGTGGGGAAATGGAACTAGAAACCTAATACCTGCAGATTAGAAAAGTGCACAGTGTTCTGATATCATCTGCTCTTACACATATTCAACATGAGGAATAAAACTTTACAGTCATACAGTTTCCTATATTTAACCCCTTAGGGACGTGGCCCTTTTTCGTTTTTGCATTTTCATTTTTCACTCCCGACCTTCAAAAATCTTTAACTTTTTTATTTTTCCATGTAAAGAGCACTGTTTGGGCTTGTTTTCTGCATAACAAATTTAACTTCATAGTGATGGTATTTATTATTCCATGCCGTATACGGGGAAGCGAGAAAAAAATTCAGAATGCAGTGAAAATGATGAAAAAACGCATTTGCGCCGTTTTCTTGTGGGCTTGGATTTTACAGCTTTCACTGAGCTCCCCAAATCACATGTCTATTTTATTCTTTGGTTCGGTACGATCACAAGGATACCAAATTTGTACAGGTTTTATAATAATTTCATACATTTAAAAAATGTAAAACCTTCTGTACAAAAAATAATTCTTCATTTTGCCGACGTCCAAGGGGGCGGGGATCGGGCATCCAAGATGGCGGCGCCCATGTAAAGGTAAGTTAGGTGCTGCGGTCGGGTTCGACCGCAGCACTTAACAGGTTAACTGCCGCGATCGGTGCCAGCACCGACTGCGGCAGTGACAGGCGGGTGTTGGCTGTATTATACAGCCGTTACCCACTGTGTATGGAGAGAGCTCAGCTCGTGAGCCCTCTCCATACACCCCTTGCCGCGCGAGGACGATATAGTTTGTCCTCGGTCGGCAAGGCGTTAAAGGGAACCTGTCATAAGGTTCATGGCTCGCCCATGAGAATTATGTACATATTGCAAAAGAGTTTTTATAGTAAAACCAAGTGAGTGTGCACACTATTCTCTATGGGGACATGGGGGAGCCAGAATAAGTGCTCCTGATGACAGGTTCCCTTTAACAATTAACTTAATATTGGGCAAAGGATTTTGAGTTCATAGACTTGTAAATGTATGAAAACATTATAAAACCTATACAAATTTGGTATCCCCTTAATCGTACCGACCCAAAGAATAAAGTAGACATGTCATTTGGGGCGCTCAGTGAAAGACGTAATATCCAAGCCCACAAGAAAATGGTGCAAATGCGTTTTTTCACCATTTTCATTGCATTTGGAATTTTTTTCCCGCTTCTGAGTACATGGCATGGAATATTTAATAAAATAAAAATTTAAGGTACAGTATGGTAACATTTACAGTAAAATGGATGATGGTAATGTTGTTGTTGTATGCCTTATGTTTATGAGCGACAGTTTTCCTGCTATATACCTGCATGTCATAAGAATTTAAATTAAAAAAAGGACCATGTTAAATTCAAATCTGTCGTCTTATACACCAGGTCGTCTTATACGCCGGAATATACGGTATTTTGGGGATAAATAGTGTTTTGAATGAAATTTTACATACATCAAAACCCCCTATATAACCAACCCATTTACAAATCTGCCCCCCTCAAACTATCAGAAACAGCTTTTAGGAAGATTGTTAACCCCTTGAGATCTTCATAGTAATTACATCAAAATGGAGGTAAAATTTAGAATGTCAAATTTTGTCGGTTATACGTTCATTTAGCCCTAAAATTTACATATTTCAAAAGGATAAAAATAGAAAACCCACCATACAATTTGTTATGCAATTTCTCCCGAGTACAGAGACCCCCCTCATGTGTCCGTGACTTGTTTTATGGGTGCACAGCGAGGCGCAGAAGGGAAGGAGGGACCTGTAGCTGCCAGGAGTTTAGTTTCCTCATTGGTCCCTTTTATAGACTATAAAATTTTAGCTTTTCCATTAATGGGGCCATGTGATGGCATTTTTTTTGCGGGAAGAGATGCTTTTTCCAGTGTTACCATTGTGGGGTTGGTATCCCCAGAAGTAGAAAAAGCATCATTTTGTACTCGATTTTTAACTTTTTTTTGGTGTTCACCATATAGCCTAATAATCATGTTATCTTTATTCTGTGGGTCAATACGATTATGGGGATATAATACTTGAATATTTTTTCTTAAGTTTTATTAAATTTGTCAAAAAATCTATAATTTTTGCATTGTCGTCTTCCAAGTGGCATAACATTGTTACTTTTTTGGCTATGGAGCTGCTTGGTGACTTGTTTTTTGTGGGACATGTTGTACTTTGCAAAAGTATCATTCTGGAGTACATATGTTTTTTTGATCACTTTTTATTGCATTTTTTGTGTGATTCAATAGGTAAAAATCATAATTTTTGGCGGGTTTTTAACAGTTTGTTTTAACAGCGCGGGTTCAATAATTACCGTATATACTCGAGGGTAAGCCGAGACCCCTAATTTTATCCCCAAAAACTGGGAAATCTATTGACTGGAGTATAAGCCGAGGGTGGGAAATGCATTGGTCACAGCCTCAGCAAGAGGAGCAGTGTTGAGCACCGGGGAAGCCGGAGGGTGAGTATGTAAGTTTATTTTTTGTTATTGACCCATGTATAAGCCGAGGTGAGGTTTTTCAGCACATTTTTTGTACCGTATATACAGTATTTACTTTTACTCTACAGGTTGTTACGGATGCGGTGATACTATATCTGTGGGGTTTGTGTTATGACTTTTTTTGTGTTATATGTCTCTTAATATGTTATGGGGGTTATGGGCATTTTTATTGATTTAATGCTTTATTATTTATTGAATAACATTTTTTTTACTATTTCCACCATGGGACATGAACAAGCAATCGTCTGTTTGCTTGTTCATGATAATACTCTGCAATACTGATGTATTGCAGGGTATTAGCGGTGTCAGACTATGCACATGCATAGGCTGACGCTGTGCCTTTAAGATGACTTTAGGCACTGCCAGCAGGCAGCCCTGGGATCCTGATCGAACTGCAGGGCTGCCAGGGAAAAGATCGGGTTAAACACCCATGATCGGAGTCATAGACTGGGGTGTCGGCTGTTAGTTACAGCCGGTACCCCGTGTATTCCGATGCTGGTTTGGCTCAGATACACATGAGGTCCTGGTCAATGTCCTGATGGGGGGTGGGACCGCAGTCTCAATGATTATTATTTGTAAAATCCTGCAAGGCATGTAAGGTCGCCCTGCTAATACTAACACATATCCAGGCCTGTTTAAAGTTTTCCAATGACCAGCTGAATGATCCAAAATAGCAAGGGAGAAGGACATGTGGTCACATTAGACCAAAATACAACTTTTGGTATCAGCTATGCTCGCATGGTTGGAGGATTAAGAAAGACGAACAAAACCCCAAGAATACTGTCCCAACCATGAAACATGGGCTAAATACTTTATACTTTGGTAGAGCTCTTCTGCAAAGGTGGGAAGATGACCTCAGTAAGAGTATTAAAGAAGGGCTCCGGTTGGGTATTCCAGCATCACAATTACCTGAAACACACAGCCAGGGCAACTTATGTAGGATTTGCTCTGTAAGAAGCATTTACAAGGTCCTCAAGTGGTGAAGCAGTCTCCAGACCTGAACCCAATCAAAAATCTACTCAAGGACCCTGTCATTGATTACTGTCTAAAGGGGGGGCTGTCCACTACATGGATTTCTGGCTTAGGGGAACCCTGCCTATTACATGCATTATAAACTAAGGGAGACCCTGATAATTACATGGATGCTAAATGTGTACCCTATTTTGGATACATTCAGTGTGCACCTCCACCAGATTTTGCGCCCAGGGGCCCCCACCAACCTTGAAGAGGACCTGTCACCCGAGTATTTACTAAAGTAAGCAGCTCTCTGGCCCTACCCCAGTAATAGAAGTGTTAAATTGCTAGCTTTATCGGAACATACTGATAAAGCTAGAAAACACTGCATTGCCATAGTCCTCAGAACGCCGGACCAAGCTTAAAGGGGTATTCTCGTCTGGGCATTCACATTCAGTTTGATAAATCTGCCATATATGAACATTTCTTCAATTAGATGTTATTAAAAAAAAATGTTCCTGTGTGAAGATAATTTCTCATAAATGTAGTGATATGGTCCCTTAGAAACGAGATAGCTTCCTCGGATACTGCCACCTCTGCTGGAGTGATTGCACAAAGAAACGTTTTTGTATATGAAATGTCCGGGAGTTACTGCATATCCTACGGCCGTCCTGTGGTAATGATTGCTGAATCCTGGTGGTCCAGCAGAACTCTATAGCGCAAGTCTGGCCACCGTAGCCAGAGTGTGAGGTGGTCGTATCCGAGGAAGCTATCTAATTTCTAAGGGACCATATCACTACATTTATGAGAAATTATCTTCACACAGGAACATTTTTTTCATTAACATCCAATTGAAGAAATGTTTATATGTGGCAAATGAATTTAATTAAATGTAAATGCCCTGATGGGAAAACCCCTTTAAATCGGTCCGGCATATTCATGAGGGGGCATTCCAAGGAGGCAGTGACTGCCGCATGACGCCTGGCAGTCACTTTATGCCTTTATGCCTACGGTATGGAAGGGGCGGTCCGGGGAAGAAAGATATGGAGAGGGGAGCTCCTTGGACCACCCCCTCATGAATACGCTGAACCGCTGTAAGCTTGGTCCAGCGTTTAGAGGGCTTTGTAGTGTAGTGTTTGCTAGGTTTATAGGTATGTTCCAATAAAGCTAGCAGTTTATCACTGCTATTACTGGGGTAGGGCTAGGGAGCTGCAGCTCCTAGAGAGAATATTCAGGTGTCCCTGTCTACAAGAAACGTCTGACCTCTGTAATTGCAAAAAAAAAGCTTCTGCACCAAATATAAAGTTATGTTTTTCAACTGTATCAAATATCATTTCATGCAAAAAAATGCAGATTAATCATTTCAAAATCAAACAATGTGATTTCTGCATTTTTATTTTTAGTTTCTGTCTCTCACACAAGTAAAGAGTACCTACAGACCTCTCCATTCTTTGTAGGTGGGAACATTTGCTAAATTTTCAGTGTATAAAATACCTATTTTCCTCACTCCCTTATTTCATCATTTTGTAAGAATATAATGCAATACTATTTGACAACTTTATTTTATTGTTATTACAGCAGGAGAAATACTGTATATACTGGAGTATAAGCCGACCCGAGTATAAGCCGAGACCCCTAATTTTACCACCAAAAACTGGGAAAAACTACTGACTCGAGTATAAGCCGAGGGTGGGAAATGCATTGGTCAAACCCCCCCAGTAGTATACAGCCTGCCAGCCCCCAGTAGTATACAGCCTGCCAGCCCCCTAGTAGTATACAGCAAGCCCCTAGTAGTATACAGCAAGCCCCTAGTAGCATACAGCAAGCCCCTAGTAGCATACAGCAAGCCCCTAGTAGTATACAGCAGCCCCCTAGTAGTATACAGCAGCCCCCTAGTAGTATACAGCAAGCCCCTAGTAGTATACAGCAGCCCCTAGTAGTATACAGCAGCCCCTAGTAGTATACAGCAAGCCCCTAGTAGTATACAGCAGCCCCTAGTAGTATACAGCAGCCCCAAGTAGTATACAGCAAGCCCCTAGTAGTATACAGCCAGCCTGCCCCCACGGCCCTTAAAAAAATAAACTTATATACTCACCCTCCGATGTCAGCGCGGCTCCCCGATGTCGGCGCGTCCCGTCTTCTTTCTTCTCCGCGGCTCCTCTTCATTCTTCCGGCATGGACGCGGCCATCTCTTCTTCTAGCAGGCGCATACTATGACGCGGCCGCTGCTGATGTCATAGTATGCACGGCCACTAAGAAACCATGGCCGCCTCCATGCCGGAAGATAGAAGAGAGAAGAGGAGCCGCGGAGAAGAAAGAAGATGGGACACGCTGACATCGGGGACATCGGGGAGCCGCGCCGACATCGGAGGGTGAGCATTTAAGTTTATTTTTTTTTAAGTGGGTAATTTTTTTGTTATAGACTCGTGTATAAGCCGAGGGGACGTTTTTCAGCACATTTTTTGTGCTGAAAAACTCGGCTTATACACGGGTATATACGGTAAGTATTGAGCATGTCGCCTAAAGGTGCATGTCTAAAGGTGCTATTGCCATGAAATTCTTGTTAGATAACAACATATATAATTCACACTGGCAAACAAATCGTATCATAGATGTCCAGAAATGAAGTTATATGGAATAATAAGAAATGAAAAAGTATTATCACACTTCTGAAAGTTATTTAATAATTTGTACAAAAGATTTTGTTGGTGATGGAGCTTCAAGACGCAAACTGTAAGGAGAAACTAGTTACATTCATTACTCTGGTGAGATTTTGTCCCATTCTTCACTCAACTAAAGCTAACATATCCTTTAGGATTTGCTATTTCCATAGATTTTCTACTGGATTCAGGTCAGGGGATTGGTTGGGCCATTCTAGCAGCTTTATGTTCTTTATTCTGAAACCAATTGAGAGTTTCCTTGGCTGTGTGCTAGGCATCATTGACTTTGGATCACTGATATGGTCACACTCGTTTCATCTTCATCATCCTAGTAGAGTTTTATGCCTGGAAATATATATTATTCATCCTTCCTTCAATCCCATGACGATAATGCTTAAAGGACATCTACCACCAGGATGAAGGATTGTAAACCAAGCACACTGACATACTGGTGTGTGCCCTCTCTGGTAGGATCTACTCTTTTTTAAAAGGGTATTCTCATTTCAGCAAATAATTGATATTGATTGTATGATGAAAAGTTATAGAATTTTCCAATAAACTTTCTGTATAAATCCTTCATGTTTTTCTAGATCTCTGCTTGCTGTTCTTCTATAGGAAGCTTCATTGTTAATTTCCAGTGCACAGAAATCTGACCATGGTCACACAGGTGAACAGCTCAGTATATCACACAGCTCTGATTACTCTGATACTAACAATCTGTGCACCAGTGTGAAAATGATCTGATTTCTGTCCAGTGGAAGTAATCATAGAAGCTTTCTATAGAATGACAGCAAGCAGAGATCTAGAAAGCCATGGTGAATTGATACGGAAAGTACATTGGAAAATTGTATAATATTTCATTATATAAATAATAACATTAATTTGCTGAAATGGGAACACCCCTTTACACTTCCTTTGGCCTTGTTTTAAGAAAAAAAGGTTTTAAAAATTATTTAGATCAGCCTGAAAGAATCCAGGCTCCATTAAAGGGGTTGTCCGAGTTCTGAAAAAAAAACTAAGGGAGGCCGGTAGGGCGCTGCTTAAAAAAATAAAGTCCTACTTACCTTCTGGTGCCCTCCGGTATCCAGCGCTGCTGTCGCTCCGGTCCGGGCGCCATTTTTTTTCAGAACTCGGACAGCCCCTTTAACACCTATGGATCCTGGAGCCCCTTGGACTTAGTATTAAAAGCCGTCTTCTGTAAAAACCAGGGCATAAGAAGTTAAAAGAAGAGCAGATCCTGCAAGATGGTTGGTCTAAAATACTTGATCCTGGTGGTAGATGTCCCTTAACCATTCTTTTGTTCAGCAAGACAGCATTGGGTGATGATGGTGCATACATGGCTTGGAGGTTTAGTGCAAATACTTCTTCTTTTAAACCACTGATTCTTTATGTAGCTCTCCAGTGATGACCTTGGCTCTTTGATAATTCTTTTCACTCATCTGTCTGAAATCTTGCAGGGAGCCCCAGCTTGTGGCTGGTTTATTTTGAAATTACGTTCTTTACACTTTGGGATTATGGCTCCAATAGTGATCACTGGACACTTCAGTATTTTGCAATATCTTCTATAACTATGTATGTTTTTTAAACAATAATGTTGCTAAGGTCTTCAGAGGGCTCCATGATTTTATCCAGAGACTTCTCTTGTGTGGAACCTTCAGATGCCTTTTTATAGGCCATCAATTAAACCAACTGATATTGTTTTTAACCAAGTTGAAGGATTGCTTTCTTATTACTTATATATTTCAGCTGGTGTCATGACTTTCCATGACCTCTTTCTTAACATGGTCAATACTTTTTCGCTGTATCATTTCTCATTACACTAAAGTTAATTTATTAATATCTATGGTTTTATTTCTTTGCCAGTGCTGATTAAATGTACTGTTACTGTAGACAATAGAACCTTTAAAATGTTCTCAATACTTCTCAAAAGACCAAGTCTTTGGGAAGACAATACTGTTGTCCAAACCAGATTTCCTCGAAACATTTCCTGTTCCTCTATATAGTAGGGTTGGGAAGTAAGAGCTCTCTTTATGGACTTTACCAATTAAGACACCTTGCAAGCGTGTGGAGACTCATAACCATTGATGCTTTACTGTACTAGGGGAATATGGGAAACATGTAAATAACCTCTATGTAGTATGGACACTGACTATCTTCCCAATCTGATGCAGTTAGTCTAACTTTTAAAAACTTTTGATACTTTTATAGGACACATTTAAGAGACTCCTATAATTGCCCTATAGGTACCTTTTGTAAAAAGCATGCTATTAAGACTGGCAGCTGTATCCCAGTGTCTGCTATCCCAGAGTCGGATCATGTTCACTGCTGACCATACAGGGATTAATGGGAGGATCATATGCCTGTAAGACCACCTCAGTCAACCCCACCCTCCTAAACTCCCCATCACCGACCATTCCCCCTGGAAGTCCAGCTTATAATGTGGTTGAAGCTGTAAGTGCTGAAATCACATTTCTACAGCCTTCCTGCCTTCCTACAGAACATAGTTCCTTACACTGTTGGAAAATGCTGAAGACACAGGGGCTGCTTTGTCTGCTGCTTGGTCTTGTGCTTCAAGCGGCATCTGCAGAAGGTAAGAAAGTTTTAATGTAACTACTTTATATTACATGATGTACACATCTGTATATCAAACTGTAGCCAGAGTTATTAGAGGTGTATGCATATACGTATTTACTCACAGTAAATGGGGTAAGAAAACTATTTGGGAGTATTGCACAAATAGCTATTCATTACTATAGATTTACCATTGAAAGTTACTATTGCCTTTCTTCAAGCAATTGGATTCAGTTTCCAAGCTCACTATGCACTAGTTTGTGATGGTGGTCTGTGACCTGGGGGTCTTATTTTCCTGACTTACAAGTCCCAGTATACTCCATAATCTGTTACTGTGAGATTATTATTATTTTTTAGTTCTACAACAACTATAAAGCCACTGGTTGAAGATTTATGTGCTGAATTGTGTGTCCCATTTATTGACCATGTGATTCATAAATGATGAAATTGACATTATGGAATTGTTATATATGTAATTCCTTGATTTGCTACAGTTCAACTGCAGATAAATCAGTCTATGGAACTATAGGCGCCTGCAGTCTAGCACCAGAAGCAAAGAATTTGGAGGGTACACACATGTTTGTTGTGCCACAGCCAATCAGAGATCTACTCTTATTCATTTTATTACATAGATAGATATGGTGATAGATATAATGATAGGTGAGATATATGCATGTGAACAGCAACATTCTTTTTTAAAAAAGGAAAGTCCTGTAGAGGCTATACCCATCTATTGCAAGGTGAAATGAACAACCAAGGAGGGGCCCTCTTCTTCAAGGACCCCAGATCAGCACACACTTTATTACAATATGATTAGGAACTCACTTTGTCACCTATGCTGTAAATGATATTAAAATTAATATTAAATAACTATTACTAGATACACAAAAATATATATATAACATATACATAAACATGAATATATAACACATATACATAAACAAACATGTATGCACAAAGATACATATAAAACATAGAAACAAACACACATATATAACATATATACGGTACATAAACACGCATACAGTATAAAACACATAGACACACATATATAACACATATACACAAATATAAAACATTTACATTAACACACACATACAACACATACACACAAATATAACATATACATAAGCAACATATATACAACACATATACAGGCAGTCCCCGGGTTACATACAAGATAGGGTCTGTAGGTTTGTTCTTAAGTTGAATTTGTATGTAAGTTGGAACTGTATATTTTATCATTGTAATCCCAGACAGAACTTTTTTGGTCTCTGTGACAATTGGATTTTAAAAATGTTGGGTTGTCATAAGAATCAATATTAACACTAAAGCTTCATTACAGACACCTGTGATAACTGTTACAGCTGTTTATTGTAGCCTAGGACTAAAGTACAATAAATTACCAATATCCAGAGGTCCATTTGTAACTAGGGGTCGTATGTAAGTCGAGTGTTCTTAAGTAGGGGACCGCCTGTACACAGATGTAAAACATACACATAAACACAGATACAAAACATATACCTAAACACACATATATAACACATATACATGAACACACATATATAAAATCTTAAACATACATATTCACAGTCTTGGGTTGTATTCCAGTTGCTTTTCTTGAACAGACACTTTATGCCCTATTCATAGAGGGGTCTTCATTCTTAAATTGGGAAAATAGACCTGGCACAGAAATCCAAACTGCACTGAGCAAATCCTAAGGGACATCAATAGTAAATACCTATCTCTGTGCTCGCAGGACTTACACTTGGGGTTGACGAGAAGGAGAAGACAGCTGAAAGGGTTATTATGTTGCACTAGAGAACAGTTGACTAAGGAATTCTGGGAATGGTTGGATAAACATCTATACGTTATACCTGCTGAATAATTCCCATTCATGTCTCTGTATATATAATGTGCACTGTTGATTTTTATAAGCACAATTTTAAAACATGAACTAAAGTGTAATTCAGAACAAGGTATTCATCAGAAAAACAACATACAGCTGCTGGTGCTTAGAAGAAACACCTTTATTAATATTCAAAGTCACTATGCCCTTATAGGGTATAGAGACAACATGAAGGATGACCACACCTCAGACCTTCTATAATCCAGAGTATTGAGACATTCAAAGAAAAAATGGCGCCTACTACAGGGTCAGCCGTTTATTTAAATCAGCAGCATGCAGTACCACGTTTGCCCTGCAGTGGCCACTGCAGGAAAAATGTATGGCCATAAAAAAACACTCAATGATTGCAGGTAGAGTGCTTGAAAAACATGCAGAAAGTATTTGCAAAAAATTATGCAAAAATAAACTTTATTTACTGAAAGTTTGACCCCAATTGTAATATACATACTGAAATTCATTCATAAGGAAGTAACTTTTTACAGCCTCTGAAGTTATTATTTATTGACCTTTTGACCAAAAAATAATTAACTTTATCTTCTTAGTGGGCCACTCCAAACATAATAAACATGCCATACCATAATGCACCCTCCCTCAGAAATGCTGGACCAGGGTCTGATGACCCAGCAATAATTGAAAACAAAACAGTAGTTGTGCACGTCATTTCGGCACAGCGAAAGGAAATAAACTACAGTTGGCATTTTCAGATAAAAAGAACACAAATTGTTAGCACCATATATATTTAGGAGGGTCTTCAACTGTTTAAGACTCTCCTGAGTTTCAGATTACAATAGATTTGATAATAGTAGATTTGAGAAAAGTGGTGATGCCTAGGATAGCCCTCTATATATAACAATGGAGAGCAACTAGATTATAAATGGAAGTTGTAGTTATACCATCGTGTTTGTAGTTAGCAGCAGCATTACTACGCAATGAATTTTAAATTCAAGGCTGAAACCCTGCAAGTGCTACTTGGGGTGGAGCCTCAGCCTGAAGAGCTATCTGCTTACTACACTAATATCCCCTGCTCTGACTGACAGCTGTTATAGGCTGGTTATTTACACAAGAATTACCAACAGTCTTTGGGTTATTTCTTTACAATGCAATCCCAACTTATGCCTATTACTGGCAACATTAATCCATTACACGCTGGATAAAACTGAGCTTTTATTAAATTGTTTAAGACACATGTGTCTTATTGTGCACTACATACAGAGCCTTGTGAAAGTATTCGGCCCTCTTGAACTTTTCTACCTTTTGACACTTTCATTTCAGGCTTCAAACATAAATATATAAAATTGTGGCACACCATTGTGAAGTGGAACAAAATTCATTGGATATTTAAAACTTTTGTAAAAAAATAAAAAACTGAAAAGTGGGGCGAGCAATATTATTTATCTTCCTGAAGTTAATACTTTGTAGCTCCACCTTTTGCTGCGATTACAGCGGCACGTCGCTTGGGGTTTGTCTTTATCAGTTTTACACATCGAGAGACTGAAATTCTTGCCCATTCTTCCTTTGAGGTGGGATGGAGAGCTTTTATGCTAGTTTTCAGCTCTTTCCACAGATTCTCCATTGCATTTAGATCTGGACTGTGACGTTGCCTTTCTAACACGTGGATACGTTTATTTGTGAACCTTCCATTGTAGATTTTGCTTTATGTTTGGGATCATTGTCTTGTTGGAAATCTTTGTCCTAGAAGTCCAAGAATAGCAGGCTCAAACCATAATGCTGCCTACACTATATATGACAGTGGGGATGGTGTAATCAGGGTGATGAGCTGTGTTGCTTTGATGGCATACATATTGTTTGGCATTGTGGCCAAAAAGTTTGATTTTGGTTTCATCTGACCAGAGGTGTCTCCCAGGAGGCTTGTGGCAAACTTTAAACAAGACTTTTTATGGATATCTTTGAGAAATGTCTCTTCTTGTCCCTCTCCCATAAAGGTCAGATTTGTGCAGTGTACGACTGATTGTTGTCCTATGGACAGACACTGTACTGTAGATCTCTGCAGTTCATAGAGAGTGATCATGGGCCTCTTGGCTGCATCTCTAATCACTCTTTGTTTGAGATGAAAGTTTAGAGGGACAGCCGGGTCTTGGTAGATTTGCAGTGGTCTGATACTCCTTCCATTTCTATATAAAAGCTTGCACACTGCTCCTTGGAATGTTTAAAGTTTATGAAATCTTTTTGTATCCAAATCCGGCTTTAAACTTCTCCACAACTTCTCCCGGACCTGCCTGGTGTGTCCCTGGGTCTTCATGATGCAGAACCCTGATCACAGAGCAGGTGGATTTATACAGAGACTTGGTTACACACAGGTGGATTATATTTATCATTATCAGTCATTTAGGACAACATTGGATCATTCAGAGATCCTCACTGAACTTCTGGAGTGAGTTTGCTGCACTGAAAGTAAAGGGACCGAATAATATTGTACGCCCCACTTTTCATTTTATTATTTTTTTTAAAGTTTAAAATATCCAATAAATTTTGTTCCACTTCACAATTGTGTCCCGCTTGTTATTGATTCTTCACCAATAAATTACAATTTTATATCTTTATGTTTGAAGCCTGAAATATGGCAAAAGGTAGAAAAGTTCAAGTGGGCCGAATACTTTAGCAAGGCACTATACATTCAGCTTCCAAAATAGGAAGGAGACCTGTACTGGTTAGGGTACATCCTATGCAAAAGCCAGCCTGGTCAATACATTCTTGTAGCCATTGGTTACTAGCGTGGAAATGTACTATGACGCCCTGGTTATAACCAAGGGGTGAAGCTCATTTTCCATTGTCAAGCTCTTTACACTTTAGCAAAAGAAGTGTAAGAATGTGACTTTATAACTCGGGATATTCATTATTCTGGGGACCAGGTTGCAACCAGTTCATAAATAATTTGAAGGGTTGAAAATATTCACATTCTCTTTAAGCTGGTTTTTATGTTTCATTGCATTAGAAGAGTTCCCTGGAAATAACCTGATCACAGACTATTCTCCAGTTATCAGCAGAACCTGGCGGTTAGTATTCAATTTCTCTGCAGCACCACCACATGGGAAATAATCCCTGCATTGTACCTATTGAATCAGTGGGCTGCCTGTGTAACGCTTGGACAAGCCGGGCCACCAGAGAACAACTCTTTGTAATAGCTCACCGCTCCTGTCTAATACATGAGGATACTGAAAAGGGAATCCCCCCCCCCTTTATTGCTTCTGCAGTGAGTAGCCGCCTGTAGTTATAGCAGGCAATGTAAATGATAGAGATACTACTATGCATGCAAGACCACGCCAAATACTTTTTAACCATCCTACTGATTACACACAGGCTGTCTGTAGAGGGAAACCCCAGATTTAGTGGACATTTTCCTCTTTGGGGTGAGTAGTTTACAAAATGGGAGTAAAAGGTGGATAGAAGATGTGGAGGACACCACCGTTTCTCTGTGCACCAGTTTCCAGAAATGTTTCCAACAGAATACGTAAAACAAGGCTTTAAGTGTTGAGCAGCGAAGCGGAGAACACTGATATGTACAGTACGCTCTTAGAGATTCCTTCCGTCCTCTTATTTTCCAGCCTAAAATGTTTCATGATAGAATCTAGTGCTTGTCCCAGCATTCCTGATACATAACGATACATAGATACATACTTCTCGGGCAGGTCAGGGGTCTCATTTGAAATGCTTATTTTTATCAGTGGATAAAAATTACATAAATTAGTACTAAAGCAAAAGAACATCACAGAGGGAACAGGAAATGAGGGATCTCAGGTTCTGACTGGGCTTAAGAGAAAACCCCTTGAGGAAGGTATTTGTTACCCATCATATTTTTCAATTTTTGCTGTTAGGACATACATGAATAACAGAATGAACCCAGATTAAACAGAAAATGTATATTTGGTAAAAGTAAGATGTATAGGGCTGGTCTACTAGGACGGCAGCCTTGTACAAAAATATTTGCACAGTAGCCATGGAGGAGGACAATACAGCCACTATTCACAACTAAATACACTGTAACTGAACCATAGCCCAGGGTCACTTCTAATACACCAAGTATTAAACCTGTGGTAAAGTAAGACTATCAATATACTGGTTCATGTAAAGAATTGAGAGGGGTAGAAATTTTTTTTTTTCATTTAATCTAAAGAGAAAGAGAGCCCATGTCCATATGACCATCAAAGCTTGACCCCTCTCTCTCAGCTGGAAAGACAATCCGCCATATACGAGTATTTCCTGTCCATTTTTCTGAATATCCACAATTTAATACTCTATGTAATACTATGTTTGCTTTGCTGTGGTCACTGTATAAATCTTATTTAACTACATCATCTGAGTGGTTACAAAGAGGGTCAGGCTCCTTCTCATATCCCATACTCTGTATTCTCATGATGAAGTTGTGGGGTGAAATTGGACTGTCATGCCAGCAGGGGGCATAATGAAAGCCCTTAGCTCTGCTGATCTGTACAACTATAAGGTATCCTGTCAGTGGTATGCTGTCAAGCATTATGCACTGCAATAATATATATATTTTATATATATATATATATATATATATATATATATATATATATATATATAATAAAGAGCAGTGATTGCTTGTATGATATCCTTTTCTGATCGGAGTGTTTGTTAATCAGATGCCGCGAGATGCGGTAATGATAGCATTACAGGCGGTCGCTGGGTTTTTATCATCGTCCTGCAGGAATGAAAGTATTCTGAGACATTAAAATCAAGATCAACAAGTAAACAAGAGAAATCATCATACAAAACAAACCGTGTTCCAACAGGCAAAAATCATAGTTAACAGTTGAAATTTCTTGTATATCATATAGTGACAGTCCTAAATGTACCTGAGCTTTGAAGGGGGGAAGTCCTTATGACATTAATGGAGAACAATATTATATTTACTGAAAAGGCATGAGTCCCTTTTGTTAAGGAAGTTATTATGACTTAGTTAGTTGATAGGGCTAGCCTACAGTTATACCAACAATTGTCATTAATGGTACCCAGTATTTCTTTTATAAAGGGAAGCTTAGGTGATCGCCAGTTTGCTGGAATCTTGGCCCTAGTTGTAATCAAAAAATGATGATGGCTCTATGACAAAAGGCGTATTGATCAAGTCCATCGGAGAGGAGAGCTAATAGAGAGTTAAGTATGACTGGGAGACTCCTCGGCTTCCGGCCACGCCCCGTCAATCTTATAGGGTAACTGTAAAGGTTTTTTTTCCCACAAATCAATAGCTTTCAGGATGAAAAACAACTTTGCCTATTATCTTTGTTACCTTAATCCATCAGTTCGTTTTGCTATCCACTCAGATTAGCAGATTAGCAGGGAGAGTGCTGCAATGGCTGCTTCCTCTCCCTGTGCTGACAAGCCTTGGAGTCCATCCAATAAACAAATCTACAAACTCTATGAAGCACATTTACTTACCCGGTCCAGTCGCTATCCAGCGGCGGGTTCACCGACGCTGATTCGGGTCCAGCCGGGATTCACTAAGGTAGTGCGCCCAATGTCCACCCGGTGACGCTGCTGCGCAAAAGTCCGCTGGATTTCACCGGAGTTCACTATCCTATCGTGAGTGCAGGTAAGCGCGTGTGAAGCGTCACTTTTTTTTTTTTAATTCCGCGGTTTTTCCGAATCCGTCGGATTTTCCGATGCCCATGCCCCCGATTTCCGTTGCATGCATGCCGGCGCCGATTCACGGGGCAATTCAGGGAAAAACGGCAAAAATCAGTAATATTCGGGAAACCCAATGAAAAGTAGCGATTCGGGCCCTTGTAAATGACCCCGTATGACTCCCTGCACACATAGGAGGAGGTCATGTGACAGAGCTCTCTCTCTCTGTAGCAGAGCTGGATGTGTTTCAAGACTGTGGATACAGATGTCTCCTGCACAGAATAGTGAGGTACAAGAGCTCCCCTGTTCCCTATGAGTCCCTCCATCCCAGACTGTGATTCTACAGAACTCTCTCTGTCTCTTTCTCTCCTCATACTGCAACCCTTCCCCCACCTTGTCATTGGCTCTGTACTGAGAAGCTAGTCTTCAGTGCATTTACTTGTGGGAAACTAAATGGATTTAATGCTAAATTACTTTGAAAGAGAACGCAAGGCATCATGAGGTCTGTGGGTAAGCTAACTGGCCCTAACTGAGGGCATAGACTGACAGACAATAGTCTCCGCCCACTTCACTTCTGGTGAGAAAGATTTTTGTCAAACACTTTCGGAACAAAAAATGCCATAACTTGGAAAAAAGAGAGAATTATTATAACTTTACAGTTACGCTTTAATGTGCACATCTAAAACTATTATCAGACTCCATTTCACATACATTATAATAAAAAAAAGGCAGCAACTCATTTGAGCAAGAAAATATATAGATTTTTTTAACATATCTTTAACTTTTAGTCTTTACACTTACAATTAAATATAGTCTGGACATTGTACATGCATTTCCTTTTTTTGTTTAAATATGAAGCTAGGAATGTTCTGTCACATCTTTTTTAAATACAGTTTCCTTATTGGTCGCAAATGAAATGTACTTTGTAGGGGAATAATTTTTAACAAATAAGGCGCAAAATTAAGTGCAATTGAATCAGCTG
This sequence comes from Engystomops pustulosus, assembly GCF_040894005.1. Lineage (NCBI taxonomy): Eukaryota > Metazoa > Chordata > Amphibia > Anura > Leptodactylidae > Engystomops > Engystomops pustulosus. The sequence goes on along the minus strand of NC_092416.1, from coordinate 54,773,562 downwards.
TGCGACAATTCAAAGCGCATTTAATAAGGTAAAACAACAACTAACGTAAATTACTAGACAAGAAAAGAAACAAACCAAAACAAAGCATAGTTTTCTGTATATAGTCTGAAAGAAGGGGATTTATCATATGCTGGCGCATTGGGGCAGATTTACTTACCCGGTCCGTTCGCGATCCAGCGGAGCGTTCTCTGCGGTGGATTGGGGTCCGGCCGGGATTCATCAAGGTAGTTCCTTCGCCGTCCACCAGGTGGCACTGCTGCGCTGAAAAGCATCTGAACGCACTCAAGTTCACCGAGCCGGGCCAAGTGAAGGTAAGCGCGTCCCAAGCGACACTTTTATTGTTTTAAATGCGGCGGTTTTTCCGAATCCGTAGGGTTTTTGCTTCCCCTCCCCCCCCCCCCCCGATTTCCGTCTCGTGCATGCCGGCGCCGATGCACCACAATCTGATCGCGTGCGCCAAAATCCCGGGGCAATACAGGGAAAATCGGCGCAAATAGGAAATATTTGGGTAACACGTTGGGAAAACGTGAATCGGGCCCTTAGTAAATGACCCCCATTGTGTGCCAGTGTATGATTAAAGCCCGCTTCTCCCACTGCACTAGATACATATGGCAGCTGGCTGCACAGTTGTATAAAAATTGCGCCATAACTTTCGCCTGACTTGGTGTGTAGGTGGTGTAAGAGGGAAATTGTCAAATTGTCTCAATATTGTGACTTTTGGCGTTTTTGGCACTTTTCACTGCGACTTTTGCTGTCCTTTTCCAAGTGCACCTTGTGCAGTACCTTATGTATCTTTGTTTTCCAAATGACCCGTGTGACTTTTCACTTATGTATCACTTTTTTTGCTTATTTTTTGCGACTTTTCAGGCGCAAATCTGCATCTGGTCCAGGGCAGTTGCAAAGATAGGATTTTTTTCATGGACCAATGAAAATTGGAATTATTTCACATGCTTTAAATATTTAAAATTTTGCACAGTAACCTGTTTTATGAAAATTCAGAAAATTTTGCATTTACGTTTCTCTTTAAACTTATTGGTTGCTTCTAAGTGTGAGGTCACACGTAGGTTTTGATTGCGTTTTGAAACACATTAAAACAGCTGAGGAGAGGTGATTTGCCTAATTACATTACTGTTAACATTTGCGTTTACAAAATTTACTATGCGTTTTGTAATGCTAATGTTAACAGTAATGTAATTAGGCAAATCACCTCTCCTCAGCCGAAATGTGTTTCAAAACAAAATTTAAATACAATCAAAATGCAACATGTGAACGCACTCTTAACACTACATGTGACCACAGCTTCATATGTCATCAGCTCCGTGGGGTGTGAGTACAGTGCTTAAAAATGCAGGACACGGCCTCAAATCCCAAATTAACAGTAGTGTCCACTCCGGCATATAACCCCCTCAAATGGCTTGTGTCCTTTCCTGTATATAACCCCTCACATGGCTTGTATCCTCTCCTGTATATAACCTCTCAGATGGCTTGTATCCTCTCCTGTATATAACCTCTCACATGGCTTGTGTCCCCTCCTGTATATAACCCCCTCACATGACTTGTGTACACTCCTGTATATAATCCCCTCACATGGCTTGTGTCCACTCCTGTATATATCCCCCTCACATGGCTTGTATCCTCTCCTGTATATAACCCCCTCACATGGCTTGTATCCTCTGCTGTATATAACCCCCTCACATGACTTGTATCCTATCCTGTATATAATCCCCTCACATGTCTTGTATCCTCTGCTGTATATAACCCCCTCACATGGCTTGTATCCTCTCCTGTATATAACCCCCTCACATGGCTTGTATCCTCTCCTGTATATAACCCCTTCACATGGCTTGTGTCCTCTCCTGTATATTACCCCTCACATGGCTTGTATCCTCTCCTGTATATAACCCTCTCACATGGCTTGTGTCCACTCCTGTGTATAACCTCTCACATGGCTTGTATCCTCTCCTGTATATAACCCCCTCACATGGCTTGTATCCTCTCCTGTATATAACCCCTTCACATGGCTTGTGTCCTCTCCTGTATATTACCCCTCACATTGCTTGTGTCCTCTCCTGTATATAACCCTCTCACATGGCTTGTGTCCTCTCCTGTATATAACCCCTCACATGGCTTGCATCCTCTCCTGTATATAACCTCTCAAATGGCTTGTATCCTCTCCTGTATATAACCTCTCACATGGCTTGTATCCTCTCCTGTATATGACCCCCTGACATGGCTTGTGTCCTCTCCTGTATATAACCTCTCACATGGCTTGTATCCTCTCCTGTATATAACCCCCTCACATGGCTTGTGTCCTCTCCTGTATATAACCCCCTCACATGGCTTGTGTCCACTCCTGTATATAACCCTCTCACATGGCTTGTGTCCACTCCTGTATATAACCTCTCACATGGCTTGTATCCTCTCCTGTATATAACCCCCTGACATGGCTTGTGTCCTCTCCTGTATATAACCCCCTCACATGGCTTGTGTCCTCTCCTGTATATAAACCCCTCACATGGCTTGTATCCTCTCCTGTATATAACCCCCTCACATGGCTTGTATCCTCTCCTGTATATAACCCCCTGGCATGGCTTGTGTCCTCTCCTGTATATAACCCCCTCACAAGGCTTGTGTCCATGTGGATTTGAGACATTTGCAACAAAAAGTCTCAAAAAGAAGCCAAAATTTGCTTCTGCCAGGATAGGAAAAACTGAACACATAGGACAAGTAAAAAGACACAAAAAAACAAGTTTTTGTCCCAGTCCCAAAAGTGCAGGAAATCTACAGAATATCTGAATATCTATTTCTACTGTAGTCCAATTCTGTTACAACAAATAGATCAAAAAAGTTATTATGGAGTTGGGAGAGGGATGAATACTTTTATAGCAGGAAATAGAATAACTGACCCATCAACTAAATAATTTAATATTCGCTTGCCGCTTCCATATAAACAGCATGTAGACATTTGTGTTCCAGCCCAGTTACTGACCGTCCACAATCAAAGGAAAACTTGTTTTCTGAGACTGAGGTTTCTTGTAACTAAGAATGTTTTTTTCCATCCCTTCTTGGCATACAGGGTGAGCCGCATACAAAAATGATATGTTCTCCTTGATATAATAGTGTCTGACTTCACCAGGGAGTACACAGACAGGATAGGTATTCTGATGCCCGACTGTTCCCTGGGCTTTATATAGGTAGTGGCGGTCAAGGAATTTGTTGATTATTATTTATAGAGACTGGTATTAGGCAGTGATGGATACATAAGTATTAACGAAGCCGGCAATTGTGCAGGACTGGTCTCTGGGTATAAAAATAACAAGTACAAGAATTTTATTTTTTTTACCAGAAATAATGTAATAATATAGTAAATTAAGAAGCATTCCCTGTGGAGCTTGGAAGGAGTGCTCCAGCTCAGGTGATTCTTCATGGGTTGGGCATACCTGCAGAGGAAGGGGGAGGGTATTATGAATGAGCAGCAAGAGGAAAGTCTTGTTTGTTTCTATGAGGTTTCCCATCTTCTCTTTTCTTTCAATCCTTTGCACCTATGATACTAGTGGAAATTTGTAGGACAGCCCTTTTCCAAGTTCCATTTTTGGAATATTTTAAAGGAGTATTCCCAACAAAGACAAGGTTTTTAAATATACTCAGGATAACAAAATAACACATTCTCTAATTCACATTAATAGTAACAAAAATACAGCATTTCACTGATATAATTCCAGTCCTGGTGTATACAATTTTGTTTGCCCCTGGATCTGACCGTAAATAAAAAATCTAGGGTCAGGCAGGACATATTGTTCTCCTGTTTGACACTGCACTAACCTCCTCTCTGCATCAGCCCCACCTCTTACATTCCAAGACGAACTCACACACAAAGTCTCCAGAGTAAGGTCACAACCAAGGGGTCAAACACATTACAAAGGGTCAAAACCCACAGCTATTGTGATAACAGAAGTCTCCTGACTTCAGTCTAAAACATTCCATACTGGGAGAGAAAAGATAGAAGAGGCTGTGAGACTGGTACAGGTTACTGAGGTGGGAGCGGCACCTATCCTGTGGATGTATTATCAAAAACCCAAGATGGCAATACCCCTTTTGAAAGAGTTGTTTCTCTGAGTCTTAGCAGGAGTTTTGGGATGGCCTGCCCTTGCAATAGATTGAATAGAAGTTCAAGACAAGGTCAGTTTACTTTATCTTTGATCTAATTTTGTTTTTTAGTTTTTACTTTACTGGATAATGAAGCAGAAACATTGGACGTGACAGAAAAAACCTTCACAGACTCAACAGAAACTCAAACTCAAGTTAGTGTGGTATGCAAAATCTCAAAAACATTTGGTTGATAAAAATTAACTTATTTGGGGACATTTATCATAGGATTTTCTTGACTTTTGGTTTACAAGAATTGCATGTTTTTTTTTTTTTTGGCAATCTTTTAATGTAAAAAAAACCTTGCAATTGCCTTTTCCTGCCAATTTAGAACTAGAGGCTCAAAAACAGAGCTACTGCTAGTGTTTCATTTTGTAAAGCCAGTTTAATCCCCAAAAATCGCCAAAAGAAATCCACTCCCTTCCTAGTATGCTTGCATTTTTTTTACAATTTTGCAATTCTCAATTATTTTAAAAATTTTTTTGCAAACTCTGCCAACAGATTTATTAAAGGGCCAACACCCCTTTAATAAATCTAGTGGGCAGTGAAGGTCCAAAGGCAGTCATAGAACTATCATGAGGACCCTGTCCCCAATAATTATTTTTGTATTTGCACTTTCATTTGACATACTGGGGGTCATTTACTAAGGGCCCTAATTGCATTTTTACGGCAGGTTACCCGAATTTTTCCGTTTTGCGCCGATTTTCCCAGAATTGCCCTGGGTTTTTGGCGCACGAGATCGGATTGTGGTGCATCGGCGCCGGCATGCACGCAATGGAAATTGGGGGGCGTGGCCGAATGAAAACCCAATGGATTCGGAAAAAACGCCGCACTTATAAAAAAAAAAGTGTCGCTGGACACGCGCTTACCTGCACCCAGCAACGGATCATGAACACCGGTGGACCTTGGCAGACTTCAGCGCAGAAGCGACACCTGGTGGACGTCGGAGGAAATGCCTTAGTGAATCACCGGAAGACCCGAATCCACCGCAGAGAACACGCCGCTGGATCGTGAATGGACCGGGTAAGTAAATCTGCCCCAATATATCTGGATCTAGTGATTATAACTTAATTTCTAAGCTTCCTTAGCTGATTATATGCTTGCTCTTAAAAATCTGGGATTAGCAAAAAAAGGGGAAGGATCTATATGTTCAATATATGATATTAATATTTAATCAATGAAGGCCAAAGGTTTCTCCTTTACCTACTGTAGTTGATCAGCAAAGGTGATGTATCCAGCAGTAGTCCAAACGGGGACAGATTATAGGGGGGCGCTGGGGTGCGCGCCTTGTCCTTGACGCATGACCGAGGACAATTTTATTATTTTACCTAGTACTGTATATAGTTATAATAGTTAGTTATTATAGGGGGGGCTGTATATAGTTGTTATAGGAGAATTGTATATAGTTAGTTATTATAGGAAGGCTGTATATCGTTATTATAGGAGACTGTATATATAGTTATTAAAGGGAGACTGTATATAGTTATGGGGGGCTCTATAAAGTTATTGCTGGGTGCTGCATATAGTTATTATAGGGTGCTGTATATAGTTATTATAGTGGGGCTATATATAGTTATTATAGGTGGGCTGTAAATAGTTATAGGGGGACTGTATATAGTTATTATAGGGGGCAGTATATAGTTATAATGGGAAGCTGCATATAGTTATTATAGGGGGCTATGTATAGTTAAAAAGGGAAAGTATATAATTTTTAAAGGGGGCTGTATATAGTTAATGCTTTGGGACTGTATATAGTAATGTTGGGGGCTGTATATATTTATTGCTGGGGAGTAGTATACAGCAATTACTGCTCCCTGTCTGGACTACATTGAATGGGAGCCCCCACCAGATTTTGCGCCCAGGGGCCCGACCAAACTTAATCCAGCCCTGAATTCAAGCAATGGTTACTAAATCATGTTATTCCCCAAAAAAAGAGTTTAAAAACAAGAATGAAGCACATCCTGGGGCAGACTATGATCCATCTACAATAATAAAGCCTCAACCGCCTTTAACCCCTTAAGGACCAGGCCCTTTTTCGTTTTTGCGTTTTTATTTTTCACTCCCCACCTTCAAAAATCTATAACTTTTTTTATTTTTCCATGTACAGAGCTGTGTGATGGCTTATTTTCTGCGTAACAAATTTCACTTCGTAGTGATGGTATTAAATATTCCATGCCGTGTACTGGGAAGCGGGAAAAAAATTCTAAATGCAGTGAAAATGATGAAAAAACACATTTGCGCCATTTCTTGTAGGCTTGGTTTTTACAGCTTTCACTGTGCGCCCCAAATGACATGTCTATTTCATTCATTGGGTCAATACGATCACGGGGATACCAAATTTGTATAGGTTTTATAATGCTTTCATACATTTACAAAAATTAAAACCTCCTGTACAGAAAAAAAATTGTTCATTTTGCCGTGTTCTTGCGCTAATAACTTTTTCATACTTTAGTGTATGGAGCTGTGGGTGGTGTCATTTTTTGCGACTTCTGATGACGTTTTCAATGCTTCTATTTTTAGGACTGTTCGACATTTTGATCACTTTTTATAGAATTTTTTCTATTTTTCAAAATGGCAAAAAAATGCCATTTGTGACTTTGGGCGCTATTTTCCGCTACGGGGTTTAACGCAGTGAAAAACGGTTATTATATTTTGATAGATCGGGCATTTTCGGACACGGCAATATCTATTGTGTTTATGATTTTTACTGTTTATTTATATTTATATCAGTTCTAGGGAAAGGGGGGTGATTTGAATTTTTATTTTTTTTTTTTTTTACTTTTTTTTTTTTTTTTTTTTACTTTTTTACAGACTCCCTAGGGTACTTTAACCCTAGGTTGTCTGATTGATCCTACCATATACTGCCATACTACAGTATGGCAGTATATGGGGATTTTGCATACCATCTATTATAATGTGCAGATCGCACATTATAATAGATAGCCTCGATCATGACAGCCTGGGATCTTTGTGTGATCCCAGGCTGTCATGGCAACGGATCGCCGCTCCCCGGTGACGTCACGGGGAGTGACGATCGGAGCCAAGATGGCGGCGCCCATGCGCCGCCGGCTCTTAAATACCGCCGGCAGCTTTGCCGGCGGCAATCAAAGGGTTAACACCCGCGATCAGTGCAAGCACCGATCGCGGGTGATAGCGACGGGCGTTTGCTTCCTTATGAAGCAAATGCCCGGTGAGTATGAAGAGGGCTCAGCCTGTGAGCCCTCTTCATACTCCCCCATGCGCAGTAAGACGTAAGGGTACGTCTTATTGCGCTATGGGGTTAAAAGGCTTCTCTGGATTATAATTTGGATTATAATGAGCCCCATGGGTAATAAAGAGAGCCTGTCACCAGGGACCTTATTTTTACTAAAGACAGGTTGCAGAAGCCCATGGATTGAAAAGATGTTGTTCTGCCTTTTCTGTGCATTACAATATAATTGTGTGTTTAACTTACCTTGATAGAATCCTGTTCTGAGTCAAAGGTTGGTTTTGATGCATTAAAAAAACATGTGACATGTCTATGCTGCTCACTCACTTCTCAGTTCCCATACCCCACCTTTGTGCTCTTGTACAGAAGCAGAAAGGTGGGGGCTGAGAGCTGAGGCGTCTGCAGCACAAAAAACCACAAGTTGCTTTTTGAAATGCATGCAAACTAAAATCAACCCCTGTGACTGAACAGAGGATTCTGTCATAGTGGAAGGTACGTTAAAACACACAATTACACTCACCGGCCACTTTATTAGGTACACCATGCCTCAATTCTTCGTGGCATAGATTCAACAAGGTGCTGGAAGCATTCCTCAGAGATTTTAGTCCATATTGACATGATGGCATCACACAGTTGCCGCAGATTTGTCGGCTGCACATCCATGATGCGAATCTCCCGTTCCACCACATCCCAAAGATGCTCTATTGGATTGAGATCTGGTGACTGTGGAGGCCATTTGAGTACAGTGAACTCATTGTCATGTTCAAGAAACCAGTCTGAGATGATTCCAGCTTTATGACATGGCGCATTATCCTGCTGGAAGTAGCCATCAGATGTTGGGTACATTGTGGTCATAAAGGGATGGACATGGTCAGCAACAATACTCAGGTAGGCTGTGGCGTTGCAATGATGCTCAATTGGTACCAAGGGGCCCAAAGAGTGCCAAGAAAATATTCCCCACACCATGACAGCACCACCACAAGCCTGAACCGTTGTTACAAGGCAGGATGGATCCATGCTTTCATGTTGTTGACGCCAAATTCTGACCCTACCATCCAAATGTCGCAGCAGAAATCAAGACTCATCAGACCAGGCAACGGTTTTCCAATCTTCTACTGTTCAATTTCGATGAGCTTGTGCAAATTGTAACCTCAGTTTCCTGTTCTTAGCTGAAAGGAGTGGCACCCGGTGTGGTCTTCTGCTGCTGTAGCCCATCTGCCTCAAAGTTCGACGTACTGTGCGTTCAGAGATGCTCTTCTGCCTACCTTGGTTGTAACGGGTGGCGATTTGAGTCACTGTTGCCTTTCTATCAGCTCGAACCAGTCTGCCCATTCTCCTCTGACCTCTAGCATCAACAAGGCATTTCCGCCCACAGAACTGTCGCTCACTGGATGTTTTTTCTTTTTCGGACCATTCTCTGTAAACCCTAGAGATGGTTGTGCGTGAAAATCCCAGTAGATCAGCAGTTTCTGAAATACTCAGACCAGCCCTTCTGGCAACAACAACCATGCCATATTCAAAGGCCTCAAATCACCTTTCTTCCCCATACTGATGCTCGGTTTGAACTGCAGGAGATTGTCTTGACCATGTCTACATGCACTAAATGCACTGAGTTGCCGCCATGTGATTGGCTGATTAGAAATTAAGTGTTAACGAGCAGTTGGACAGGTGTACCTAATAAAGTGGCCGGTGAGTGTATATTGTAATGCAAATGTTTAGAAAAGGCAAAAAGACATATTTGCACTGCAGCTGTAATGAGCTTCTTTAACCCATAGTGAAAATGAGGTCTCTGGTGACAGACTTTAAAGAAAAACCTTCATCTGGAACAAACTCTTTATACTGTAACCTCTTTATACTCCATCGGATGAGCTGACTTCTAACGTGTCCTACAGAGCATTCACAATGGGTTCAGTTTATGTACCAGGCCCGATTGCAACCCTTCACCATACTGCTCTGTGATGGTCCTCAAGGGTCATCTACATAATGATATATTGATGGCAAGGACAATAGAAATTCCTGAACCTGTCACCAAGTACAAAATACTTTAAAAAAATATATAAATTCCCAGAAATGTATATGTAAAAAAGTTCATACCACCAAGCCGGTGGTAGTGAAGTCCCGTAAGTTCCCAACCACATGGCTAGTATGAGCTAGTTCCAATGTAAACTTTCTACAGGCCAATTATTTTGAACTAATGAAAAACTCAAACTTCATCAATAAGGAGTGCCATTCTGCATTTTGTATGTATTGTCACGTCAAATATATTGTTATATATACTGTCAAATATATTCATTTATCCTTTCCTGGGTGAAATCTCTTCTAGCTCATGCCTCTTTTCTTATTCAGACTCTCCAAACAGACCTCAATGTGACAAGTGTGTATGATACCAGCACAGCAAGATCCTTTCCAGTGGAAACAGACACCCAGAGTCTGGAAAATACAACATATACTGTAGTTATAGAAGATCCCCAAGGTATGACAACTATGTACTCTAATATCTACATTGTATAGGTGAACATTCTCTTAAAGGTCATCCTATTTGGATATGTCCTATTCCTACGGTCGATTAGGACACATGGAATTTACACAAGAGCTCCCATACTTTTGCTGCTCTTAGGTTAGAGGATTGGATCTGTCTACCAACATCTCTACTGAGAGCCTTTTAACAATGAGACACAAATTTTACTATGGAGCCCCTCATCATTCCTTCAATGTGATGACTTGGGGGAACCTGTCGAATTCATGGCCTTTGTTATCTATGGCAAGGCCTAATAATTCTGTGTAATATTTGCAGGTGGCCTGGATTTGGGAACATTGGTTGGAATTGTAGCCGGAATTGTATCCATCTTTGGAATTAGTGCCATGATCATCATCTTTATTATTCGCAAAATGGGAAGATACTCGTAAGTAATTATTCATAAAATGGGAAGATACCTTAAGTCTAATTGAACCTTCATAATATGGGGAAATTTTTCTACCACAATTTTCAATTGCTCAGGATCTTTGTTGGAGGGCACTTATATATTTGATCTTACTACAGTCACCACTAGTGGGAGCTCTCTGCATATATATGTACAGCTGCCTTCGAGTTTAAAGCTAGTTTTATAAATCCAGATGTAGTTATCTTCCCTTAGAGGTGACTCCTTACAGTCAGCACAATGTTCCAAATAGGACATCGTCAAAAAATGAATCAACATTAATGATCTGCTCACACCTGCATTGGGGCTTTCTGCTCTACTCTCTGTTTTAGCAGAGCGTAACGGAAATGCAAAAAATTTACTTCAATAGATGGAAGGTTACCTTCAGCTAAGGCTTCCATTACTAACAGAAGTAAATACATGGGATGGTGCAATTTTTTTTTTTTTATAAGTTTTATTTTATTAGTTTACATTACAATAAAGGAAAAAAAATAACATACAAATCTTTACAAGAATTACTTCAAATTTTAATTAGTACAGCATACACTAAATATTAACCCTTTATTGATTCTTATAACATTATTCCTTCTAATCCTATACCCTCACCCCATCCCTCCCTCGGTGGTTGACGGATACTATTATCTCATATATATACCTGGAACAAAAAAGACATAAAAAAGGGAAAAAATGGTGCTAAATTTTATTGCCTGACTCCAACTCTGGACGGACCCCAACACACTCCTGACATTGATACCTGACTCTGATATCTTATGTTATTTGTTGAGTCAGCAAGATCGAGCTCTCCAGACAACATTGACTTGGTATGGTAATCATTGGGGGACATATTTTCACTGCTTTTTTTGTCTTCTTTTTGTAGGTTTGTGCATTTTTGCGATTATGCCAGGGTCTTAAAAAAAAACAAAAACAGACATGTATTACAACGGCAAATATAGAAAGATACATAGCACTGCTAAAGTATGCCAACTTCAGCCAAGGAAAAAAATTATACATGTGCCCCATCAACTTTCATCAAAGAAGTACCACTTTAGTTGAGCTCTTAAAGGAAATCTACCATCAAAATCAAGCATGATAAACCAGTGACACTAATGCCCCATGCAAATGACCGTATGGGGGCTTGTGATACAGCCACACAATTTGTAGCCTGATCAAGCCCCCAATAGAGGTCAACTTTTAAGATTATCCCAATGTGCAAGACGGGCTCCTGTGAGGGTTATCAGAGCAGCACCCCTTTTCCCCCTGGTCCCTCAGCACTTCTTTCTCTGCTTGATGTAATCTTAGTCCGACTGAGGAAGTTTCAGCACAGAGCAGGCATGTGGAAGTGCTTCAGAGCAGTGTAACAGCCTGTGAATCTGCAACACCATCAGGAACCCTTCAGGCTCACTAGTATAATTTTAATAAAATAATTTTTAGAAGGGAGATGCCCTGGATAACAAATATAAGAAGATACCACAGTCACGGTGCGTATGAGTGAGTTGATGGTAGTTGATGGTAGATTTCCTTTAGTGGAGAGTGAAGCATGTGTACTAAACAAATACAATGTATTCAGATTTATTCTTTATATAGAAAATCCAAAATCTATGTTTTAAAATAAATTTGATCATCAATATAGTGTCAAGATCTCACCTACTAACAAAGAAGATAGCCACACCAAATGGTGACTTATAATAAAAGGTGTTCACATAACACCCTGCCGCTAGTTATCCTATACAGCCCTGGTTCAGACGCTCTTGGGTCCCTGCTTTTCCTGCCATATTTTATTTTCATGGATCTTTCAAGGGGTTCTCCAATCACAAGTTATCACCTATCCACAGAAATGGTGCAGTTCAAAGTGATGGGACCACCTTGTATCATGATAAAGTGGGTGAATTGTACCCCTGTTGTACCCCAAAGGAATACGGCAGCCTGTTGTGCACACACCCTGTTGCTCTATTCATTGCTTTGGCACTGACAAAGATATAGACAGTGAATGGAACGCCAATGAGCCGACAGCTCCATTAGAAGAGCTCAACAACAACGACGGACCCTATTTCTCGTGATCCATGGGGGTCCAATCACTCAGACCCCCACGGATCAGCAGGTTATTCCCTATCCTGTGGATAGGAGTTAACTTATTGTGATTGGACATTCCTTTTGATGTAACTTTGAAGCTTGAGGCTTCAGGAGCCAACATTTTTAAAACTTCCATATGTCATCAAAAAGTTTAATAAAAATTTATTTACAAAAAAAAAAACTTACATATGTCATTTATAATACTGTTGTCTCCTTGTGCATCTATGGGCCCCTCATGGTCTGGGGCCCAGGATTGGCTGCTACCTCTGATTCTCTATACCGATAACCGTGACTTGCAATAACCCGTCAAATGTGAGTTTGCACTAGACATGTATCTACAAAATGTACAGAGTTTTCTTTCCCTGGCTTTGTGCCAATATCATTGGCGGAGTTATACTATGTATTTTCAACCTACATAAATATGTAACTTCCTTCTGATATATGTGGCTTTTGTTTCAGCAGGCCCTGAGGTGAACACAGGAACCTGAAAGGGATCATTTATTCTGTATGGAAACATAAAATCTCTTGACTGTGAATTATAGACATAAAACACATATCGTAAGTGTGATGCTGACAACAGAAGAAGACGCCATCAGTGATGGTGAAGAATGGACTCATTCAGGGTCAATAAGAAGTATATTTATTCCAGATAGAAAAAGCCACACAAGACAAATCCAAAGCGGGGCTTTAACCTGGCATGAACCCATAATATGTGTTATATGAAGCTTTGTAATTATTTATGTAGGTAGCCATTGTTTGTTTCCGGAGCGTTACTGTTATTATGGAGGTTAGGTAGAAAGGGCGTGGTATAAAATACTAACCCTTTGGTTGATGATACACAGGTATGCAGTATTGGTATATATATATATCTCCCAACAGTTGAAAGAACATTTTAACCATTGCCCCCACAATGATGAACATCAAGCACCCACAAACACCTCCTTTACAGCATAGTCATATAAGCCCTATCCACTTGGAAGCTCATTGTAGTTCCTAGTTATGTCTATGGAAATGCTAGGAAAAACACTAATATCTTAAATGACATCTATCACCAGGATGAAGAATTGTAATCCAAGCACACCTTCATACTAGCAGGATCTACTCATCTTTAAGCTTCCTTTAAGAAGAAAAAGTCTTCTTAAAGGCAGAATTCTTAAAAGAAGAAAAAGCCCCTTAGACTCATTTGCATAATTTGAAAAGCCTTTTTTGTAAAAAAAAAACAGGACATTAGAAGCTAAAAGAAGAGCAGATCCTGCCAGAGGGGGCACATACCAATATGTCAGTGTACTTGGTTTACAAACCTTCATCCTGGTGGTAGGAAAAAATTCGGAACGTTCTCACAAAACGTAACCATTTTTCAATTGGAATAATAAAAAAGAAATTGTTCTGTAGATATGACAGAATACCAACCTAATAGGGCCAGTGGTAGTGGCCACACATGCCCAATATAGTGTATGATTAATGCAAGAGAATCTTTTCAGAATCACTTTACACTTAAGTGAATAGATGTGGGCTCTCTATTAAAGAGAACCCGTCATGCAAAATAACCCCCCTAAACTAAATATATTTTCATAAACTGCCATTTGAGAGCATTGCCTCTATCCCTTCATTGTCCCTCTACATGCCTGTAAACCTAAGCAATGAGGTCCTAAAGCTGTATGCAAATGTCCTGTGAAATGTCCAATGAAGCATTAGCATATTCAAGCTGTCCACCTTATTCATGAGAATGAATATGATTATATTTATTTTTTTTAGACTAAAGTATTTTAAATAGAGGTCAACAAGGCAAGAAGCCAGATAGGAAATCTAAAATTAATATCTATTCTTGTACTCCATATTATTTTCTACATCTTATAAGCTTTAATATTCTATGATGAATATTTGGTTAATAAGTCTTTACAAGTTTGTTGATGGTTCATATTTTGGTCCATGAGATCCCTGTAATCTCTAGCTATATATTGCTCACAATTGTCCCCTTTTTGGACTCTTTGGGACTTTTTTCTATGCTATAAAATGGTACAAGACCTTCCATAAATCACCCCATAAAGTTCTACCTACTCGCAGCAACCTCTAGAGGGAGCTAACTGCACATTATTGTACATTTACCTTTTAACTATGTAATATGGTATGTAATATGGCAAGAGGTTTCTATTTCTGTTTATGAAAAACAGAGCTACAAAAACATATTAAGAAATAAATCAGCACAGAGAATTGATCCTACACATAATCGGGTGCGCAAAAGATGAAATGTCAATTTCAACTAACCCTACACAGAGGATATAAAAGAAATCTTATGAGCAAAATTTGGGCTGCCTATTAACTTTATTAAGATAAATTATATACACTATCAAGCTAAGGGTAGTAGTTGGCTAAAAGATTGGTTCATGTGTATAGCGACCTTATGGAAACTGTCTAAAAGAGAAACTTTGCTGTCTACATAGCCAATCACAGCAGTGCTTTCATTTGTCAGAATGAAAGATGTGATATGTCTGGCTACTTTAGCAACAAGGTTGTTTTTCTCTTTTTGCACCTGCTGGTGCCTCTATTTTCTTGATATTTTCTATGATTCTCATCTCATCCTCTTTACACAAGGACCAATGTCTTCTTTAGAAAGGAGGCTTAGATTTGGGTGGGTGCGCCAGCATTCCATGTATTGTGTTGGAGTGCATTATGGGTAGCCCTTAGATTTCATTGGCTTCTGATTGCTGGCAATGGAGCTTGTTGTACACAGAATGGAATTGTTTATGGCAACTGTACGTCCCAATCATCATGAGAAGTGACAGATAATAAAGTGATATGTGTAACCAATGATGTGTGATGTCGTAAAGTCAAATTTTTGCCTATGTTCACTTTTAGATACTATTTCATAGACACATATAAGTAATCTACAATAAATTGTTTGTTCTTGTCACCGGAGCTCCAGGTTCAGTCTGTCAGTTGATCTATGCACTGTGCGGGGGAAGGTAGGGACCGCTAGAGCAACGGGGGGAGTGTATTAAAAAAAATGACAAAGCTCCCTTAGGCACTCAGGTGACATAGTGGGAGCGCCCTGGGCTAATCATAATTATTAAATAATAACCCCTTTAACATCTGGTAAACTACTGTTTCAGTTCTGCTCGATGATAAAACGAGTACAACTCTATACAATACATTGGGGGACATGTATCCTAGTTTTCTCTTTCTTTGGTGTATAATTGAGACACTTGGAAGATCTTTTTTTGTGCCTTATATATGATCAAGTTTTGGCTTTTTCTTTAGACTTTTTGTTGCAAATGTCTCAAATCTCAAGCCATGTGAGAGGGTTATATAGAGGACACTGCTGTAAATTTTGCAATTGAGGCCATGGCCATGTTATCTTCCGGCCAGCCAGCGCATACTCAGCAGCGATCGCGTCATAGTATGCGCCTGCTGGAAGAAAACATGGCGGCGTCCATGTCGGCAGTTAAAGAAGACAGAAGAAAGAAGACAAGTCGAGTCGACATCAGGGAGCCGCGCCGAGCATCAGAGGGTGAGTATAAGTTTATTTTTTTTAAGTGCTGGGGGAGGGCAGGCTGTATACTACTAGGGGCTGGCTGTATACTACATGGGGGCTGGCAGGCTGTATACTACATGGGGGCAGGCTGGCTGTATACTACATGGCGGCAGGCTGGCTGTATACTACTAGGGGCTGGCAGGCTGTATACTACTGGGGACTGGCTGGCTGTATATATCTGCTTATACTCGAGTATATAAGGTAATTCCAATTCACATTAAAACAGGGTACATGAAAAAAAAGTCCTTCCTTTGCACCTGCCCAGGACCCAGTGCACCTAAAAAGTCGCAAAAACAAGCAAAAAAGTGATAAATCTGTGAAAAGTCGCACAGAACATCTGGAAAATAAAGATACATAAGGCACTGCACAAGGTGCAGACCAAGGAGTACTTGAAAAACAATAGCAAAAGTCACAGTGATATGTCAGAAAAACAACACTGACACTTAAAAAAAACGTATACTGGGCAGCATATGTAAATACGCCATGAACATATGATGACCCGAGGAGAGCTGCTGACAAACTCAGGTAGATAAAGAGTTCTCCAGGTCCCTGTACAATGAAGGTCAAGGACCACTTTCAGTCCGTCATAGTCATGATAGACTTTCTTCTTCTTTCATCTTCTACGGAGCCTACACTATGATGTATGAGTGCTGCACTATATTTAGAGGTTATGTAGCTCATCCGGCCATACAGCTTCGCCACATACAGCACCCTGAACAGTCACTCATCATATACAGCTTCACCACATACAGCACCCTGAACAGTCACTCATCATATACAGCTTCACCACATACAGCACCCTGAACAGTCACTCATCATATACAGCTTCACCACATACAGCACCCTGAACAGTCACTCATCATATACAGCTTCACTACATACAGCACCCTGAACAGTCACCCATCATATACAGCTTCACTACATACAGCACCCTGAACAGTCACCCATCATATACAGCTTCACCACATACAGCACCCTGAACAGTCACTCATCATATACAGCTTCACCACATACAGCACCCTGAACAGTCACTCGTCATATACAGCTTCACCACATACAGCACCCTGAACAGTCACTCATCATATACAGCTTCACCACATACAGCACCCTGAACAGTCACTCATCATGTACAGCTTCACCACATACAGCACCCTGAACAGTCACTCATCATATACAGCTTCACCACATACAGCACCCTGAACAGTCACCCATCATATACAGCTTCAGCACATACAGCACCCTGAACAGTCACCCATCATATACAGCTTCAGCACATACAGCACCCTGAACAGTCACCCATCATATACAGCTGCACCACATACAGCACCCTGAACAGTCACCCATCATATACAGCTTCACCACATACAGCACCCTGAACAGTCACTCATCATATACAGCTTCACCACATACAGCACCCTGAACAGTCACTCATCATATACATCTTCACCACATACAGCATCCTGAACAGTCACCCATCATATACAGCTTCACCACATACAGCACCCTGAACAGTCACCCATCATATACAGCTTCACCACATACAGCACCCTGAACAGTCACCCATCATATACAGCTTCACCACATACAGCACCCTGAACAGTCACCCATCATATACAGCTTCACCACATACAGCACCCTGAACAGTTACCCATCATATACAGCTTCACCACATACAGCACCCTGAACAGTCACCCATCATATACAGCTTCACCACATACAGCACCCTGAACAGTCACCTATCATATACAGCTTCACCACATACAGCACCCTGAACAGTCACCCATCATATACAGCTTCACCACATACAGCACCCTGAACAGTCACCCATCATATACAGCTTCACCACATACAGCACCCTGAACAGTCACCCATCATATAAAGCTTCACCACATACAGCACCCTGAACAGTCACCTATCATATACAGCTTCACCACATACAGCACCCTGAACAGTAACCTATCATATACAGCTTCACCACATACAGCACCCTGAACAGTCACCCATCATATACAGCTTCACCACATACAGCACCCTGAACAGTCACTCATCATATACAGCTTCACCACATACAGCACCCTGAACAGTCACTCATCATATACAGCTTCACCACATACAGCACCCTGAACGGTCACTTATCATATACAGCTTCACCACATACAGCACCCTGAACAGTCACCCATCATATACAGCTTCACCACATACAGCATCCTGAACAGTCACTCATCATATACAGCTTCACCACATACAGCACCCTGAACAGTCACCCATCATATACAGCTTCAGCACATACAGCACCCTGAACAGTCACTCATCATATACATCTTCACCACATACAGCATCCTGAACAGTCACCCATCATATACAGCTTCACCACATACAGCACCCTGAACAGTCACCCATCATATACAGCTTCACCACATACAGCACCCTGAACAGTCACCCATCATATACAGCTTCACCACATACAGCACCCTGAACAGTCACCCATCATATACAGCTTCACCACATACAGCACCCTGAACAGTTACCCATCATATACAGCTTCACCACATACAGCACCCTGAACAGTCACCCATCATATACAGCTTCACCACATACAGCACCCTGAACAGTCACCTATCATATACAGCTTCACCACATACAGCACCCTGAACAGTCACCCATCATATACAGCTTCACCACATACAGCACCCTGAACAGTCACCCATCATATACAGCTTCACCACATACAGCACCCTGAACAGTCACCCATCATATAAAGCTTCACCACATACAGCACCCTGAACAGTCACCTATCATATACAGCTTCACCACATACAGCACCCTGAACAGTAACCTATCATATACAGCTTCACCACATACAGCACCCTGAACAGTCACCCATCATATACAGCTTCACCACATACAGCACCCTGAACAGTCACTCATCATATACAGCTTCACCACATACAGCACCCTGAACAGTCACTCATCATATACAGCTTCACCACATACAGCACCCTGAACGGTCACTTATCATATACAGCTTCACCACATACAGCACCCTGAACAGTCACCCATCATATACAGCTTCACCACATACAGCATCCTGAACAGTCACTCATCATATACAGCTTCACCACATACAGCACCCTGAACAGTCACCCATCATATACAGCTTCAGCACATACAGCACCCTGAACAGTCAGTTATCATATACAGCTTCAGCACATACAGCACCCTGAACAGTCACCCATCATATACAGCTTCACCACATACAGCACCCTAAACAGTCACCCATCATATACAGCTTCACCACATACAGCACCCTGAACAGTCACTCATCATATACAGCTTCACCACATACAGCACCCTGAACAGTCACCCATCATATACAGCTTCACCACATACAGCACCCTGAACAGTCACTCATCATATACAGCTTCACCACATACAGCACCCTGAACAGTCACCCATCATACACAGCTTCACCACATACAGCACCCTGAACAGTCACCCATCATATACAGCTTCACCACATACAGCACCCTGAACAGTCACCCATCATATACAGCTTCACCACATACAGCACCCTGAACAGTCACCTATCATATACAGCTTCACCACATACAGCACCCTGAACAGTCACCCATCATATACAGCTTCACCACATACAGCACCCTGAACAGTCACCCATCATATACAGCTTCACCACATACAGCACCCTGAACAGTCACCCATCATATACAGCTTCACCACATACAGCACCCTGAACAGTCGCCCATCATATACAGCTTCACCACATACAGCACCCTGAACAGTCACCCATCACATACAGCTTCACCACATACAGCACCCTGAACAGTCACCCATCACATACAGCTTCACCACATACAGCACCCTGAACAGTCACCCATCATATACAGCTTCACCACATACAGCACCCTGAACAGTCACCCATCATATACAGCTTCACCACATACAGCACCCTGAACAGTCACTCATCATATACAGCTTCACCACATACAGCACCCTGAACAGTCACCCATCATATACAGCTTCACCACATACAGCACCCTGAACAGTCACTCATCATATACAGCTTCACCACATACAGCACCCTGAACAGTCACCCATCATACACAGCTTCACCACATACAGCACCCTGAACAGTCACCCATCATATACAGCTTCACCACATACAGCACCCTGAACAGTCACCCCTCATATACAGCTTCACCACATACAGCACCCTGAACAGTCACCTATCATATACAGCTTCACCACATACAGCACCCTTAACAGTCACCCATCATATACAGCTTCACCACATACAGCACCCTGAACAGTCACCCATCATATACAGCTTCACCACATACAGCACCCTGAACAGTCACCCATCATATACAGCTTCACCACATACAGCACCCTGAACAGTCACCCATCATATACAGCTTCACCACATACAGCACCCTGAACAGTCACCCATCATATACAGCTTCACCACATACAGCACCCTGAACAGTCACCCATCATATACAGCTTCACCACATACAGCACCCTGAACAGTCACCCATCATATACAGCTTCACCACATACAGCACCCTGAACAGTCACCCATCATATACAGCTTCACCACATACAGCACCCTGAACAGTCACCCATCACATACAGCTTCACCACATACAGCACCCTGAACAGTCACCCATCATATACAGCTTCACCACATACAGCACCCTGAACAGTCACCCATCACATACAGCTTTACCACATACAGCACCCTGAACAGTCACCCATCATATACGGCTTCACCACCTACAGCACCCTGAACAGTCACCCATCATATACAGCTTCACCACATACAGAACCCTGAACAGTCACCCATCATATACAGCTTCACCACATACAGCACCCTGAACAGTTACCCATCATATACAGCTTCACAACATACAGCAGCCTGAACAGTCACCCATCATATACAGCTTCACCACATACAGCACCCTGAACAGTTACCCATCATATACAGCTTCACCACATACAGCACCCTGAACAGTCACCCATCATATACAGCTTCACCACATACAGCACCCTGAACAGTCACCTATCATATACAGCTTCACCACATACAGCACCCTGAACAGTCACCCATCATATACAGCTTCACCACATACAGCACCCTGAACAGTCTCCCATCATATACAGCTTCACCACATACAGCACCCTGCACAGTCACCCATCATATACAGCTTCACCACATACAGCACCCTGAACAGTCATCTATCATATACAGCTTCACCACATACAGCACCCTGAACAGTCACCCATCATATACAGCTTCACCACATACAGCACCCTGAACAGTCACCCATCATATACAGCTTCACCACATACAGCACCCTGAACAGTCACCCATCTTATACAGCTTCACCACATACAGCACCCTTAACAGTCACCTATCATATACAGCTTCACCACATACAGCACCCTGAACAGTCACCTATCATATACAGCTTCACCACATACAGCACCCTGAACAGTCACCCATCACATACAGCTTTACCACATACAGCACCCTGAACAGTCATCTATCATATACAGCTTCACCACATACAGCACCCTGAACAGTCACCCATCATATACAGCTTCACCACATACAGCACCCTGAACAGTCACGCATCATATACAGCTTCACCACATACAGCACCCTGAACAGTCACCCATCATATACAGCTTCACCACATACAGCACCCTGAACAGTCACCCATCATATACAGCTTCACCACATACAGCACCCTGAACAGTCACCCATCATACACAGCTTCACCACATACAGCACCCTGAACAGTCACCCATCATATACAGCTTCACCACATACAGCACCCTGAACAGTCACCCATCATATGCAGCTTCACCACATACAGCACCCTGAACAGTCACTCATCATATACAGCTTCACCACATACAGCACCCTGAACAGTCACCCATCATATGCAGCTTCACCACATACAGCACCCTGAACAGTCACCCATCATATACAGCTTCACCACATACAGCACCCTGAACCAGTCACCCATGCTTTCTCACTAGTATTATCTTTTCTATTACAGATGTATTATACACAATGGATAACAAGCAGGTAGTTGAAGCTTCATGAGTGTTATAAACTCTCAATATCATATTGATAACTGGTCTGCAGCTTTGATACTAACAAGTTCAGACACAGACGCCCTACGGCACCTTATGGTGAAACCTAGAAACCATAATTAAAAGACATTTCATGCAATGAACTTGGTTATATTGTCTGTCCTTATATTGACTTTCCATTCCCAATTTTGGACAAGTAGCCAAAAATGGGATTTACAGAACCTGGGGGGAATTCTGGGGGACTCAAGGGAATAGCTGTGGCTGTAGCTACATAACATACAGGTATTTTTGTGTGTAGAGGTTGAAGTGTCCTATTAGAATTGGAGCTTTGTGTAACAGTTCTATAGACGGGTTTCCAATGTGTATAGGAATTCAGGATCCTTCAGAATACAGTGACCATGTACTCTCCAAGGAAACAATTTAAGTATCTTAAATCACAGGAAATATCATCTAGGTGTCTCTCCAAAGGAAGTGTCTTATTGAAGGACAAAGAAGCCAGAGACCACCTCTCCGATTTCTTATTGCAGAAATAAGGGGGAGAGATTGGGGAAAGCCAGAGAAGATGACTGTCTGCAAGCTATACACAAACTGTTCACCTATTCCTGCTCTATAAGTTCATGCCTGACAATAGAAAGCCATGCACAATCTGTCCATCACCTCCTGCTCTGTAACATGCCTGACGATAGAAAGCTTTTGCACAATCTGTTTATTTCTTCTTGCTCTATAACATACTGCCTAATGATAAAAAGCTATGCACAATCTGTTTATCTCTTCCTGCTCTATAACATGCTGCCTGACGATATAAAGCTTTGCAGAATCTGTTTACCTCTTCTTGCTCTATAAAATACTACCTAATGATAAAAAGCTATGCACAATCTGTTCATCACCTCCTACTCTATTACATGCTGCCTGACGATAGAAAGCTTTGCAGAATCCGAGTTCATCGCATCACACTAGCAAGTGTGGAACGGGCCTTACACTGCTCCACCTGATTAATCATAAAATTATGTGTGAATAAGTCATTAGACAAATTTATCACTTGCTACTTTTTAAAACCTCTTACCGACATGTGACGTAATACTACGTCACATGCAGGATGCGGTGCATGGAGAGGGCTCACAGGCTGAGCCCTCTCCATAGCTGGCAAGTCTTTGCTGCATATTGCTGTTCTCCCGCTGCCGCCAGAGGCTTCAAAAAGGATCGCTGCCGGCGGCTTCAAAAAGGATTGTCGCTCCTTGTGACGTCATCGAGGAGCGGTGATCCATCGCCGTGACAGCCTCGGGTCTTCTGAAGACGAGAGGCTGCTTCGTGTTAATCCTTTCATTACAATGTGCTATCAGCATGTTGTAATGAATGAGGAGGAAAATCCCCATATACTGCCATACTGTAGTATGGCAGTATATGATAGGATCGATCAGACAACCTAGATTTAAAGTACCCCAAGGAGTCTGAAAAATAGTAAAAATAAAAATAAAAAAAAGTAAATTAAAAAAATTATAAAAAAACATAAAAATTCTAATCACCCCCCTTTGCCTAGAACTGATATAAATATAAATAAACAGTAAAACTAGAAAAACAGAGGACAAAATTACACAAATGATACAGCCCCTCCCCCCGGCAGGCACTTGGCATCTTGATAGCATTTTAACTGTGGCAGGGGAGAGGACAGAGAATATGATTCAATAGGATGGCGGCGGGCAAAGATAAAGAGGGAATGGGTAACCGAATCTTAGACTTTACAATCTAGCATGCTTTTCCGCAGGGTAGGGAAAACAAGCTTTTCCACAAATGGCGTGAAAAGGGGAAAACACAGGTGCGCCTGTTACATGACACAACGCCAAGATGGTTGACATTGCAGAAACTCGTAGATGAATGTGAACTGGGACACAACATTGTATCATGTCCAACCTACTTGATGTGAGTAAGGAAGTAGATTCTAACAAATTTGATGCACTAATTCTTCCGGGGTCCGTCTATGTAATGACTGGGTACAGCAGGATATGGCCCCAGCATTCACAGCGTGGTCCCCAAATATTGAAGTAGGAGTCTTGCATAAGGCAATCCTCAGATGTTGGCAGGTGGTCATCAACAAGGTCTGGAGAGATTAAGATTAAGACTGAGGAATTTAGAATTAATAGAGATGGAACAAAACAAAAAAATAAATAAAAAAATGTAAAAAATTGAGGCAATGGATAGTCTTCCTTACGACACAAAAAAAGAACAGATAGTGCGCCCATTTATACTAACGCAATGTTATCTGCAGAAAAATCTAAGAGGTACATTGGGTCCCTTGCGTCTACCTTAGATGTGATTGTACCCATTGAATATAGATAACTGTTTTGTTTGACTTACCGAAGCACCGAGTGCGCATCACTTCATAACTTGTCTGTGATCCATTTAGATGCTGTACAGGAGAAGAAATTGTGCGTTTGTCTTCCTGCACTACTAGATGTTTTTTGTTTACAACTGATTGTTTCTATCTTGTGTAATATAAGTGAAAAACAATAAAAACTTTTTTTTAAAAAAAGCATTTTCTCAATCCGTTTTTCCGTTTTACAGTATAAACCGTAGTCTATGGGGAAGATTTGTCATATGATGAAATCCACTCCCATCCAGTGCCACTGGATACATCAAGAGGCTTAGACCTCTTGGCTAACTTGTGAAAACTTGCTTGCTGTAGCGAGTGCACAGGCATGGAGTAGGCACACTCTGCCACCAGCAGTGCCCCCTTCACTTCCCCCCACACCTCTTGTCATGGTGCTGGTGCTGTCAATTTGCAGGGCTTCTATAGCACTTTTCTAGCGTATAAGCCCTGTTAAATGTCCCCCTCTGAGTGATCTGTGCAACATGATTCTGATTTGGACATGCACTTCTTTTTAATTGATTGGCCATACCAGGGCCGCATCTGCCATGAGGCGAGATGAAAATCTCGCCTCAGGCAGCGGATGCCCGAGCCCTGAGTGAGGCTTTAAGAGACAGACGCGAATGATGTGCAGAGCGGCGCAGGCACAGATCCTTCTGTCTGTGCCTCTCTGTTGCTCTGGAGGACTCAGGCAGCGTGCAATGACGTCAGGCTGCCTGCGTCCCTTCACAGAGCACAAGGGAGACGAAGACCCGGGAAGAGGATGCGAGCGCCGCTGGGATTGTGACAGGAGTCGAGTCAAGGTGAGTTGATTGCTTTATTATTTTTATAAAAGGGGGGCTGTATATAATAGAAAACGGGAGGGAGGCGTATATAGTAGAAAACGGGGGGCTGTTTATATTAGAAAACGTGGGGCTGTATATATAAAAAAAGGGGGTCTGTATATATAAGAAAAGGGGGACTGTATATATTAGAAAACTGGTCTGTTTATATTAGAATACGGGGGGCTGTATATATAAGAAAAGTGGGGCTGTATATAATAGAATAGGGGGCTGTATATAATAGAAAAGGGGGGCTGTATATAATATAAGGGGGGCTTTATATCATAATAAGGGGGCTACATATTATTTAAGGGGGTTGTATATTACAGAATACAGGAGCTGCTTATTTTATAATAAGGGGGTTGTATATAAAAGAGGCTGTATATTATATAATATGGGAGGTGAGCTGAGCATTATGTAACCTGGGGGTGGCTTTTAACCATAATTTAACTACATATTATATAATCAAGGTGGCCTGTATATAATATAAATTGTGGATGAAGCATTTTTATATATATTTATATATATTTATATATAAATATAGGAGGAGGCTGTATTTAAAAGGGAGGGTTGTTTATATGGAGTACTGTATGCAGCATTTTAATTTTCGCCTCAGACAGCAAAAACCCTAGAATCGGCCCCGGGTCGTACGGTTCGTACGGTTCTTTATAATAATGGCCATTGATTTTGATCCATTAAAAAGTATTGCACTCAGTGCAGCCGTGTGCCCTTGTTAAAAAAAAAAACGGATGGACAGGGCGCGTGCATCTGCCTTAAAGATGAAGTCACAAGCTGCAGAAATTTTTGAGACTGTCCCAGGTGGCTTCCAATAATACCTGTTCTTTCTGTAGCAACAATCCGATTCCAAAAAAATGAACAGTCACAGGAATTTTAATAATAAATCGTGTAGTATATGTGAACCGTGACACTTCACAGCAAATCTGCCTAGATATGTAGTGCTGTATATTGTACCAGATTAAATCATCCATAAGCAGATGTGCCATTCAAGTACCTGGGAAAGATGGGTGGGAGTTAATTTTTTTTTTTAAATATCATCAAATCCAGCTATGATGTGTCTTACATAACACACAAGATGCCTCCTGCCAGCAGATGTGTCCTAATAACCCATTTCCCATGCAAACTTGATTCCCCCTTGGAAAATCTGTACATCCCCTTCTCTATTCTGCACACAGTCTTGGTTTCCCTTTTAACGCAGTAAATAGACATAGCCCCTTTAAGATGAGCCCCAGCTGGTGCTGAAGCTGAGCATGCTGGGAATACTATTCAGTCTGCAGGCCTGTGTGCAGAGGAGAATAGATTCAGCACTCATCGGGCTGCTGCTGTCAATGGAAGACTCCTGCAAGCTGCTGGGGATCGAACCTGGGACAGGTAGGTGCCCTGCTCCCTGCTCCAGTGCCCCCCAGCTAATGGGACCCTATGGGAAGAGATGGGGCATGCTGGGCACAACACAGGGGCAAGGAAACCCCAGGAAGTTGTCAAACAATTCTGATCATCAGCAGAAAGCCTGGATTATGGGGCAGTGCCATTAATATTCATGCAGTGGAGTTGTCTCTCCCCAGATGCTGGATACATGACTTTTATTGTACTTGTAACATTGTATATGCAGCAGCAGGAATTGTGCAGGAAACCTATAAGTGACTGTGTGCGAGCTGAGGCTTTGTTCATTTGTTCAGGCTTTAGACTCCTTCTTATTTTTTTTTTTTGTTCAACACTTTACAGACTGATCTTACAGAATTTTTTTTATATGTAATGACTTGTCCATAAAATGAAGAACAAAAAGAATGGAATCTTTACATAAGGAATTGTTAGCTCAAATTTGTATGTAATAATATTTATAAATAGTTTCTTTCTTTTATAATGTATTTTTTACTATTATTATTAGGCAGTGTTTTTACTGTAGAGAATTTTACGTGATTTTTTTTTTTTGAGAAATTACATATTGTTGGGCATTTTGAGTACACTGGTAGCCCACTGACAGACACACCTTTTTTTAAGGCATCCTCTGCTTTGTATAGTGTACTAACTGTACAGATGATAAATGCATTTTTTTCTTTTGTAATTCAGCGAAAGAAAAAAAAGATTTTGTTCCTTTGTTGGAATAGGGTCTATTTAATAAAATAATTTAATAAAATGTCATTTTAAAAAATTGTGTGCAAAAGCTAATAAAATTAACTAAAAATCAAGATGATGGGATATTAGTATTATATTGTTAGATTTCACAAATTTGTCACATTTGACAAATTGTAGGATCTAATTTGCTTTACATAACAGGACAAGGTAAACAAATGATTAATTTATGAGCCAATATACATAAATGAATTCAGCCTCGGTGTGACAACATTTTTTTTTTTTTTTTTGTCACGCAGATAAAATGGTGATAATTGTGATATTAGAATATAGGCATAAACAGTAATTACGGTGTTTGCTTTCTAAAGGGAAGCGTGTGTGTTACAGGTATCTCTGCTCAATGGAAAATGTGTGAAATGTCTCATTCTGAATTTAGTGTGGGTGTAAATTGTGAATACATCTTTAAGTACTTCTCTCGTCCTGAAGCTTCGCAGCGGCAGGAGGTCCTTGAATGTCTGGACTAGACAATGTGGCACAGCAGAATTTTAATAATTCTACTTGACAAAGGCCCCATGTCATATTCCTGGGTTCTGTCTCAGAATACAAATTCAGAGAGACTGCAGTAGGATAATTCTACAATTATATAAAATTGCATCCCCAAATATCCTAAATATTTGTTAATATCTACACATATTTTAATACTATTTTACAGGGTTTTGTCAATGTGGACAGTTGACAATCTTCCTGATGTTGGGTTGAATATGTAGTCCAAGTCATTTGTTTGTCTTCTTCATTGGTATTGAAGAGTGAGCAGAGCAGATGCAGCAGGTATATGGCAGGAAGGAAGGAAGGAGTGTGGTGAACTGTATAGACAGTTATACCCGACTCTGCTTTTAACCAGTTTGTTACCAGGCCAACTTAGATACAGGCAAAGAAGGGGTTAAATTTTCTTCCTGCAGGCAGTTTGAGTTATATGGGCAGAAAGACCTTTTAGGTAATACCTGATTTAATTTTTTTTGAAGACCTCTCTGGTATTGCAAGTTAAAGGGCACCTACCACCACAAATCTACCTATAAAGGTAGATTGGGTGGTAGGTGCATCAATGGGACGTGAGGATAGCCCTTTTAAGGGCTAATCCTCACGTCCCCTCACTTTTTTGGTAACTTTTATTCCATATATATTTAAATTTACTTATGTGGCTACCGGGGCGTGGAGTAGCCGCATATGAGATTACATGAGGCGGCTACTCCACGCCCCGGTACCCACTTTACCCCTCCTACTCACCCATCTTCGGCGCGCAGCTCCGCGTAGCTGCGCGCCCTCGTCCGGCGACCCTGCCGTCTGCGCATGCGCAGAAGAGCAGGCCCGCGCCTGTTTCGGAGCAGTGACCGCGCAGGCGCGGGCCTGCTCTTCTGCGCATGCGCAGACGGCAGGGTCGCCGGACGAGGGCGCGCAGCTACGCGGAGCTGCGCGCCGAAGATGGGTGAGTAGGAGGGGTAAAGTGGGTACCGGGGCGTGGAGTAGCCGCCTCATGTAATCTCATATGCGGCTACTCCACGCCCCGGTAGCCACATAAGTAAATTTAAATATATATGGAATAAAAGTTACCAAAAAAGTGAGGGGACGTGAGGATTAGCCCTTAAAAGGGCTATCCTCACGTCCCATTGATGCACCTACCACCCAATCTACCTTTATAGGTAGATTTGTGGTGGTAGGTTTCCTTTAAAGCCCCCAGTATCACGGTGATGTCTCTTAATATACTTTCTTCTTCTTATTTTTTTTGTTGGTGTGTTTAGTTTGTTATTTGGAAGCCGGGATACACATGTTGTGGAATTGTTGCTGGTTAGCCAGAGCAGAGATTCTAGCAGCTATATCTATAAGGGTGTATTCACACTGCTTGTCTGTTGAATGTTGTTTCCCATTTGTCTCTACATTGCTTTGGTCTTTTGTCTGTATCTGCCAAAAAACCCCTGAAGGTTTAAAGGACATCTACCACCAGAATGAATGATTGTAAACCAAGCACAATGACATACTGGTAGGATCTGCTCTTATTTTAGCTTCTTACGCCCTGGTTTTACAAAAGAAAATCTTCCAGGCTCCATAGGTGTTACTTCAGCCTGGAGCTCCTTAGGCTCATTTGCATAATTTGTATAGCCTTTTATTTTTTTCTTAAGAACCAGGGCATAAGAAGCTAAAAGAAGAGAAGATCCTACCAGAGGGGGCACACACCAGTATGTCAGTGTGCTTGGTTTATAATCCTTCATTCTGTTGGTAGATGTCCTTTAGAAAACACAACACCCAATTTCCCATACAGACTTGTCATCAGTTGTTTTTTTTTTGAGGACGCATAGACTTCTATTGCCTAATGTTATCAGCATCTGTGAAAAAAATAGGACAGGTTTCAAAATTTTTTGGATGGATCAGTGGAAAACAACTGAAATGTGAATACACCCATAGAAAACAATGGCTCAGTAAGGCATCCGTGAAAATCACTGAACCATGGATGTGAAAAACAATGCCAGAGTGAAGGAGCCCGAAGAGTGGAAAGGATTTATACACATTTATGCAAATCTCATATACAGGTAGTCCCCAGGTTATGTACAAGATAGGTTCTTAAGATGAATTTATATGTAAGTTGGAACAGGTATATCAATTGTAGTTACAGACAAATTTCTTTTGACGATTGGATTTTCCAAATTTTTTGATGTTATGGAAACAAAAATTAACAATAAAGCCACTTTACAGCTGATCATTGTGCCTGGGAGTAAAGTAAAGCATCCAGAGAGCTTCACCAGAGGTCAGAAGGGTCCCCTTGTAACTAGGACTCATCTGTAAGTTGGAGAGCATGAATAATTCGACCATTCTGAAGTTCGGTCTCTATGATGGCTTCTGCTGCTCCGCCCCCTGCAGTCAGCAAAGCCGCAACATTTTGGTCACATTTCTGCGTACAAAATCAAAGTGAAATGTTTGCAGAGATTCAGTATAGTGCTCCTTGGCCACATTTTGGAGTTTTGTTTTTGACGTTTCTTATATAGTAAGAAACTAGTTTTTGATTTATACTAAAATATGGAACCTAAAACTTTTCTTTAACATTTTGCAAAAGGTTTTGGTTAGAATAATTCTCTTTTCCTGTCATTGTAATATTCCCAGACTTGTTTGGTATAGTGCTGTTTGATTCACTCTCAATTTGTCCATACAATGCGTTAGTATTAAAAATTCGTCAGATTTCTTTCTCAAATAGATCTGGAATTCCGTATGTTCGGTGTTAATTTTTATGTTTTAGATGCTATTTGGGACTTACTAGAAAAGGCGTTGCTTGGTGAATTCAAAATTGTGTAGGATACAGTAAACGAGTGTTCCAGGTTTTTGGCACAAAATAATGTTAAGAAATGATCTAACTATTAACTTGCTTAAAGTATGCAACATTCTCATACTACTAGGCACCACTATGATGTAATCTTTGCATTTCCTGAATGCCTCTTTTCATATTGTCTATGTATTGTTGAAGAATCAAAAATATAAAAGTGGTTTTCTAGGACACAGGTATTGTTGACCTTTCATTATAAAAGGTTATCAATATTAGGCCTGTGGGCTTGTGGCACCCAGCTCCCCTACTGGTCAGCTGACCATAGCTTTAATTTTAAAAGTGTTTGCCCATGAAAGGTAGTTCTCAAATTGTAATCCCCTAGTGATGTTTACACAATAAAGATAATTTTTTTAACCCGTTACTTTACAATTTTACTCCTATAGCTCCTATAACTCAGTGATGGTCAGTGTAAAATTCCACAGTGTCGGTGGGGACTCTGTAAGCAGACACATTATGATCCCTCTGTGCTATGAGATGCTGTGTGCTGACAGTGTACTTAGATTATAAGGGTACAGGTTTGTCTACACTTTTATTTAGGTTCTGAACATTCACTAGTATCTGACACATAGCAAAAGAGAGATGAGACTGTCATGAGATGGAAATAAAACACAATGACACACTGAGTTCTACTCTCACCTATAACACACAGCCAGCTCTACTCCCTCACCTAATCAATCATTCACAGACAGCACTGCAATAAAGACCTTATCTTGCCTGTAGCTATTAGAGTAAGACCCTGCACACTGCTGCTTGCCAGCAGGAAGTGTCTGTGTCTGAGTTGGGCTTCGTATGCATGGGGGAGAAGCAGGAGGCAGAGAGTACTGCAGTGTGCAGACAAGAGAAGCTATTCATCATAATCGTAGACAGAACAGGCGCTCACAAGACTGGCTTCTTGTGCAGGTTCCAGGTGGTGGAACCCCGCCAGTCTAAGCAGGCAAACAAGAATTTTGGACATGTGCTAGCCATTGTTTCAATAGCCCCTTGTATCACACATCCCTTTTCGCTTCTATAGGCTTGTGCACAATGCTGTGGTTTCCATGGCCTCATGCAAGAGCCAATGCCCGAGATGCAAAAGACAGAGCAGGTCCTATTACTGTCCTAGTTTGGATTAGGGCAGCCTATTAATATTGGTATCAGTGCCCGCCAATGACACGTTGCATGGGAGCATTCTTTGCATACGTGTGCAGTAGGGCTAATATTTTTCAACAATCCCATAAATGTTTAATTCCTAGCAAACACATTGCATGTTTTCCACAATTCCAATATACTTTACTGTATGGTTCATTCACAGGTAGAAGTACATGTGGTTACCAGGTTTCTTTACATACAAAGATATTCTCTCGCCATGTATTGAGCACGGCACAATAATTGGCCATGATAAAGTGTGCTTTTTAATAATTCCTGGCCAAAATTGGATTTTGGATTTTTTTAGTGGAATAAAAAGAAAAATGTTTTCTTTATTACCTGATTAATGACAGCCTGTTATTGGCAGCATTATGGAGCGTGTGTGTGTGTAGGTAGCCCCGCACATGCCCCCAATATGTAGGTAAACCAGTGTGCCAGTATGCAGGTGGGAAAGCGCGTGCCCCCGGTATGCAGAAAATATGTATACTCCTATACAAACATTTCTGCAGCGTCCTCCTTGCGCCTGCATTTCTTGATGACACTGCTGCTGGTGTCTTCTCTAGGACCCAGGTGGCACCAATAATGTAACTGCAAGACATCAGAGCTAGTGTATTTTCACAGCGCTGCATTAAGAGTCTTCAGCCTCTTGATGTATCGGGTAGCGTGCTGCACACCGTTTATTCTATGCTAGGCCCTGTCTGGTGTAGAAATAAACGCAGCTGGCGACTATTCACATGTGAAAAGTTGCCGGCAGCAGCGAGTTCGCCATCGCGGGGACAGTAACCCTCCGCAACGGCCCACTCTCGGCAGGCCTCATCCCCCCTTCACACCCCACTGGCATGAAGTTGGCGGATTAGGGCAAATAATCGCAAATGCTAGCAATAAGCTGACGTGGTGCAAAGGCCCTGATAAATATGCCCCACTGTGTCCAGTAATCAGTGGTAATAATTATTAAAAAAAAAAAAACTTTAAAGAAATATACCATCAAAGGGTCTAGGGACAGTTCACAAAATGGTTTTTACCACAAATTCTCTGTCAGTCCCTGGCCGATATTGCAAGTAGAATTTGGGCAGACACAGTTGGGAAAGCCCAACAGCAGATCTTTAGCTGGTACTTGACCCTGATTTTACACATTTACGTGCTTGTTTAAGTGCCCTCCAGTGCTCTTGAGTCCTCTCAAAACACTTAATAAGACTTTTCTAGCACACTGGTTGCTCCTGGCACCTATACTATAATATCCAAGCTGTCTGAGCATGTGCGACCAGGGAAAGTAACCCAACATGTGAATCCATGTTAGCAAAGGTGTAGAACTCAGTTGGACTTGCTGACCTGATCCCAACTGAACAGCACAAACGTGCTAAGTTCAGTTCAGCCAAATTGGTTTGAGGCCGATAAATTTGGAGAAGACACAGATCGATTTTTCACATGCTGGGCTATGACCTTTTTTTTTTTTTTTTTCTTTTGCATTGTCTTGAGATGGTGTATAAGGTTGTCAATTTTAAAAGCTCCGGCATCATGTCTTGGAGTCCCATGTCTATTGCCAAGTGTAGAACAGTTACATATAGTATCTCTTGTGCAATAGAACATGATCTGTCCTACAGAACAGGAACAACCCTGGAGACATTTACTGCCAGGTTTTCCTACACAGCTTGTCCATGGGGACTGCTGATCTTTTTGTAAAGTAGAGATTGTCCAAGGAGGACCTTTGAGACACTTTTAAAGATATAGTGAATTTTGTTTTCTGATTTGTTTAGTTCTAGAAGACAAAAATGAGGGAAAGCCTTGTCATTGCCTTGAAAACTTGGAAGATGGTTGTGGTTAGGCTTCTTGTATTGTATCATGACAGTTCTTTATGGTCATTTTTGAAGGATGTTGTTACCTATAGCAAGTCACCTTTTGGCCACATCCTAAAGTGAGGAATATCCCAAGTTTTATAGCTATCCTAATAGTTCATTTACAGTCCATAAATGATTGTTTTGAACCGTTGAAAATCTGTAGGGACACTTCACTTCCCTTTAGAAATGGCATCTCTCATTTCCCTAACATCTGATAAGCAATGCAAATAATTCATATCTTCAAAGATGCAAATTATTTGTTATGGTGACTAGTTAAATTGTGACACATATCTTTACAAGTAGGCTCCTCAGATTTGGTCGCTGTGACTACTTTGTGTCACCTTTTTGTTTTTTCGAAGTAGAAAAAAAAATAACTTAAAGGTTATACTTAAAAGGTTTTACTTAAATGTAAAAAAAAAGTATAAAAAGAAAACGTAAAAACAATAAACATTGATTTTTGGGTAATTCTTTCAAAAATGTAATTTCCAAAATTGATAATCAATTAAGATAACAAAATATGACATTCTTATGAGTGTTCATTGATTAATATCATAACAAAGGTAATAGTTAACCCCATTTTGCCTGCACGTCACCTTTCTCTGAAATAGAGGTTTTGCTTTGATTTTCCTTTGTAGCTACTGTTGATGTTCCTGCCTCAGCAGTCTCCGTAGTCGATAATATCCTCCTGTGACTTGTGGGAGGGAGAGAGTGGTGGAGCAGACGTTCTCTCTAGTGTTACTTGACATCTGCTTCGGGGAACTGTCTTTCAATGGGTAAACAGCACTGTGTGAGGTGTGATATTTGGTACTTATCCAGATTTTAGACTGCTTTCTGAAAACAGCGAAAACGCTGTCATTGTTTTAATATTAGTGTAAAAATAATTGGATATTAAGGCTAGGCTCACATCACATTTTCTTCACATGTTCATCATGTATCCATAGACCTATATGGACAGAGGGAGGCATTCTTTTTGCCTCTGTCTGTAGAGTACAGGCGGTCCCCTACTTAAGAACACTCGACTTACATACGACCCATAGTTACAAACGGACCTCTGGATATTGGTAATTTATTGTACTTTACTCCTAGGCTACAATAAACAGCTGAAACAGTTATCAAATGTGTCTGCAATGAAGCTTTAGTGTTAATCCTGATTCTTATGACAACCCAACATTTTTAAAATCCAATTTTCACAGAAACCAAAAAAGTTCTGGCTGGGATTACAATGATAAAATATACAGTTCCGACTTACATACAAACTCAACTTAAGAACAAACCTACAGACCCTATCTTGTATGTAACCCGGGGACTGCCTGTATATGGCTTTATTCACATGGCTGTTTTTGGTCCCCCATAAACTTGCATTTCCTGCCCCAATTGAAGCACTACCAATCACTTGCTATGGCCCTTGGGGCAATCAAGGCTTGTGCATATAGCCTTACTGTAGAAAACACAGCAAGCTGCTTCTTTCCATCCTGCTTCCTTCTGCTGATGGGTGTATAGACTCGCTGGAAGCCGTATTAGGCTATGTGGAAGCAGATGCAAAGTATTGCATCCATCCCCGGCCTCTACTGAATGTAAGCTCTGCAAGACTATGGACTGAGTCATCCCTGGGAAATCACCCTGAAGATCTGCAGCAGCACTCCATGAGGAGGGGGAAGAACAAGACAAAGTATCTTACTGTGTGCATGCAGTGAGATACGTTGTGTAGCCCTCAATTGTAAGGAAATCCACACAGACAGATCTTTACAACTGAGTGCAAAATTGTAAATGCAGCCTTAAGTGTGTGTACATATATACAGTGACCAAAAGGCAACAAAAAATAATTGGGCTGGTGATAACTTATTAAACATATGTGTTCTGAAATTCAACTCAAGAACAAACCTCCAGAACCTCTCGTGTACGTAACCTAGGACCCCATGTATACCTCTAAATGTTGGTCCTAGCACACCTTCCCTCTCATTTCTGATGTCCTTTATGGATTCCTGCATGGCTTATCTTTCACTGGTAGACATCAACATGACTCATGTTGACATATCTTTCTAGTTAACCCCCTTTCCCTGTAATTTTATTGACCAAAATTTTCCAAAATTGGGACCATTGGCATGAATGCTTGGCAACAGGGCCAGTTTTAGGCAAAGTGGGGCCTGGGCAAAAGTGGGGCCCCAAAATAAAACTATTTTATGAACAGTCACATTCAGTGAGAGGCTCCCTTTAGCCATGTACAATAATAACACTTTGTAGTTTGCAAACAGTAGTACAATAAGGCAATCTGTAATATAGGACTGTAGGAGAATTTCATAGGAGATAAAGATGATCTGTAGATTGATGATAAATATGAAAGATGATAGATTTATAGATGCAACAATATAAAGTAGATTATATATAGACGCAGGCCCGAAAATTGAAAATGCTGCCCCCACCCCCCTCTTGTGCCTAATGAATCTACCTCGCACACAAATAGTCAGTCAATGACACAGGTATTAGTGACATCTAGTATCTAGTACCTTACAGGTGACAATCTGCTCAGGAAAAAGACTTCTTTACGATTTCTCCCAGCCATGGTTTATCTCTGCTGAATTCAAAGTCAAACGTCTTCAGCTTCATGCAGCACAACTCCACACTGTGCCCCTAAAAAAACTTACACTATAATGGAGTGTGTTACTAAATACACAACACGACTGAGTATACTATTCCCCAGCATAAAACATACTTTTTATATTCCCTAAACAATTTATAGTATCTACAGCACCCACAATTTATTATATACCTGGCCTCCTGAACTACAGGACGCAGCTAATTTATATACACATCTTATATATATATATATATATATATATATATATATATATATATATATATATATATATATACAGTTCCCACTCGGTTTAATTAAAATTCAGCCACTACAGTATATACATATCCCCCATAGACAGTATATAAAGCTACTCCAACCCCTGTAGCACACAGCCCCTCTAACCCCCAGTATTACACAGCCCCTCTAACCCCTAGTATTACACAGCCCCTCTAACCCCCAGTATTACACAGCCCCTCTAACCCCCAGTATTACACAGCCCCTCTAACCCCCAGTATTAAACAGACCCTCTAACTCCCAATATTACACAGCCCCTCTAACCCCCAATATTACACAGCCCCTCTAACCCCCAGTATTACACAGCCCCCCTAACCCCGAGTATTACACAGCCCCTCTAACCCCCAGTATTACACAGCCCCTCTAACCCCCAGTATTACACAGCCCCTCTAACCCCCAGTATTACACAGCCCCTCTAACCCCCAGTATTACACAGCCCCTCTAACCCCCAGTATTACACAGCCCCTCTAACCCCCAGTATTACACAGCCCCTCTAACCCCCAGTATTACACAGCCCCTCTAAACCCCAGTATTACACAGCCCCTCTAAACCCCAGTATTACACAGCCCCTCTAACCCCCAGTATTACACAGCCCCTCTAACCTCCAGTATTACACAGCCCCTCTAACCCCCAGTATTACACAGCCCCTCTAACCTCCAGTATTACACAGCCCCTCTAACCCCCAGTATTACACAGCCCCTCTAACCCCCAGTATTACACAGCCCCTCTAACCTCCAGTATTACACAGCCCCTCTAACCCCCAGTATTACACAGCCCCTCTAACCTCCAGTATTACACAGCCCCTCTAACCCCCAGTATTACACAGCCCCCCTAACCCCCAGTATTACACAGCCCCCCTAACCCCGAGTATTACACAGCCCCCTAACCCCGAGTATTACACAGCCCCCCTAACCCCGAGTATTACACAGCCCCCCTAACCCCGAGTATTACACAGCCCCCCTAACCCCGAGTATTACACAGCCCCCCTAACCCCGAGTATTACACAGCCCCCCTAACCCCCAGAATTACACAGCCCCCCTAACCCCCAGAATTACACAGCCCCCCTAACCCCCAGAATTACACAGCCGGACCCACTGGCCAACCTTTAAATGAGTCATGTATGATAAATCTGTTGTGCACATAGCTAGACAAGCTAACTACAGCCACTTTTCATAAGTGGATTAAGGCTTCCTGCAAAAAAAACTATGATATTGTCAATTTTTTCACGACTGATTTGCATCATTTTTTCCTGTCTGTAAAAAAATATCTGTAGGCCCTGATCCATTGCCGCTGAATGACTAAGTGGACTAAATGGTGTGAAAATCGAAAGTGTTATAAGATTTTGCCAGACAATTAGCTCAAAAAGTGAGCAACTATCTAAATCCAGAATTTGGTGTTTAGGGCTTGTGCAGGCAGTAGACATCAAAATGGCAGCTCTGGGAGGCGATTCTGACATCATGCAAAGAAATTCAAGCAGAAACTCTCCAAAATCTCACAAGTTCAATGGGTGAAAGAATTGTGAAGGTGATATCAAAAAAGGGTTCCTATGTTAATGTGTAACTTGGCCTGTTAGGGTGTTTTGGATTGAAATGGCTTTTAACCCCTTAAGGACAGAGGGTTTTTCGGCTCATTTCTCGCTCTCCAACTTCAAAAATCCATAACTTTTTCATTTTTCCGTGTACAGACCTGTGTGAGGGCTTATTTTGTGCGTAACAAATTTTACTTTCCCGTAATGTTATTTATTTTAACATGCCGTGTACTGCGAAGCTGAAAAAAAATTCCAAATGTGGAAAAATTGAAAAAAAAAACGCACGTGCGTCACGTTCTTGTGGACTCAGTTTTTACGACTTTCACTCATCGCTCCAAATAACATGCCCACGAATGTGTACAAAAAAGAAAAAAAAATGTTGCCATCTTCTGACGCTAATAACTTTTTCATACTTTGGCGC
The DNA here is from genome assembly GCF_040894005.1 of Engystomops pustulosus. Taxonomy (NCBI): domain Eukaryota; kingdom Metazoa; phylum Chordata; class Amphibia; order Anura; family Leptodactylidae; genus Engystomops; species Engystomops pustulosus. The sequence goes on along the minus strand of NC_092416.1, from coordinate 54,735,149 downwards.
ACGGAGATGTGTGAGGGGTCATTTTTTGCGAAATGAGGCGACATTTTCATTGCTACCATTTTGAGGTCTGTGCGACATTTTGATCATTTTTTATTTCATTTTTTATGTTATGTAAAAAGGTGTAAAAGTCGCATTTCGGACATTTGAGCGCCATTTCCCGCCTCGGAGGTCACCGCCGCCTGTAACCGTTTTTATATTTTGATAGATCGGGCATTTTGGGACGCGGTGATACCTAATATGTTTGTGATTTTTACTGTTTATTATGTTTTATATCCGTTCTAGGGAAAGGGGGGTGATTTGAACTTTTAATATTTTATTAATTTTTTTTATTTTTTAAACTTTTTTTTTTCTTTTTTTTTTTCACTATCTTTTAGACCATCTAGGGTACATTAACCCTAGATGGTCAGATCGCTGCTACCATATACTGCAATACTTCTGTATTGCAATATATGGCATTTTTGCAGCACATTCATTACAATGAGCCACTGGCTCATTGTAACGAATCTGCAGCTGCAAGATAGCCTCGTGTCAAAAGAAGACACGAGGCTACCATGGCAACCGATCGCCGCCCCCCGATGACGTTTGGGGGCGTGGCAATCGAAAAAAAGATGGCGGCCCCGCGCGCCGCCGTCTTTTAAATGCCGCCGGCGACTTTGCCGGCGGCAACGGAGGGGGGTTGATAGCCGCGATCGGTGCGAGCACCAACCGCGGTTATTAGCGGTGGGGGTTTTATGCATTATGCAAAAACCCCCACCTCTGTATGAAGAGGACTCAGCCCGTTAGCCCTCTTCATACATCCCTTATACCTCTGCGCCGTAGAGCTACGGCGCAGAGCGTTAAGGGGTTAATTTCAGTGAATGTGACCTCCTAATGCTACAAATTCAACAAATGACCATTTTCAGTTCTTCACAACCTATAAAATGTTTGGACACTCTGCTGTGCATAATAATTTGGAACTGTGCATTTTGAGTTTTTTTTTAGTTTTGAAGAATATACTGTTCTCATTGGGAGGTTTGTTCAATAAAATTTGATTTACACTCTAACCGGTGAAGACATTATTATACTGACGTGGCATTTGCATTGACCATTTAGGAAAAGCTGAGAAAAATATCATTTGCATAATCATTTGGAACATGGTGTACATGTCTTAGGCCCCATGCACAGGACCGTTGGGGGTGGGGTGGGGGGGGGGGGCGTATTGTAGCTTGCGGCCGTACATATATTCCCCATAAACGGCAATGGCCGCATGGAGAGATACGGCACCGTACCGCTCCATTCATGGGGAAAACATAGGACGGGTCACCCCTCCTCCTCTCCATGGCGCCGGACGTGTGCCCGCTCGGCTACAGCCGGGCAATCACATGTTCATGTGCATATAGCCTTAAACTGCCACAGATCTTCACACTTCTCACACCTCTGTGTCGTGTTGCAGCCTGCCACATATTAATGAATACCCCCAATGAATCTGCTTTGACTGGAGTGTTCATTTAACAAGACGACTGTCTGCCATTTTCTGTTTGTATTGAAAGTTGGCATGGAGGTTCTTTTCTTGACCCCAAGTTATAGACCATTGGGCTTCATGAACACCTCAGTCAGTAATGGTGATAATCTGGTCTGTAATTTCTATCAGTAGGAGACTTTGGAGAGATAAATAACGTAACACGCAGTGTACTGGCAGGCACTTATTGATTTGGGTGCAGGAAGCGTTCTATATTTTTCAGTGGGGTGTAAGTTTGTGGTGCAAGGGATTAATGATTTGGCACACGATCACAAAAGATTTGAACTGTCTCCACATTCATGAAGGTGAAATAGAACTCCCTAGACCAGCTTTGAGCTGCTCTAATTGTGCACCAAATATTACTCCACAAATCTGATAAATAAAAGTGACTGATTCACAAGCAGTGCCAGAGTTTTGCGCCCAAAAAACCCCACCTATATTGTGGTGCTGACACTTCATAAATAAGGCGCAGCAAGGGAAAAGAAAATTTCTCCAGTTTTCCATTTGAAAGTCAATAATAAATGCCCCCCACTATCTTTAATATGTGACGTATATGGTACTCCTGATGTAGAATGTACCTTGTAGGCACAGTGTGAATAGACCCCTTAATCTGAAGTACCTTTTTTTTTGTTAGCAAGCAACTATATCAGTATTTATTCAATGTTACAGGATGCTTTTTGAAAAACAGAGGGGAAAAAACGGTGCCTCATGCCTCAGTTCATGGACCCCAGTAATATAAGTTGAATTAAGTAGCAATATTGGTACCATCTCTATAGTTTAAATGTTGTTTTTTAAATTTAATTTTTTTTTTGTTTTTAGTGCACATGTAACCAGAAACGTGAGGACTTTGTGATGCACAGCTTCCCAGAGCCCACCAGCAATTCACAATGAATCAGGTATAACATCTGTTTCAACTACTGCAAGAAAAAGAGAGGGTTAATGTGGGTGTACTGGGTAGAAAATGCTCAAACATTTTCACATGGTTGCCCAAAGTAACTAATAAGAGCACAGCTTCCATTTTGTGTTCTGCTGCTAGAAAATGAAAGCTGTTTGTTGATTGGTTGCTCTGGGCAACAAAGGCCTTTTCTCTCAGACTGTACTCTATATGTTTTCAAAAGTTAGAGGCAAAGTTTGCTAATAAGACCCCATAGGGGTAGTTTTACTAGATTACTGGGTACTGGGTGATAGAGGATTGCAGTGATAGAGGATTGGGTGTGTAGAGCAATGCATGTTTACATGGTGCCCAACACAAAGTGGTAAGATATATTTACTGATGGATGTGGATGATGAAAAAGGGGTTGAAAAAAATGATAGAGGGACTAGAGATGAGCGAACACTAAAATGCTCGGGTACTCGTTATTCGAGACGAACTTTTCCCGATGCTCGAGTGCTCGTCTCGAATAACGAACCCCATTGAAGTCAATGGGAGACTCGAGCATTTTTCAAGGGGACCAAGGCTCTGCACAGGGAAGCTTGGCCAAACACCTGGGAACCTCAGAAAAGGATGGAAACACCACGGAAATGGACAGGAAACAGCAGGGGCAGCATGCATGGATGCCTCTGAGGCTGCCTAATCGCACCATTATGCCAAAACTATGGGCAACAGCATGGCCATGACAGAGTGACAGAATGAAGCTAGATAGCATCTAAAACATCCAATAATTGACCCTGACACTATAGGGGACGGCATGCAGAGGCAGCGGCAGCAGCGGCAGGCTAGAGAGTGGCATGGCGACATACCCTAAATGGACTCCGGCTTCAAACCAATGGGTGGCAGAGAGGAACCAAAGGAGGTGAGCAAGAAGCGCTCAAATAATATCGCTACATGATAAAAGTTTGCCAGTATATTTTGTGGATTACACAGCAGGGTGGCGACAAAGTTAACATGGAAGCCATGAAAACAACCCCAAATTCTGCCTGACACAGCTCGTTTGATAAGGGGACCATGTATGCTTACAGTTCATGCCAGTCGCTGCACTTGCTGCCAGTCTCCTTTCGAATAGTTTAAAATAATAATAACCCTCATCCATAAAGCTCTGTATAATGCTGCACCCCCCTACCTCTCCTCTCTTATCTCAGTCTATCGCCCAACCCGTGCTCTTAGATCCGCCAGTGATCTTAGATTAACCTCTACCCTAGTGCGGACCTCCCACTCGCGTCTCCAAGACTTCTCTAGAGCTGCACCAATTCTATGGAATGCTCTGCCCCGGACTATCAGACTAATACCTAACCTCCAAAGTTTCAAACGTGCTCTTAAAACCCATTTCTTTAGGCAAGCCTATAACACTCATTAACTGCATGAAGTTTTAACTCTTCTACTAACCCGTCCTGTGTCGTCCTCCCATCTGTTATCCAGCAACCAACAGGCACCAGACTTCTCTGCAGTCCCATTCACCCTGGACCTGGTATATAAGATGACGGCTGAGTGTTTCAAGCGACAGCAATTCCATTTATTATATTTTTTTCTATTCCCTAAGAAGAATGGCTTGACCATTAAATATTCTTTTACCTCGTGTTACCCCATCATCTTCATAAACCGTAAGCTCTGGCGAGCAGGGACCTCACTCCTGTTGTTCCATACAAATGTTGTGCTCTGTTACATTACATTTGTATTTGTTTCCTATGATTTGTAAAGCGCTGCAGAATATGATGACGCTATATAAATAAAGATTATTATTATTATGGAGGCAGTGAACTAGTAGTAGATTAAAGGTGCTGCAACTATGTTAGTTGGATCTTGTGATGGAGCTGGCGCTCTGCAGCCAGGCGAGCTTTCGCCAATCCAAGCCCCTGTTTCTAGGCTACTCCCCAAACAGCACTTCTAAGAACCTTTTGTATAAGATCAAGTGTAGTAGCGTTCTTATAAGTTTAGGATATGCCGGGTGAGGGGAATGTAAACAGATGCGCAAAAAGCGCTGAAATAATATCCCTAAATGGTAAAAGTTTGCCAGTATATTTTGTGGATAACACAGCAGGGTGGCGACAAAGTTAACAACTTTGATGTGGAATCCATGAAAACAACCCAAATTTCTGCCTGACACACCTCGTTTGATAAAGGGACGATGTATGGAGGCAGCTATATGGACGACTTTTGGAGGTAGCAATGGAGACAACGTGTGGAGGCTGCTATGGAGACAATTTAATTTGGATAGTGCCTGTATGTGGCAGTCCCAAACATTTTTCAAACCAGAGGAGCAGGTAGGTGGCCCTCCAGTAAAATGGGATAGATTGAGTGCCTGTATGTGGCAGTCCCAAAAATGTTTCAAACCAGAGGAGCAGGTAGGTGGCCCTCCAGTAAAATGGAATAGATTGAGTGCCTGTATGTGGCAGTCCCAAAAATTCTTCAAACCAGAGGAGCAGGTAGGTGGCCCTCCAGTAAAATGGAATAGATTGAGTGCCTGTATGTGGCAGTCCCAAAAATTGTTCAAACCAGAGGAGCAGGTAGGTGGCCCTGCAGTAAAATGGAATAGATTGAGTGCCTGTATGTGGCAGTCCCAAAAATTGTTCAAACCAGAGGAGCAGGTAGGTGGCCCTGCAGTAAAATGGAATAGATTGAGTGCCTGTATGTGGCAGTCCCAAAAATGTTTCAAACCAGAGGAGCAGGTAGGTGGCCCTCCAGTAAAATGGAATAGATTGAGTGCCTGTATGTGGCAGTCCCAAAAATTTTTTAAAACAGAGGACCGGGTAGGTGGCCCTCCAGAAAAATGGAATAGATTGAGTGCCTGTATGTGGCACTCACAAAAATTGTTTCAAACAGAGGACCGGGTAGGTGGCCCTCCAGAAAAATTAAATGCATGAAGTACTATAGCAAGAGCCAGTGGGCCCTGTCAAAAAATAGCCATTTTCCTCTGCTTTACTGTACAAAGAGGAGGAGAAGGAGGAAAATGAGGAGGAGGAGGAGGAGTGGATCAATTATTCAGGTTGAGCTTCCTTCACCTGGTGGAGATTGGAAATTCTGAGAAATCCAGCCTTTATTCATTTTAATAAGCGTCAGCCTGTCAGCGCTGTCAGTCGACAGGCGTGTACGCTTATCGGTGATGATGCCACCAGCTGCACTGAAAACCCGCTCGGACAAGACGCTAGCGGCAGGGCAGGCAAGAACCTCCAAGGCGTACAGCGCCAGTTCGTGCCACATGTCCAGCTTTGAAACCCAGTAGTTGTAGGGAGCTGTGTGATCATTTAGGACGATGGTATGGTCAGCTACGTACTCCCTCACCATCTTTCTGTAAAGATCAGCCCTACTCTGCCGAGACTGGGGACAGGTGACAGTGTCTTGCTGGGGTGACATAAAGCTGGCAAAAGCCTTGTAAAGCGTACCCTTGCCAGTGCTGGACAAGCTGCCTGCTCGCCTACTCTCCCTCGCTACTTGTCCCGCAGAACTACGCACTCTGCCGCTAGCGCTGTCAGAAGGGAAATACTGTTTCAGCTTGTGCACCAGGGCCTGCTGGTATTCATGCATTCTCACACTCCTTTCCTCTGCAGGGATGAGAGTGGAAAGATTTTGCTTGTACCGTGGGTCCAGGAGAGTGAACACCCAGTAATCGGTGCTGGAATAAATTCTTTGAACGCGAGGGTCACGGGATAGGCAGCCTAGCATGAAATCTGCCATATGCGCCAGAGTACCAACGCGTAAGAATTCACTCCCCTCACTGGCCTGACTGTCCATTTCCTCCTCCTCCAACTCCTCCAACTCCTCTTCTTCTGCCCATACACGCTGAACAGTGAAGGACTCAACAATGGTCCCCTCTTGTGTCTCGCCAACATTCTCCTCCTCTTCCTCCTCATCCTCCTCCACCTCCACCTCCTCCGATATGCGCTGAGAAACAGACCTCAGGGTGCTTTGGCTATCAACAAGGGAATATTCTTCCCCCGTCTCTTGTGACGAGCGCAAAGCTTCCGACTTCATGCTGACCAGAGAGTTTTTCAACAGGCCAAGCAGCGGGATGGTGAGGCTGATGATGGCGGCATCGCCACTGACCATCTGTGTTGACTCCTCAAAGTTACTCAGCACCTGACAGATATCAGACATCCACGTCCACTCCTCATTGTAGACTTGAGGAAGCTGACTGACCTGACTACCAGTTCTGGTGGAAGTTGACATCTGGCAGTCTACAATCGCTCTGCGCTGCTGGTAAACTCTGGATAACATGGTCAGTGTTGAATTCCACCTCGTGGGCACGTCGCACAACAGTCGGTGAGCGGGCAGTTGGAGGCGGCGCTGCGCTGCCCTGAGAGTGGCAGCATCTGGGCTGGACTTCCTGAAATGCGCACAGATGCGGCGCACCTTCGTGAGCAAATCAGACAGATTGGGGTATGTCTTGAGGAAACGCCAGGCATGGCACATGTGTCAGTCTGCCGAGTTGCAGAGCCGCCACCAGGTTACGGCCGTTGTCACACACAACCATTCCCGGCTTGAGGTTCAGCGGTGCCAGCCACAGATCAGTCTGCGCCGTGATGCCCTGTAATAGCTCTTGGGCGGTGTGCCTTTTGTCGCCTAGGCTCAGCAGTTTGAGCACCGCCTGCTGTCGCTTAGCGACGGCACTGCTGCTGTGCCTAGAGCTACCGACTGATGGCGCCGTGCCCACGGATGGTAGTTCGGAGGAGGAGGTGGAGGAGGGGTGGGAGGAGGAGGAGGCATAGTAGGCCTGAAACACCTGGACCGAGGTAGGCCCCGCAATCCTCGGCGTCGGCAGTATATGACCAGCCCCAGGGTCAGACTCGGTCCCAGCCTCCACCAAGTTAACCCAATGTGCCGTCAGCGATATATAGTGGCCCTGCCCAGCAGCACTCGTCCACGTGTCCGTGGTCAGGTGGACCTTGTCAGAAACGGCGTTGGTCAGGGCACGGATGATGTTGTCTGACACGTGCTGGTGCAGGGCTGGGACGGCACATCGGGAAAAGTAGTGGCGGCTGGGGACCGAATACCGAGGGGCGGCCGCCGCCATGAGGTTGCGAAAGGCCTCGGTCTCTACTAGCCTATAGGGCAGCATCTCCAGGCTAAGCAATCTGGAGATGTGCACATTAAGGGCTTGGGCGTGCGGGTGGGTTGCACTATATTTGCGTTTCCGCTCCAGCGTCTGGGGTATGGAGAGCTGAACGCTGGTGGATGCTGTGGAGGATCGTGGAGGCGACGATGGGGTTTTTGTGCCAGGGTCCTGGGCAGGGGGCTGACTAGCAGCTGACACAGGGGAAGGAGCAGTGGTGTGCACGGCCGGAGGTGAACGGGCTTGTTGCCACTGAGTGGGGTGCTTAGCATTCATATGCCTGCGCATACTGGTGGTAGTTAAGCTAGTAGTGGTGGAACCCCTGCTGAGCCTGGTTTGGCAAATGTTGCACACCACAGTCCGTCGGTCATCCGGTGTTTCCTTAAAGAACCTCCACACTTCTGAAGATCTAGCCCTCGCCGCAAGAGCCCTCACCACGGGAGCTTCACTAGTTGACAGTGGCGCTGATGCACCAGCTCTGGCCCTGCCTCTCCGTCTGGCCCCACCACTGCCTCTTCCAACCTGTTCAGGTCGAGGACTCTCCTCCGTCTCAGAAGCACTGTGTTCACCCGGCCTCTCAACCCAGCTTGGGTCTGTCACCTCATCATCCTCCGATCCCTCAGTCTGCTCCCCCCTCGGACTTCCTGCCCTGACAACAACTTCCCCACTGTCTGACAATCGTGTCTCCTCATCGTCGGACACCTCTTTACACACTTCCACTACGTCAAGAAGGTCATCATCACCCACAGACTGTGACTGGTGGAAAACCTGGGCATCGGAAAATTGCTCAGCAGCAACCGGACAAGTGGTTTGTGACTGTGGGAAGGGTCCAGAAAACAGTTCCTCAGAGTATGCCGGTTCAAATGGCAAATTTTCCTGGGAGGGGGCAGACTGGGGGGGAGGAGGCTGAGGTGCAGGAGCTGGAGGAGTGGGGATTTCGGTGACATGGGTGGACTGCGTGGAAGACTGACTGGTGGTGGACAAATTGCTCGAAGCATTGTCAGCAATCCACGACATCACCTGTTCGCACTGTTCTGGCCTCAACAGTGCTCTACCACGAGTCCCAGTAACTTCAGACATGAACCTAGGGAGTGTAGCTCTGCGGCGTTCCCCTGCTCCCTCATCAGCAGGTGGTGTCTCACCCCGCCCAGGACCACGGCCTCTGACCCCTGCAGTAGTTGGACGCCCACGTCCCCGCCCTCGTCCTCTACCCCTAGCCCTCGGGTTAAACATTTTTAAAATGAGAGTTATAACTTTTTTTTTTTTTTTTTTACTTCTTTTTGTTTTTTTTTGTGTTTTTTTGTGTTTTTTTTTTTTTTTTTGTGTTTTTTGTTTTTTTTTTGAGTTTTTAAAACCAAACAATCCTATCCTATTGCTATGGCTATTTTCTAGCCAAGTATCAAAGGAAGCACACTACTATGCCAGATGAGATGACACTGAGTTAGTGCCTAATAGAAATCCAACCCCTACTGAATTTTGCCACTTCAGCCTTTGCTATGGATATGTGCGCCACTAAGCGCAGAACACAGCGGTCGCAAGTCTCACTACAAATTGCTCAGAATTGGCAAGTACATGCACTGCAGAAACTACAGCCACCAGCAGATCAACCAGAAATCAAATATATAGAACGCTACTGTAGGCTTCAAGAAGCTGTTTGTATTCTCCTATGGCTATTTTCTAGCCAAGTATCAAAGGAAGCACACTACTATGCCAGATGAGATGACACTGAGTTATTGCCTAATAGAAATCCAACCCCTACTGAATTTTGCCACTTCGGCCTTTGCTATGGATATGTGCGCCACTAAGCGCAGAACACAGCGGTCGCAAGTCTCACTACAAATTGCTCAGAATTGGCAAGTACATGCACTGCAGAAACTACAGCCACCAGCAGATCAACCAGAAATCAAATATATAGAACGCTACTGTAGGCTTCAAGAAGCTGTTTGTATTCTCCTATGGCTATTTTCTAGCCAAGTATCAAAGGAAGCACACTACTATGCCAGATGAGATGACACTGAGTTATTGCCTAATAGAAATCCAACCCCTACTGAATTTTGCCACTTCGGCCTTTGCTATGGATATGTGCGCCACTAAGCGCAGAACACAGCGGTCGCAAGTCTCACTACAAATTGCTCAGAATTGGCAAGTACATGCACTGCAGAAACTACAGCCACCAGCAGATCAACCAGAAATCAAATATATAGAACGCTACTGTAGGCTTCAAGAAGCTGTTTGTATTCTCCTATGGCTATTTTCTAGCCAAGTATCAAAGGAAGCACACTACTATGCCAGATGAGATGACACTGAGTTATTGCCTAATAGAAATCCAACCCCTACTGAATTTTGCCACTTCGGCCTTTGCTATGGATATGTGCGCCACTAAGCGCAGAACACAGCGGTCGCAAGTCTCACTACAAATTGCTCAGAATTGGCAAGTACATGCACTGCAGAAACTACAGCCACCAGCAGATCAACCAGAAATCAAATATATAGAACGCTACTGTAGGCTTCAAGAAGCTGTTTGTATTCTCCTATGGCTATTTTCTAGCCAAGTATCAAAGGAAGCACACTACTATGCCAGATGAGATGACACTGAGTTATTGCCTAATAGAAATCCAACCCCTACTGAATTTTCCCACTTCGGTCTTTGCTATGGATATGTGTGCCACTAAGAGCTAAACACAACGGTAGCAAGTCCCCCTGCTAATTCCTCACAAAATGGTAAAAGATGCAAATTAAAATTAAAAAAAGTAGAACGTTATTGTAGCCCTAAGAAGGGCTGTTGGGTTCTTTGAGAATCACTCCTGCCTAACAGTAAGCTAATAGAACACCCTAACGCTTTCCCTGACCAGCAGCAGCTCTCTCCCTAGCGGCATCCAGAGACAGAATGATCCGAGCAGCGCGGCCAGCGGCTAGTCTATCCCAGGGTCACCTGATCTGGCCAGCCAACCACTGCTATCGACGTGTAAGGGTACCACGTCATGCTGGGTGGAGTGCAGAGTCTCCTGGCTTGTGATTGGCTCTGTTTCTGGCCGCCAAAAAGCAAAACGGCGGGAGCTGCCATTTTCTCGAGCGGGCGAAGTATTCGTCCGAGTAACGAGCAGTTTCGAGTACCCTAATGCTCGACCGAGCATCAAGCTCGGACGAGCATGTTCGCTCATCTCTAAGAGGGACCCATTATGTGTGCACTGTGGTGATATCATGTTATATATTATCCCTAAAGTATAACATATGCCTTAAATTATAGCATATTGTAGTATTACTGTACAGTGACATTATTGTGCCTGTTATTTATGTTTTGTGACATTTATCGTTTTGCTTTCTCTGTTATCCACTTATTGTTTAACCACTGTTATTAACTGTACATTGTGTGTGGGACAGCAATATGTCTATTTTGTGTTACATCACTATGCTATGTTTTTACTTTATTACTTATTTAATTTCTTCACTGTATTTATATTTTATCCCTGTACTGTCACATCACTGTGTGTATTATCCCTATTCTGTGACATAACTGTGTGTATTATCCCTATTCTGTCACATCACCATGTGTATTATTCCTGTACTGTGACCTCACCATTTGTAATATCCCTGTACTGTCACATCACTGTGTGTATTATCACTGTGCTGTGACATCACTGTGTGTATTATCCCTGTACTGTGACATCACTGTGTGTATTATTCCTGTACTGTGACCTCACTGTGTGTATTATCCCTGTGCTGTGACATCCCTGTGTATATTATCCTTGTACTGTGACATCACTGTGTGTATTATCCCTGTACTATGACATCACTGTGTGTATTATCTCTGTACTGTGACATCACTGTGTGTATTATCCCTGTACTGTGACATCACTGTGTGTATTATCCCTGCACTGTGACATCATTGTGTGTATTATCACTGTGCTGTGACATCATTGTGTGTATTATCCCTGTACTGTGACATCACTGTGTGTATTATTCCTGTACTGTGACCTCACTGTGTGTATTATCCCTGTGCTGTGACATCCCTGTGTATATTATCCTTGTACTGTGACATCCCTGTGTGTATTATCCCTGTGCTGTGACATCCCTGTGTATATTATCCTTGTACTGTGACATCACTGTGTGTATTATCCCTGTACTGTGACATCCCTGTGTATATTATCCTTGTACTGTGACATCACTGTGTGTATTTACCTGTACTGTGACATCCCTGTGTGTATTATGCTTGTACTGTGACATCCCTGTGTGTATTACCCTGTACTGTGACATCACTGTGTGTATTATTCCTGTACTGTGACCTCACTGTGTGTATTATCCCTGTGCTGTGACATCCCTGTGTATATTATCCTTGTACTGTGACATCACTGTGTGTATTATCCCTGTACTATGACATCATTGTGTGTATTATCTCTGTACTGTGACATCACTGTGTGTATTATCCCTGTACTGTGACATCACTGTGTGTATTATTCCTGTACTGTGACCTCACTGTGTGTATTATCCCTGTGCTGTGACATCCCTGTGTATATTATCCTTGTACTGTGACATCACTGTGTGTATTATCCCTGTACTGTGACATCCCTGTGTATATTATCCTTGTACTGTGACATCACTGTGTGTATTATGCTTGTACTGTGACATCCCTGTGTGTATTATGCTTGTACTGTGACATCCCTGTGTGTATTATCCTTGTACTACGGCCTCAATGTGTGTGTGTAATCCCCGTACTGCGACATCACAGTGTGTTATCCCCGTTTTATATACAGTATATCTTTTATGTCTTTTACTGTCACATCACTTAGTTTACTTTCTGTGACAAAACTAATTGTTGGAGTTTATGCCTAATTGCTCATTTAAACTTTGCACCGCTACTTTAAAGGTTTGAGCAGTTTTAAGAGACATCCTTCTTTTTAGAAAAGTGACTTGTAGTTTCTAAAATGTTGAGAAAATATGGCAAAAAACTTATTAGACAGTTTTGGATGTAAATGTCAACAGAAATGTGGGCAACTTTTGCTTTGCTTTGTCTATGTCCCTCGTCTGTCTGGGGCAGTTGTGTCTGATTTTCTTGTATTGTGACATCACTGTGTACATTATTCTTGTCCTGTCCTGTGCGCAATCTCTTGGTACCATAACATCACTATTCAGCTACTTCTCCATAGTATAACACTAATATGCTGATAGGTCTTTTTTTAAATCTAGATAACTTCCCAAAATCTGTAATTGATTTCTCATTCTTCAGAAACGTTCTTCCTGTCAGCAGTAATTTTTACACTATTCATTTTCGGATTAGTGACGTACAATACAAACACATCACAAAATTCTGGGAAAAGGGTCCTCGGCCGCTGGGGTCCTGCTTTGTGTATTCACTTAGTGCTGATATATGAGGGATGATGTGCAGCAATGAAGGTGCATTGATTTCCTCCCACCTACAGGTTTTACAACTTGATAAACACACATTGGAGGAAATTGGGGTCTGTTTTTATTCTCTGCAAGTAAAGTTTTACATATAAAATGTGGATATTGCATGTTATAAGGATTTAAAGAGGACCTGTCATTCAGAAATTCAGCACTAGGAGCTGCTTACTATAGTAGAGGTCCTGCATATTCATGAGGGCACTGCCTCTTCCCTGGACCGCCCGGCTCACTCCATAGCTCGGCGGTGACTGCTGCGCGTCATGCGGCAGACACCGCCCCTAATCCCACCCATAACCCCGACCCCTCATGAATACGCCAGACCACTTTGAGAGCGTTTGTTTTAGCACTAGGAGCTGCTTACTTTAGTACCCAAATTTATGGGTAACAGGTGCTCTTTAAGTAAAAGGTCCTGCAGATGTCTCATTTAAACTAAGGGGCACAGTTACACACAGAACTTATATTTGTTATCCATGGCCTCCTTTTAAAATCAAGGGCTTTTGGGAACATTAACAGAGCTTCTCCTTGCTGCAGATTCACAGGCTGTTACACTGTGCAAGAGCACTCCCCAATCCCACTGTGTCCTGAATCTTCCTCTGCTGCCTTGAGATTACATCAGGGAGAGGGAAGAGGAGCACGGAGTGGCTCAGGTAACACCCGCAGGAGCTCATAAGTAATGATTTTAAAAGTTGTATTTAGAAGGAAGGAGGCAATGGATGACAAATACTGTATAAAAAGATTACCACAGTTACAGTGCCTGGATATATGAGTAAGTGTCCCTGGTTTATTATGTTTTATTTTGATGGTAGATTTCCTTTAAGTGCCCCGATCTTTTTGCCTACATCTACATAAATCACCTTTTATATTTATATTACCTGGCATCAAAGAAAGCGTGTCCTGCTCATCCGGCCTCTCCCATCTAATGCTCCCCATGTTTTATGCCTCTTTACTGGTCACAGTTCATGTCATGTGACCAGAGTGACATCATCTTTGGTCCTTTAGCCTCTTAACATTAGCAAACTGTACCCCATGTATGTATCTGACCACATGATGTCACAACTGTCCACAACTGGACTTCTACTCCTCATCCTCCATGGAGGCTTCTGTGATTTCATGTGATCACATACATGGTGTACAATTTGCTATTATTAGAAGGCTAAAGGACCTGCGATGATGTCACTCTGGTCACATGAATGTAACACAAGGCACTGTGTAAAAAGATTGACACAATATTTCCAATCTGTACATAGGAGCTCTATATGTCTTTAGTTGAATATTATCAGACAGTCCCTCAGTACAAGGAGGCAGGGCAGTATTTTGAAGAGACACAGATATTTCAGTCAGAATAATGGGGCGTTTTTCACTGCCAGCCTGAGAGAGAGAATAGTCATACATACCCCCAGACATGAGTTACAAAAGCTAATGTGCATATCGGAAAAATGTCTGTAATTAAGTTACAGGGCCCCACTGGTAGCTAATTTTAGGTGATGTGGGGAGGACTTGTAACCCGTGTTGTCAGTCAGGGGGGGTTAAAATCTGGTGACAGGCCCTCTTTAAACCCATAAGGTCCACACCATAGATGTACAGCACAGAGTTGGACAAGCTGGATTGGTAAGCGGAACTCTAGGGGCTAATGGGGCGTGTACTCCACAATTCAGTAGCCTCCTTAGTAAATTAGCATATTGAGGGCATTCAAAATTATAAAAGGTTTGGGCAACTAAAGACCTAAAAAGAGCTATACTACTATAGATAAGAGGAACCTTCCAGCGGGTCTACCTTAATAAGTAGATCCTTGGTGGTAGGTTTTCTTTCAAGGGGTTGTCTCCAAAGTTATCCTGAGTTCCAGTTCCCTCTTTTTGATGAAGCGGAATGTTAAGGATGCATCCTGCTACCATATTCAGTTTCCATAACTATTGATCTCTTAATCAAAAGGATACCCAGCAGTCGGATTCCACCAATCAGAAATGTAAATATGTAAAAAATGTTCATGGAAAAGCCTAATTTCTAATGGAAGTGGTAGTACCCAGTTATAATTATATGCATACATTACCAGGAGAAATAACAGAGGAACAGTCTCAGGAAAATCCGATCTATAGTTTTTCCATGGAAGATGATGGGCTTGGATATGAGTTAGGTGAGCTGAAAAGGTCTTCCGTAATTATGAGTGCTCAATGGATAGGGAGACAGAAATCTTCTACTATTCAGGTACAGTGCACTTTGCTAGGGGGCTTGTGATAAAATATCTGATTTAGAAATTGGAACTGACTTGTGTGTTCATGCTTTGACTTGTAGGATGCAGTAAAACCTCCAGAGGTAGTGGAGACATTGCTAGAAGTGCCTGAACATGTTCATAGAGGGCTTCCTGAGGAAGTAGTGCTCGCCCCCTCTGCTGTTAATAAGTTGCGACTGGGTAAGTCAATAAAAGTTGTAATCATTTTTGTAAACCAAGAGCTTGCTGGAATAATATTGGAAATATTTGTCAAGAATTTTGACTTGCTGGTTAAAGAAGTGGTAGTGGAAATCCCATAAAACACGGTATAGTTCTTGGGATTTCTTTTTATAAAATTTAAAAGTATTTATTTTTTTGGAGGGGTCTTTAATATTACTGACCACAAATAGGGGAAACTGACTCCTATTAGATGATTAAAGAGGCTGCGGCACTCTGCAACAAGCACAGATTATTAATATGTGGACACGAAAGATGCTTTACACTTTAAACACTTGGTGGCAACATTAATAACTCTACTCTGATTACCGTATATACTTGAGTAATTTGATCCAAGTATAAGCCAAGGCCCCTAATTTTCCCACAAATACTCAAGTATAAGCCTAGGGTGGGAAAGCATTGGTCACAGCCTCCCCAATAATGTAATGCCCGCAGCTTCCGCAGTAGTGTAATGCCTGCAGCCTCCCCCAGTAATGTGATGCCCGCAGCTTCCCCAGTAGTGTAATGGCTGCAGCCTCCCCCGGTAATGTAATGCCCGCAGCTTCCCCAGTAGTGTAATGGCTGCAGCCTCCCCCAGTAATGTAATGCCCGCAGCTTCCCCAGTAGTGTAATGGCTGCAGCCTCCCCCAGTAATGTAATGCCCGCAGCTTCCCCAGTAGTGTAATGGCTGCAGCCTCCCCCAGTAATGTAATGCCCGCAGCTTCCCTCAGTAATGAAATGCCCCATGTATCCTCCCTCAGTAATGAAATGTCCTGCCACTTCAGTAAATGAAATGTCCTTTCCAGAGTTTCCTATTTTATGTGAAATATCACCGGTTTACCTATAGAAAATATCCTTCAATATATCCTTAGCTGAGACAAGTCAAGTTGCAGGAGGAGTGTTAGTGCAGTCACCCCTATCCTCGGTATTGTGGTACCTAGAAATGTGCCTTTGGTATCATGTTAAGGATAATAATCCCATCAGATCGCATCAGGACTGTGTTTCTTTGAGCTAACTGTTAAAAGATGGGAATTTGATTGTCAACTATGTCTTTTCCTGCCAGGCCTTTCTGAAAATTTTGTTACTAAATTACAGCATAAAGAATTGTACTAATCCTCAACAAGCCATGTATTTTCTGAAAGGAGACACTTGCAAAAATGCAAAATGTGTCCCAAACAGCAAATAATTAACTTTACATCACCAAAATGTAATAGATGAACATGTGTAGTGTTCACATAGCTTCATAGTTATATGTGCACATGGATAAAATCACTAAAACTGAAATAACCAAAAATCTGCTTTACAGCTATAAACAACCTGTGAAATATAGCAATAAAACAGATTAAGAAGAAAGACAACCCTAAAACTTATATATTTTTAAAGCAGACAACCAGGCAGTGGACAGCCTGCAACACCATCATGCAACTTTGTGACAAACACAAATTATTAAAAAGAAAATGCATTGAAAAGATCCATTTTACATAAAACTCACATCAAAGCCAGATATTTATGCACAAATAGGGATGTAAAAATAATAACACTAAGTGAGCAGATTTGTATATAGCACAACATCAACAAGAATTTATACTCATAAAAATGCTAAAATAACTAAAGCAACTTTGCAGCAAACTGGGATAAAATGCAAAAATTTCATGACAATTCTAAATTTCCACATGTACAAATCCAGACTAAAAAAGTTCAATTTGAGGAGTTCATACATACCACATATGTGTGTGTGTGTATACACAAAAAGTGGCAGCAAAGGGAACGTTAAATTTATGGGGTGCGCCAAACAAGTTTTGGAGAAAATTGCATTTTGCTGCACACAGGTATATTTTATTGTATACTCCGTTAGACAATAGTAACCCAAATAAATAACTAGATATCCATAAACCGAGCAAATGAGATGGGTGTAATGTGTGCACCATTGTATTAGCAGGACAATACCGGAAGCACTTAAGTAAGAACGCCATAACATAGGTGATTATAATAAAGGATGGTGTGGAATAAAAATTTTATTCAGAAATGTGTTTGTGTTTTGTGTTACAAATAACTTTTTGGACATGTTCTGGGTTGCGGTGTAAAATTTGTCTGCATTAGGCAAAGAGGATTGAATGTTTATCGTTTTCCTCAATTTACATTAGAAAAGTTTTCACTCAATATATTACAAGTGTGCGCTCAGATTGTTCCTGTCAATGCATTTAATCAATGTATATAACATACAAAGGTGCTGGTCACTCGCATTAAATTTTCATAATACATAAGACAATTTTCCCAGAAGTGGAAATTGGTAATAAAGGAATATTGCCAATAATGAACATAAGAAAGCAATCATCACAATACACACTCTCACTTCAAGGAATAAAACAAAACTATACTAGCAGGCAAATGCCCACTTAGAATGGCATAAATGGAGCATGCAGTGGTGACATAAATGAGAGATGATCAAGAAACCACAAAAGGAAAGAACAAGAAGGGAAATTACAGGAGACAACATGGAACTACATGAGGAACAAAGAGGAAGGGAGGGGAGGGAAAGGGAAGAAAAGAAAAATATCCATCAACGTCATGGTTACATGGTCAGGAATAAGAGCTTACTATAGGGATACAGCGCCCACAGAGATAAAGTAAACCCCCCAAGATCCAAGTCAATCCACGGAGACCAAATCATAATAAACCCAGAAATCTGAAAATCTACTAGATGTTATGTGTCTCTCATCTCCTCCATCCTCATGATATGGTTCAAAGCCTTGACCCATTGGGCTCTAGTGGGAAATGTTGTAGATTTCCGTAATCTAGGATAATTTGTCTCATTGCAGACAATCAATGTCTCGAGGAAATGGAACCTGGGCGCATAGAGAGGAGTGCAATCTCTGGTGTGGCAGGCAAGTCAGCAGACCACAATTTGTTATAAAGGTCATCCACTGCTCTCCACAGATCCCTAAGCCCAGGACACGACCACCAAATATTCTAACATGGAGCTCTGTGCCTTTTAACATTTTGGAAACAGTAGGGAACATCTTACACAAACTCACAGGGGTTCAGTACCATCTGGAGATTATCTTAAAGTTGGTTTCCTGTATTTGCACAGAAAATGCAAGTTTATGCGTCAAGACAGCTGATTTGTCACAATCCTCAGGGGTTTAACTCCCTCTTCTAAGCCTGACTGTATGGGACCCCCAATTTCTTGTCTCCCAGTAGTCATCCGTAGATCACTAAGTGCTGAGCGGCATTAGCTGCCGAGAGTAAATGCTCTAGGGGGTAAGGTAACGGGGAAGTGCCAGGACTGGGCCCAAGGACTAAATGAAGCCATTGAGTTGGATAGCCATAAACCATCTACTGCAACTCAAACCCTCTAGGAAACAGTCGTCTAAAGACTGAAGATCGCGACCCTCAAGATCATGGCGAACCTGGAGTACATATGTTTCTGGCAAACTGAATAGTTGCGGGTTAAGGCCTCCTAAAGGAAACCTAGATCAGCAGGGAGAATGGTCCCGGGAGCATTGTTAAATTATGCCTCCTCCATATCCTATCCCATACCAAGATTCCTTAGGCTGATTTACTGATAACCACATAGTAGCTAATGGGGGAAAAAGATTAAAAGAGGCTTCTTAGGTGACCTAGAGTTTGGAGGATGAACCCACAACCGCATTCACCATGCAAGCCAAAAGTGTAGCTTTGTAGTATAGCATAATGACGGGAAGACTCGCCCCCTGATCCTTCAGCCTGGTAAGGAGAGTACAGGACATGTGAGATCGGAAAGTTGCCCAAACAAAACTAATAATCAGACCCCATATTTTAGTAACAAAAAGGAAGGCATCAGGCTAGGAGGGACTGTTTGAAAAATATAAAGTATTTGGGGCAATATGTCGATTTTTATCATGCCTATTCTCATAACAATGAGAGTGGGAGTCACTTCCAAGAAAGAAGATCCTTTTCCACTGATGCTTAAAGCGGTTGGTAGTTGAGGTAGGAAGTATCTAAGGGAACTTGTATCCCTAGATACTTAAAAGAATTTGCAGCCCACTTAAAGGGTAAGTTATGATGTAATGTAGCCACACTATCGGCTGGGAGGTTAACATTTCATACTACCTGCAGAATTGCAGGTAGAGATATATGGGGTTGGGTGGCATAAAGTAGTAGGTCATCTGCAAAAACAGCCATTTTGTGGTGGACCCTGCCAAGCTGCAACCCACCCAGACCTAATGGTATTGGCCAGAGATTCCATAATTAGAATACACACTCACCGGCCACTTTATTAGGTACACCTGTCCAACTGCTCGTTAACACTTAATTTCTAATCAGCCAATCACACGGCGGCAACTCAGTGCATTTAGGCATGTAGACATGGTCAAGACAATCTCCTGAAGTTCAAACCGAGCATCAGTATGGGGAAGAAAGGTGATTTGAGTGCCTTTGAACGTGGCATGGTTGTTGGTGCCAGAAGGGCTGGTCTGAGTATTTCAGAAACTGCTGATCTACTGGGATTTTCACGCACAACCATCTCTAGGGTTTACAGAGAATGGTCCGAAAAAGAAAAAACATCCTGTGAGCGGCAGTTATGTGAAAATGCCTTGTTGATGCCAGAGGTCAGAGGAGAATGGGCAGACTGGTTCGAGCTGATAGAAAGGCAACAGTGACTCAAATCGCCACCCGTTACAACCAAGGTAGGCAGAAGAGCATCTCTGAACGCACAGTACGTCGAACTTTGAGGCAGATGGGCTTCAGCAGCAGAAGACCACACCGGGTGCCACTCCTTTCAGCTAAGAACAGGAGACTGAGGCTACAATTTGCACAAGCTCATCGAAATTGGACAGTAGAAGATTGGAAAAACGTTGCCTGGTCTGATGAGTCTCGATTTCTGCTGCGACATTCAGATGGTAGGGTCAGAATTTGGCGTCAACAACATGAAAGCATGGATCCATCCTGCCTTGTATCAATGGTTCAGGCTGGTGGTGGTGGTGTCATGGTGTGGGGAATATTTTCTTGGCACTCTTTGGGCCCCTTGGTACCAATTGAGCATTGTTGCAACGCCACAGCCTACCTGAGTATTGTTGCTGACCATGTCCATCCCTTTATGACCACAATGTACCCAACATATGATGGCTACTTTCAGCAGGATAATGCGCCATGTCATAAAGCTGGAATCATCTCAGACTGGTTTCTTGAACATGACAATGAGTTCACTGTACTCAAATGGCCTCCACAGTCACCAGATCTCAATCCAATAGAGCATCTTTGGGATGTGGTGGAACGGGAGATTCGCATCATGAATGTGCAGCTGACAAATCTGTGGCAACTGTGTGATGCCATCATGTCAATATGGACCAAAATCTCTGAGGAATGCTTCCATCACCTTGTTGAATCTATGCCACGAAGAATTGAGGCAGTTCTGAAGGCAAAAGGGGGTCCAACCCGTTACTAGCATGGTGTACCTAATAAAGTGGCCGGTGAGTGTATAAAAGCGGAGAAAGTGGGCAGTTACAAATCTGAAATGGAGCAAAAAGACTACCATTAATCCGAATCATGGCTGTAGGGTGGGAGTACAAGGCCATAAATCATGACAACATGTGGGGCCCCAAACCTATGTACCGCAAGGTTGACCTCCAAAAAGTCCCAGCTTAGGTGGTCGAAAGCCTTTTCGTCATGGACAGATAGACGGCACAAAGGAACTCCCTGGAGGCGAGCCCCATCAAGGATAAACATTTAAATGCGTTGTTCCTCTCTTGCCTACCCGGAACAAACCCCACTTTTGAATTAAACCGAGATCAGAGACTGAAGTCGCATTGCAATAATCTTGGATTAAATTTTAAGGTCTATATTAATAAGAAGATGGTCCAAAAATGAGCACAGTAGGAAGCATCCTTCCCAGGTTTGGGAATAACGGCTATATTTGCCATCATCGCCTGGTCCTGAACACAAGCGTCCCTCGCAATTTTGTTATAGGAGACTGGAAGCGGGTCTGCAATGTTTTGGCTTTGGAATTTAAAGAATCTGGAAGAAAACCCATCAGAGCCAGGACTTTGCCAAAATGTTTGATCCTTAACAACCTGGGCAAGCTCCTCTGGGGTAAAGTCATCCTCCAGACCCCAGGCCACTGGCTTGGCGATAGGCATTGGAGCAAATTCAGATAGAGTGGAGACATTGACGGCTTACCTATTGGAACATAAAGCTTGTACAGGGAAGCATAGAACTGTCAGACCCCTTCAAGAGTATCGGAGGGTGCCTGAAAAACACCTTTAGAGGGGGAATTAATGGTCATAACTCTAGAAGACATTAAGCATGGATGCAACGCTCTGGGCAGCCACCTCTCACATTTATTCCCATATTCAAAGAACCCATAATGTAAGTGATCCCTAGCACAAAGGGTCTTCTGATCTGCAGGATCTGCTGCTGCTAACCCTAACAGAAGATATCTCTGCCCACAATATGTCTAATAAACAACATAGATCGGATAACTTCAACGAATCCGGAGTGACAAAAAGGGACTTCAAATTAAAGGCATTTTGCCTCTTAAACCCAGCCCAATGTGACATAAATACCCTACGGAGGTCACATTTCAGACCCTCCCCCATGATAGGGGCATTGACTGGGTTAATGGAGTTCAAGGACTTAAACCTATCAATAATGTTCTTGATCTCTGGCAAACAAACCACATACTTCAAAAGCTGGTCATTGAGGCGCCAAGAGAAATGTTTCTGAGAAGGCGAGTGCGGGCAAATTGCATGGTCTTGACTCTAGAAGTGAATCTATAGAGCTAGAGATCAAGAAGAAAATACCAACAGGACGTCCACGCAACTTTACGTTTTATGGATGTTAGAATGGTGGCTTTAATCTCTCTGGGTGGGATGTAAGACTTGGAATAGGTCCACTAATTGGAGTCTGGCATCTCCTTTTTTAGTCTACTGATGGCTGCAAAAGAAAGGGAAGACTTGCCCTCAGACGTGTCCAATAGAGGATCTAGGGGACATTCAGGTCTCCCGCTAAGATGATACATGAACCCCCGGCAAAAGCCACCAGATCCTCCAGAACACGAATGATACATGAGTGTGTTGGGAAAATATACAATAAGCTCCCGATGAGAATGGACAGTGTCACACAGGCCCTCATGGCATTCCTCCAGAACTCTATGGTCCACATGTTTAATCAGACATGATAACTTTCAGGTCTTTTTTTATGGGAGGCCTCTAATTTTTCCAAGGGGATCTTTCAAGTCCTCTCTGGTAGGTATTGCCATGATATGAGCCTTCCAATCCCAATCCTCTGGGGGAGGTAAGGACGCAGATGAGACGCCAGGCCAGGGGGCTCTGCCGTCAGGTGCATTGGGGTCAGAGGGAGTAGGGCTATGGACTAATGCCCAGCATGGAAAAACTGCAGGAAGACAGAAGGGTCTTTACCCCTTGTCGGGGGGAGTCTGATTATTTTTTTGTTTCTTTGTGTTTCTAGCTACAAGGAAACCGACATCAACTGTAAAAGTGCCAGTTCACACTTTAAATGTTCACTTTAAAGTAAATACCTCTCGTTTCCTGGCACCTTGAAACAAAATTTTAGATTTGTATGTAAGAGGAGATTCTCTTCTCAAAGAAGTGAGATTCTAGGTACCACAAAGCTGAAGTTATAGCCCTTTGAAGACTGGACTTATCTCATACTTTCTTGGCCATAAGGTACGGCCCTGTGAGGATGTCCTTGGCAGGGAAAGGGTTAACTCCCTGTATCTCCAGTTTAATAGATGCCAGAACTACTAGCCTGTTACAATCTTCAAGATTAAATGTTCCATTCTTTAAAATTATACCTAAACCATGTTTCTGCAAACTACAGAAACTACAATTGCCCCCCCCCCCCCCTCCGTGACTCATCACTGTTAATTTTCACATAACTTTGAAGGAATTTTTTTTAAAGGTAAGGGGGTGAAATTTCACATAAAAGAGGGAATTATAGATGAGAAAATTTTGCTCCAACATGCATGACATGTTTTTATGCAGTGTAATCTTTTTCTTTGTCCCCATTTTATCACCCAATGGGGGACATTTATCATTGCCCTTTGTTTTAGGTGCATC
The DNA here is from genome assembly GCF_040894005.1 of Engystomops pustulosus. Lineage (NCBI taxonomy): Eukaryota > Metazoa > Chordata > Amphibia > Anura > Leptodactylidae > Engystomops > Engystomops pustulosus. The sequence goes on along the minus strand of NC_092416.1, from coordinate 54,711,788 downwards.
TTTGTGCAGTTGGCATTACTTACAAAGTACTTACATTACTTGCAACTTTTCCAACACAGAACTGCAAACTGTAAGTGACTTGAATAGGAGGTGTATGTTTATGTGAGGTAATTCCGCAGGGCCTTGAAATGTCAAATCTATTAACTGCAACTGGTGTATGTAATTACTTACCCCAACCATTACTATACAAGGAATTATTTAAATATTTTCAATATGCTATCAAAGAATGGTATCCATACATTTTTTTTTTAATTCTATCATTACAAAAACTTTAAAAAAGTAAAAAAAAACACAAAAATTACATTACAACAACTATATAAGAATTTAAGATCTTCGCAACTTTGCGCCAACAGTCAGAGTGACTAGCGGCTTAATAAACAAGTTTCTCACAAAGTGGCACAATGTGCAACAAACTCCAACCAAACCAGAGGAGTAAATTTAACACTCACCAAGGACACCCATGATAATTTACACAATTCAAATAATAGACATAGACCATTTACAAGATGGGAGGTAATGATACATGTCCCCAAATATACTTATTGGGCTTCCAACTGTCAGGGGGGTGGTCCTTAGCCCAGAGTCAGCATATTGGGTTCAGTAACTAGCAGTACTGATTCACAGGAACAATGGGGCAACACCTACACCCCAGATTCTGGGGGACTAACTTTGGGCCCACCACTGATAAAAATAACATAGTTTATGGAGAAGGAAACAAATGGCTCTGTTCTCAGTTTAGTGGGCATAAATTGTAACTGCAGGCTTAGCTTTCATGCATGCCAAAGGGTGCCAAGCTTGCAGGAGGGCCTCTCAATAAAAAACATGGACAACCCTATAATCAAATTCATTTTTTTAAGTTCTTCTTTCCTGTGAGTATTTAAACAGACTAAATATGGTTGCTTTGCCAAAGAAAAACTTCTGGCTGATTTCATCCCTTGGGCATTTTGTAGCCATCCTGGAGCCTTGTGAACAGACTTGTAGAACTCCCCCCTGGCCCTTAGGCTTTAAATACAGCCAGGTCTAACAATGTCAACTCTCAGAATGTCAAAAATACCCAAGAGAGTAGAAATATCAGGAGCCGAGCCAGGTGTAAGCCTGTGACTGATGCTTCTACCTCACTAAATAGAAGAAAGATTATCTCAATCCCACTATGATGAAAACAGGAGTGCGATAATCCACTTAGTGGAAACAACAGGTTACGATTGTAGAAGAGCGCACTGTGTTATTGGTTTGGTCAAGCACATGGTAATTCTCAGAAGATCTGAAATGTTATTCTGCCATTCCCACACGTTTCTACAGTATGTCATGCTGGAAAATCACCTGATCTCATTCATTGGAGTAGTTGTAGGCTGACACAGGTATATTGTTATATATTTTATCAGATCCAAGTCCACAAGAAAATGCATTTTTCCAAGAGGTGCTTTTTGCATTTTTTCACCAATTGCATTACATTTGGATTTTTTTTTACTACTTCCCGGTACACGGCATGGAATATTAATTACCGTCACTATGAAGTGCAATTTGTTACACAGAAAACAAGCTCTCATACAGATCATTGGTTGGGAAAATGGAAAGAGCTTTGTAGGAACCTGTTACAGTCTGTATATGTGCAAATGTGCTGACAGGTTCCCTTTAAGCTGTTTGACGACATACTGAAACTAGGCCAATTTCTGCTGAGTGTTTCCCTTTCGTCAGTGGCATAACTATGAGAGACTGAAAAAAAAATCTATACATATTTGTACAAACTTATTCATACAATTACACACATTTACATACTTATATCTCCTTCACACTCTGCACCGTACAGAGCAATGAAGAGTTATGAAGAGGGTGCCGCCATCTTTGTTGAGATTGCTGCTCCCTGTGACATCATCTGGGAGCCGCGATTGGTTGCCTAACAGCCTCGGTCCTGCGTCAGAACCAATGCACCAGTGGCTCACTGTAATGAATCCTATGTAAAAATGCCACATACTGCAAAAACCTAAAAATTCTAATCCCCCCCCCTTTCCTTAGAAAGATGTATAACTAAATAAACAGTAAAAATCACAAATGCGTTAGGTATCGCTGCATCCCAAAATGCCAGATCAAAATCTAAAAATGGTTAATACTGGCGGTGAACCCCTTAATGGAAAATAGCCAAATGTCCGGCTCATTTAGCAAAAAATGACAGATCACACAGCTCTGTACACCAAAATATGAAAAAGTTATCAGCGTCAGAAGATGGCGAAACAATTTTTTCCTTTCGTACACACTGTTTTAATTATTCAAAATAATTGCAGTTTAATTATTGAAAAATATTAAAACACACTAAAACCTACAAGTTTGGTATCACCGTGATTGTACCGAACTAAAGAATAAAGGAGACTAATCATTTGGAGCGCACAGAGAAAGTATTAAAATCTGAGCCCACAAGACAGCGAGGCAAATGTGTTTTCCGCCATTTTCACCATCTTTTTTTCCAGCTTCTCAGTACACATCATGGAACAATAAATAACTGCACACACGTAGTAACGCACCAGCGCTGGGACGGTTACTCTCCGTCCTGTGCGCTGCTGCAGTGATCAGAGTTACAGAGCAGGAAGTGTCAGCATGCGTCACTTCCTGCTCTGTCATGGCCTTCAGCAGTATCGGAGCACAGCTCCGATACAGCTTACAGCTAAGTTAGACTCAAGAACCCGCGTACATAGCCGCCCATCTTCCCCGCCAACCAGGCAGAGGTTTTAGTGACCGCCCCAGGCCCGGTCGCAGTCGCACCCCCTGCGACTGCAATTGGTACGCCACTGTCTTTCATATCAGACCCTCCTCTTCTTGCTCTAAATTCCTTATAGGTATAAGGAAATGTTGTTTCTTTACTAAATAATCCCTCTAAATAATAAACTTCCATTATTGTGTAACATTGGGGCAGATTTACTTACCCGGTCCATTCGCGATCCAGCGGCACGTTCTCTGCGGTGGATTCGGGTCTGCCGGGATTCATTAAGGCAGTTCCTCCGACGTCCACCAGGTGGCGCTGCTGCGCTAAAGTTCCCCGGAATGCGCTGGTATACACCGAGCCGGGCTGAGTGAAGGTAAGTGCAAGCTCCGCGACACATTTTTTTTAAAAAATGCGGCGGTTTTTCAGAATCCGTCGGGTTTTCGTTCGGCCACGCCCCCCGATTTCCGTCACGTGCATGCCAGCGCCGATGCGCCACAATCCGATCGTGTACGCCAAAATCCCGGGGAAATCGGCGCAAATCAGAAATATTTGTGGTAACACGTCGGGAAAACGCGAATCGGGCCCTTAGTAAATGACCCCCATTGTGTTGTATTTGCAAAGGTACCTGTATTCATTACATTACAGGAATTTCAGGATACAGCTTTGTAGTTATGGAACAGGCAGCTCTCTTTGGGATGAGAAATAGGAACTATTTAGCCACATATGAGTCTTTAGTACAAATGATCTCTTAGACATCTGAGTACAAATGATCAGGCCGATGGTGGGAATACTGGGGCTCCAGAGCATGGGTCCACTCTTCTGACCAGGCCCGTGACTAGAGTCCCAGTATTCCTACCCCCTGATAGCAGCCCTGGCCACTACAGCCTGTAGCATGCGCTCTCCCTGTCGATGTGTCGTCACAGCCGACCTCTGTAAACAAAAAAAGTCCGTGCAGTAATTGGCGACACCACAGATGAAAGGGCTCTGCATACATCCTTTATTATGTTCATCTCCCCCTCCATGAGCCATAAATATAAAATACTTTAAAACAAGATAACTTCTTTAAATTGAATTGCTCGAGTGCTCGTATCGAATAACGAACCCCATTAAAGTCAATGGGAGACCCAAGCATTTTTTCACTAAAAGAACAGTGCAGAGTAACACATTACAGATGTTTTCCTTGTAAGAACACATTGAAATAACACTATTCTTCACTTTGCAGGTGTTCGCGTGTGTCTCCGCTAAGTTCGGAGATGTGCACGAACATCTGGAATGTGAAGAATAGTGTTCTTTCAATGTGTTCTGCACTTAAATGGTCCTGTGTTCACTGTTTTCACTGTTTTTATTCTATTCTTCAGTTTGCAGATGTGCGCGCACATCTCCTAACTTATCGGAAGACACGCGCGAACACCTGCAATGTGAAGAATAGAATAAAAACAGTGAAAACAGTGAACACAGGAGCATTTAAGTGCAGAACACATTGAAAGAACAATATTCTTCACATCCAGATGTTCGTGCACATCTCCTAACTTAGCGGAAGACACGTGCGAACACCTGCAAAGGGAAGAATAGTGTTATTTCAATGTGTTCTTACAAGGAAAACTTCTGTAAACATGTGTAATGTGTTATTCTGCACTGTAAACACTGTTCTTCACTGTCTTTTATTAATTTAATGCTCGATCTCGTGCCGGCGAGATACTCATGCGAGCAGCGAGCCGGTCCGAGTATGCTAATACTCGACCGAGCAGTATACTCGGACGAGTATACTCGCTCATCTCTAATTATCTCATATTAGATGCTCAAGCAAAACAGACTTCAGTGCTTGATTGGTTTTTTTAGTCACTGGGGCCCTCTAGTGGTGAGATCTTGGGATATTTTGGGATAAATGTAAAGCTTAGATAACATTTACCTAGGGTCCGAGTCCGCAGGGTTTTCCGAATTTTACCGTTTTGCGCCGAATTGCCCCGCTTGCATGCCACAAAAAATGGGGGGGGGGGGCGTGGCCGTTGGAAAACCCGACAGATTCGTGAAAAATCGTGCTATAGGATAGTGATAGTGAATAGGATAGTGAACTCCGGCAGACCTCGACGCAGCAGCGACACCTGGTGGACATCGGGCGCACGACCTTAGTGAATTGCCAGAAGACCCGAATCCTCGTCGGAGAACGCGCCGCTGGACCACAAATGGACCGGGTAAGTAAATGAGTCCCATTGTGTTTACAGGCAGTCCCCTACTTAAGGACACCTGACTTACAGATGACCCATAGTTACAGACGGACCCCTGTGACCTCTGGTGAAGCTCTCTGGATGTTTTGCTATAGTCCCAGACTGCAATGATCAGCTGTAAAGTGTCTGTAATGTAGCTTTATTGATAATCCTTGGTCCCAATATAGCAAAAAATGTAAAAATTCAATTGTCACTTGGGCAAAAAATGTTTTGGTCTGGATGTACAATGTAACCCGGGGACTGCCTGCATTGGAAAAGCTGTGTGACCTAATCAGAAACTGAAGAGACTCCCCAACAGTTACCAGCATGTACATGTTATGGGACACTTAAAGGCATATTCTCATCTGGGCATTTACAGTGAATTGTAATTCATCTACCATATAATATATATATATATGTACACATACACTTCTTCAATTGGATGTTATTTTAAAAAATCTACCTGTGTGAATGAAAATTCTCATTGATTTGAATCACAAATAGAAACAGAAAACATCCGTCCCTTGTTATGATCACCACTGCTGGAGTGATTGTGCAAATTGACAAATTGTTTTTGCATATGAAATGTCTGGGAGTCGCTTCCTATCCCACAGCCATCCTACGGTAATGAATCCAGGTGGTCGGACATCTCACTAGTGCATGTCTGGTCAATGTTGGAAGAGTGCAGATGTGGTCATATCCTAGAATGAATATCTCGTTTCTAAGGGCTAAATTCATGAGAAATTATCTTTATGTGGGTACATTTATATATGGCACATGAATTACCGTATATTCCGGCGTATAAGACGACCTGGTGTATAAGACGACCCCCCTACTTTCCTGTTAAAATATAGAGTTTAAGATATATTCGCCGTATAAGACTACCCCTTTTCCAACGCATATAAAACACCGGTAAAAGTTAAAAAAAAATCTGATTTGAATTTAACATGGTCCTTTTTTTAATTTAAATTCTTATGACATGCAGGTGTATAGCAGGAAAACTGTCGCTCATAAACATAAGGCATACAACAACATTACCATCGTCCATTTTACTGTAAATGTTACCATACTGTACCTTAAATTTTTATTTTATTAAATATTCCATGCCATGTACTCAGAAGCGGGAAAAATATTCCAAATCCAATGAAAATGGTGAAAAAACGCATTTGCACCATTTTCTTGTGGGCTTGGATATTACGTCTTTCACTGGGCGCCCGAAATGACATGTCTACTTTATTATTTGGGTCGGTACGAGTAAGGGGATACCAAATTTGTATAGGTTTTATAATGTTTTCATACATTTACAAAAATGAAAACCTCCTGTACAAAAATTATTTTTTTGATTTTTGCCAACTTCTGGCGCTAATAACTTTTTTATACTTTGGTGTACGGAGCTGTGGGTGGTGTCATTTTTTGCGAAATTTGAAAATATTTTCAATGATATCATTTTTAGGACTGTACAACCTTTTGATCACTTTTTATAGATTTTTTTTATATTTTTCAAAATGGCAAAAAAGTGCATTTTCGACTTTGGGCGCTATTTTCCGTTGCGGGGTTAAACGCATTGAAAAACCGTTATCATATTTTGATCGGGCATTTTCGGACGCGACGATACCTAATGTGTTTATGATTTTTACTGTTTATTTATATTTATGTCAGTTCTAGGGAAAGGGGGGTGATTTGAAATTTTAGTTTTTTTTATTAGAATTTTTTTTTTTTACTTTTTTTTATTTTTATTTATACTATTTTTCAGACTCCCTAGGGTACTTTAACCCTAGGTTGTCTGATCGATCCTACCATATACTGCCATACTACAGTATGGCAGTCTTCGGAAGACCCGAGGACAAATAAATCCCCTGGAACGGTGAGGTATTGTAGTTTATATCCATATAGTTCTTGTAGTGCCCATACCTGAGAGTTGAAATTCTAAGTCCCTGCGCACGCGTGTAATGGTAAGTTCCATCAAGGAAGCTGGAGAAAATTCTAAGTCCCCGCGCATGCGCACGTGAACGGTTAACGTCAAGAGGGAAGCTGGAGGGATTTGAAGTCCTTGCGCAGACGCAGGGTGGGAGAGAGGCGTGCACAAATTCATGCCCTCGGTCCTCCGTTCCAAGTTGGGTAGGATGTGGCCAATGGGACTCGTCAGATGTATTGAAACCCCATTGGTCGAACTGCAACAGGAGTTGCCATTGGCTGGCAATGAATGGGAGGGTACAATGACGACACAAACGGAGGTTTTAAGAATTGGAGCTTCGTTTGGAAGAGCACACTCTAGCCCCGGCACCCCTGAGGACGCCCCTAATGTGGCGAAACATGTCGGGGGGGGGGGGGCGTTTGTGTGGAACAAGTTTTTAGATAGCAGGCACAGTGTGTGTGTGAATATCAATGAGTGAATGAAGGCGAGGGAGAGATCAGTGTAGAATGATCGATACTACAATGAATAGATAAAACTCATCAAAAGTCCTAGAATCGATAGGATCTTTAGTGCCTGTATAGATTAGTGAGCCCGTTGACAGTGAAGACTAACTGCCAGCTGGGCTCTCATAAGTAGATACCTAAGGAAAGTAGTGTGCATGAGACGATACATGTACGTAAAGAACTGACACTAAGGTTATTGGTGTGTATGAGACGGTACATCTACTAAGTGAACGGATACTATGTTTATGTACAGAACAATTACAACAAGAGTTGCAACATTGTAGCTCTATCACCAGAAGGATAAGACTGCTAATTATCGTCAAACTAACGGCACTACACTGACACCTAGTGGTGAGAAGGATTACACACTAAGATCCTAGGACTCTTTAAATCCAGTTGCCCTTGTTCCACGATGCATCACACAATAAAGTCTCCACGATGGCCTGCATAATTTTAATAGAATATAGAATTTGTCCAACCCAAAATTTGTTTTGGATATTATAGTTTGATATTAGTTTTAAAAGCATCAATAAAAGTGAAGTTTTAATGACAAATGAGTTTCAGTGAGGCTTTAGGCCTTTTTTGTGAATAGCTGAGAGTTTGCTACAATTGTAACATACTTTTGTAAGCTAAATACGTTTTTGGCACAAATCTCTATCCTATGTTGATGGTTTGAGATGGTGTATTAGTTCAGAGAAGTGGTAAAACTAAAAGAGGTCACAGTTGTAACTAGACCCTAGACCCTGTCATCAATTGACCTAATAAACTACTAGAAGTATGCAGTTGAACAGCTTAACACCTTCTAGATCATGTTTTTTTCATTGCTCAATGTGATGGCATCATCCAGAAAATGAACTTTGAAGTGAGCTGCAAATTGGTTATATAAAGTCATGGAGGCGGCGAGCTCAGCACTGAAGTCAAGCTCTCCCTGCCTCTGAATGCTTCCTCCCCTGTGATTGATATCATAAACAAAACTTCAGGAGATCTGGTTCGTGATGTGTCTGGATGCAGCACCATCAATTACAGTCATTTTGAGATGAGGAGAGCTTGACTTCAGTGTTAAACTTTCCACCTTCTTGAATTTATACAACCACATTACATTTCACTTCAAAGTTGATTATCTGGATGATGCCACTGCAATGGGCCATGAAATAGACATGATCTAGAAAGCTGCTTGATGATATACTGGTAGTGGTGTCTTATGTCAATTTTATCTGACAGGTTCCCTTTAAAGGAAACCTACCATTTCAAATAGTAGGTGTGAGCTGTAAGTACCGAGCACCAGCTCAGGGTGAGCTGGTGCCGGTAGTTACTTTCGTTAGTGTTATTAACCGCTGTATCGCTGTTTTAACACTTTTTAAACTTTATAGCAGAAGCTGCTATTTACAGCTTACCCCTACCATTTGAAATGGTAGGTTTCCTTTAATGCTAGGAATGTAACCCCCTTGTGCTGATCATACATCTGTTATTGATCCTAGAGGAGCGGACATAAGCTGGTCATTTGTTCAGTGAACCAGCTGCCATTTCAAAGCCAATCCACTTCTGTGAATGGAGGGGTTTAATGACTTGTTCCTCATCCTATAGTTCAGAGTGTACAAAGTATCATTGTGGATTTGGGATGCTCTCCTCTTGTGCTTATGTTTCTCTGATGAAAAAAATAATACAATTTTCCAATATACTTTCTTTATCAATTCCTCACGGTTTTCTAGATCTCTGCTGTCATTCTATAGGAAGCTTTGTTGTTTACTTCCAGGGGACAGAAATGGTCACACAGGTGCGCGACTCGTTATCACACGGAGTATAATCAGAGCTGTGGGTTATAACGAGCCGTGCACGTGTGCGACCATGGTCAGATTTCTGCCTACAGGAAGTAAACATAGAAGTTTTCTATAGAATGACAGCAAGCACAGATCTAGAAAACTATGAGGAATTGATACAGAAAGTATATTGGGAAAATGTATAACTTTTTATTATTCAACCAATATCAGCTACTTGTTGAAATGGGAATAACCCTTTAAGTTAAACCACATCCCTAATCCTCCATAGTCCCCCCTCCTCACATAATAAAATGCATAAACAAAAAACCTCCATGTTTCTGCAGGTCCAGAGCCTAGAGGACTGGCGGCCTGTTTTGACTGGATATCCAATGTCCTATCTATATGAATTTTCATTCTATGGAAATAAGTAACATTTCTATTCGCTATCACCAAGCAAAGATCTTGACAATATGAATTGTACACATACTAGTTACCTAAGACAAATTATTAACATTACAGTCATTAATATTTTAGGTATTTGGGCCAGGAAACAGCTTCCAAGAGGCAAGAAATTTGGACCGTTTGTTGGAGAGAAGAAGAAGCGATCTCAAGTGAAGAACAATGTCTACATGTGGGAGGTAGGGATGTCTTGAGTCCAAGATTCTGAGTCTGAGATTAAGAAACATTTCTTCTCTGCTGCATTTCTTATTAAATAAACCTTTTCAAGCAGAATATACGGAAACTTGATTCATATTTCATCCCCCATTGTCTTAATTCAAGCAGCTATCACTCAATAATAGAAATAAAAAAATAGAAAAAACAAAGCTTCTCTTTCAAAATGTAAGATGAATAAAATTGTTAATCTATTTAGTTTAAATACCAGAGTTTGTCTTATTGAAAAATATAAAAATAGCAGTTAGGATCTCTGATTAAGAGCAGAAACATGTGGTCTGCTCTGCAAGATGTAAAATTGTAGTGTCACAGGTCCTTTTTATGTAGGTACATTGTAATGTTTACAGCAGCAGAGGAGGATGGTACCTTTTACATAGGGGCAGTCCATAGGCATAATTGTATCACGGCGATAATTTCACATAATATGCAAGTAGAAAATTTAATGTAACTCTTGTTTATGTTGTCCTGTGGCTGCTATGCTAGCAATGATTCTTCTATGCATGGATATCCTGTCATAATAGTGATGTCACATGACAGGATATCCCTGAACTTGTTGTTTACTTGGTAACCCAAGAGCAAGTACAATGGAATGTACTCTAACTGACCAAAAATAATAATAATGCGTACAGGTGCGGTCTTGACATGTGTAGGTGGTAGAGGAAATATACATGGCAGTATTCGGCTCAGTATCTTAATGCAAAACCTGGTGTGGAATCTTCAGAGAGGGTAGAGAAATACTGCAGTAATATACCATACCTCCCAATTTGTGGACAAGAGAAAGAGGGACAAAAAGTCCCTCCCCCTTTTTCCTAAACCACGCCCTTTGCCCCACCTACAAGCATAGTTTAATATCGACCTTAATGGCCCCCACAAAGTACAATTCCCCCTTACTGTGGCCAACCCCCTATGGACCCCCTATAATACACCTTAATGCAACTCAGCAACATATAAAACCCCTCTTTAATGTTATGCACATCTGACTTCTTCAGACATCATGTGAGAAGGTAGCAGGGGCTGATCCCACTTCCTCCTGTTCCCAATATTTTGGCTGCTCTGCAGCTCTAATGTGCATGGCCAGGAGGAGGGACAATCCAGGGGAGGGAGGGGCAGCCTGCGGCGTTTTCCCAACCCCCCCCCCTCCCGGGACAGCAGGACAGCGCCCAAAAACCAGGATTGCTCCGCTGAATCTGGGATGAACATGGCCTTGAAATGAACTGGAAGACATTATGCCCATTTTAAAGATGTTGCAACAGGGTCTATCATTAGAATGAGAAAAGGTATCTGGAGGTATCGGTGGTATGTGAGGGCACAAATGGTGAACACGCCCTCGATGGTTCAGACAGACTGCCGATAGAGAGAATGACTCGAACTGCCCACAAGCACAAGCAATTCCAATTAAATCTTTGTGATCTGTTGACATTTTTATTACACACCCCTGTCTATGGGTGGAGCATTTACACCAAAGAAATATGGTGTTGCATGCCAATTATGTGTCCTGCCTTTGTGAGCCAGACACCATTGCCACCTTTTGCAGTAGTGTCATCTACAAGAAACCTGGACTGCTACAGACTGGAAATATATCGGCTTTAGCGACAAATTCAGATTTTCTTTTGGATCAACATATGGAGGACTTGGGTTGAGTGCATAAAGTGGTTGTAGCAAGTTCGGATAGTGGATAACAATCTACTTGGTGGGATTCCGACTGCTGGGATCTCCACCGATTGCAAGAATGGTCCCTCTCCATTAGCAAGAACTTGAGTCTGGCTCTCACTAATTGAATGAAGTGGCAGGTCAAGCACACTTCCTGACGCTCCATTCAACACTATGGTAGTGCAGCAATGTGACAGCTCCACAATATGTGCAAAGCATCCTGTGGCCGGATGTGCTGCCTCTTATGGCAAACAATGTTTTTTATTAAGATAATGCTTGTCCACACAATGCAAGCGTTTTCAGCCAGATTGAAACTCTTTCTTGGTTTGCCTTTTTATTGCCAATCCAGCCACAGCCTCAGGCACCTACTAATCTATAGGTCCTGTTGCAACATTTGTTGGCAAATATACTGAAAGATACCATATAGAATTGTCATGCTCTTATGCCCAACCACATTTCTTGTACAACACTAGTGGCAGCCCAAAAGGCAATTGGAGCCTTCTTCCAATTTACAGGTTTCACCAATATTCTTATACTTTCAATGTAATCTTCCTCCTACATTATCATTACGATCACAAACATTTTGTTGATGTGTGTATATATATTACTACAGGGATCAGGAGAAAAAATAGACAGAAAAGTCATTTATTTTATCTTTTATATCCCAAATCAAATCCCAACAGATAAGAGTATTTGATGTCTAGACCACTCTACCAATTCACAGTGTGATTCCATATTCACAAGACAAGGTCAGATTAATGTCTCGCAAGCAATTCCTTTCTTTCACATCATAAATGGAGCTTCAGGCAGAGGAACGTTTGATATAAAATAAGGCGTATAAGACTGCGAATGTATCTGCGGGAGGCCGTTCCACGGTTAAGTTCTCACAGTGTCGGGTCCATTACATTAATCTAGCTCACTGCACTCAATATGTCTGAGCTTTGTCAAGATTTTCCCATGTACATCTCTGATGTATGTGGTTGTAGAACTAATTATTGGTATATGTGGCTTACACCTTCCCATTTTAAAATATCTATACTGCACTCACCTGTATAGAAAGGACAGTGTGCTATACAGCTGAAAAGAAGTGTGCCAACACATACCACTCACTTTTTCATTTCTCCACTTTGGATTTCTGTTATTTGTGTTGTTATATAGCTCCAGGAAGTAAGAACTCCTAAGGCCTCTTTCACACTTGCGTTTTTCATGCGCGTGTTCTACGTGTACTTTTGACGTGCAGAAATTGCATTGTACTCTGACCCTTTGTAATAAAACGCATACACGCAAGGTTTTTTTAAGGGGGAATTTAAATCTCAGCGTGCTCTACTTTTGCAAGTCACACAAAAATACTGAAAACTGATTGAAATCTAAGTTTTTCACTGACCAAACCCTGATCGCACCCTGATCAGACCATGACGTGATCTGCAACGCAAGTGTGAAAGAGGCCTTAGGGCAGTGCTTCTCAACCTGTGGGTCGCGACCCTGGCGGGGGTCGAACGACCAAAGCACAGGGGTCGCGACTCTATTACGTTTTTGGCGCAATTCACGGCAAAAACGGAATAAAGCATGTGTGCAATAAGCACTCACTGCTTGAGGACCGGTGGCTGCTGTATACAGGGGAAGCTTGAGGACCTGTGGTGATGTCATCATCACATGACCCTCCGGCTTCTCCTCTATACAGACTCCCGCGGAACAGACTGCTCTGCTCAGTGAGGAAAAACTTCAACTTGAAGCAGCAGGTGGGAGACCAAAACTGGGGGCAGGAAGGGGGGCACTAGACCTGGGGGCAGGAAGGGGGGCACTAGACCTGGGGGCAGGAAGGGGGGCACTAGACCTGGGGGCAGGAAGGGGGGCACTAGACCAGGGGGGACCAAAACTGGGGCAGGAGGGGGCACTCTACAACTGGGGCAGCAAACGGAGGAACCAAAACTCGGGGCAGGGGGGGTGGAACTGGGGGCAGCAGGGGGGACCAAAACAGGGGGTAGGAGGGGGGGGACAAAACTGGGGGCAGGAGGGGAGCACTACAACTGGGGCAGCAAACGGAGGAATCAAAACTGGAGGCAGCAGGGGGGGCTAGAACTTGGGGCAGCAGGGGGGAGACCAGAATTGGGGCAGGAGGGGAGGGGCACTAGAAGCGGGTGGCACGAGCGGTGAACTAGAACTGGGGGCAGGAGGGGGGAACTAGAACTGGGGGCAGGAGGGGGGACTAGAACTGGGGGCAGGAGGGGGGACTAGAACTAGGGGCCAGTATTATAGTAGTTATATTTTTGTACATAGGGGGCAGTATTATAGTAGTTATATTCTTGTACATAGGGGGCAGTATTATAGTTCTGTGTTGGCATCCGACTCATATTCGGACGATGAAAAGGAGACTTTACTGGATGAGCGTCTTCTCTGATTAGTTCTATTCTTGTACATAGGGGGCAGTATTATAGTAGTTATATTCTTGTACATAGGGAGCAGTATTATAGTAGTTATATTCTTGTACATAGGGGGCAGTATTATAGTAGTTATATTCTTGTACATAGGGGGAAGTATTATAGTAGTTATATTCTTGTACATAGGGGGCAGTATTATAGTCGTTATATTCTTGTACATAGGGGGCAGTATTATAGTAGTTATATTCTTGTACATAGGGGGCAGTATTATAGTCGTTATATTCTTGTACATGGTTTGGGGTCACTGCAACATGAGGAACTGTATTGTGGGGTCACAGCATTAGAAAGGTTGAGAACCACTGCCTTAGGGAGACTTTGCCATTAAAGGCCGCCTTGCTCGCATGCAGAGACTTACATCCATTGATGCTCCACTGGATTCTGGGAAATATCCATATACATTTTCCAGGATGCAGATATATAAAAAGTGCTGTTTTTTTTTTTGTTTTTGTTTTTGGTGCACCTTTAAAATACAGTGGAAAACACTGGTCTTTTGCTGCGTCAGATTTATCACTGTGATGATGAATTCTGGTGCAGTATAAGACTGTCAATTCCTACTTTAGACTTTTAGTTGGTTTAAACTGTGCATCCGAATTTTGGGTGCACAGGCGATTTACCACAAGCCACGCCCCTTTCCCATGATGCCACACCCATCTCCGTAAGGCCACACCCCCTTAAACGTACAAGTCGGGAAAGAGCCAAAAAAAGGTCTAAATGCCATGATAACTGTGGTGCAAGAAATTTTAGACGGTGTTGGCAAACACCGGAATTGTGTTGCAAGTCTGTTTAAAAATCCTCCCCAGTGACCCAATTCTGTTCAATGTAATAAATGTGTTGCAAACTCCGACTTAGTACTAGCACGCCCCTTTAGATGCACATTCTTCCGACATGTCGGACATCGTGCAGCCGCAACACAAAACTGGTGCAAACACTAAATACATGTGCATGCAGATTTCATGTTATTGCTAGTGCAATACTTTTTCTAGAATCGGATAAGGATAAGGAGGCCTCTTGACTACTTTTGGTTACATAAATAATAGTAGTATCATAGTAGTATATAAGGCTGGAAGGAGACGCAAGTCCATCAAGTCCAACCCTTAAGAATTAAATAAATTTTATCCCCATAACCCGTGATATTTTTTCTCTCCAGAAAGTCATCCAGGCCTCTCTTGAACATGTACATAGAGTCCGCCATAACAACCTCCTGCGGCAGAGAGTTCTACAGTCTCACTGCTCTTACAGTGAAGAACCTTTGTCTATGGTGATGGTAAAATCGCCTCTCTTCTAGGCGTAGAGGATGCCCCCTTGTCCTGGTCACAGGCCTAGGTATAAAAAGGTCTTTGGAGAGATCCTTGTACTGTCCGTTCAGGTATTTGTACATTGTAATGAGGTCTCCCCTCAGCCGTCTTTTTTCTAAACTGAATAATCCCAAATTTTTTAATCTGTCAGTGTATTCTAGTTCCCCCATTCCCCTAATAATCCTGGTTGCTCTCCTCTGCACCCGTTCCAGTTCTACTATGTCCTTTTTATACACTGGTGCCCAAAACTGTACACAATATTCCATGTGTGGTTTGACCAGGGATTTGTATAAGGGCAAAACTATTTCTTTATAATGAGAATCTATTCCTCTCTTGATACATCCCATTATTTTATTTGCTTTAGCAGCAGCCGCCTGGCTCTGGTCACTAAAATTAAGTTTACCATCCACCAATACCCCCAAGTCCTTTTCAGCTTCAGTTTTACTAAGTAATTGACCGTTTAGAACATAATTATACTTTTTGTTTCCATGGCCCAAGTGCATAACTTTACATTTATCTACATTAAACCTCATCAACCATTTCTCTGCCCATCCCTCAAGCTTCCACAAATCCCTCTGTAATGCTAAACTATCGACCTCAGTATTTATTACTTTACACAGCTTAGTATCATCTGCAAATATTGAAACTTGACTGTGTAAACCCACTACAAGGTCATTAATAAAAATATTAAAAAGAAGTGGCCCCAATACTGACCCCTGTGGCACTCCACTGGTAACATCAACCCAATCTGAGAATGTGCCATTAATGACCACCCTCTGTTTTCTATCACCAAGCCAATTACTTACCCAAATACACAGATTTTCTCCTATTCCCAGCAGTCTCATTTTATATACCAACCTTTTATGTGGCACGGTGT
Source organism: Engystomops pustulosus (assembly GCF_040894005.1). NCBI lineage: Eukaryota > Metazoa > Chordata > Amphibia > Anura > Leptodactylidae > Engystomops > Engystomops pustulosus. The sequence goes on along the minus strand of NC_092416.1, from coordinate 54,695,782 downwards.
CAAATGCCTTTGAAAAGTCCAAATATACAACATCTACAGCGTCCCCCAGATCCAGTCTTGAACTTACCTCCTCGTAGAAACCAATCAGATTAGTCTGACAGGACCGATCTCTCATAAACCCATGCTGACGCTTGGTTATAAGGTTGTGCACAGTGAGATACTCCAGGATAGCATCTCTAATAAACCCCTCAAATATTTTCCCCACCACAGACTCACGGGTCTGTAGTGTCCAGGATCACTATTTGATCCTTTTTTGTATATTGGTACCACATTTGCTATGCGCCATTCCTGTGGAACATAACCAGTCCTCAGTGAATCTTCAAATATTAAAAATAACGGTTTGTCTATCACCGTACATAATTCATGCAGAACCCGGGGGTGTATGCCATCTGACCCCGGTGATTTATCTATCTTAGTGGTTGCGAGGCGGCGCCGTACCTCTTCCTGGGTAAAACTGTTGACATTATAAAAAGAATTTACATTATTCCTCATTGTGTCTTCCACCAGGGGATTTTCCTGGGTAAAGACAGTTGAGAAGGCGACATTCAGTAGATTGGCCCTTTCCTCATCTCCTTCCACCATGACCCCCATGTTATTTCTAAGGGGACCCACACTCTCTGTTTTTAGTTTCTTATCATTTATATACTTGAAAAATAATTTGGGATTATTTTTGCTCTCCCTGGCAATATTTCTCTGTCTCTATTTTTGCGGCCTTTATCTGCTTTTTACAGGATTTATTTTTCTCTCTATAATCCTGTAATGCCTCATCGCTACCTTCACGTTTTAGCACCTTAAACGCTTTATCTTTCTCGCTTATTGCTTTCCTTACAAGACTAGTTAGCCACATAGGGTTTTTCTTGTTCCTTTTATGCTTTTTCCCATAAGGTATGTGTTTTTCACAGTACTTTTTTAGAATATATGAGAAAAAGTCCCATTTTTGGGGGGGGCTTTTGTCTTTGAGAACATTATCCCAGTCTATGCCTTTAAGGTCTTCCCTTAGTTGCTGAAAATTTGCCCTCCTGAAGTTTAGAGTGTTGGTTGCCCCTTCACTAACGCTCTTAGTAAAGCGTAATACAAAATCAATGATATTATGATCACTATTCCCCAGGTTCCCCCCAACCTGTAGTTTTGATACCGTATCAGGTCTGTTGGTCAGTATAAGGTCCAGCAGTGCCCCCCTTCTTGTTGGCTCCAGGACTAGTTGCGACAGGTAATTGTCTTTTGTTGTTGATAAGAACCTGCTACCTTTGAAGGACCTGCAGGTCTCTGCCCCCCAGTCGATATCTGGGTAATTGAAGTCTCCCATGATAAGTACTTCACCTTGCTTTGAAGCCGCATCCATTTCACTTATCAGCATTTCCTCTGCTGCCTCCATTATATTTGGAGCCTTATAACAAACCCCTAGTAATATTTTATTATTCTTTTTCCCTCCTCTTATCTCAACCCATAGGGACTCCACATTTGCGTTACTGATGTCATCTCGCAGGACGGGCTTGAGGCAAGAATTCACATATAAACAAACCCCTCCACCTTTTTTATTTATACAATCCTTTCTAAAAAGACTATAACCATCTATAGTAACAGCCCAGTCATAGCTACAGTCCAGCCATGTCTCGCTGATACCCACTATATCATATTTCCGCTCCAACATCAAGAGTTCCAGTTCCATAGGGAGGCTTGTTTGTGAGGCTTCTGGCATTTGTGTACATACACTTTATATGGTTTTCCCTGTCCGTATTCCTTTTGTCCTTATTCCCCAATCTCATTCCAGCCCCTCTTCCTCCCCCATGGACTATGACTCTTCCCAGCTCTCTATGTACACTATCTATTTCCCCTGCACAAGTGTAGTTGCCCTCCCCCCAGGTCTCTAGTTTAAACACTCCTCCAACCTTCGAGCCATTTTTTCCCCTAAAACAGCGGCCCCCTCCCCATTGAGGTGCAGCCCATCCCTACTGTAGAGCCTGTAGCCGACAGAAAAGTAAGTCCAGTTCTCCATGAACCCAAAACCCTCCTTCCTACACCAACTTTTGAGCCACTTATTTACCTCCTTGATCTCCCGCTGCCTTTCTGGTGTGGCACGTGGTACAGGCAGTATTTCGGAGAAAATTACTTTTGAGGTCCTTGCCCTGAGCTTATGGCCTAAATCTCTGAAATCATTTTTAAGGACCTTCCACCTACCTTTTACTTTGTCATTAGTGCCAATGTGGACCATGACCGCTGGTTCCTCACCACCCCCTCCCAGTAATCCGTCAACCCGATCCGCAACATGCCGAACCCGAGCACCCGGCAAACAACACACTGTTCGGTATGCACGGTCTTTGTGACAGATTGCCCTGTGTGTTCCCCTAATAATCGGATCTCCCACTACCAGCACCTGTCTGACCTTGCCTGTGCTCCCATTACCCTTCTTATTGGAGCAGACATTCCCCTGGTTGCTAGCGGCCACATCTTTCTGCAGCATTGCTACCCCAGAGCTGATATCCCCCTCATCCACCAGCCTGGCAAACTTATTGGGGTGCACCAGATCAGGACTAGACTCCCTACAACTCTTCCCTCTACCCCGCCTTCTACATGTTACCCAACTAGCTGCCCCCTCACTCTGCACCTCCATACTTCCCTCCCCACACCCATCTTCCCCAGAGCAGCAAACTTCGTTCCATATTATCAATTGCCCGCAGCCTTGAAACTTGCTCATTTAGATCCAGAATCTGGGCTTCCAGATGAGCAAGCTTTCTGCTAGAACACAAAGGCATGAATAGTCATCAGACCCAGTACCATTTATTCTCCTGCTGGTGCCTCTGTTGCTTTAGTCAACTTTCCCAACAGGGAAAATGGGGACTGACTTCTATACGTAGACTGTCCTGCACTCCCTCCACTACCTTGACCTGGAGCTATAAAGGGCTCTGTAAGGTACAGCATAATTTATAAAATCAATAGGTTGTATAATGCTCTACTCTCCCTGTCAAAAGATGAGGTCCCTTCTTTGTTAGGCGTATAAACACGGGGATTCTGAATTGGACACCGCCTGGTTCAGGGTCATAACTTAGGCCAGACTACATAGCAAAAATGTGGGTAGGCCCCCTCTGCATAAGCATCAACATCACAGGCAGAAATGCATGTGGAACCCCTCAGGCTCATTTGCATGTAGTCCTTCATCCTGCTGGTAGATGCCCTTTAAGTACAAATGAGGGATGGCAATTAATAGTAATTCACTTACTTCACAAGGATAAATTGTGTATGGATTGTAATGAGTTAAAGGCTACCTACAATGTTGTCTTCTTAATCACCATAAGAAATATGATTGTCAGAATAAGAGGACTGTGGTAAACATTGCATACAGTAATGCTGCGCCTGCATCACTATAGTGCACCAACTAGTCTGAGCTGCTTCCTTGGCTGCTGTAGGAGCATGTAAAGACCCAGGACCATATGGAATTACTTGAGCAGCCACCATTTCTTAAAATACATTGGCTAAAATGTAAGTAAACAATAGAATCTCCTGGATTTCTCATACACTACTCACAAAAAGTTTGGGACAATGTGGGTGAAATTTCGGTATGAAGCTGAAATGCACTCTAACCTTTACATTAAGTGGGGAAAATAACTATTTTGGAAGTATTCCCACCTACAAAGAATGGGGAGGTCTGTAATGTTTTATTAAATGATAATCCAGAAAATCACATTGTATCTTTTTTTCGGTAAGCACCCACAGTGTCAACAAAAGATGTGCGTGCCTACAAATTACTACAAGGGAACTTTTTGAAACCTGGAAAAACTAGTTACTTTGAGCTGTCACTGGTTAATGTGATATAGGATGTAGACATCGGCCATTCAATCCTGGAGGTGATCAGGTGGGAAACTGTAATGTGACCACTGAGGGTCCCAGTGGCTTATCATACATGCTTTATACCTAACTCAAATTATTTAAAGGTGGTAGGGAAAAAAGCAGTAGGTTCTGCAGTCCATGATGGATGATATGTAGGGTTGTTAAATACCTCCTGTAGAAGGGGGCAGTTTTAAACTTTAATCTATGGGATTTTTGCAAGCCCTGTTGTCTACTACTTGCTGAAAGGAGTTAGATTGGTTTGATATATCTGTAGTCTTGAGGTTTAATACTTGAAAAGCGACTTTTTTTCTAATATGACCATTATAATATCTTATGTCAAAAACAGGAATTTACAATCATTTAATGTAATTTAACCAAGTACTATGTATTATATACCCCTGAAAATGCAGCAAATTATACCATAAGTAGTCCTCCAATTTCTAGATTTGGGGTATTGTTGTCCGTTGTCTTAGGCCCCTTTCACACTTGCATTTTTTCATGCGCGTTTTCTGCGCGTGCTTTCGACGCGCAGAACTTGCATTGCACTCTGACTCATTGTAACCAATGGGTCTTTTCAGCATTTTTTTTCACGCACACACGCGCGTTTTTTTTAACACGCATTTAAATCTCGACATGCTCTACTTTTGCAAGTCACGCGCGTGAAAAACGCACCATACAAGTCTATGGAGATGCATCAAAAACGCATCGCACTCTGAGACACATGCAAGTCCAATGCAAGTGCAATGCGTTTTTCACGCATCAATTGCCATAGAAAAGATAGAGCTCAGTCCTGAGTCCATTTCACGCGCATTTTCTGCGTGTGAAAAACGCATTGGAATTGCATTGAAATTGCATCAAAAACTTGCGTGAAAAACTGAGACACTGAACAAACTCGGACTGAAAACTGATTGCACTCTGATGCAAAATGTGCGTTTTTCACTGACCAAATCCTGATCGCACCCTGATCAAACTCTGACGTGATCTGCAACACAAGTGTGGAAGGGGCCTAAAGCTTCTACCCAGAATGGAGGAAATATTGCTTTTGCTTGTAATGGGGGAGTGATTTGCCACATCATACTATTTTATTTCTTTTGCACTGATACAACCAGATTTGCCTTTTTTTTGACAAATGACCCATTATGAGAAACTTCACCTACAATGGGTTGCAGGTAAATCTTGGTATTTTTGGCCAATAAGATAATCACAAGATAATGGTCATCTTGGTGGTCGTTGAAGGTTTTGAGATTTGCGATCTTTGATTCAATTTGCTGGAAAACCATGCACCATCTAGTTGCTCTTCTTTCTTTTTCTAGTTTGTTAATACCGCTCTGGAGATGTGGCCTACAGAAATGAATGCACTACTCCAGATGTGGCCTAACTAAAGCTCTTTAAGGTGGATTCCTTACCTTTCTCTACACACTGGTAATATCCATACCTATGTGACTCCGTACTGCTGCCTTCACTCATTGCCTGGCTGCATTGCTTGCTTATGTTCAAGTGTTTTCAAATACAATACCTTTTTGTGGTTGTGACTTAATAATATTTCTAAAACGCAACGATTTCTTGGATTTGGAATAACTCAAGGGAACTGATGTAATTTGAAGTAAAATTGTATTTCTAACCCAATCTGGGTTGGTAAATGCCTTGACCTAGTACTACACCTTGACCGTTATACAGGGACTATACAGGTCCGATTTGCTTCTCCACCTGTGGATGGGGAAAAAAGTGGCCCTTTTTTCTAAAAATGGTAAAAGTCCTTGGGCTCCAATTGAATGGCCTAACTAAAGAAATATTAGGAAAACTTATTTTAAGCACATAGCATGAGACCATTCTACTTGAAATGCCATTCTACTTGATGTTCTCCAATAAAAATGTATCTTTTCGACTGCATTTTCTACAGAAGTAAAGGTTTCTCAGGTTTTAAGGGTTTACAGCTTTGTTTTACCTAATTTAGTCTACAATGCTTAATGAAGTCCTGCTTCCATAGGAAACTCCTAGATGTCCTAATTTTTTTATCATGGTAATGGGAGTCCTATTATTCCTAGTTGTCTCCCAGCTCTACCAGAAACAGATTCATCTTTTAAAAGTTGAGCAGAAAACCTGCCACTGTCTCCATGCCAGCAGCGTGTGGTCAGTCCCAAGGTGGGGGAACAGCTGCAGCTTGTGTGTGCCTATATAACTTTCCTTGCCTCCACACTCATCCAGCTCTCTAACCTCTCCCCTCTTCCTGTCATGTGCACTAGGTATTGAAAGTCTGACTCTTTTTAGTAAGTTGGGTTATTAGGCTCAGTTCACTCTAAAGATCTGGCTCTGCTGGCTCCTGAAAGGCTCCCTATCAAATGTATAATAGGGGGCCTCAGTCTAGTCAGACGCCCCTCTCCACACTACTTTTAACCCGATTTTATCGGGTTATAGAGGGCATGGTTACCCGATTAGGGGCAGGGTTAAGGGAGCCATTGGCTCACTGCAGGAAGCCTACATAAAAGAGCCGGTTCTTAGCGCTGGCTCGTTTGCGAACCACACATCATTAATGTGCATTGAGCAGGCAGGGGAGGGGAATTGTGTGGAGTAGAGTAAGAATGTATGAGGAGACACAGACACACACAGGCTGCAGCTGCTCCTCCCCCCGGACTTACCACACGCTGCTGCCAGGAAGCCAAGTTATGTGATTTAAACTTATATGAAGTATTGAAATGATTCAGTATGCTCACAAAGGCATTTTTAAAATCAGCATCACACACCAGCTAAAAATGACATTCTTGGTGTCCGGTTCGATTTAAGGTAATTTGACGAAGCAATGATTTTATTTTACCGATCTATTTACAGGTGACTTTTCAAAATTTTATTTTAGTGGAAAATACTGCTAATAAAAATTGTTAAAAGCAAAACGATCCTTAATAATCTTAGCTGCAGATTTAAAATTTGCGGCATGTCAATGTATTGCAATGGGGTGTGGTGCAGATTTCCGGCTGCATAAATTCCGCAGGCATTCCGGTGCATGTGCAGTTACATTTACTTTAGTTGGCTTGTTTTCCCACCAGAAAGTTTTTAATATGCTCAGTAAATGTGATGCAAAGCATTTGAGATATTATTTTGGCTCAAATTATTTTGGAATCCTGACAAATTTTGCTAAGGCTATATTCTGTAATGTTTTTTTTCTTCTTAGATTAAAATTGCTCTTGTTAGACCTTCCGCTGGAATATTAAAGGGGTTTGGCCACTATGTTTTGTATAATCTGTGTGCAAGTGTGGGATTAGGATATTATGTTATTTACCTATATACATCTATTAAAAGTTCTGCATCGCTTTATTGATATGTAAAGTGAAGCCTCCTGTCTTTTACCTCATCAGCCAGACATTCCTGTTCATAAAATGGCCACAGATGGAGGGTCATGTGATCTCTAGTTGTCCATGAGCAATCCCCCTGCCAGGACCTTGTTCTCCTATGCATAAATACTATCATAAGGTCCTGGCAGGACGATTGTTTATGGACAGATAGACATTACATGATCCTCCATCTGTGACCATTTTATGGTCAGGAATGTTTGGCTGATAAGGAAAGGACAAGAGGCCACACTTTACATATCAAGAAAGTAAAGCTTGATATATATTGGTAAATTACCTAATATTCTGCTCCCCCCCCCCCCCCCACACACACACACTTACACACATTACAAAAACCATGAGTTAAAGTGACCAAGCCTTTTACATTTCTTGTCAATTTAATTCATTTTTCCTATGTTTTTAATATGCATTATATTTGCTTGTGCCACTTTTGAAGCTGCCATCTCCATAGTTATAATACCCATGCTAAGTGTTACCACCACCTGGTGATGATTATTATTATTTTCTTTTGATATTGACCCTCACCTGTATTTCATATTTCTATGTTACATGTAAGGTTGGTTTGTTCTTTTGTATTATAGGTGTATTACCCAAATCTAGGCTGGATGTGTGTTGATGCCACAGATCCTCAGAAAGGCAACTGGCTGCGCTATGTAAACTGGGCCCGCTCAGCAAAAGAGCAAAATCTCTGTCCTTTGGAGATCAACAGAGCCATCTACTATAAAACCCTTAAGGTAAGCTATGATCAGATGTTGATATTCTAGAATCCTCTTGCTGATCCTCCTCTGTTACCATTCCATCACTGCCTAGGTCCACTTTGGTGTCCACCTCATGTTCCTACCTCGACCCATAGGAACCACCTGCCCAACTTATCACTGATTAAGTAAAGTGTCTGTTAGTTATATTTGCCTCCTCTCTTCTTTGGGAACTTCTCCAGAATGAAGTCAAGAGATAACCATGAGCCTTTTGATCCTAGAAATCTATGGTGGTGACCACACTGATTTTCATTTAAAGATGATGAAATTTGTTAAAAGTGTTAAAAACACACAAATACCCTGATGCATCCTAACCCTCGAAATATAAGTGAACAGTTTAACACACTGACCAAAAGTTATGGCCCTTAAAATGTATCAACAAACCAAAAGATTAAAAAAATGTGTTCAAATACTTCAGAACTTTTCATATTTGGCATAATTGCAATTGTTCTTGGATGTGAAATAAAAGTAACACAAAAAGTGGACACAGAGTTGCTGTTTTCTTTCATTCTCCGACAGAAAGGATTAATCTACCATCAAAATCAATCATGATAAACCGGGGACAGTTACTCATAGATCCAGGCACTGTTGTAATCTTCTTATATTTATTAACACCGTCAAAGAATAAGAGCAAAAACGGTGCAGGCACAGTCAATATATGGGCCGAGCAGCATGTCACGGCTGAAAAGGTGGTGGGGAGGTGAGGATGTAGTAGCGATCACTGTGGTTGTGCTTCAGCTTCAGAGAACAATACAGGGGTCCAAATACAGATTAAAGGAGGAAGCGGCACTCACCAATCCAGTGAAAATGTCTTTTTTATTCACAAAAAGTGGTACACAGGGAGGCCTTGAGAAAGCGCCGAGCGCGAAACGGCCCGTCGGCTCTGCGGCACTGCGTGCCTCCCTGTGTACCACTTTTTGTGAATAAAGAAGACATTTTCACTGGATTGGTGAGTGCTGCTTCCTCCTTTAACCCCTTAACGCTCTGCGCCGTATAAGGAGTGTATGAAGAGGGCTCACGGGCTGAGTCCTCTTCATACAAAGGTGGGGGTTTTTGCATATTGCAGAAAACCCCCACCGCTAATAACCGCGGTTGGTGCTTGCACCGATCGCGGCTATTAACCCCTCTGTTGCCGCCGGCAAAGTCGCCGGCGGCATTTAAAAGACGGCGGCGCGCGGGCGCCGCCATCTTTGTTACGATCGCCGCGCCCCGGAACGTCATCAGGGGGCGGCGATCGGTTGCCATGGTAGCCTCGGGTCTTCGTTTGACCCAAGGATACATGGCTTCTGCATATCCATTACAATGAGCCTGTATTGCAGTATATGGTAGGAACGATCTGACCATCTAGGGTTAATGTACCCTAGATGGTCTAAAAAATAGTGGGGAAAAAAAAGTTTAAAAAATAAAAAAAATTAATAAAATATTAAAAGTTCAAATCACCCCCCGTTCCCTAGAACGGATAAAAAACATACTGTATATACTCGAGTATAAGCCGACCCGAGTATAAGCCGAGGCCCCTAATTTTACCACAAAATACTGGGAAAACCTATTGACTCGAGTATAAGCAGAGGGTGGGAAATGCATTGGTCACTCTCTCCCCAGTATATAGCTAGCCAGCCCCTGCCCCAGTGTATATAGCCTGCCAGACCCTGCCCCAGTGTATATAGCCTGCCAGACCCTGCCCCAGTGTATATAGCCTGCCGCCGCTGCCAGACAGATCGCACAGAAGATATACAGGGGTCACCGGAAAGGTGAGTTTAGATATATTTATTTTTTTGACTCGAGTATAAGCCGAGTTTGGGTTTTTCAGCACATTTTTTGTGCTGAAAAACTAGGCTTATACTCGAGTATATAAGGTAATAAACAGTAAAAATCACAAACATATTAGGTATTGCCGCGTCCCAAAATGCCCGATCTATCAAAATGCCCGAGGCGGGAAATGGCGCCCCAATGTCCGAAATGCGACTTTTACACCTTTTTACATCACATAAAAAATGAAATAAAAAATGATCAAAATGTCGCATAGACCTCAAAATTGTAGCAATGAAAACGTCGCATCATTTCGCAAAAAATGACACCTCACACATCTCCGTGCACCAAAGTATGAAAAAGTTATTAGCGTCAGAAGATGGCAAAAAAAATTTTTTCTTTTCGTTTAATTTTTGAAAATGTATTAAAACACAATAAAACCTATATAAATTTGGTATCACCACGATTGCACCGAACCAAAGAATAAAGCTGAGGTGTTATTTTGAGTGCACAGTCAAAGTCGAAAAAACTGAGCCCACAAGAACGTGACGTGCGTTGTTTTTTTTTCAATTTTTCCACATTTGGAATTTTTTTCAGCTTCGCAGTACACGGCATGTTAAAATAAATAACATTACGGGAAAGTAAAATTTGTTACGCACAAAATAAGCCCTCACACAGGTCTGTACACGTAAAAATGAAAAAGTTATGGATTTTTGAAGTTGCAGAGCGAGAAATGAGCGGAAAAACCCTGCGTCCTTAAGGGGTTAATCTGTATTTGGACTCTTATATTTATTATTCATGGCCTCCCTCCTTCTAAAATCAACTTTTATAATTATGGTAATTATGCTAGGCTTCACAGGCTGTTACACTGTACAGGAGCATCCCCTTCCATCCCACTGTGTGAGATTACAGCAGCTAGAGCGAGAAGTGTTGAAAGAACAAGGGTGGGGGAGATGTGCATCACATGCAGTGTAACAGCACGTGAAGTTGGAACACGAAGGGGTTCTAGTAACACCTTACCACATTTTTAACATAATTTTTAAACTTGATTTTAGAAGGCAGAAGGCCATGGATAACAAATTTAAGAAGATTATCACAGTCACAGTGCCTGGAGTAAGTGTCTCTGGTTTATCCATGCTTGATTTTAATGGTAGTTTTCATTTATCAAATGTTCTGTACCCCAAAATAGTAGTATTTAATAATACCAGGTACAGTGATCAGTACGACTACATACAGAAAAATGTAAGTGGTGTCCCTCTTAAGGCTGTAGTTGTGTTCATGTTGTTTGTTTCTTGAAAAGCCGGGCGAGAAGGAGATCGCTGAACAACTTGACAGCAAAGAAAGAGCCATAGTATGATAATAATCTGAGTAATCTGAGACATTGCTATGGGAGCAGGTCCTCACCTGACCCCCAAGTTATAGATTACCTTCTACGGTGTAGATGCAACTTTCCGGTTATGAAACTTGTCAAACAATAATATACTGTGACCCTGAATAACAAAGAACACTGAGTCACTGGTGGGCCTCATTTGTCAAAGATGTCTGTGTTGCTCATAGCAATCAAAATTTAGCTTTAATTTATCTTAAATGGGGTAAAACCTGGTCAAAGATAATCTTTAACTTCTAGTGCCCTCCAGTAGGGTCCCCTGTTTACCTATAAAAAATCTCCCCCCAAGTCAGGCAAATGACTCTTCTCACCCAATTTTCACATGAGATGAGTCAAGTTTAGTGGTAGTATCGGTAGTGTCCTTTTAGAAGCCCCGACCTGTTTTTCTATAGTAAATAAAAACATGATTTGTGCATTATATTGAAAATCTAATCTTTCAGATTACATCAGGCTTATGACTTTGTGATCTCCAGAACCAGAGATGAAGGCAGCTAAAAACATAGTTGGAAATGCAAACTGCAAATACAGTTCCAGTTTCTACCTATTTTTAACTGCCTATATCTTCAGTTCTGTTCTGTCACAGAACCACAAGCCTGATGTGATCTGACAGATGAGATTCTTATCTTTAAAGGGGTTTGCCCAAATTTCCCAAATTTGAATCCCCTAGTGTTTACACAATAAAGATCGTATTTAACCCCTTACTTTACAATTTTACAGTATTATTGCTGTTTTAGCTCCTATAATGGTAAGTGTAAGATTCCAGAGTGTGGGGGGACTCTCTTAGCAAACACTTCATGATTCCCCTGTGCTATGAGATGCTATATGCTGACACTTTTATTTAGCTTATGATCATTCCACTAGTATCTGACACATAGAAAAAAAAGGGAGGAGACAGATCAGAGATGATCTATGAGATCCATGAGATGCATATAACACATAATGACACATTTCAGCTATAACTCACGCAGAGTGCCTCCCTCCCTTCCCCTTGGATAAAGACCTTATCTCATCTGTAGGTTGTAGAGTAGGTCTGTGCACACTGCTGCTTGCCAGCAGGAAGTGTCTGTGTGTGAGCCAGTCTTGTAATGGAGGGGTGAGGGCAGGAGGCAGACAGGAGAAGCTATTCATTAGAAGAATATGTCCTGTCTGACCCTAGAAGATACAAGATTTACATTCTGATCCTGGTGCTGTATTTTTGTTAACCCTGATAACACTGAGAATGTGTTATTTCGTTATCCTGAGTATATTTAAGAATATTGGGGGTCATTTACTAAGGGCCCAATTCGCGTTTTCCCAACGTGTTACTCGAATATTTCCAATTTGCGCCGATTTCCCCTGAATTGCCCCGGGATTTTGGCGCATGCGATCGGATTGTGGCGCATCGGCGCTGGCAATCGAGAACCAAAACAATATGGGGTGTGTATAAATACACAGGGTTCCTCAGGGTTACCCCTGAGGAAGTCGCAATCTGGCGACGTAACGCGTGGGGTGCCTTCAGCCACAGGTTTACTTTTTAGCATTCCTCCATTTACTCTAATTTGAATTTCACATCTGATGTGCCTATGGTCTTTGTCCGGTGTTGGATTTTTGGACGTCTTACTTTGTGTATCCATGTGTTTTATTTCCATCATGTTTACCTTAATAATTTGATGTTACTTTTATAGTGCTGTTGTTTACATTGGATACTATATAGCAACGCAATTTATAGGACTCCATTTAGGCATACCTACTTGAACTGCTGTTTATATCTATTGTAAGGAATTTGCTCATACTGCTGTGCTCTGCACACACCTGTGGCTGTGAGTAGGTCCTTGTTACTGGCTCGGATCCACTCCGTTTTTTGTATATATGTGTACTTGTACACTTTTTAAGTGGTTTTAAAACATATATGTGGGACTTTTTTGAATTTTGTATTTGTATATTGAAATAAAGTTTTTGGAATTTGTTGCCTATACACACTTGCATCGGCGCTGGCATGCACGTGACGGAAATCGGGGGCGTGGCCGAACAAAAACCCGACGGATTCAGAAAAACCGCCGCATTTAAAAAAAAAATAGTGTTGCGAAACTTGCACTTACCTTCACTAGGTATAGGCCGGTGAACTTGAGTGCATTTTGGCGGACTTCAGCGCAGCAGTGCCACCTAGTGGACGTCGGAGGAACTACCTTAGTGAATCCCGGCTGGACCCGAATCCACCACAGAGTACGCGCCGCTGGATCGCGAATGGACCGGGTAAGTAAATATGCCCCATTGTCTTCATGGGAATAACCTTTAACATGGCACAAAAAGCATGTTATTTGGTACCATAACACCAAAGATAAGGGCTTCTGAGATTACACTATCTTGGCTACCACTTAACTTGACTGAAAATGTGCGAGAAGAGTCATATTTTCTTGGTTTTGGAGGAGATTTGTACTGTTAAAGACTGTTTTATTATTTTATGTTTATTAGTTTTAGTTATTTATTTACTGTAATTTATCTGCTTTCCTAAAAAATATTGTGCTTCCACCTACTGTACACCACACAGGCCAAACTCGAGGCCCACAGGACAAATATGACTGGCCTCCCTATTCTATGTGGTCCACAAGATGTAAAAAACTGATTCAGCTTTTAGATGTAGAGCCACAATAACCATAGTTGTATCTCCACTGTAGTTCTCACTCCAGGTCCACACTGGCTCTAGCACATACAGAAGAACAGCATGTCAGCTTTATCAGCTAGGTTACCTCCCCGCTATGCTCCCAATGTTACAGCCAATCGTGAAGTAAAACTTTGATGGGTGTTGGGGGAGATTAGAATTTGTATAGTTTTAGACCCCCTGCACTGGGCTCATACACAAGGCCATGACTTCCATGACCCAGTCTGTGACCTGTCTGCCTGAGCCGCAAAACTCTGGCCCTATTTCTGCCTGTGTTTGCAGCTCAAGCAGTCTTTTCTACCGGCGTTCATGTATAAGTTGTCCTCATAATCTAATGATGCACAGCCTTGTTGTTTGCAGACCGAGAATGCACACAGTCATGTAGGGTAGGCTAACTAGAATAAATGGCCCTTCAGTTTCAACAAGGTTTTTTTTTTTTTTTAAACATAGGAAAATGCCTTATGATAGGTCAAGGCATAAGGTATACCCAACGCAGGGGGATTAGTAATGAAAATAGAATGATGTGATGCTACGTGCAGAAGTATATAGCTGGGTGTCATCAGTATAGAGATGATACTGGAAACCAAATCTGCTGATGGTTTGTCTGATGGGGACAGTATAGAGGGAGAAGAGAAGATGACCTAGGACTGAGCTCTGAGGAACCCCGACACTGAGAGGAAGATGAGAAGAGAAATATCCAGAGAAGGAGGCTCTGAAAGTGCGGTCAGAGAGATAGGAAGAAAACCAAGAGAGTGCAGTGTCCTTTAGGCCTATGGAGCCTCAGCAGGAGGAGCTGGTGGTCCACAGTATCATACATTGCCGAGAGATCCAGAAGAATGAGGAGAGAATAGTCACCTTTGGATTTAGCAGTGAGGAGATCATTGACGACTTTAGTAAGAGCAGTTTCAGTGGAATCAAGAACAGACCAGGCGTTCCCGAAGTTTGGAGATAAAAAAGAGATTACACACTGGTCGGCAGTTGGCAGCATTGTATGGGTCCAGGGAAGGTTTCTTTAGTAAAGGGGTGACAATAGCATACTTGAAAGAAGAGGGAACTACACTAGAAGAGAGGTTGAAGATTTTAGTGAGGTGAGAAGTGACTGCTGGGGAGAGAGACTGTACTGTGTGAGGGGATGGGGTCACTGATACAAGTAGTGGGTCGAGCAGAGGAAAGGAGCCTGGACACTTCTTTGACTCAAAAGAAGAGAGTGAACAGGTTAATATACCGGAGAAAAGGGGATTAGTGGAGTAAGTGGATTGAGAAATTATTTCCTGGTGAATACAATGAATTTTATCTTTAAAGTACTTTAAAGTAAAGATCAACGACCAAGGTGTGTGAAAGGTGGCTGCACCTTTGGTGTTAGTAAGGAGTGAAGGGTATCAAAGAGTGTTTTGGGGTTGTAAGAGACAGAGGATAGAGAGTGTAGAAAGTCTGCAGATGTGTGCGATTTTCTAAACACACATTCGGCAATCCTGGAGCACAGTCGAAGGAAACAAGTTTTGTCCACGTGCCAAGGTCGCCTGCGTCTGTGTTGAAAATTTCTGAAAGAGAGTGGTGGATCTCATCTAGGGAGCTTTCCATCAGTAGGAATATAGTGGTTAGTAACAAGGTTTGGACAGGTGAAACAGGAGATTGGAGACAGTGGAGACTGGAAGATTTCTGTGAGTTTGTGACGAGGGTACGCAGGTTCCGGTATGAACAATTAGAGGAAGATTTCCGAGAAGGTGAAGGATTACTGAAAGTAAAAGAAAGAAGGTAATGGTCTGAAAATGGAAAGGAAGAATTGGTAATATTAAGATATTTAAGACAAAGTCTAGTGTGTTTCCCTCATTATGAGTGGGGGAATGGGAGAGTTACAGCACTTTTCTGTAATACGTAACAGATATATAACAGTAATCCTTTACTCAAGCATATCAGTAAATTACTTATAATAACCAGGAAATTTCTGACACCGCATTACAAATTCTTTTCCGTAGACTATTATGATCCAGTATATTTTATTATTGGGCAGAAGCTATCCAATCCAGATATAGGCTTCAGTCATACAACATTTTTTTCATTGATATAATTTCTCTTTTGCTACTGTTTTACAACAAAATCAAAGCCATGCCACACTTTAAATCAAAATCACAAATAAAAAATAAATATAAGACAAGAAAAAAGTAGACTTTGCATAAATTCATATTGGAAAACCCATAACCTGTGGCCGCAGAATTTTTTTATTAAAGAGAACCTGTTGACAGAATCACACATTTTCACCTAATGACTGGTTCCCATGGCCATTTTAATACTGAATCCAAATCTGATTTCATACCAGTAATTAACATAACTGTTTCCACTCAATTTTAAAAGAATATCTTTATAAGACCACAGTCCCTGCCAGCAGACTGTATCGAGTCATGGAGGTATCCAAGTCCCTATTTTGTCATCATCATTACCTCCTCTCTGCTCTGCTAGCTCTCTCCGTCTTCCTCCCTTCTCTCTCCCTTCTACAGATGGGAGCTGACACAGATATTTGCTTAGAGCATGGGATCAGCTAATCGCTGCATAAGGGAAGAGAAGGGGGGAGGAAAGAAATCTAGCATAGAGGAGATGATGACACAGGGTCTCAGATGCCCTATGACTCGATACAGTTTGCTGGCGGGGAGACAGGAATACTTTTATATACTTTTAGACATGAGTGGAGCCAGTAATGTTAACTATAAAAGCAACTTGGTAATTCGGTTCCCATATATTTTTTAATACTATCATAAGGTGAAAATTTGTGATCACAGGTTCCCTTTAACCCCTTTGTGCACCACAACGGGCTGAGCTCTCTCCATACACAGGGGGTGTCAGCTCAGCTGTACAACACCTCTAACTGCCACAGAAGTTAAGTGATGCACTCAAACCCGACTGTGGCACAAAACAGCACCGCCAGTAGGTGCCGCCACTTAGATGGCCGAAAATCACTCCCCGAAAATATCATCATTGGCGCTGATCGGTTGCCATGACAGCCCATAGAGCCATAGAGACTTGTAGGCCTGCCGTAGATACTAATCTCTAATAGCCTGCTGATGGCAGTCTATTAGAGATCAACAGTAAAATGACAAAATACTCCAATACAGTTGTATTGCAGTATATTGTATGAGCAATCAGACACCCCAGGATTAAAGTACCCAAGGGGGCATAAAATAATGGTAAAAAATATATATAAACAAATGTAAAAGTGGAAATCGCCCCTCTTTTCCTATTACACATATTAAAAAAACATAATAAATAAAATTATAATAAATAGTAAAAATACACATAAATATGTTTGGTATCACCATGCTCCAAAATGCCCCTACAATCAAAATATAAAAATATATATTCTGGCGGTGAACACCGTAGTGGAAACTGGCACCCAAATGTCTGAATAACCATTTATTTGCCATTTTTCCACCCTTAAATATTTGAATAAAAAATTATCAAAAGGTTATATAGGTCCCAAATTGATATAAATGAAAACATCAGTGAATCCCTCAAAAATAGACACCTTACACAGGTCTGTACACAGAGGAATAAAAAAGTTATTGGCCTCAGAATTTGGCAATATGGCATTTTTTTTTTTTTTAAACTAGTAAAATTTCTCTAAATATTAGTATCCATGTGATTGTATCAACCCAGAGAATAAAGTAGAGGTGTCATTTAGAGTCCACAGTGAAAGCTGTAAAAACAGAGCGCAAAATAAAATGCGGCTTTTGGAATGAGGAGTGTAAAAAAAACAGAAATACAATACCGAAAAAAGTTCTTTAGGGGTTCATTTATTTGTTATGGTTTATTTAATGAAAAGTTATAAAATGTTCTATTACTTTCTATATCTAAACTAAATATGTATAGTACATGCACTTTTTGACATCTGCTAAAATCAAATTTTACTCTCCTTTCCCCTCCAACACTTTTAGTCAGGACACCCTAGAGCAGTGGTTCTCAACCTTTCTAATGCTGTGACCCCGCAATACAGTTCCTCATGCTGTGGTGACCTCAAACCATGCAACTCGCAGTAAAAACACAGTAAAATTTCGTCTCTGATGGCTTTAGGTGACCCCCGGTTTTGGTCGTTCGACCCCCGCTGGGGTCCCGACCCACAGGTTGAGAACCACTGCCCTAGAGACATAAATAACAATTAATCCCACTATGGAAAGTGGCGTTTACATTGGGGCAGATTTATGAAAAGTGTGCTAAGGTTAGACAGTGCAGAGTTAGACTAGACAGTCTTATTCTGCACAAGATTCATAGATTCATATATATCCTGGATGATAAATCTGTCCTAGTATAAGACTGTCTAGTCATACTCTGCACCTCCTATTAGTTGGCTTACTTTACGCCAGAAAACTAGGACAAAATACTGTCGGTTCAGCAGTATTTCTGACGCACGGACCTTTGTGGTGTACGCTACTCCCCCTTTTCATAGGCCACACCCCTTTGTAGAGCTAGTCGTAGGAGAGACAGACAACGCTCAAAAACCCTTTATAAATGTGGTGCAGACATGTTTTTAGTGCAAAGTATGGCAAAAGTCTGTCTTGGACAGATTAATAAATCTCCCCCATTGTCTTTTGAAAGTCCACACTCTCCATTGTCTTTTGAAACGCAATACAACAGCTGAGGAAAAAAGATTTGCTTAATAACATTGCTGATAAGATTTGCGTTTGCAAAACGCAATGTTAACCACAATTTAATTGGCCAAATCTCCTCAGACGTATTGCGTTTTAAAACTCAATGTAAACACCATGGGGCACATTTACTAAGGGCTTTGCGCCGCGACTGTTCACGCTCTTCATGTATAAAATGGCTTGCACAGGTACAAGTGTCTGTGCTGCGATTGTGTCGCATGTGACCCATTTTTGGCGCAGCTTCCATGCCACACAAATTAGATGGCGTGTAATGGGGCGGTACGACGGATTCGGATTGAGCGTGGGATTTAACTTTCAAATTGTATCGCACGCGCTATGTTAAAGATGCTTTACAAAAAAGACGGTGAACTCTGTTGGACCTGAGCGGGGAAGCGACACATTCATAATTTCAGGCGCACAATCTTAGTGAATCGTCGCACGCAGCATTATACACGGACAATACACTTTCAGTGAACTCGTTTGTCATTGTAAGTAAATGTGCCCCCATGTGTGAACGCAGCCTTGGATTAGTATGCGGCAGTGTAGTCACATCAAAGTTGTGTTCTGAATTGAGGTATATTTGTTTGAAAATGTCACCACTTCACCTCTATCAAGGAGCTGCACAAGACTTGTGTTCTATGTTAACCCTTGAGCAACCAGGGTCGGGTGAGGGGGGTCGATTTTGCCTGCAATAACTTTAGGGTGTTTTGCATGTTCCTTTCCTTTGAACATATAATTAAGTGAGAAGCCCAGTTAATATTTTACAATAAATATCTTATTCTGGGTTGAAAGTCCACACTCTCCAATTAAAATCCTATATTTCACCTGCCTTGTAGTAAAACATTTGTAGCAGATGCTGCATCCGACCAAAGAGAATATGTAAGTTCCATCTCCTTTGATGGGTTTCCTTACACCTGAGCAGGATTGTGATCTGCCAGCTCAGCTGTAGTCTCCGCACTTAGGATGCCAATCACACTTGCCTTCGCTTCCAAGCTGGTGTATAAGAGCGGTCGTTCTGCAAGGTCAGATTTTCTTCTATTACTGTACAAAGCATCCTGGCAGTGATTTCTAGACCTGATAAAGGCCCGATCATTGCTCTTGTGCTCCGGACTCTTGCACTACACAGCCAGATATACTTAGTGCCAGGGAATTGCTGGTTAAATGTTGAGTACACGGCTATAAATAATCAACAATACTGGTGGTTCTGTATTACAGCTCTGTCCAAACCAGAAAGTGTATAGGATGAATTCACATGATGCATCAGATATCCCTTCTACATGAATAGGACAGATAATTTTATGTAAAAATCTGGTGCATGTGAATCCATGCTAACACACTGCATAAGACTATAGGTCAGGCCTACACTGCACTACCCCAACTTGAATGCTTCACCAGCGAATAACATGTAAACTAAAGGTTTTAAGTTAAAATCAAAATTTCTTTAGAAATATTTTAAAGATTTTTGAAAAATTTTAGGAAAAAATATTTAATTAAAAAAAAAAACAACCTCTGGACATTAAACCGCACCAAACATACTAACACATGCTAATTCTGTTGGGGGTTTTCTTTGCAGCAGTCACCTCATTTACATCACAGACAGGAGAAATACAATAGAAGATTACACCTCTATAGAAATTACCAACATTGCCTCCACTACTGATGATGTTTCTGGAAAACATTACACTCTGTCCCCAGAGTCCTGACAGACAGTATACTCCCCACTGTGGAATAAACAAAATCTTATTCGTGCCCACACATATAGCAGATTTTCTGTCTGCAAACTCCAGAATTAGGGTGATGCCACACATGGCATTTGAACCTGTTTTTGGTCCATTTTTAAGCAGTCTGTTAAAAAAACGCATCAATTTTTTTTACCATTTTTAATTAAGATAATTGTTAAAACCTGTCAAAAATGGATGCATTTTCAAAAAACGCACTCATTTTTTAACGGACTGCTTAAAAACGGACCAGTAAACGGGTTCAAAACGCCATGTGTGGCATCACCCTTACAGTAATTTATACCACTTCCATTAGCGCTTTTGTTACTTCGGCAGAAAATTGGAGAGGACTTGCAGCGGCTGTTTCTCACACCTCATATAATGGAAGTGGTGCAAAAGGAAACTAATGGAAGCCATTAAACATCCATTGAAATCATTGGAAATTTTAAGGGATCTGTTAGACTCCCAGAAGTCCAAACGCAAGTATTGCAGAGTACAACTGAAGTAATCAGAAGATTACACAGTAAAGGTCCTTAAAAAAATCTATATAGTTCTCAAATAGTGGGAAAAAGTAAATTCACATATTTGATGTAACCTCATTAGTTGCTCTGGATAAATATATTGTGCCATGAACACTTAAAAAGAAGGAAGGGAGAATCAGAGGGAAACATTGAGAAATGGTGTTCTTTTGTATTTAACCTCCCTAGCTAATTATAATAAAAAAAAAAAAGGAACGTATTATACAGAAGCAACAAAGATGAATGGACCTATAGCGCTATGGAAATGCTTTCATTATGGATAATTTCTATATATTTATTGTAACAATCAATCTGTCTATATACCGATCAAATTAATCTGTTTATCTGTTTTAATCATCCATCTCATATATATCTATCAATAATAATAGATCTTTATATAGTGCCATCATATTTCGTAGCGCTGTACAGATCATGGGGTAAATATACAAATAAAACAAGACAGCTCATCGGAGCTAACACTATCTATCTATCTATCTATCTATCTAGTTTAGGAAGAGGCAGCACTCCAAAAGGTAGTTTCAAAAAAGTGGGGTGTCTTTATTCCATGAGCGACGTTTCAGCTCCTTACGAGCCTTTTTCAAGCATCTTTCCTTTTTCTTCTATCTATCTATCTATCTATCTAAATAAAGAAAAAATAGCAGCACAGTCTCTTTGAAAAAGTTGGTCTATGGGTGCTATCCTACACTCTCACCATGCAGAGTCCATAGAATACAAAAAATTAAAAACGGCTGCACTCCATATAGTGAAAAGCAAACGAGGTGGAATAAAAACCATGTTTGCTTTTCACTATATGGAGTGCTGCGGTTTTTAATTTTTTGTATTTATCTATCTATATTATTAATGTGTTTATCTCTCTTTAATATTAATAATATTTTAAGACTAATATCTTGCTTATCGATCTATTCTTCCTGCCTCATATCAATTATATTTATAAACTCCATATTAGTTTAATCTATCATCATATTAAGTGGTTTATCTGATATCTATCTATTTTTTCTAGTGGACTATTTTCAATAATATTTAATTATCAATATCATATTTATGGTATCTATCTATCTATCTATCTATCTATCTATCTATCTATCATATCAATCTCTTTTCTATTTTTCTTAAGTGTCTGTTCTTCTGTCTGCCTCAGATCTATAATTTTTATGAAGCTCATACTGCCATATCTAGAAATCTATTTTCAATAATATCTATCTATCTATGTATCTATCTATCTATCTATCTATCTATCTATCTATCTATCTATCTATCCACAAAGTATGTATTTGAAACTTTATCTGCTATAAGAGTAAGCATATTACTCAATATAATTCTGATATTGTTTAGACTTTATTAGGTAACTAAAACATAAGCCCTTAATATTGCTATGGCAGCAGAAAAATTAATAGATTATAGCTATTGGAACATGAGGGTGAAAAAAGTATTCCACTAAAGGAAAACATGGGGTATTAATATTTAATTTTTGGTCCTATCATTGGAGCCACATATGGGGGAGAATAACTAAAATCTAGTGTGAAGGATTCCTCAGGAAAGCTGGGTGGTGGTCCTATTGCAATTATATTTGTTATTATCCATCTTTCCCAGAAGAAAGAACAATTGAATGTTCAGAAGTAAATTTTGTATTGTATTAATTTTTAGAATCTTGGAGAAAATTCCTTTTAGTGATCCGTCTCTATATTTATGACTTAGTGTTGGGCTAGGGGTTAAAGGGCCATGTCCTCTGGTGAGCCGGCAGAGTGTGGATCATGCAGTCCTCCTTCCAGCAGAGGGGAGGATTGGAAAGCCTTTTGCTGGGTCAGTCGTGACCCCCTCCTCCGCCGCTCTCCTCCTCCTCTGTCCTCCCCTCCTCCTGTCTTGCAGGCTGAATAGTTAAACTGCTCTTCCTGTTTGGTTAGTATGTAGTCAGTGCAGAGTACAGCTGTTTATAATCCCCATAGCTGCTTCCACGCCCTCTGGCCCTGAGCCTGCTTCTCTCTCCCTCTCCCTTTTTTTTGCAATGTACTAACAACCTCCCCTCTGATTGGTGTTATATTTGTCTCTGTAATTCTTGCAGCCAATTGAGCCAGGAGAGGAGCTCTTAGTCTGGTACAATGGAGTAGACAACCCAGAGATAGCAGCTGCCATAGAGGAAGAGAGAGCTGCCAGCCACAGGAGCAAGAAGAGCTCGCCTAAATCCAGGAGGGGTAAGCCATGGCTGGGATCATTGACGGGAGGGGGGGAGATGTCTCCATGCTGTGTGTGTGCTTGGATGTCGATGTGACCTTTCCCAGACTGCACTGTCTGCATGATCTCCTGTAGCTCACACCATATCCCTACAGCTGAATCATATGATGTGTATGTGCCAGCTCCGCAGACTCCCTACAGCCTCCTCCCATTCCTCCCTCACTCCCGGCTGAATTGCTAGCTCTTGTGGTGGGTTTTTGTATTCTGACAAGTCTCCTGTGCAGAGCGGTGAGCTGGCAGCCCCCTGTCTGTGTGTCTTACTGGCACAGGAGTTAGGATGGCAAGTGAACTTCAGGCGGTGGCGTCATTGCCAGACTGGAGATGCGGGGGGCTGGAGATTGAGGTTAAACTACAGATCAGACAGCCCAGGATAGCAGCCGAGGAGAGAGGTGTCACTCCAAGGATTACTGCAGGCTGCATCTGTCCTCCGTGCTATTCTTAAGGCCTCCTCCACAAACCAGAGATTTCTTTTTTCTGTATTTCCTCCTTCTATCAGCTGTTGTGACACTCCGTATACCTACCTCATACTGCAGTATATGTTTGTCTGTTGAGTACGGTTTACATGCTGCGTGAATCGTATATAGTCCGCAAAATGTGTGTGTTATGTTATTGTTATGCTTGTTTTGTGCGAATGTATATTGTACGTGTCTATATATAGATACATACCTATAGCAGTTACATATACGGCATGTGAGCTTTGTATGTGTGTATTCGTGTATATAAATCTCTGTATAGCATTCAATACTAACGTATTGTATGAATAGATATAATGTACATTGTGTAATATATTTATCTTGTATATGTATGAATATATTACAGTGTAGTGTGCTACTACTAGGTACATAAAGGCTTTGTAGACTCGAGCTAGGGCCTAGCGGGGGAACAAGGAAATAGCGATCTGTGAAGTATTTTAATGTAGTTATCAAGAGATCTGTTGCACAACCTCCTGAGAAGAAATGTGAAATTCCAATTTAGCAAGTCACATTGCGTTACTAAAGAGTGAGTATTCATGAGGGGCCGGATCCAGCTCTCAGGATTAGTCGTAATGTACATAAACTCACTCAGTGAATAGGGATGGTATTTGTTCCTTCCTGCAATGCTAACTTATATATAACCAACGCATAAATAAATTTGCTCATAACATGGGTTAATAGATGTACCTATCCACGTATGGTGACCTCTGTAGGAGATGTCCTCCTCAGTGTCTTCCACTTTTACAGAAGAAGTAGATATAACGTTGAAATGGTTAAAATTCTTTTTTTAGATTTCCCCTTTTCTCTACAGTTTAAAAAAAAATATCTTCATTTTTTGTTTGGGCTTTTGCTTTAAATGGTAGGCTTGGTAAAGTAAATTCGGCTCCAAGACTGATCATAAAGTAATTCGTTTGGCCAAGAAATGTGTGACTAATAACTCAACCGTTTTCCATAAATTTTGGTCAACTACAGCGTTCTTCACTTTACTACTTCTATAAAGAAATAGGACACTCAGGACTTTTAAAAAGTTAAAGTTGGAAGTGTCAACGCAAAAGATAAATGCAAAAACCCTGAATTACAATAGCTATAGTATAAATGTATGGATCTTTACTGTACCGCCATACACTGATGACCTCATACAAAGCATCCAGAACATTTTTGTGGCATGTTTCATCACATACTATACTACAGAGCTATTCTCCACTGTAAGTGTTAATACTTATCACATGTTCTTATTATGGACCTGTCATTTCTCCACATGCCTCAGTGGGTTATCCTTAAATGATTTTTGTGATCTCCCATTCATTTTTCATACTGATGAACTATTTAGAGGGTAGGTCATCATTATTTGATCAGTGGGTGTCTATCACCTGGACATCACACCGATCAACCTTCTATATCTGTGTCCACTATATATTCAAGGAACATATCCAAAGAATAGTATGTTCAACATGCACACAAACTCAGATGAGTTTGTTGGTTAAAACTGAGATTTAGGTCTGTGTGTATATCATGGGCTGCAAACAATGGACCTGCGTGTCATCAGCATGTGAGGTCCACTAAAACACCAATGACCACAATAAAGATTTCTCAAGCCACAGTCACAGGCAGGAATAGGACCTGCTCTGAGTTTTTAAAGGGAACCTGTCACCAGGAGACCCTTTTTTAGTACTCCCCAGTCCCCACAGAGCATAGTACATACACTGCCAATGTGTTTTTTTTATAAAAAAATTGGTTTTACAGAAAAAAAGATGTGTTATATTGTACCTTTCATTAGCATCTGCTGTGTGACTAGGCAGTTGCCAATTGGGAGGTGCTGGAAAGGAGCAGCCCCCCCCACCCCACACTTGGGAAACATGTGACCTTTTCAAATATATGAATAACTCCCCACACTCGGGATTGGCTGTAGTGGAGCAGGGGGCGTCGCTAAGCCAAGTGATGGGTGTTTTCATATATTTGAAAAGGTCACATGGAGGAGGTGTTCCCCAAGGGTGGGGGGGAAACTGCTCCTTTCCAGACCCTCCCAATTGGCAACTGCCTAGTCACACAGCAGATGCTAATGAAAGGTACAATATAACATATCTTTTTTTCTGTAAAACCAATTTTTAATACAAAAACACTTTGGCAGTGCATGTACTATGCTCTGTGGGGACTGGGGGAGTGCTAAAAATGGGTCTCCTGGTGACAGGTTCCCTTTAAGGCTCGGCCAGTCAGGTCACACACAGGGCGTGGAATCACAGCATTAGTCCATACTAATAACCATGTGCTCACCATTGAATCAACAGGTAGCACATTGACAAAAACAACATTCATGTGCAGGAAGCCCTAGTGTTACTTATTTAGAACCTGTTACTGGGATAAAAGAGTGGAAACCAACCAATCTGGTTACTATTAAATTCATTGGCTTTATCATTTATTGTTGGAAAACTGACAATTGTAATTTTAGTTTGTCACATCATTTTTAAAAATCCATATGTGGTAAGTAGTAGTTCGGACATCACTGTGACTTTTGCTGGCTGTAGGCTGTGTTAGTCTAGTGAGATGCTTGACCATCAACATGTACAGTATACAATGTAGAATAGAAAAAAACAACGGCGGCAACGTATGTCACTTGAGAAAATAAGATGGCACATGTTGGAGTCCAGCTGTCTGATCCTTCTCTCCCCTGACATTTGCCATCAAGGGAATGTCAGAAGATCCTCACAAAATCACTGGGTTTAGCCAACTAACATGTGTGATCTCACTATGCACTGAAATTTAGTAGGGCCCAGTATTTGCACTATGTAAAAAAGATTTTTGATATAATTGATCAGTTTCAGTTTTTTAGTGGAATCTGTCAGGCAGTTTGGGACCATACACCAGCATGACTTTATACAACAAGGGTTTAAGTTCCCAAACCTATTGAGCTCAACTCTACCCATTGCTGCAACACGGAGAAGACCAGTTTAGAAGGTGCCGGTGAGGTAGGTCTGCATGAGGCTTTAGCACATTACTAGTGCGCCTGGTGTACATGCCCTGGATATGGGATGACTTTGCACAGTGCACACGGTGTCCTATAGAGGCTCATGTGGACCCACCTCACCGGACCCACAGCTCTTTTTCATGCGGCAATGAGCATAAATGAGCTTAATTTGTTTCGGTTCCGATAACCCAATTGTATACTGGAATCTTTATTTTTTTAAGCAGCCCCCTCCGGCCACGTTTTAGTTTTTTTTCACAACTCTCGGACAACCCCCTTCAAAAGGTTCTTTGATATGGCCCAAATTCAGTTAAACCTCTTCAATAATAATGGAGTTCGATTAACCCACGCTGTTCACATCTTATTATAGAAATTCTCTTATAAGCTTTTTTTTTTAATTATAAAATAAGTTACTATTTTTGGGATGGGGACACTTAACCAAGGTTAACTAAATTGCAAACATGGAACTGTTGTTCACTACATCCAACCTAGTATATACTTGTGCATGGTCCAAGACAAAACATGAACATTACTGCATTCCTATCACATGAGGACTGGCTGTGACAGATTTACTGCATGTCTTGTCTGTTGCAGACACCAGAACTTCTGACCAAATGCTTAGGTCAGTGATGGCAAACCTTTTAGACACCAAGTGCCCAAACTACAATCAAAACCCACATATTTTTCGCAAAGTGCCAATGCGACAATTTAAGCAGTAACTTATTACTCCCTGCTCTGTCACAGGTTTAAATTTTATAGGCACCTGAGGACACAAATACAGTAGAGTATCATTGTAGTTTCCTTCTAGGGTCCTGGGCTGCCTGGGACTGCAAGAGGCGTTGAGTCCTGTCTGGCGAACTCTATGCTGGAGTGATGGCGTGGGTGCCCATAGAGAGGGCTCTGAGTGCCACCTCCGGCACCCGTGCCATAGGTTCGCCACCACTGGCTAAGGTCAACTTAGATGTTCTGAAAGACTAGAATTTTATAGTTTATCTGAAATGATGATTTGGTGTTTACCTCCGTGTCCCAGTCACAAGAATATTCTCATTTTGTCTCCTACTTGCCAGGGTACTACATTTCTTGATCTTCTCGCTGCCATTTTAAGGGTCATGGGACTCGTTTTCCTGCGAAAAATTAGGTTGCCAGATCCTGACCCTCCCATATATCAAAAATTTGGCAAACACTATGACAAATTCTAGATGTCCAACCAAAAATGCCTAAAGGAATATTCAGACCAAAGTGATACCTCCGTAATCCTGTTGCAAAAGTGTTAAACTCCCATAAAACCCCTTTAAATATTCTGTATGTTAATTATACTACCCCCTGAGATTACTGACATGAAAGTCTAGAATTTGTAGAGCTGATATGAGTCATTACAAATTTCCCCTTTTCTACTTTCACGTCAATGAAAAGAGATTTCAATATGTCTTGGATCAGCGGATATTACTGCTATGGTATAGGTAACGCCACAGAAATATCACTGTCACTTTTTAAGACTGGACTGTAAAAACAACTTTTTACAGAATACATATCTTTTGAAATGGTGTGGTAATTATCTGACAGAAAATAACATAATTTTTGCAATGGGTAAGGGTGCAGCCATTTAATGTTCAGTGCAAGAATTTGCGATTAAAATCACGAATAGCCACCTCCACACCATTTGGGCAAGGAGGGGGGGTAGATTGGGTGCAGCGGCCGGTGAAGGGGACGGAACTTTGTTCTTTTGCAAAACCAGCAAACTTTCATACGTTGGTTTTTATGCAAAACTACGTCCGGTCTGACCTGGCCTAGTTTTACGCTGCCCGCCAGATACATCAAGAGGCCTAAGGTCGCCGGCATGTGATAAATCTCTCCCAATATTACTCCTGGTGTAAAATAATACCCCCTAAAATCTCTTATATCACTTTGTCAAAAGTAATGACACCTCTAATATGTGTAGATGTGCAGAGATCACCCATTTGCATTGTCTCTAAAACTGTACTCCATTTGTGTCATAGGTTACGCACAGTCAGATTTTTCACTATAACCTTCTGTGCTGAAATAATGATGTCAAATATAAGCTTCACGTCTTCGGAGTAATTATTTTTGTAGTTTGTATTTTGGATTTTGTTCCATTTCATTTGGAACTCTTGATATCACGTGTATGGTCTCACTCCTTGGCCTCGCTCCTGACTAAGGATTTAGTAATGTGCAGCTTCCACTGTATGTAGGTCACGCTGTTTATATGAAGTGTCATCTTGTATGCATAAGTAATGCTCACGTCATGGAAATCATATACATTTAACTTACTGGAAGTGAACATTTGGGAGATGAGGACTTCTCATACTGCCTCTACGGTATTTTCCTTGGGTCGGGACAATGGTGGACGCAGACAGTTTTCGGTATTATCTCCCTGAAGTTTTACAGGACTGTAATGGACAATCTTGCTTCCTCCATGTAACACCAAACAGCTTTATTTTTTTTGTCTTATCATCGGTACATAATGAGATTACAGTATATATTTTTTCCATATATATTGTTTTTTTAGTGGGTCAGGCAGAAATTTGGAGAATTTGCCAACATCTCTACTGACCAATGTTAAATATGTTTGCCATATGGTATTCAGCTTTGCAGACTTGGGCCAAGGGCTTAAGAATCAAGGACATAAACTTAGACTGCTTTTATCCATGTGATTCATATGTTCTTGTTTTCTTTCATCGTATCCATGTTGTAGTTTTCCAGTGAAGTGGGTCATGACGCATCAAAATAAGTGAATACTTCATTCTTTAGAGTAGGCTGCTTGTTTAATGTCCACTGTAGACTGTAAAGGGCTTTTTTTTTCCACACCATGATTCTGGCTTGGCAACACTCGTTTTTGTAATTTTTTCACTTTGAAAAGGTGCTGGAGGTTGGGACATTCTGTACTGTAAAATATTCCAAGTGTGGATGCATAAAACAGCTAAACAAGTACCAGATAGTTGAAACGTTGCTCTAATATGCACTCTAAAACTGAACTGAATGGGGTTGGGTAGGTTTTTTAACTATTGGCCCCAAGTGGTGTGAAAATAATAATAAACTTATGCTTAAAGTGGTTGTACCAACTATTTAAATTATCTCGTACCTACAGGAAACAGTATGAATGATTGCAAGATCCATAGATAAACCAATCATTAACTGTCTATGGAAGTGTCAGAGATTTGATTGGCAGTTTCCAACAGTCCCAGATAATTTGGGGATTCATGCTCATTCTGTCACTCCAACTATTAGTGAGAATGGGACCCCCATTCTCTGGATTGCTGGGTGTTCCATTCTGATGATCAGCAGGAGTCCCGGAAATTGGACCCTTGCCGATCAACTTGTTATTTTCTATCCTGTATATAGCGGATAACAATAGTTACTACCACTACAACAGAGGTTCAGGGGTGATGTCACGTCCACAGCAAGCACCCGCTACAGGTTAACACAAGCAGTGTCACTGCTGAAACCTCTGTATAACGATAGAGGTCATTAACCGGGGGTAAGGACCGAGGTAATAACAGGCAGTTGCTGAGTTATGTACAATATAGATTCTGTAGGTTTGTTCTTAAGTTCAATTTGTATGGAAGTCGGAACTGTATATTTTATAATTGTAACCCCAGCCAAATTTATTTTGGTCTCTGTGACAATTGGATTTTAGATGTTGGATTGTCAGAAGAACCAGGATTAACAATAAAGCTTAATTTCAGACACCTCTGATAACTGTTACAGCTGATTATTGTAATCTAGGGCTAAAGTACAGTAAATTAGTAACATCCAGAGGTCCATTTGTAACTAGGGGTTGTCTGTAAGTCGAGTGTCCTTAAGTAGGGGACCGTCTGTATACAAGTTCTTTATTATTTTTATACCTGCAGCCCATGAAGAAAAAAAATTGTGTTGCTGGAAAACCTCTTCAAAACGTTGTACAATTTTTGCTACCCTATTTTTCATTTGCTTATATTTCACAATATAATTTTGGAGGCAGGTGATTTCATTTATCAAATGTATTGTTAATATAATTGCTTATTTTTTTATAAGGTTCCATTGAATTGGCTATTTATTTTACTTCTGAATGAAAAGTGCAGTAAAACCACCATTTGTATGAAGATTGCCCCTGGCTATTGTCACTCACCACTTCTATTTATAAAGTGCTTTTTCTTAATCACTTCCCAGAAATTTTCTTTTTAGTCTTCCAACCTCTGGATCATACAGTCTGCTGAATAAGTCATGAGAGAACTTTACCAGCAATTCTTGGTACTTGCAAAATATCTTTAAAGGATTGAACCTCTTCTCATTACACAGTGTTGCGTAAATGTCCATGATGAGGGCAAGAAAAAGGTGGAGTTAATAATATTTTTATGTCTTCCTTTTTTGAGAATATCAGAGCTTTATAGACTAGTAAAAGAAAACTACTTTTCAAAATCCATCAGGATAAACCAGGGACACTTACTCATAGATCCAGGAAGAACCATGACTGTGCTAATCTTCTTATATTTGTTATCCATGGCCTCCTACCCTCTAAAATCTACTTTAATAATTCTACCAATGAACCTGAAGAGCTCTAGAGGGTGTTTCCAGAGCCCCCCAGTGCTGTAGATTCACTTGCTTTTACAATACAGGTCCCCCCCTCTCCCCGTTAAAGCAGGTCCTCCCACCCACCCCCCTCCCCAACATTAACACACCCTGGGACCTTTGGGGTCATTAAAAGTAGATTTTAACAAGAACGAGTCCATGGGTAACAAATATAAGAAGATTACCACAGTCACAGTGCCAGGATCTATCAGTGAGTGTCCCTGGTTTATTGTGTATGATTTTCTTAAACGTTTTATGAATAATAACCATACTATAAAGCTATTGGTAGGCATCAATGGCACCAGAAATGAAACATCACAGGTCACCCATATAATCATTAGATATTCACAGGTTTTTTGAGGTCCCTTAGGCTCCATTTTGATATTAAATGGTAGTTTTAGAGACAGCCTTGTATACTGTTAGGTTATGTTTAGCTCATAGCTAAGAAGGTCCATAGCAATTCTATCTTTAGGAAACCGCAGTTCTCCATGGAAGAAGGCTTTTCATTTGAAATGAGAAATTCCCTAAAAATCCAGCCATTATTTCACTTCTCCTTGGTGAAAGCTATATCTGAGACTAGAATAGTAGTTAGCCTCTTTGTCTCTTTAGCACCAGCTGCAAGACTCAGAAAATGTCTTAATGCGCTATATCTAGGTTAGTATGTACTGTATAGGCCAAAGCATCTGTATCATCCCTACAATCACAAAATCCAACATTCTCTGATGCTTTAACCTCTTCCATGTTTCTGCAGATCCACAGTTTTCCCTTCCTCCTTGACGTCATGTGTATATTTCTAGCTGTTTTTAGTAACTAGGTCAATTCACATGTTGACGGCAGAGGTTAAATTCTGTTCAACGTGTGACATATTTTCTGAATTCCATTATGCGAATTGCTGCATTGTGTTGTGTACAGACTTGCAATAGTTTTTTTATTACATTTCATCCTGTTATGTTTATGTAGCCTGTGTTGATTCTGGTTTTGTGTTTTGGATGAAGTATTATCCACATTAAGTCACATCCACAACCAGTTGAACCAACAGTATATAATGTATGGAAAATTTAGCTGTGTATTGGGTTCCCTAAATTGGAGGAGTGGTGCTTATTTCAATATTAAATGCAAAGAATACTCGCTATATCTATAATACCAGCAGTGAAAAGGTATTGATGATGGAATGGATATTTCCTTTTTTTCCCATAATAATCCAGATTAAGAAAAAATAGAGGAAGCGTATTTATATACATGCAATAGATGGCTAAAAACAGGACATTAACGGAAATCTACTATCACGGATCTAACTATTAAGGTAGATCTGATAGCATGTTCATCTAATGTATTGTAGGATAGCCCTTTTTAGACAAACAGGAGCCAGACCTAGTTGGCTGTTGTTTGATTTGAAAGATCTGGTATAGTAAAAATAATACATTATTTTTAGTTGGACTACCCCTCAAATGAAGACCAACACATATTGGGGCACATTTACTTACCTGGTCGTGCACGTTCCCCAATCCGGAGTGTCCGACGAGAAGGAACTCTGCCGCGACTCACATCGTGCGCCCGAAATCCTGCATGTGTCGCTTCCCCGCTCAGGTCCGCCGGAGTTCACCATCTTCCTCCCTATGCATGTAAGTGCATGGCTTGCGACACAATTTTAAAGTTAAATCCCTTGCTCTGTCCGAATCCATCGGATCGTCGGATGGCCTGCCCCATGATTTCTGTCACATGAACGCGGTGCCAATGCACTAAAATCCCCTTCTAAATCCCTGTCCCGGCTGCGCGATCCCCAAAAATTCGGAAATGCGCCCGCGAGACCCTTAGTAAATAAGCCCCATTATCTGCATATGTTGGGGATAGGAATAGTTTTTGGCCAAATGATGGTAGCATTAGTAAAGACTTATGTATCATGTATACATCGGACTGCTAATAAATTCCTCCGTGATAGAAGTGATTTTTTTTTTTTTTTTTAGCATTTTGAAGACTAAGGATCATATTGCATGTGAATATGTTTTCCCTAAGACCCAAAATGAGTGGTTCTGTCTCATAATGGAATGTAATAAAAAATTCTAAGAATTATTCCCCCGGAGTCCAGCTATCCCTTGCTCTCCTTTCTTTGAGACTGTTTGGTGAGTTGACTGGTTACAGCAGGAGCCCTCCCCCACTGCTATGTGTGTAGTTGTAGGACACTATAGCTACACCCATTGGTAGATGCCTTCCCCCTGCTGTTATCCAAAAGTGGAAGGGATCAAAAGAAAAGTAACTTCCGTGTTCATTGCAGGATTTTTACCAAACCATTTTAGGAGCTGAATTTATTTCTAGGTGTTCATGTAAGTTTATATCTGCCCTGTCATGTACTTTTTATAAGTGAAGATTCATGAAGTCCTCTGTGTATTGTAACGTGAGAAAGCAATGCCTCAAGACGTTTCTGGTAAGTATTCAGTGGTATATCTTGTTCTTCCGGCAGTGTTTGAGCTTGGAATTCCTTCTAAGATCCCTAGAAGACCCAGGACTAGCTGCCAAACATCATGATTCTTTTATCTGGGTTACAAGCAAATTTACCTGTAATTTAGTATTTGAATTGTGCTCTTCATTTTGAGCTGTTAAACTTTTGTTAAGGGGATTTCCCACAAAGAAAAGTTAGGCCCTATACACGGACCGCTTGTTTCCTTGATCTGTGGGGGTCTCGGCACTGACACCCCCACTGATCAGCAAGTTAGGCCCTTCTGGCGCTAATAACTTTTTTATACTTCGGTGTACGGAGCTGTGGGTGGTGGCATTTTTTGCGACTTTTGATGGCTTTTTTTTAATGTTACAATTTTCTGGACTAGAAGACCTTTTGATTATTTTTTATATTTTTCAAAAATTCCAAAAAAGTGCCTTTTTCATCTTCAGGCGCTATTTTCCGTTACAGGGTTAAATAGGGTTAGAAACAGGACAATACCTAACATGTTTCTGGTTTTTGTTTGTTCATATTACATATTCATTACATTTTTTTTTTTACTATTTTACAGACCCCCATAAGGTACTTTAACCCTAGGTTGTCTGATTGAGCCTATCATATACTGCCATACTACAGTATGGCAGTATATGGGAATTTTACCCATCATCTATTACAATGTGCAAATCACACATTGAAGAAGGTCCTTCTTGGGTCTAAAAT
Organism: Engystomops pustulosus; assembly: GCF_040894005.1. Classification (NCBI taxonomy): domain Eukaryota; kingdom Metazoa; phylum Chordata; class Amphibia; order Anura; family Leptodactylidae; genus Engystomops; species Engystomops pustulosus. Next base: position 54,661,812 of record NC_092416.1, on the reverse strand, counting down.
TTGGTTGGTGGTTTGGGTAGCCCTGGGCCCTCTTGAAGGCTACTGTCAAACTGCCTATATTATAAATCCACTTCTGATTGTAACTTAGTTTTGTTACCAGTACAGTCAGTTATGGAAATGTCCACTAGTTTCTCCCTGGCAGGATGGTTGAGGCTTTGCAGGTCGCAGGTTCTGCCCCTCTGCACTAGACATTTGTGAATAAACAATTGTAAACTAAGCATTCAACAAAATAGTTTGCCCTGTGACCCATTCACTTTCCAGTAATAACCCTCATGATCAATAACCACAAGAGTGTATGTTCTCTGCTGAGAACAAACCACAAGACCAGGGCAAGATGCAAGCGTGCTACATTCTGGTTTTGCAATGGATCCTTTCCCCTTTTTGACAACAAGTTTTACCTTTTGCAATGCAAAGAGAGGACTCTATTCCTCAACTCATAGCATGTACTATATACATAACACTCCTCTTAGTTATGTATTATGCACTTTTCCTCTTGGTTTTGTATTATGGTTATGCACCCCTCCTCTTGGTTATGTATTACGATTAGGCGCTCCTCATCTTGGTTTTGTATTATGGTTATGCGCTACTTATCTTGGTTATGCACTCCTCCTCCTGGTTATGTATTATGGTTAGGTGTTCCTTTTCTTGGTTATGTATTATGGTTATGCTCTCCTTCTCTTGGTTATCTATTATGGTTAGGTGTTCCTCTTCTTGGTTATGTATTATGGTTATCCTCTCCGCCTCTTGGTTATGTATTATGGATAGGCGTTCCTCTTCTCGGTTATCTATTATGGTTATTGCCCCTAGACTTGTGTTTACTGCTGAATTCACTCAACGTGATGCATTACATGCAGATGAAAAGATGACAGTAGTCATCGGGGAGCGTATAATAAGACAATGCTGTAAACACAATGCACATTCTTCACAGCTCCTCATGGTAATTACCGGAGCCTTGTTATGGATCTGAGCTATGCTTTGTTCCGCGCTCCTCACATGGGGAGCACAACAATAGACTTCAGTTTGTCATGTTAATTTTGCTAGTCTGCTCACTGCTGCAGTGACATACATTTTCTCATTGACTTCCTCATACATTTTGATTTGTCCATAGAAATTTTCCCATTTTTTTTTAAAACAAGGTGGAGAAAAATAATCTCAACTGTCAAGTCAACTGGTTCTCAAATACCATACATGTTAGAATAGTTTTTGGCAAATAAGTGATAAGACCATGGCTTCCATTTACTTTGGCTTGCATGTCTGAATTCCTTGCAACTTCCCAGCATCTTAACATCCACATGGACGATCTGTGACTCTCCAAAGTAGTTGCATAGAATATCTATTCTTTGTATTTTTGCCACTCACTATTAGATGAAAGGTTTATATGTAATTATAAGTATATTATAGTGTCAGGATTAATGGAATTTAATATGAATGTAACTTTATCATGGAGAACTTGGGTAGGACATTTTCTAGGTAATTTGCTGTACAAGGCGAATCTCAAAAAAATTTACTGGGGGCAATGGGTGGCTTTAGGCACCCCTTGTTTTTTCCCACTGGGTTGTGCCGGGGGCAATTGCCTGCCATACCCGGTGGAAGAAACAGCCCTGACCTTATGCTTGATTTAAAAAATCGTAGTAGGATCAGTACTGTGCGAAAAGAGACTTGAAAAGGTCTAGGGGAATAGTAGCTATAATTATTGAAGATATGGGGTCACTCTTAGACCCCCTGCATGTAAAATGTAAAAGTGTGCCAGTCAAATCCCAAGGACTGAGCTCAGTAGTGTGGTTGCAAGTCCATGCAGAATTGTGAATATGACCCAGAGGTGCATCAACAATGAGGTGAGTTGAGCCTCTTGCCTCAGGCAGCACCTCCTGCAGCAAGATTGTCCTGTTAACACTTAAATAGGGCTTCTTCACAGCAGATGTCAGTGTGATTGTGTAGAACCCACATACTTAAAAATAACCTATATATATATTACTATGGGATTGGGCCAGGGGGTGCCATTCTATAGCTTGCCTCAGGCAGCAGAAGGTTCTGTAAGATAGTAGAAATATAGCAATATTGACAAAACCATGAGTCTACGGAAAAATATTTCTGCAGCTCCATTGTTTTTGTCAAAAACAACCTAAATGTTTAGAGTAACTGAAACATAAGGCCCTTCACACTTCCATTTATATTCCTGACTGTTGGCACCCCAGCTTCCTCAACACCATGTGACTACCTGACCCCTGAATTGTAGTGCATCTTTGTGGATACTAGGAACCTTAGTTTATTATAGAGGAATCCGGGATAAATATTCAGCAGCCGCTTCTCGCTAGTAATACATTATGCGATCATTTTCACATCAAACCAGTCAGTCACGGGTGGCAGAAAATGTTGTTTTTCATCTAGCTAGGATCAAAAGAGCTGCATCACTTTCATGCTCAAGCAGATTTGATGTTTGCGCTCGCAGAAATAAACTGGGCAAAATATTTTATTTATGGACTAAAAATGATTTTCCGTCAAAAATAGAAGAATTTTCCCTACCCATCAATACTATCAGAGCATATATAGCTTTATATTGTGTTTTGCTGTGTCTTTTACGTATTGGTAGCATATTGCCCTCTCTTACGTAGAGCAAGTATGGTGGGAGTAAATTTGTGGGGAACTGGCTTTTTGTGATGTACCCATCCAGCAATAAAGAAGATAAAGCTAATTGTGGGGATGTAAAAGTATCCTTTAATATCATAGCCCTGAAAAACACCATAAACATCCTCATCATTGTCCTGCATGGGTGGATTGCAGTGGAGCCCCCCCCCCCCCCATTATTCTCAAAATATTTTTGCAAAAATGACAATGGAAAAACGTCAGCTCACTCAGCCACTTTTGTGATGCATTACGTGTGATGTCTGAGCATGGACACCTTCGGTTCTAAAGTACACAGCATACAAGAAAAAAAAGAGGAGAGTAGTCCAGGTACCAGGGAATCCATGCTTGAGTAAAAGCATTTTTTTAATTTCATCATAATAAAATTTAGGTAATCTACGGGTCCAGTAACCGCAGATTGAAAGCAGATAGAAGGGATGTATCCTCCATTCCCCATTGATTCTAGTACCGGATGTAGGAAGTGATTTTAGACTTGTAGGGGCTATAATGTTCATACAACCCAGGGCTCATGGCAGCCTAAATCTGTGCTTGCCCACATGTACGTCTTAAGTAGCTACCCTACTATGGCATCTACCGGTATATGCTGGAGGCCTGAACACTTCTTGCTTTTGAACACCTGTAATGCCTGCTCACACCATGACTCGAATTTGGATGAATCATTGGATCAGGTCAGCATTACTGTGAGTGTTCCCTTCAAAATATCCCCTTTGTACATCCGATTAAAAATATTTGAAAAACGTTTTTCTACAAAACATATCAATTGAATAGCACAGATTGAGAGCTGCTAAGGATCCGTGTTCTGGAATGTTCTGTATGTGGAGCTAAATTTCACAGGTGCTAGATAATGTCTTTGCCGGCTTCCTGAGACCTACTGAAGGGTCACAAAGAGAGCAACCGGGGTTAATTGTAGCTATACAATGCTCAGCATGATCCCCTATGATATAAAACCATATGTTGTTGCGTCACAAGCGGCTGTGCGCATAATTCTGCAATTTCAGTGTATTGTGAGCAATGAATGTATCTGTCCAAATGAAGCCGTTGACATCCAGCGTACTCATTATCACATTGCTCAAATAACATAAAGTGTTTGTGGAAAGGTGAATAAGGCCAATATGCTGTCATTATCAGTGGTTTCTTTTCATTGAATATAAAAGCACAACCTTGAAGGATCTGCTCATCTCTTCTGACTTTTCTGCTAAATATTTGTTGCAGCTTTTTCCTTATAACTGGATGTTGTTGCTCCAAGAAACTTGGGGATAAACTGACAACTGGGTGTTACCATTTTATTTGTCCCTATATAGTTTACTGTCAACACAGGATGGACAGTGTTAGATTATAGCAACACATCCTCTATATGGTAACAACTAGCAGGGGCAGACAAAACTAACTGAGCTTGTAGTCTCCTTTCCACCAGCTCCAGAACTACTATTTATGAGCTTTGTCCCTCTCGCCTTGTTGATAAAGTGGGAATGCTAACTATTACATTCATACACTATGTATACATGTCTTACACTGCAATTACTCATGTATATTTAATGTATTATATCGGTGAACAAAAGATTTCTGGGACCAGAAAAAGTTAATTAAGATTATTGAAATGTTCACAAATATTAAATAAAAATCCTTCCCAAATGACCTTTTCCTCTTTTGAAAAAAGGATAATACTATGAAAATATTAAGCACATTATTTATCCTGTATGGATTCCAATAGAAATGCAGAAATATGTAAGACAGTAAATACATGGTGCTTTTCCTTCGGATGCAGGGCTAACACTTTGGTAATGGGCTATTGGCCCAATACTTGGTGGTTTTGGATCCTATAAATGAATTAAATGGTTTTCTTTAGATGCTAGCTGAGAACTTCTGTTTCATTCTACACAAGAAATGTTCTTTCTTATTTGTTGTTATTGTTTGGTCACTCCCTTTCCCCCCAAATTTTATAAAGATATCTATTGCATTTGTAAAGCAGTGAACATCTATGGCAGTGGTGGCTAACCTATGGCATGGGTGCTAGAGGTGGCACTCGGAGAACTCTCTGTGGGCACCCAGGCCATCACCCCAGCACATAGTTTCCAGACAGGACTCAAGACCTCCTCCTGCAGTCCCTGGGCATGTGCTGTGATCAATGCTATTTTAAAGCTACACATACTTAGTCCTGAGACTACAGGAGGAGCAAGGAAGTGCAGACAAGGCTGCGTTATTATTGGAGCTCCTGCTCTGGGCCCTGCAATTCTTCCTGTTCAGGGAACAACGGAAGAAAGCTACAATGATTATCTGAATTTCTCCTCTTTCTTTCAACTGTATTGATGTACTAAGGACGCCGATACAATTAAGAGATGTAACAAAACAGGTAGCAAAATGTTACTGCTTAAATTGCCATGTTGGCACTTTGAATGTAATAAGGGAGTTTTGGTTATAGTTTGGGCACTCGGTCTCTAATATGTTCGCCATCGCTGCTCCATGGCTTAAAGGTGATCAAGAACGTTTAGATGCAATGCTTTTGCATGAAAGCTTCCTCTGGGCATGGAGGGACTACTTGTCTTCCTGGGCCCTTGTACAGCAGTGAAGTCTGCACATACTACATGTCCACCCAGTTGTCAATAGATTTGTACATTTCTGGAAGGTTTCAACTAAAAAAGGATACAAAATAGACAAAAGTAGACAAAAAAATACACCTGGAGAGGTGAGAAAGCAACATTCTAGTTCACATTGATCCACTCTCATAAGGCCCCCTTTACAAAAATGACTGATGCAGCATTGAAAAAATAAAGCAATGCTAGACCCTCCATTAGGCGTAGAGGATGCCCCCTTGTCCTGGTCTCAGGCCTAGGTATAAAAAGATCTTTGGAGAGATCCTTGTACTGTCCATTCAGGTATTTGTACTTTGTAATGAGGTCCCCCTCACACAATATTCCATGTGTGGTCTGACCAGGGATTTGTATAAGGGCAAAACTATTTCCTAATCATAAGAATCTATTCTTCTCTTGATACATCCCATAATTTCATTTGCTTTCGCAGCAGAAGCCTGGCACTGATCACAAAAAAATTTAGTTCACTATCCACTAATACCCCCAAGTCTTTTTCTCCTTTTTTTACCAAAAATTGTTTAATTAGACACATACTTATGATTTTAATTTCGTCGACCCAAGTTCATAACCTTGCATTTATCTACATTAAACATAATCTGCCATTTGTCAGCCCAGGGCTCCAGTTTCCACAAATCCTTCTGTAATATTCTACTACCCTCCTGTTTATTAATTACTTTACAGAAATTTTTTGAAACTCTGCTTTGTAAACTCTCTATGAGCTAATTAATAAAATTATTTTTTAAAAATTGTCCCCTATTCTGACTCCTGTGGCAACCCACTGGTAGCTGTTATGTGTATACTAGACAATAAAACCTTATACATTTGTTGATGTAGAACTATATCCTGTTATTTTATTGTAACTTCCTCTTTGAATTCCAGCTTGGCCGTTAGGGAAGATTTATCACTAGTGCTAATGTAAGATTGTGTCTCATTTTAGTTCCCATCTCATGTTGTTTACTTTAAACTGGTTTGTACTCTGTAATGTAGTATTTTATTATTATTATATGTCCCCTTTATGATTTCTAAAACGCTATGAATATGATGGCGCTATATAATTAATGGTGTATTATTATTATTTATGGGCTTTCAAGCTTAGGGCCAACTCTTGTTTACGTGAATGGAAGCAAAACTACATAGGACATCAATATCTCTAAATTGGAACACCCCTCTTAAATTTGTAATTTTTTAGAATTTTAGGATATTACGTCTTGCTATGTTACTATTCACATATGACAACATAAATTGTAGTGTGTTACATGCTCTTGTTTTTGTGTTGTAGGAAGGAGGCGATCACTCCATGCTAAAAAGAAGCTAAACCTAAGCAAGCAAGAAAAGAAGAGTGGCTCGGACGTAACCTCTGCCGCAATGAAAGATTCACTAGACGGTAGGACATGCTAAGTTGCTCTTGCATAGCTACTTGTAGCCCCATTTAATGCCCATACTGACTTCCAGTCATTCTTAGGATTATATGGGTGTTTTTCCCAAGAGGGAATTACATATTACATATTGAATTTGATTGCCTTGTTCTGCACGGTCATGGGGCCCAACATGCCCTTACATCTGCTATCACTGTCCTATTGGCAGCCATTATACATGAGTACAGTACAGGCAGTCCCCTGGTTACATACAAGATAGGTTCTGGTTTGTTCTGAGGTTGAATTTGTATGCAAGTCAGAACTATATATTTTATAATTGTAACCCAAGACAGAATTTTTTTTTGGTCTCTATGACAATTGGATTTTAAAAATGTTGGGTTGTCATAAGAACCAGGATTAACACAATAAAGCTTCATTGCAGACACCTGTGATAACTGTTACAGCTGATTATTGTAGCCTAAGGCTAAAGTACAATAATTGACAAAAATCCAGAGGTCCGTTTGTAACTATGGGTCCTCTGTGTTTGGGTGTTCTTAAGTAGGGAACTGCCTGTATTGTAGTGTATTATATCAATGAAAAAAAATTGCAGGGACCAAAATAAAAAAGTAAGGTTATTGAAATGTTTAGAAATATAAACTAATATTGTTCCACAAATTACCTTTTCAAAGAAAAGCATAATACTATGAAAATATTAAACGCATTACGTCATGTTATCCTGCAATGCTGAGGCATGTAAGACAGCAAATTCATGGTGCTTTTCCCTCGGATGCATGGCTGACGCAATGGGAATTGATTTATTGACCCAATACATGGTGTATGGATTTGGATTCAATAAATTGATCACATTTTTTGCTTTAGGTGCTAGAAGAGAACTTCTATTTGATTCTAAAGAAAAAATGTTGTTTTTTGTTTTTGTATGGTCACCCCATTCCACAAATTTTTTCATAATGTGATCAAAAGGTTTTATGCACTTTAGAACTGGAACAACAAAACCTACAGCTCACTAAAAAAAAAAAACAAGCCCTCAAATAGTGCGTTTGATTAAAATGAAACAAAGAAAAACTAAGTGTCATTTCTAGAAACTTGATTATCGTACAAAATTATAAATTCACTCTAAAAAAAAAAGTTGAACACTGTATATAAAAACAACATGTTTGGTATGCAGGGTCAGGGAGAGGTCTACAGATACAAATGGTGAGTTGGAAAGTGATTGGATCAGTACCTTTAGACAGGATATCAATGGGAGGGGAGAGAGATTCTGTCAATCACAGCAAGTACACTATTAGTGAATTAGGGCCTAGTCTGCAGGAAACAGATGAGTGTGGTGCAAATCAATCGGGGTTGCCACGAGAATGGGTAAGTTAATAAAGTTATAGTGTAATTAATTTAAAGGCTCCCAAATACGACATTGAAATATACAACTTATCTTTCAAAAAAGTGTCCTAAGCAATAATCATAGGCTTTCAAAATGCAAAATGTAATACATTGCTGAATCTAAAGCTTAAATCCACAAAGGACAGCTACCACCAGGATGAAGAATTGTAAACCAAGCACACTTTACATGCTGGTGTGTGCCCCCTCTGGCAGGATGCACTTTACTTTTAATTTCTTATGCCCATATTTTCATGAAAAAAAGCTTTGGAGATTATGCAAAGAGCTCCACAGACTCATTAGCATAATTTTAAATCCTTTTTTTTTTTAAATAAGGGCATTAGAAGTTAGAAGAAGAGTGGATCTGAGGGGGCACTCGCCAGCATGTAGGTGTGCTTGGCTTATAATCCTTCATCCTGGTGGTAGATTTCAACACGTACCCACTCCCTTAGCAAACCTGTTTTACCAAAAAAAAAATTTTTTTTTTTTTATACAATTCATTATGTATGATAATTTATTATATAATATTTATAGTATTGTTACGTGATCTCTAGGATTTACAGAAGTCTATTGGTCTCAAACAATCTCTCTTCTATTTGCAGCTCCAAACGAAGAGGATGCAAAGCCTCTAGGGTCACCTGTGCTGTCTCTTGAACAGACTGCTGTGATCCAAGAAATGGTGAACCACAATGTTCTTCCAGACCGGATTTCTATCTCTACCCCCGAACTACCTAAAGTAGCAGAAGACATCCAGACTGTGGAGGATGTCCTCACGGAACAGGAGCCAATTGACGACTCACAGAAAGAAAGTTCAGAAAGGGAGTCTATAAATCTGGAGGAAGAAAGTGTTGAGTTGCTTGATGACCTGAGGAGTACATCTGATGAGACTCCTGAAGGTTCTCCAAGAAAGAAACCTATTAAAATCCCTAAACCTAAAGGGGATGTTAATGGGGATTTACCAGAAGCTTTTATGTTCCCATGCCAGCATTGTGAGAGGAAATTTACAACAAAACAAGGGCTAGAACGACACATGCATATTCATGTCTCTACAGTGAATCATGCATTCAAGTGTCGATACTGTGGGAAAGCTTTCGGAACACAGATTAACCGGAGGAGACATGAGAGACGTCATGAATCTGGCCCTAAAAGGAAAACTTTAGTGTTGAACACTTCTGGTGAATTTGGCCATGCTCACAAACACATAATAGATTCTCTCAAAGCGACAGAGGAATACAGCAGTTCCCGAGTACAAAGTAAAATGACTGATTCTGATAGAGAAACTTCACATTCTGTACTCTCTGAAGAAAACGGCGAGTCAAGCAGAGAATTGCACCCCTGCAAGTACTGTAAGAAAGTCTTTGGAACCCATACAAACATGCGTCGACACCAACGCAGAGTTCACGAGCGTCATCTAATACCAAAAGGAGTGAGACGAAAAGGTCACCTGCTTGAAGATCCACAACTAAAATCTGAACAGTCTCCACCAGTTGAAAATATTTATGTAGAAAACACAGAAATTGAAGAAGACGGGGAAGCAGATGATGTGTATATTATGGATATATCCAATAATATATCTGAAAATCTAGCCTACTTTATTGATGGTAAACTTCCGACCTGCAGCACGGTTAACGCGTGTGATGTAATAGAAGTGGAGACTAGCACTGCTGATGTCCTTGGAATTAATTGCTTGCTTACTCCTATCAAAGTTGAAGTTTCTCAAAATGTAAGGCCTCTCCAAACTGCCCCTGATAATCCAAACCCACTCAGTGACTCTTCAGGCAGTGGAATTGTGGAACCTAAGAAGAGACGAACAATTAGTCCTCCTTTACTATCAAAAATTAAAACTGAAGTAGAACTGGAGCCGGTTACACCTTCTTGCTCCCTAACAATTCCTTTAAGTGTTTCTGTAGGTGATAACTTGTCTTTTCCAAAGGAGAAAAGTGTTTATTTATCTTCAAAACTGAAGCAACTACTTCAAATGCAAGAAAGCAATAAGTCTCAGATAAGTCCATCATTACTCTGTGAAATTCCAAAGCTTAGCCCAGCTGTATCTACCTTGGCATCAAATTCAAACAGATTTAAAAGGCGTACCAGCTCTCCTCCTAGTTCACCACAACTCAGCCCAGCTCCTAAAGAATATGTTAAGCAAGAAGGAAAAAACACTTGGAATGAAGGACTGGGCCCAAAAATACCAAAGTTAGAAAGTCAAAGCAGCTCCCCTGCCTGGAGTTTATCTGGTAGAGAGGAAAGAGATAACTTAAGTCCATGTGAAGATCTAAAGATCAATAAAGACTGGGCTCCAAATGTATCTTTTGGCAATGCCTGTAACCAGCAACCGTTGGACTTATCCAGTGGAATAAAACAGAAATGTGAAGGCAAAAGTCGATCACAGGTTCCATGGGAATCTGTACTTGATCTCAGCGTAAGTCGGAAGCCCTTTTGTGAAACTGAGGCAAAGGATTATAAAGGGAACAATATTGGGGCAAAGAAGAAGAAGCCTACTACGTGCATGTTAAAAAAGGTCCTGCTAAATGAATATGATGGATTAGTGCCTCCAGGGGAAAATACTTCACAGCCAGATTCAGAGCTTCCCTGCAGAACAGATGAGCTTGGGCCTGAAGGTGAACTTGCTGGATCAAGTGAAGATCTTCCTACTACTATGGAAGATCCCTCTGCTTTAGATGAGAGCACATGTACAGCCGACTGCCATTCACCACCTATATTGACACCTTCTGAAGCCCCTTCACCTTCCCCTTGTCCTCCATTTTTAACAGACACTACATTGCCTCCTCCTCTTCTTACAACCAATGTTCCATCACTTCCAGATTCTTCATGCAGTGTTCCTCCAACTCCATCTTGTGCTTCACCCCTTTCTGCCAGCACACAGTCCCCACTACCGGTTCTTTCTCGCACAGTATCTCCATCTCCATCTCTTACTACTGATGATCCTTCTGGTTGTGCTTCCCCTGGTCCACCTACTCTTTCCTCTTCATCGTCGTCTTCTACTACTTCTTCTTCATCATCATCAGCATCTTCTTCATCTTGTTCATCACCTCCACCTTTGTCTGTAGTCTCTTCAGTTGTATCTCCATCTTTAAATTCAGAATCGTCTGCCCATATATTTAAGCAAGAGAAGCACGATGATGAAGCACCGACTGAAGACTCTTTGCAGATGATTCAAAACGACTCAATTTGTGAAAGTTTTAGCAAGTCCTTTGTGTGCAATGTTTGTGACTCTCCATTTGTAGCGATCAAGGACCTTGCCAAGCATCTTGTTGTGCATGCAGAAGAATGGCCTTTCAAATGTGAATTCTGTGTGCAACTTTTTAAAGATGTCTCACATCTCTCAGAACATCGTTCTATGCTACATGGGGTGGGGAAGATTTTTGTATGCTCATTATGCAATAAGGAGTTTGCTTTTCTTTGTAACTTACAACAGCATCAGCAGGACCTACATGCAGATAAAGAGTACAGTCACAGGGAATTGGAAAGTGGAACACTTAGACCACAGAACTTCACAGACCCAAATAAGCAAAGCTTAATCCTAAATGAAAGAATGGATGAGGACCCCATGACACCATCGCCAGAGGATGATGGTGATATTAATGACTCTTCTGAAGAACTGTATACAACAATTAAAATTATGGCTGCTGGAGAAAAATCTAAAGATCCAGATGTACGAATGGGTCTCAATCAGCACTACCCAAGCTTTAAACCACCACCCTTTCAATACCATAACAAAAATCCTATGGGCCTTGGGGCTACTGCAACCAATTTTACTACCCATAATATTCCTCAAACCTTCACTACTGCTATACGTTGCACTAAATGTGGGAAGGGCGTTGACAACATGCCTGAATTACATAAGCATATATTGGTATGCGCCTCTGCCAGTGACAAAAAGAGATACACTCCAAAAAAAAATCCAATACCTCTAAAACAGACTGTGCAGCCTAATAATGGGGTAGGGATTGTTGTCTTGGAAGCTGAAGAAAAGAATTCATTTCGGCGAATGGGTCAACCTAAAAAACTTAATTTTACTATTGAAATCGGCAAAATGAGTTCGGGCAAGATTAAAATGGGGGCAATTAAAAGGAAAAACCAGCTAGTTCACAAGGCAATTTTGCAAAAGAACAGGAAGGCGAGACAAAGATCTACTGATTCAGCACCTCATTTTTGCCCCTACTGCAATCGAGAGTTTACCTATATTAAAAGCTTGAACAAACATGCTTCTTTTAGTTGTCCAAAAAAGCCAGCTTCTCCACCCACCAAAAAACCAAGTCCCAAACCATCAAAGAAGCCATTATCTGTTAAGAAAAAAAAACCCAGCATCCCTCGAAGAACAGCAGATGCAGAGATACAAATGCAAAACACAGAGTTAAATTTGGGTAAAACTAGAGCAAGGAGTCTGGCACCTGCTCCTGTTCCACCACCTCCCCTGCCCATCAAGTCAAAGCAGAATGTGAAATCTACTCCTCCTGTGAAGTCTAAAAAGCAGGCTGTGCCTGTTGTAAGGAACTCAAGCCCTGTAAGGCTACCTAAGGGCCAAATGGTCCAAGAGGGGAAGAAATCTAAGAAAGCCACACTCCAAGTCCTACACCAGTCTTTTGGGAGAACGCAGAGGAAACTTCACATGCGAATACAAAAGAACAAGTTGCCAAACAAACATCTAGCAAAGAAGAAAAAAAAGGACAAGTTCAGTGCAAAGTCCAGAGAGAGGGTTAGCGGACCCCGAACTAGAAGCTCTGCAGACTATTCAGATAGGAGAGAAGATGGAAGGCAAGAATCCAGGTAAATGTAAGTCTTCTAGAGCTTCTCTATTGTTAAATTGTTAAAAATGGGAACTGCAGTTTTTTTTAAGTATTTGTTTCTTTTTCAAAAGGAAAGTATATCACCGCATCCTTCACAAGGGTAGTCATGGCACCCTGAATGGCAAATATGCCTAACAATCCCAATATTGCTAGGCAGATAAGAATTCGACAAGCTCTTGATGCTAGGTAAAATAGTCCTGCTGGGCCTAGTTCACCCCTGGGTGCGGACATCCGTTATGAACTTACAACACTATAACGATAAAAACTGAAGTCTATCAGATCTGTTAAAATGTTCTCTGATTTCAAAGGACATTTAATGACTACCGTTAGTATCCATTGTACCATGACGGAAGTGGTGCAAAGAAACACTAGGTCCATTGAAATCAAAGGACATTTTAACAGATCTGTTAGTCTTCAGTTGTTATAATTTTAGTGATGGCAGTTAACTTTGCATTGTTTTAAGAAATTTGTGAAATTTTACCTTTTAAGAGCTATGGTTAAGCATGGAGGCATACATCCTCTTTTTTTTATCCAGCATTAGATTTCTCACATGTTGTAGATGGACCTGTAGATCCTGCACACTCGTAGGTTGCGGAAGCTGGATCCATAATAACTTGACTGGTCATAAAGCTGGTGATCAGAAAGGCCAAGAAGTGTTGTAATCTGGCAAAGTCATTCCTGAGGAGCCCTATATCCCTGAATCTTCTGTATTGTACTAAAAAATGGTAGTTGGATGCCCTACAACGAAAGGCAATACATATGTCTGCAGAATGTCCTGCTCATGTGACTTCTACATGGTGACTGACTATTATATGCAATGACTCATCACATCAATACACTCTTCTGGTGATCTTCCTGGGTCCAGATCTGCAATCATCAACAATCTTGGTAGTTATACCAGTCCCTAACGACACTACCTCAATAGGCACACCAGTAACTACTCCCACTCTCTCAGCAGACACTCCACTAATTGCCCACACACTCTCAGTAGACGCACCAGTATCTGTCCTCACTCTGTTGTCACACCAGCACTTACCTCCACTCCCTCTGTAGACATACCAGAAACTGTCCCCACTTTCTATGTAGACACACCAGCACATGCCCCCACTTGCTCTGTAGAAACACCTGCACTTGCCCCCACTCGTTCAGTAGAAACACCTGCACTTGCCCCCACTCGTTCAGTAGACACACCTGCACTTGCCCCCACTCTCTCAGTAGACACACCTGCACTTGCCCCCACTCTCTCAGTAGACACAGCAGCACCTGTCCCCACTCTTTTTTCCCACCAGCACTTAATTACCATTCCATACCACTTAATTACATACCCCCACTATCTCAGTAGATGCACCTACCCCCACTCTTACGGTACACATAACAGCACCTTACTCCACTTTCTCATGAGACACTAACATCCATTCTAATGTAGTTCAACTAAAAACAGGGTTTACAGTAGATTCCTGGTGGACATTATTAAGTCTAACTTTTTGTTTCATCTTGCAGGGGCCTGTTATAAATTGCATCCTTTTCCAATGACCATCAAAACATGGAATAGCTGTTGCATGATCAAGAGAAAATAAGCACTACACAAACAAAGCAAGAGAATGCAAAGCAGACTGCACAGCGACAAACAGCCAACCCACTGCAGCCCTGTCACCATGTGATTTCCTGCATTTCCTCCGTGTTTGTCCGGCATGCTGAAATACTGTTCATTCCAGGAGGACTCCGTACATTCAACATGGAGCTGCTCATTGACATGAGTACATTCTGAGTTTGGTGTGATTATTCTTGGAACAAAAGAGATCTTATACAGGGAATGTAGACTTTATCTATCCCCCTGTAAACCTTATTTAAAAAAAAAAAAAAAAAAAAGAAAGAAAAAAAAATCTTTAAAAAAAAAAGTTGAAAAATGTTAAAAAGTTGGCAATTCAGGGTTTTGAAAATATTGCTGCATTTGACACAAGTACTTTAACGGAAAGTACCAAACTTGTTTTTTTACCTATAAATCCTGCAATTGAAGCCTAAAATATGAATTCAATGACAGTTTGGAACTTTGTCAAATTCCCGCCATTAGACACAGGATATAGTATTTCATTACTATTATTACTTTATTGTTTTTACCATATTTCAATCTCACATCTTTATATTCACACAGAGCTGTAGTCTTGAAGGTATATCACTTAATAAAATGTCCTCTTCTGAGTTTCATTTTATTCTAAGGTTGGATTGATGGTCTATGTATGAGTTCCATCAGTAAGGGATTCCATATAATGCACACATCTGTTGTGTCAGTACTGTAGGATAGCCGGAAATCCTTGTTTTGGCCTAAGTTTTGTTTGTTCTTCTCACTACTGTCCTTAGCAGTAATTTTTCCATTTATTCATCCCGGTAAGTATCCTCTATATACCCTTCTCTGTCATCATTTAAGAAGTAATCTACCTCCTAGACTGTAGTTCAACACTTGTTTTGGTGACTCTTGTGCCACTTTATCGCTTTTACTATCATTCCCAATTTTCAAATTTTTTTTGTTTTGATTCTCTAACGGGGGACGTTTAAGTTCAGAAACTGTATAAAGCATTTGTAGAACGTTTAAGTATAAAAAAAAGACAACAAAAAATAAAATATTTAAAATTATTTAAATTTGTTTTTGAACATGTCAGTTGTATTATGTGATTTATTTTTGTTTTTTGCTTATATTTTTGGGGATGTGAATCTTAAATTTTTTCATGTACTGAAGTTTGCTGTTTTCTCCATTATTATTATTATTTTGTTTACTTTGATAAGTGATTTTAAATATATTTTATTGAAATTATTACTGTTTTGCAGAATTGAAAAGAACAGTTAAGGTTGTCACTGCATTGACAGATATATTTTACTTAGAGGTATACACAACATAAGATGTGGTTTATGCTATTTTTATTCTGGCATGAAATCCTGTGATTGTCAGATGTGTTTTAAAATGGATAAAAAAAACTTTTATGCTGTTTCAAGCACTTAACCTTATAGAAGGGGCTATCGTGATACCTTTTATATACTTGTAATCAATTTAAAAAATACTTTATTAAACCAAGTTTGGAAATCTAAACTTTAAACAGTTGAGACTTTTTTTATGAGTGTGGTCTGATGACAATAACTTCAAATTCATGGAACTTTATGATGTTACTCTACTCTTCATAGGCCATCAATATCGGATCAGTGGGGTCACACTTCTGGCACCCTCGCAATCAATGGGTTGAAGGGGTCGTGCCCACTTAAAGAGGTTTTCCCACAAAGTTAGGCCCTATTTACATTATAGGGCCTAACCTACTGATAGTTGGGGGGTCTCAGTGAAAGGACCCCCATGTATCACAAGAACAGGGGACCGATGTACCTCTGTGACTGCCCTCGTGGCACCACCAAGATGGCCAGAGCAGCCCTACTCAGCAATCTCCTTCAGCTCCATAAAGATGAACGGGGCAGCCTGGCCATGTGCAACTGGCTGCTCCAGCCATCTCTGAGGTGCTACGAGGGGTGCACCGTTCTAGTGACCTGTGGATGGGGCCTAACTTGCTTCTTGGGAAAAATCCCTTTAAGATATTAAGAGAAGGTGGGCCTAAAGTATCAAAGTGCCATCTGCCAGACACCTCTATTTATGAAACACACAAGATTTAAAAATACATTGCTCCAAAACAAAATATAGAGAACATTTAAATAAAACATCCTAGATCTCAATGAAATTTTCCAGTAGCAATTCTTTACTCATTACATGACATAGGGGAATGTGTTGAGAACAATGAAACATAAAAATCATCAATGGCAATCGAAATGAATATCCCATGGAGGTGTGGATTTGTAATAATACTCAAAATCCAATTATAGTGGAAATGCTTGAAGACAAGTAATTGAGGCTCAGTAGTGTGTGGCATCCACATGCGTTTAGGACCTCCATACCACACATGCTCCTAATGGGTCATCGGAAGTTCTCCCAGACATGGATAAAAGCCTCATGCAACTCCTGGACAGTCTGTGGTGCAACATTGTGTTGGTGCATGAAACAAGACATGTCCTAGATGTGCTTGATTGTGTTCAGGTCTGTGGAATGGACAGGCCAGTCCATAGCATCAACAACATCATCATACAAGAACTGCTGACACTATAGCCACATGAGGTCAGAAGGACCCCAGGGCCCACTGCACCTGCATATGGTCTCACAATAGGTCTTGGAATCTCATCCCGCTTCCCAAATTTACCTAATTCCGGTGTCATCCTGGTTACCTCTGGCTAGCACGTGGAGGCCATCAAAGAAGTGCCTCCCAACATCGTTACTGTCACACTGCCAAACCAGTCATGGTTCAGGATGGTGCAGGCAGCACCAGACTTTGTCATATCTGCTCAGTGTGACCCTCTCTCATCCTTGAAAAACACATGTGTGGCATGCTGGGCACTCCTACAACCCTCAAGGAGTCTGTTATCGACAGCCTGAAGAGTCATGGATATTAGTGACCTGCTAGAGGTCATTTTGCAGGCTCTGGCACTGAAGGTAGTGGTCCTGCTGCTCAGTTGTTGCTGATGGTAGTAAAGAGAGGGCATAAGGCTGGCTGCTTGCTTTAGCTAAGGATAATTGGTGGACAAAAACCAGGGAGGAAGGAAGTTGATGCCCATAGTTTAAAATGAACAGAGGTTCTCCTGTGTATCTTATATGATGATGCTAATGAAACACAGGTCTTCCATTTACCTTTCATCCCCATAAAGTTCCATTTGGAATTGTATCTATCCTACTTCTGTTATTTATACAGAAAAAAATGATGTGGACTGCTGCACTATTTTATCTGCTATAAACAACGGAAAGGCAAGAAGGAAGCTGCCAAATACAGATGTGAACTTATCCTTATTTATTACAAAAATAGTTGCTTCTCTTCCAAATAATATGTTTGATGAGCATAAAAGTGAGCGAAATAAAAAAAAACATTAGGAAAGGCTGCAGTGCTTCAGTCAGAGTAAAAAATTTTATTGCTGTTAAAAGATGAAAATGACAAAAAAAAAAACAATGATTTTTTTTGTTCTAAAATGTTTTTTTTTTTATACCAGGAGGAGATTGTATCCTTGTCTAGCAGATACTTATGATGGAGTGTGAAAAGAGCAACATATAGGCCCACATTTATCAAAAATAGTCTGTGGAGTGTGCAGATTCATGAAATGTGTCACTCGTTCTTCATGAATCTGGCGCCCCCTGCACTGCTCTGGCAGAATGCATCATTTTTTTGGTGCACTTTGTTCATGCTGCAGAATTGTGGCGCATGTCAGTAATAAATTTGGCACACGGTTCCGACTTAGCACTAACTCGTCCCTTTAGGTGCACATTTCTTCTGTCTTGTCGGACATAATGCAGCCATGACGTAAAACTGGTGCAGACACTTTATAAATACATGTGCAAGCAGTTTGCATGTTCTTTTCAGAGCAAAGTCAGAAAGAAAACTGGCGCAAACACTTTAATAAATGTCGGCCATAGTGTGTAGAAACTATAGAGATTTAGTTTTCTCCTTATTCTTATCTACATCATGGACTGGTTAGGGCTGCACTTTAGTTGTGAACTACCATGGAGCGTCTACTGCATATGTCATCACTGATAATGTATGCGCTATGCCTAAAAAATACATGGATGATGCTCCCTCTGGTGGCCAGCAGTGGGAAAGATACATGGTATACAACAGTTTTCTTATTCTTTATTTTTTTTACTGACCAATTTTTATTGGTTTTATAGAAAACATGTATGCACAGCAATGCAGATTGATGGCACATTTCACCAAAATTGTTATGTCATTTAATTTGCAAATTAAAAAAAAAATGTATTTTTGTTGACATGGTGTACTAAAGGGAAAAAAAATCTATACAGAATGCACATTAACGACCTGACCCTTTTTTTGTTTTTGTGTTTCCAACTTTTACTCCCCATCTTTAAAAATCCCAAACTTTTTTTTATTTTCCCATGTACAGAGCTGTATGAGGGCTTGTTTTCTGCCCTAGTGATGTTTAATATTTCATGCCATGCACTTGACAGCTGGAAAAAAATATATCTTATCATATAATGTCCCCCTTAGTGGTCTATCACTTATTATGGTGCCTCTGCCATGTATAATGCCTATTTAAAGGAAACCTACCACTGGTAATGGTAGGTCTTAGCTGTAAACACCGGGCACCATAGGAAGTGCGCGCAGCGCCGAAGCTACCTCGGGTCTGTTCATCAAAATGTGTTTAAACCGCGATATAGCGGTTTAAAACACTAGCAAAGGTAATCTCCGGCACCAGCTCACCCTGAGCTGGTGCCCAGTGTTTACAGCTAATACCTACCATTAGCAGTGGTAGGTTTCCTTTAAGATACTGCAAAATTTATAATGCCCCAATGCACTTCCCTGCTTCTAGGTGTCATGACTCCATCACATGCCGTCTGCACACAGCAGCATGGGAGGCACATTGATGAATGGCCCTGGGACAGCAGGACTGACTTGAAAATCTGGGATGAAGGAGCACTTATACACTCTCACCGCCTTTCTCTCTTCATTTGCCCTTTCTTCTGTGTTTTGGGAAAATATAAAAAAAATTCTGGAAAGAGGTGTGGACCTAAATATGTCTGTATGTTCATACTTTCAGCCACAAGATGTCATGCAAGGTATTCACTTGTGAGTGTCTACATTTGGTGAATGATGTCACCCAGCTGTAATATCTTCTGTATGTACAGTTTGCACATACCGGTAATACTTTCTGGGAATAGGAACAGAAAACCACCTTTTTTGAAGATGACTTTGGAGCTAATGATATAGCAAATGAGTGTATTTCTATTGGAATGATTTACAAATGGCCTAATAGGGTAAGAATACTCGGTGGAAACGCGTGTCCAACATCATAACTAGTCTACCCTATATGTCCTACACAGGAAAAATATGTACATATTTATATATATATATTGACATGTACCAGCTCGACGAATGCCAAAAGGCCACTGGCTCAACATATAACATTTTGGGTGCATGCATTCTTAAGGTGTGCATAGGGCAAAAGATCTGATTAGAGCATTAGAGCGGCTGCAGACAGACAAGTGCTGCTGTGGTAATGGTTCGCATGTTTGTCCAATGCCATCCATTGCACACATTGAATATGCAAGTAAAACGGCCTCTTCTATGCCGGACAGGGCTAGGGAGGTGATGCGAGAAGAGGAAGAGACTGCACTGAGATGGAAGGTTCCACCTGGGGATTCCCAGGAAGATGGTGAAAGGGCGGCCTGTGTTGTTAGTGGCAGCCAGGGATGAACATGTTATGAACATAAAACTCACAGTCTCTTTATCCTTGGACGCTAAAATATAAACAGTAACAAGTTGAGGTAGAAGGTTCTTCCTGTTTGGTCCACAAGGTAGCTGGTGGTTGGGTAGCAGTCTGGAGAGTAGCTCACAGCCCTGGTCCTATAGCCTGGGGCTGGAGGATAAGGAGAGGCATATCAGCAGGCCTGATGGAGGGGAATCCCTCTCAGGGATCTGGAACAAACTAAACTTGATTGAAACCCGAATCTTGCAAGGAACTCCCCTAAATAAACTTTAGCAGGTGCTCAGAAGGCATGCTGAGCTTCCAACTAATGGCTGCCCTTGCTACAGAGAAGGATAAACATAGTGGTTGCATTTAACATCAGCAAGTAACATTAACTCTTCCTCACAGGCAGAAGGGAATATTAGTAGATGGCTACAAGGCTAAGGGATAGTTCCCTGAAAATAGCCAATTGTCCAGAGATTTACAGAGATGATCAAGCTCTGCCTATTATATAGGGAGTTAAAGGAAGCAGGTTTAGTTTGTAATGTCTGACCAGAAGGCCATTACAAGTAGAATGGGAGCCCTTGCATCATAAAGAAATCTGATACAAGGACTCCCTGTTTGTTGGCGACGATGCTGTAAGAACTGTTACTGTGCGGGCAGACAGGGAGTTTTTGCATCAAATTTCTGTAGGATGCACATTTTCCCATCCAGTAAAATGTGTGCGATAGCTACGTTTTCTTTTTTGTGCCACAAAACATGTTTCCCTTTCTAAAAGCAAACTCTGAAGACATTCCTGGTGCACAACTTTTGTTCCAGGGCAACCTCCATCATCCAGAATTCACAAGTGAAAATTGCCCAGAGACTGACTAAGAAAACCTAAGTTGTCTATAACCTCTAAACAATGTTATATGTATCCTTGAAGTTGCTAAAAGACCTTCTATAGGTAACTTATTTTGACCCCTTTTCCTCGAGCTCCTCAGTGGCTTTAGACTATGGCTACAGAGTTCTGGGATACATAGTTTGATCTTATTATCCCTTTTCTTTGTTGCTATATAAGCTCCCTGGTGTGATTTTGTAGGATATCCAAGAAGAAATAAAATTACCTGAAATTTTTAGCTCCTATATCTAACAAAGGTTTGCCTTACCCTGGTAAATTTCTTGCTGCATTCAGTGGATGGTGTGTGTAACATCTGTGCCACCATCATTATACTTATTATATCATTAGACACTGGTTTCTGCTTGCTTGCTACCTGTAGTGATTTGCACCTTACCCATCATTCTCATGTAGCTCTGCTCTGGTTCATCAATAGTTAACCCGCAGTTACTGACAGACTCTCCCTCCACACACATTACTCCCTGGATAACGGGATCTTGGGGATCTGCACCATTCATTCCATGAGGCTGCGACTAATGAAAAGACACTTTACATTGTTCATTTATTTTTATTTAAATTCTAAGAATGCTTAGAAATATAGCAATACAATGTATAAAATATATAAAAACACTTAAATTCTCTGTAACTGACTTCACCTTAGAGACACTTGATTGTGGAGGAAGAGCTTAACTTAACAAAGAAGAGAGAAAAACGGTTTCAAGAGTCGTGGCAATGCATGCCTTGTCTTTCCAGGGATGTGAATGCGGAAAGGATACTGTCTGTCTCAGTACATGGATTGAACCATATTCCAATGGTAGGGAGCAAATTTTCTTTTTTTAAAAATTTTTATTAAATTTTTCTAGTTTGCCTTATACCCATTGTACACCTTTTCATGTTTTTAAAAAATGTCCACAGATAAGGGGATAACTAGCTGATCGGTGAGCTTCCAACTGCTGCGACCGCCACTGAAAATCACGGAAACAGGATCCCCAGCTCTCCAGGGAATGTGATTGGTGGGAGTCCCAGCTGTCGGACTCTCACACATCAGCTAGTTATCCCCGATCCAATGGATAGGGGACAACTTAAATACTTGTGACAACCTTTAATTGGTTGCACCACAATAGAATTATGTGTTTGCCTGGATGAACTACTTTGTGGGCAATGCATACAATTGTTATGTGTGATGCAAATACTTCATAATATTTTTCGGAGTATAAGGCGCACCATCAATACATGCCTGCTAAAACGTTTAGGTTCATATATAAGGCGCACCTGATTATAAGGATGAATGACCAGCAGGTGGCAGACCTGTGCACAGTTCAAGGCAGCAGTTGTCTGTAAGTATGGTTTATATATAAGGCGCACCTTTGATTTCTGAGAAAATCAAAGGATTGTTTGTAAGCAAAGAATAGGAAAGCAGCACTCCGTGACAATCAGGTGTTTATTTCACCAATGGAGAGTTATAACGTTTCAGCTATCTCAATGTAGCCATTTTCAATCATTGAGATAGCTGAAACGTTATAACTCTCCATTGGTGAAATAAACACCTGATTGTCACGGAGTGCTGCTTTCCTATTCTTTGCTTACTGGATGTTTGGGATCCTTGAGTCGGACCTATACAAGCCTGCACCCTACCCTCGGATAGAATCTGTAATCACAGTGCCGCTTCATCCCTCCAACTTCTAGCTACAAAGGATTGTTTGTATATATAATTTTTTTTATAGCCTGAAAAATATGGTAGTCATTAGAGTAGGAGGATAACTTTATTTGTTCTAGTTTGAGTCCATATTTAAGTACTTGCTTAATATTATTTATATGCCTCAATTATGATTATTTGGGTTAATAATATAGTGAAAAATTGTAGGGGAATATAAACCTGCATCTTATATGTCCAGTATATACTGGAGCAATGTATATGCCTTATATTACTTGACATACTGTATATGAGATACAGCTATAAATGCTTCAATGCATTATGATTTGTCCTTCTGGAGATGACGTGGGTGTCGAGTTATTCATGGAAGTTGTCTGATAGATGACCACAGTCTAAAAGAAAAAATAAAACATTTGCACTTAAACATTGTGTTTACTTAAAGGGGTTGTTTGAGAGGAAGCTTAATTGGTTACTTCAGATGTAATAGCTCTGATTACTCTCTGTGACACTAATGGGCCATGCACCTATGTGACATGACATGAACAAGGAATTTAAGAGCCGTGCATCTTTCTACCATCACATGACCAGGGATATAATGAGCCATGCACCTGTGTGACATCAGATGACCAGGGATATAAAGAGCCGTGTGCCTGTGTGACATCACATGACCAGGGATTTAAGGAACCGCACACCTGTGTGACATCACATGTCCAGGTATATATTGCGAGCCATGCACCTGTGTGACATCACATGACAGGGATATAACGGGCCGTGCACCTATGTGACATCACATGACCAGCGATATAAAGACCTGTGTACCTGTGTGACATCACATGATAGGGATATAAAGGGCCGTGCACCTATGTGACATCACATGACGATGGATTGGATTTTATCCACAGGAAGTAAACAATTAAGCTTCTTGATAATTGACAGCAAGCAGAGATCTAGATAACAACGATGAACTGATACAGAAAGTATACTGTAAAATTCTCTAACTTTTTTACTGACAATATCAATTATTTGCTAAAAGTGGACAACCCCTTTAACAGTTTTGTATGTCTGACTTCCCATCCTTTATATATTTTATTTAGCAGAAGAGATACAGTGAGTGCTGCCAATGTTGTCAATGTTGTCAATTAGTCGCCAATAAAAAAAAACAGTTACCTTCTCTTCCCGGAGTCCCAGGTCCTTGCTCTTCCCCTCCGGTAGGGGGGGGGTGGGGGGGGGGGCAGCAGGCAGGACCAAAAAAAACAACCCATTCACCCACAGGCCGCCCTAGCAAATACTGCCCTGATGGGCATCTATGAGGGTATAGACCGGTGATGGCAAACTTTTTAGACACTGAGTTCCCAAACTACAACCAAAACCCACATATTTTTTGCAAAGCAGTTTAAGCAGTAACTGCTCTTTCACAGGTTTAAATTGTATAGGCACCTGAGGACACCAATACAGTAGAAAGAAGGAGAAGAAGTTTGGATAATCATTGTAGCTTCCTTCTGGGGTCCTGGGCTGCCTGGGACTGCAAGAGGCCTTGAGTCCTGTCTGGTAAACTCTACCCTGTGGTGATGGCATGGGTGCCCATATAGAGGGCTCTGAGTGCCACCTCTGGCACCCGTGCCATAGGTTCGCCACCACTGTTATAGACCCTTACAGATTATTTTACAATTTATCTTACCACATCGCTGTATGATGTCCTGCACACAGTTTTACATCCAAAGATAGATGTAGACAAGGCAATGCAGAGCTCCAGAACAGTAAACAGTAAAAGTGTGGATGTAATACCATCATGGAGAACCTATAATATCAAAACACAAAATGTGTCAAATGCCACTCATCCATCCATATCTATCTATTAAGTAACTATCACTTTCATATTTATCTGTTTAAAAAGGCTCTGTCGCCATCTCCAGCTACTCCAACTCTTTGTCTCCTTTAATAGATGCCACCACCACTGTGCCATTAGTTTTAGCACCCAATATGCTAATATTGTAAGCTGGGCTATCGGGGCATTAAGCAGACAACTAGGGACAACCCACCTCAAAATATAGGGTCTTATTAGTATACTAAGTACTCAGTGGCGTAACAATAGCCGTAGCCGCTGTAGCGGTTGCTACGGGGCCCGGGCAGCACAGGGGCCCACGTTGAAAAGCAAAGATGGGACCACCCTTGTAGAGTAATACGGACCCCTGTGCCGTCCTTCTGTCCCTGTCCGCCCACCTCATCTGCAGGCCACCGGACTTGGCCTCTTCATTTGTTGGCACTCAGCCAGCCCACTCCTTTTTTGTGGGACCGCCTCGACAGCTCCAGCAGCCCGCCAGCCTAGACCCCCTGCGGTAGCGCGCCCCTACTTCTTCCGCGGCTGCCTGGCTGGCCTTGTCCATCCATGCCCCAGTCTCTCCATGGCTTCCCAGCCAGACCACTTCTTCTGCAGCCGCAGGGCCTAGTCCATCGGCAGCCCCCTGGTCAGCTCAAAGCTTCCACGGCCGCCAGGCCGGCCTAGTGCATCCGCGGCACTGTCTATACACGGCCGCCTGGCCGGTCCACTTTTTCGCAGCTCCCCGTCCGGCCCACTCCATCCACGCCCGGTCAACCGGCTGGCTCACTGGGATCGCGCAGCCAACCTACTATTTCTGCGGCTTCCCGAAGAACCAGCCTCACACTGCACAGCAGCCGGTCTACAAGAAATGTAAGTAAGTCTCTATATATGTAAGATTGATGTATGTATGCTGTATGTGTGTATTTTCTGTATGTGCTGTATGTATGTGCTGTATAGTATATACTGTATGTGTGTGTATTTGCTATTTATGTATGTTTGTGTATATGTTGTATATACCATATGTATTTGAGTATGTATATGCAGTATGTGTGTATGTGTATACTGTGTGTATATGCTGTATATACTGTATGTTTGGTTATATGCTGTATGTAGACACATGCATATAAATATTTATATGTATATTGCGTATGTGTGTATCTGTTGTATATACTGTGTGTATATGCTGTATGTATATGCATTATGTATGTATACACTATATATACTGTATGTATGTGTGTATATGCTGCATATAGATTCAGTATGTGTATATGGTGTTTTTATACTGCATGTATACACAGTGTAAGTACTTCACTAAAGCTCAATGCATACAAATGGCAAAGAGGGACATTTACCAAAACATGTGTCTATTTACTTCTATGGGCTCGAGCCTATGGCTGAAAAACTTGTGTATAAGCTTACAGTCCGATCTGCAAAAAATAGAGCAGGTCCTATTCCAATTGTGGAAACTTTTATCTATTATCACTGGCTTGTAAGAAGTGCTCTCCCACCAGTGACAGTCGGGCTGCATACAAGAGTCCATGGGAAATGAATGGTGGAGGCTACAGAAAAATTCTAATCGTGAAAAAATGTGCAGCAGATATTTTTAAGGGATGCAAAAAGCTTGAGTTGGTGGTGGGGAATGTTTCTCATTAATAATCTAATATCTATCTAATATCTATTTAGCTTTCTCAGAGTAGAGTTGAAATATAAGCACTACCATGAAAAAAAAACCCTAGTTACAACCGCCTGGACTGTGGAACCTAGAAACACAGTTATGGTATCACTTTAAATATCCTCAGTAATTTTGAATTGTGACAGTAAAATTTACAGTTCGGGTGTGAATATAATATACATCTTCCAAAGTATTAAAGAGAACTTGTCAACTGGAACGTCATTTTTACACATTAACAGATACCAATAGCCTCTGACATGTTGATTTTAAAAATGCCTCTGTCGTGCATCTGAATAATTCCACTGATTTTTAAGAATTTCTTGAACATTACCTGGTTCCCTGCCAGCAGCATGTAGTGGCAGTGGCTTCCAGATGTGGGCTATTGAGTCCTGCCTGACCACCTGATTCAGTGATCATTACAACAGCGTGGCTTTTCATATGCAAAAACTATTTAAACACAAAATAACGCTGCTTTTGTATCATTTGTGCCAGTTTCAGCACCATCCTGCTGTAATAAAGTATGACTAAGGTGGCAGTGATGAGTGTCATTTTGTTTCATCCTGTCCTTATAAGTCTGAACACTGGTTTACTCCTTTCCTGGCTGTCTTAATTGATTTCCACCACACTTGTCTGTCTCCTGTTGACTTCACTGTGGGTTAAAAAGAGTTAATCTGCTGTGATGCAAAGATTCTTCGTCCACTCACATTCCTACACTTGTCTGGGTGTCAGAAAACTGATCCTATCATCTTCTGGACTGGGACTCTGACGTCTCATAAAAGCTTTGCTGGCTATTTCCTTATTACTTTGAGCTAGCTGGCGTACTTCTTGACTTCTGTATTTTGGATTCATCAAACCATTTTTTGTTTTCAGATTATCTGTGGCCCATTGATTCTCTACTGCATTTGTCCTATTGGTTCTGACATGTATTCTGTTGATTCTGTGTCATGTCTCTTTGTCTCTGTTTTTGCACTTTGGGCCTGAAAGAGAATGTTGACCAGTTGTCACCTACTGCTTAAGGTAGGCTGGGCTATTGGCCAGAGAGAGCTCCTAAGGGGTTTTAGCCTTAAAGGGGTATTCCCATCTGGGCATTTACATTTAATTAAATTCATTTGCCATATGTAAACATTTCTTCAATTGGATGTTATTAAAAAAATGTTCCTGTATGAAGATAATTTCTCATAAATGTAGTCATTCTGTCCCTTAGAAACCAGATGGCTTCCTCGGATACGACCACGTCACACTCTGGCAGCGGTGGCCAGACTTGCGCTATAGAGTCCTGCCAAACCACCAGGATTAAGCGATCATTACCACAGGACGGCTGTGCGACCTGCAGTAACTCCCCGGACATTTCATATACAATAACCTTTTGTTTCTTTGTGCACTCAATCTATCAGACGTGGCCGTATCCGAGGAAGCCATCTCGTTTCTAAGGGACAACATGGTTACATTTATGAGAAATTATCTTCACACAGGAACATTTTTTTTAATAATATCCAATTGAAGAAATGTTTATATATGGCAGATTAATGAAACTGAATGTAAGTGCCCAGATGAGAATACCCCTTTAAGGTTCAAGGACCATGTCTGTTCTTCCTGCCCCACCAGGCCGTTCCCTAAACCTGCATAGCAGCTTTGTTAACACCGTCCGTCTCTCACAGAAGTTTGGATGCAGCTCCTGACCTACACATTTGGCAGTCTCTGCTATATGGATAATGCATATGTTTGTGTATAGGCATTAATACATTGCAATTCCTTTAATTTGCCCAAAAATTGCAAAAGCATACATGAAAGACAAATGAACATTTCCTTATTTAATTTTAGAATCTGGAAATTACCTTTGACCGGAACTCCCCTTCACACTCTAAGCTTGGCTCATAATATGCACAGTGTGAGCTATAATAGTGATGACCATAGGCCAAAGACATAAAAATCGCAACAAATATGAAAACCGAAGCCACCACTGCAATAGTGCTGATAATGTTTAGCGCTAAGCTTGCGTTCACCTGCAATAAAACATAAATAAATTTAAGTTTATAAATTCATATGAAATATACCGTTCATTATTTAAAGCCTACCTAATATTTTAACAAACAGAAAATATGAGTCCAGTATGGCACATGCCGATGTAGACAGGACGGAAAGACAGGATGAAGTGGATTGTTTTTATTGACGTCTCAAGCCCAGGTCCTGCCCCACTGAAGGTTTCTGTATAATACTTTGTGACGCAAATAAAGCATCTCACATTTGCCTAGACTTGCATAGCATCAGTGCTCCACAGAGATTGAGATATTATACCATACTTCTGTCTTGGTGGGATTTCTTTGAGCTCACTTTGTGGATTTTATTAACAATTAGAGAACCTGAGGTTGTGTGAACAGGGGCAGAACTCAACATGACTTTTTAGTCGGCAATCTGCACCAGGTCCAGGGTTGTGTTAACCTTTGAAGTACAGCTGCATAGCTAATGGCACACTAGAGCATTATATAGCGTATGGGAGCCTATGGCATGTATTAACATGTAAATTGTAATTAGTGTATATGCTTTAAATGTTTACAATTTTCACATAAACCTGCTAAGTATTCAAAGTTCGGCTACACGTTTCTTTTTAAAAAATTTTGCAGTCACAGTTTAGTGAAATCTATTGGTTACTTCTAAAATCTGATTGCTTTAACTAGTTTGATTTGTTGCCATTTCAATTTATGTAATTTTTAATTTCCATGTTCAGTCATTTTCAGGGTACAGTCACAGGTGGTGGTGGGGATGTTTTTTTAAATGCAATGTAGAAATGTCTAACTTTTACATATTACCATGCACTTGGCTGGTATGAAAGCATTTTTCTGAGCTGCTTATACTTCCAGCAATGTAGAAAAATGCTCTTAAACCAGTCACACGCGGTTACATGTAAAACGCATTGCAAAGCCATGTGTGACCACACCCTCATATGTTGTCATCTCCCTGGGCTGTGCCTAGAGCGCTAAAAAAATGCGGCAATGGCCTCCAATGCATGTGTCCAAAATGTAGAGTAGTTTTCTACTCCTGCATATAACCCCCTCACATGGCTTGTGTCCATATGGATTTGAGACATTTGCAAAAAAAATGGGGCTTCTTTACTTAAATTTACTTATTTAAGAGTTGTGCTACTCACAACGGACTGTTGGTCGCCGTTTTTGGGATTTGCACAGCTTTGACAAGTATTTAACAGGGGTCTGCGCTGTGATCGGATTGTGGTGCAACTGCGCTGGCTTCCATGCGACAGAAATGTGGGAGGGGGACGTTTCGTCAGACAATCCGATTGATTCGGGCTGAGCGCAGTATTTTAGTTTCAAATTGTGTCGCAACACAATGCACTTACATGCACCAGGAAGAATAAGGTGAACTCCGGCGGACCTGAGCAAGGAAGCAACACATGCGGGATATCGGGCGCACGATCTTAGTGAATCGCGGCATTGTCCTCGGACAATGCACTTTCTGTGAACTGCAAGGAACGGGTAAGTAAATGTGCCCCAATGTCTCATAAAAACACTAAAAGTTGCACCTTCCAGGACAGGAAAAACTGAACATGTATCATAAGAGAAAAGATATGAACATACAGAAGACATAAAAAAACACCTGCCAAATGTCTCAATTATACTGCACAAAAAATTAACTAAGATACACGTCCCCCAGTGAGTATTTAAAATAATTTTTTCCTAGATAAAAATTAAAGTAGGTGTATGATGTCAGTGTAGATTCTTGATGCAAAAACTTGGATTTGTTAGAAGTGATAATGGTATATATACCGTATATCCGGGTTGCTATGGAAGGAATATTGACTGCCAGGTGCCTCAATCCTGCATCACAGCTCAGTGCTATGGGGTAGGGCACTACTCTTCCCCTTGCTACCATTGCGCTATTTCCCGATTTTGCATAGAGACACCCTAATACGACATGATGCTGCATACTTTCATGTGCGCAGTCTCATCCCAGTGCTGCAGACTATGTTTAAAGGGATTGTTTGGAGGTATAACAGCAGATTTCTTCTTCAAACAGCTCCTCTCCAGACCATAGGTAGAGAGTGGTATTGCGGTTAAGCTTTATTCATTTCTATACAACAGCTGCAATACTAGCACAAACCATGGTCCTGTGTGGAGCTGTGTTTGAAAGGAAGCAGACATTTTCTGCAACCTCCGGACAACCCCTTTAAAGCTGCAGTTTACAACAGTACGGTACATGATTGCCAACACAACCATCGACCTGCAAAATGGTATATATACTATTTCAACCTTTCACCAACACACTATTACCAATACTTGGCTGTACGTAGATAACTATAGTGCACATGTGACTGGAGCTGTAATAATTTATGCAAAAATAAATGTTGGGAACCAAGAATTATTGTAAAATCTGATGTAGGATTGTGGGGATTTCTTACCTTTCCCAAAGATGGTTTGTAGGAAGCAGCAATTGATAGAGATCCTGATAGTACATACTGTAAAAAAAAAACATAAAATTTTGACATTTCTATGAAAGATATTATATTCTATGTTCTGAACGATAATTTTCAAAAAGAATGTTTAGAATATATTAGGGGCTCTGTCGGTCTAAGTGATCATCTTACTTAGCTGACTGATGCTCATCTACTATACAGGGAACACTTTCTCGCAATGCCCCAAACCAGTGATTGTAGGACCACTCATTAGTTGAGGGGGCCTTTATGGAATTTGTTCTAGATCTAGCGTCTAAATTTAGTTTGCGTCTGGTCTAGGACTTATTATAGGGTGCCCACTGTTATTCTCAAAATTTCATATCAATGCATTACTAATACTGTAGATTGTTTGAGAGACCTAAGTATGGTACTGTATGCTTTGATCTTGGAGCCCATGGTAGCCATATAATGTTCCTGCAAAGGGACTTTCTACTACCCAACCTCTATTTTGGGGTTGGTCCGTTGGCTGTGTTTTGCTTGTGCAATGGAAGAGTCATCAATTACTTTGCATGTAAATCCTTAGGGTGGTGATGTTAATGTCCGATGTAAATGTACAGGGATAGAGACTTCCCCAAACCTGCATTGTAGATTTCAATTATTCTAGAAATTACAAATGCCCAACAAATTGTGCCGTCTTTCCATTGAGTCCCCCACATCTTGCCCCCACATTTTTTGATTGGAATGATGGAAATACCTGATTCTAATAATTATATGCTATAAATGTTCTTACCACAATTCCACCCCAAAAGAGAACCCCACTGTGAACAAAGAGGTCTGTAAAATAGTAATGCGAATCGTGAAATGAAATGGTTAAGATGATTCCAAAGAAAATGTGATTCATTCCTATAAACAACTGGGTCACCTGTAAAAAAAAAAAAGAGAACAAAAGCTTAGTCATTTCCTCAATTTCTCACCACCCTCTCTCCAAAAAAAACAAACATATTTTTTAACACTGGAGCGTATTATCTTTTGTCTTCTGTGCAAATTTCAAATAGTCACTGTTTTCATATGCAGAGGCATACATATGATATAACTTTATTGTTAAAAACACTCACCATGCACATATTTTAAAGAAATATAATAAAATGTAACCATGTGCAAAATGTGGTAATAGGGGGGTACAATGTGAGAGGGAGATGATGCACATAAAATGCATTTTAAAAGGCAAAATCTTGTGAATATGGTCTTAGTTCACACTAGATGTTTGCATTGCATTTCAGAAAAAAAACATTGCAAACACAAAGGGTAAAACAGACCTGGGCATTTTACAGGCTCAGGGCCACATCCAGCACTATTACTTTCTGATCACCTAGATTTACACCCGAACGATGAAGTAAGCAGTCCGCAGAGAGATTGGGACCCTCAGCTGTTGTTGTGGCAGAGCAGGGAGTACACTATACACAGCATCGCACCACCCCCAGTGCAGGTAGTGCAATGATGTCAATCACGGGCGCTGGGCCCCTTACTGCAGGACCAGAGCAGAAGACAGCTGCCACCAGAGAGATCAAAGGAAAGGTGAGTACTGTTTTTTTGTTTTTCTTAAAACCTATACTGCAATGAAAAGGGGACGATGGAATGGGGGAGAAAAAAGAGAGGGCATAAGGAGAGTGGGTACTATAAATGGCGGCTTAATGAGAGGGGACATTATGAATGGGGCCTAATATGAACAATCTGTCTACGTTTAGGAGGTGAATAGTAAGTAATAAATAAATGTACTTACCCCAAGGACCTCAGGTTCTCCTTGAAAAAATTTAATGAGGGGTTTGGGCATGACATTTTGATCCTTTTTGCTATTTTCTTCCTGAAATTCCATGGGCTGATTAACATGATGCATATTTTCCATAATGGCATCAGTGGACATGATTCTGCTAGGAAAAATTAGACAAATGAAAACTCAGTTAAGCTTCTCCTTACTTACATAAATGCCTCACTTCTTTACTCACCTTTGAAAACCTCTCATGCACTCTGGGGCACATTTACTAAGGGCAGTGCGCCAGCTTTCTGTTGGACTTTGCACATTCTTTTAGGTGAAAACGGCTTGCACAGGTATTGTGGCGCACACCTTTTGTGGTGCAGCTGCGCTAGCCTTCATGCAACATAAGTTAGGGGGTGTTCCAGTGCTCAATTGGGCGCTGTATTTAACATGCAAAGTCTGTCGCACGCCGTATGTTACAGGTGCACTAAAAAGTTGGTGAACTCTGTTGGGCCAGTGCAGGGAAGCCACAGATTCATGATTTCTGACCCCTGAGCAAGCCACAGATGTGGTGGTACACGTGGGGGATTTGCCCAAACTCCCCCTGAATGCAGACTTGATTTGGGTTATACATGTTTTGACCGGTGCTTGCATGCTATTATATTTGTATTGGTAGGCTATTAAGCCTTGTCCCAAGTGTCCCCGCGCTCCCCTCTGTGGCGGTGTCTCTGCCCCATCCCTGGACTTACCTTTCCTGGCTCATGGTCTTCGGCGTGCAGGCCGCACGTCTCCTGCCTTCCAGGCCGCACGCTCATGCTCCTAGGGCGCGTGACTCCTCAGAACTTAAAGGGCCAGTGTCCTTTCCATTGGCGCTGGTCACTTCCGGGTTTTTTATATAACCCGGCGGTTCCCTTCACTCCCTGCCGGATCTTCAAGTCTTCCCAACTGAAGTGAAAGCCTCCTGTGTGTATCCCGAGGTCCCGTTCCTGTGTGTATCTCGTGGTCCCGTTTCTGTCCATACCTTGTGGTACGTGTACGGTGGTCCATGTCCGGTGGTCCGTATCCTGTGGCCCGTGTCCGGTGGTCTGTATCCTATGGTCCGTGTCTGGTGGTCCGTAGCCTGTGGTCAGTGTCCAGTGGTCCGTGTCTGGTGGTCCATATCCCATGGTCCGTTCCAGTACGACTGCGCTCCTGCTGTGGCGTCCAGGGTTCCAGCCCAGTGGTGACCTCCTGCCTTCCTGTGCTTCTGCCGTGCCTTCCAAGGTCCCAGCCCAGCGTTGTCTTCACTCTGTACCAGCGTTACCAGTGCTCCTCTGCGTTCCTGCTGTCATCTTAGGTTGTAACTGTTTCCTGCATTTATTACCTTGGCTGCCACCACGGGTCCCATACCATCCCCTGCGGTGGTCCAGAGGGTCCACAGACTATTCCAAAAGAGACTCTCAGACGGTACGCCCCTCACATACCGTGACAAGCCTTTATTAAAATATTTTGTAATTAAGCTGCTTGTTTGAACCAGTCAAACGTATTTGCAGCTGTATATTTTGTGCCTGTACCATAATGGGATGGGGGCAGTGTGGAGGGGTATATTGGTTGGTTATATCATAACCATTCCCTGATTTGCACGTAATTTGGAATGTGTATTTTAAGTGTTTTTATAATAAATTTGTGTTTTCTTTTTGCTATGCATTCTATCTCATGAGGACTTTTTTACACACCACACTGGCACACATTCTCAATTAATCGGTCGCACCCAGCATTATCCATGGGCAGAGCACTTTTAGTCAAGTTTCCAACTTTCTTAGTAAATGTGCCCCTCTATATTTTATGTACCGTATATATCCGCTGTATAAGACGACTTTTGAAGACAGAAAAATCTTCTGTCTTCTCTGGGGTCGTCTTAAACGCCGGTAATCCCGACCGCCCACCGTGTATTCACGGCGGCGGTCGGGTCCCGGTGCATGGAGAGGGCTCACGGGCTGAGCCCTCTCCATAGCTGGTAAGTCTTTGCTGCATATTGCAGCAAAGGTTTACCGGTAACACCCGCGATCGGTGCTAGCGGTGTTTTCACAGCGTGGGCTGCTGGCAAAGCTGCCGGCAGCCTCAAAAAGATAGCGGCGCATGGGCGCCGCCATCTTACCTGGGATCGCCATTCCCCGTGACGTCATTGGGGGCGGCGATCCGTCTCCATGGTAGCCTCGGGTCTTCCGAAGACCCGAGGCTATTTCGTTTTAACCCCTTCATTACAATGTGCTGATAGCACATTGTAATGAATGAGGAAAATCCCCATATACTGCCATACTGTAGTATGGCAGTATATGGTAGGATCGATCAGACAACCTAGGGTTAAAGTACCCTAAGAAGTCTGAAAAATAGTATAAATAAAAATAAAAAAAAGTTAAAAAAAAATAATAATAAAAAAACCTAAAATTTCAAATCACCCTAGAACTGACATAAATATAAATAAACAGTAAAAATCATAAACACATCAGGTATCGACGCGTCCGAAAATGCCCGATCTATCAAAATATGATAACGGTTTTTCAATGCGTTTAACCCTGTAACGGAAAATAGTGCCCAAAGTTGAAAAGGGCACTTTTTTTGCCATTTTGAAAAATATAAAAAAATCTATAAAAAGTGATCAAAAGGTCGAACAGTCCTAAAAATTATATCATTGAAAATATTATCAAATTTCGCAAAAAATGACACCACCCACAGCTCCGTACACCAAAGTATAAAAAAGTTATTAGCGCCAGAAGTTGGCAAAATCAAAAAAAGAATTTTTGTACAGGAGGTTTTCATTTTTGTAAATGTATGAAAACATTATAAAACCTTTATAAATTTGGTATCCACGTAATCGTACCAACCCAAAGAATAAAGTAGACATGTCATTTGGGGGCGCTCAGTGAAAGACGTAATATCCAAGCCCACAAGAAAATGGCGCAAATGCGTTTTTTCACCATTTTCATTGCATTGGGAATTTTTTTCCCGCTTCTTACATGGCATGGAATATTTAATAAAATAAAAATTTAAGGTACAGTATGGTAACATTTACAGTAAAATGGACGATGGTAATGTTGTTGTTGTATGCCTTATGTTTATGAGCGACAGATTTCCTGCTATATACCTGCATGTCATAAGAAATTAAATTAAAAAAAGGACCATGTTAAATTCAAATCTGTTTTTTTTTTTTACCGGTGTTTTGTATGCGTTGGAAAAGGGGTAGTCTTATACGGCGAATATATCTTAAACTCTATATTTTAAACAGGAAAGTAGGGAGGTCGTCTTATACACCAGGTCGTCTTCTACGCCGGAATATACGGTAAGCATACTAACCTATCACAGTGTTCTTTTGTGAAGCAAGAAATAACCTCTTGTAAAACTCTGGAGCATATTTTGTCTCTCATTTCTCATCTTGCTTGCTGCAAGGGGCATCTCTCCTAACCCGGGCTCACCTTCTGCTCATTTTAACCTTGCTAACCATATTAAGATTCAGTGTATCTTTTCTTCTCCTTCTTCTTCTCCTCCACCCGCAACCCCTTTTAAATATGTCCTCTGGAATGCCTGCACTGTGTGCAATAAACTAGAATCTGTTCATGACCTCAAGTCCTTTGACATGCTGACCAAACATGGATCCAGCTGGATGACTCTGCTTCCCCCAGTGCTTTGTCCTTTGGTGGCTTAAACTGTTCTCACTGCTCCAGACCTAAGAAAAGGCAGGGAGGAGGGGTAGGCATACTCCTCTCTCGACAATGCACTTTACAGGTCAATCCTCCTATACCCTCTCTTTGTGTGACTGCAGTATACCATCCTCCTGGCTCACCCTATCAGTCCCATGACCACTTTGCCTCTTGGCTCCCTCGCTTTCTGTCCTGTGAGATTCCAACCATAATCATGGGAGACTTTAACATACCTATTTAACACTCCCATCTCCCCTCCTACTTCTCAGCTTTAATCACTTACTACCTCTCTAAGCAACCGCATTACTAAAAAAAACTCTCCCTGGATTAGTTGGGCACTACAGACCGGTCTCTAATCTCCCCTTCATCTCCAACCTTTTGGAACGCTTGGTTTATTTTTGACTAGCTTGTTATGTATCCGTTAACTCCTTTCTTGACCGCCTACAATCTGGTTTCTGCACTACGAGTGTCCTCCACTGAAACTGCTCTTTCAAAATTCTCCAATGAGCTCCTCACTGCAGAATCCATAGGTGACTATTCTCTCCTCATGCTTCTGGATCCCTCTACAGCATTTGATAATGTGGACCACCAACTCCTCCTCCATGATTCTGCACTCAATTGGACTGAAGGATACTGTACTCTCTTATTGACCGCACATTTAGTGTCTTGTTCTTTGGATCTGTATGGTTTCCTCTTACTGTTGGGTTCCTCAGGGCGCAGTCCTAGGTCTCTCAGTCCTATTATCTTTATGCTGATTCACATTACATCACCCCTGATTGTATCTCTGCTGTTTCTAACATCATGGCCTCTCTCTACCTGAAGTTAAATCTTTCTAAGACTGAACTTCTTTTCTTAGCATCCCATATTAATCAATCTAACCTTGACATCTCCATTTCTATGGGGTATCACCGTAACTCAAAGGAAGCAGGCCCGCTTTCTGGAGGTTGATGTTTGAGCTCTTATTTGTCTTACATGCAATTACTAGCACACTCCTGCTGCTTGAAACTCAAAAACATTTCTAGAATATGTCCTTTCGTAACCACAGGAACCTCTAAAACCCAATTGATGCACTGATTCACTGTTGTCTCGACTACTGTAACTAATCTAATCAGTCTTCCACTTCCTAAACGCTCTCCTCTACAATCTATTCATAATGCAACAGCCAGAATGGTCTATCAATCGTGGCACTACACGGATGACTCTGACTCTACTGTCAGTCACTGCACAGGCTGCCCATCATCTTCCGTATTCAATTAAAATTAATCTGTCATCCACAAAGCTCTGCAGTGTCGCACCCTCATCCACAAAGCTCTCCACTGTGTTGTACCTACCTACTTCTCTTCCCTCCACTCAGTCCATCTCTAAACCGATGCTTTATTTTTTAATAGATTTTAAAAAATGAAAACCTTTAGTATATTAAAAAAAATCTTAAATTTGCCATCTTCTGGCACTAATAACTTTTTCATACTACAGCATACAGATGTGTGTAGGGTCTCATTTTTGTGGGATGAGACAATGTTTTTATTGCTACTATTTTGGAGACTCTACAACCTTATGATCACTTTTAATTACATTTTTTTATGAGTTGCAAAATGGCAAAAAAGTGGCGATTCAGACATTTGGTTGCTATTTTCTGTTACGGGATTCAACACCAGGGATAACCGGTTTTATATTTTGATAGTACGGGCATTATATTGGGATGTGGTGATGCCAAATATGTTTATGATTTTTTTGTTTATTTATTTTTATATCAGTTCTAGGGAAAGGGTGATTTGAACTTTTCTTTTTTAAGGTTTTTCCATTTAGGATATACTCGTGTATAAGCCGAGTTCCCTCGGCTTATACACAAGTCAATACGAAAGTAAAAATTACTTAAAAATAAATAAACTTATATACTCACCCTCCGGTGGCACCGATGCGTAGCGCTGCTTGTCTTCAGGCATCCGCGCCCGTCTTCTGTCTTCTGCAGGGCGCCGCCAAAGTTTTTCTCCCGGGCAGCGCCTAGCATGACGTCAGCAGCGGCGCGTCATACTATGCGCCTGCCGGGAGAGAACAATGGCGGCGCCCTGCAGAAGAAAGAAGACGGGCGCGGATGCCTGAAGAAGCATCGCGCAGACATTGGGGGAGCAGCGCTACGCATCGGGGCCACCGGAGGGTGAGTATATAAGATTATTTATTTTTTTAATGCTGGACTCGCTGTATACTACTGGGGGCAGGCTGTATACTACTGGGGGCGGCTGGGGTGACTCTATACTACTGGGGGCAGGCTGTATACTACTGGGGGCAGGCTGTATATTACTGGGGACAGACTGTATACTACTGGGGGCAGTGCTGTATCCTACTGGGGGCGGCTGGGGTGCCTCTATACTACTGGGGGCAGGCTGTATACTACTGGGGGCAGGCTGTATACTACTGAGGGCAGGCTGTATACTACTGGGGGAAGACTGTATACTACTGGGGTCAAGCTGTATACTACTGGGGCAAGCTTTATACTACAGTGGTCAGGCTGTATACTACAGTGGTCAGGCTGTATACTACTGGGGGCAAGCTGTATACTACTGGGGGCAGTGCTGTATATTACTGGGGGCAGGCTGTATACTACTGGGGACAGGCTGTATACTACTGGGGGCAAGCTGGCTATATACTGGGGGGGGGGTCTGTGACCAATGCATTTCCCACCCTCGGCTTATACTCGAGTCAATAGGTTTTCCCAGTTTTTGGTGGTAAAATTAGGGGCCTCGGCTTATACTTGGGTCGGCTTATACTTGAGTATATATGGTAAATGCCTCTGGCAGCTTTGCTGGAAGCATTTACTTGGTCAGCACGCGCGATCGGTGGCAGCACCAGCTTCGGGTGTTACCGGTGGGTGTTTGCTGCATTATGCAGCAAAAAAACCCTGATATGGAGAGGGCTCAGCTCGTGTCACCTCAGCCCATGTGACCTCTTGTGTCACTCCTTCCTCAAGCTTTTGGGAAGATTGTTTCAAATCTTATTACTCTGTAATATCTTATTTTATTTGTATATGCCCTTCTTCTGTAATGCAATGCAATGCAGAATATGATGTCACACAGATAATATTTTATTGTCATTATTTGAATTTTTTAAAATGAAATTATAAACTTTTATTAAAAATTGTAATGTTAATAATTTATTGAAGTGGTGGTGACATCCTGAATATTTGTTGCTCTACACATTCATTACTCCTATTGGAGTAATGCTGGGTTGAACACCCAGGGAGCACACTACTACACTAACGTTTTACGTGTATTATTATTATAGGTAAACTCCTATAGACTATATTATATATGGGACTTATATTACTTAATCTGAGGATTTTCTCATTAGCATTAACACTGCCAACTTGTGCTGAGGTTGAAGCGCTCTGAATCTCTTCAACTATTAATAGTAGCACAGAGGGGCATCCTTTATTTTTAATGCAGGAGATGTGGAAACGTTCTATATGATGATTTGAGCTCATAACTTACTATTATACAGTTTTCATCATCAAACAGGACTAAATGGATTGAAAGCTACTGTGTCCCTAGGTTACAAAAGGTTTACACATAGTCATTTATCAAATATAACCTCATGATGAGCAGTTTAGAGCTCTGGTACAGTTCACAAACTAAACTCTGCTGTATCTGTAAGACTTTTTCACCCTAAAAGTACCTTTACAAATGTTCTAAAGTGATAGCATTTTATTCTGCAATAAGCTGTGAACTATGATGTATATACAATACCTTCTGTGATTCCTCGGAGCTTTGAAGAGCGCTGATCTCTCTGTGATATTGTATTTCCTCTTTGGGAGATCATATAACTAGTTTCCTGTGAAAGGAATCTGTGAGGCTTCACTGAGGGGGCGAGACAAATTTGCTTGTTTTTTTTTTTTCACATCTGCTTGGATTTGCTCGTTTTATTTTTCTGTTCAGCAAATTTCCAAGTGGAAACATCACAGTTCGAGCATCAGAAAAGTTACAATGTTTACAGAAGAGGTTTCCAGATGATGGGAAAGGAAAAATTGGCATCTTTAACATTGGTCCTTCCTAAACCATAGCTCAATCTACCTGATACCTACTTCATTGAATGGAAGGACACTACATATTTGGCATAGACTAACTTTGTGGTAACCTTTAATTTCTTTGCTATGGGAGTCTGCTGCAAAGTAAAACCTTCTGCTTGGGGCCTATCACCTGTTCTAAACTTCATCCACATCTTCCATCCTCTGGTTCTTTACCTTGAATTGTCAGATAGCACCGTCTTGCTTTCCTGGGCAGTTGAGATCTGGCTCTTTTGATTGAGCTTTATGCTCCCATAATGTTCAAACGTCACCCTTTACCACCAGGATGAAAGACTACTGTCACACCTCAGACATTTTCATCACCGCTTTAGTTCCCAGGGTGGGGCATTGCTAGTGTTGAAAAAGAACTGGGTCCCGAGCCCTATAGAAAATGTACCAAATTCTCCATAACTAGAATTTCCATTCATATACCTAACCATAAATAGATCATCAATTCTATACAGTATAAATTCACAAGAACCAAGACCAAGAGCTTGTTCTCTAATTTTTACCAGCTTTACCAATAGACCACGGGCACCTTCTTTAATCTTCTTCTTTGACCTAACTGTCTCTCTTAGGAGGAGTCTTCAGATTTCGCACTGAAGGCATGGATAGTGGTAAAATGAATTCTGAATCAGGCATAAAATGGTGAATACAATAAATACTTTCTTTTAAAGGTTCACTAGCTTAAAGGACAGTTAGAGGAGGAAGGTCAGCATAGCATCAGTACACGAATGACCTCATACTATTCCACGAATAATCTTCTTGCTTGGAGGGAGGAGGACACAGAGAAATATGAAATATGCAAATACATTTTTCCAGGATGTAATAAGAAAAACTTTGAGGGGCATTTATTAATTTGGGCACTGGGTAGCACTATATTTTTCAGTGGGTTGTAAATTTGTCGCACAAGGGATTAATTAATTGCCTCACGGATAAAAAGAACTCCCTAGATTTAGTGTTAGCTGCCCTTTTTTCTGCCACAAATTGTGCCACAAAACAAGTCAGAAAAATAGAAGCACCAGAAAACTGTTCGCAAGTGGTGTTACAATTTTGTGAATCAAGTCGAGTGTGTTGGAAAACACCAATAATATGGTGCCAAAACTTCATAAATTAAGGAGCAAGAGGTGCAGAAAAGGAAAAAGACACTGCCAGTTTTCCATTTGAAAGGCCGTAATAAATAACCCCTTTGTCTCCTGTGAGGCAGCCCCCTTAACGTCAAGCATGACTTACAGGAAGCCTAATGACATGATGTAGATTAAATGGCAAACAGTACAGGCGGTCCCTCGGTTACGTACATGATGGGTTCCATAGGTTTGCTCCAAAGTTGAATTTGTATGTAATTTGAAACTGCATATTTTATCATTGTAAATCCAGAGAAAAATTTTTTTATGCCCCTGTGACAATTGTAGCTTCAAAATATTTTGCTGTAATTGGACGTAGGATTATCAAGTATCAAGGATTTTCAATAAAGCTTCATTGCTCAATAATGCCAGACATTTAACAGCTGACCATTGCAGTCTGGAACTAAAGTAAAGCATCCAGAAAGCTTAACCAGAGATCACAGTGGGCAGAGGGGTGTTCTTAAGTAGGGGACTGCCTCTATATCTATTACAATAGGAACAGATTGGTAACTGTAGACAGCACTGTTTCTATGCGTTTGCATCTCATAAGTGTAGGGGACTGGTTTAGCGTTACCTGCCTGACAGATGGACTTAGCCCGTGGATAGCCCAGAATTTACTTGCATATTGAATCTTGCTGGGACAAGGCTGTAGTTTTTCTCCTCTTTACTCAAACTTTACATCTGTCCACAACTCTTTGCTAAAACTAAACACAACACCTGAAGATACTGTACAGTAAACATGTGTTTTAAAAGGATCAATAAGATATGAAGATTTAGACTTGGTACCAGGATGCTCGCTTCTTCTCAGGTAGTCTTTTTCATTTGCATTACCATACACCATATAAAAATTCACATTGTAGCCAATACTTTAATGGAGGGTTGGTCTGCCTAAGTTTAGTAATGTTATGGTCTGCCTAAGTTTAGTAATGGTCAGTAATGTAATGCCCAGCAGCCTCCTCCAGTAATGTAATGCTTTGCATTCTCTCCAGTAATGTATTGACCAGCAGCCTCCCCCAGTAATGAAATGCCCAGGCATCCCCCCCTCAGTAATGTAATGTCCAGGCATGCCCCCAGTAATGTAATCCCCAGCAACCTTTCAAAGTAATGTAATGCCCAGCAGCCTCCCCCAGTAATGTAATGCCCAGCAGCCTCCCCCAGATAAGAAATGTCATTCAGAAGCGCCCAGTAATTAATTTCCCCCTCCCCAGTAATGAGATGGCCTCCAGGGCCCCTTGTTTTATAAAAAAAATCATATACTTACCATCCGACGTAGGGCTCCTCTTCTTTCTCCTCTTCATGTATCATCGTTGATGCACTCACCATGATACAACAACACTATGTCGCCACTAATGACATCATAGTCTGTGCGTGGGCAGAATGCGTGATTGTGTCTCTGACGCTCTCTTACACATGAAGGAAGAGGAGCTGTGGGGAGCATAGGGAGTTGGGTTTTTTCAGAACATTTTTTCTGCTAAAAACTCGGAAAATTGGGTTGTGAGCTGATAGCTGTTGCCCACATTGTAATATTGAAAATGCTCACCTGATATGGGATTGCTCCTGTTTGGGGTCGTTTTGGATTCAATTAGGACTGTATATGATTTCTCTTTAGCACCTACCCTAGTAATATGAGATTAAATTCGAATTTTTAACAACAGCTCCATATTTTGTGAGGAAGAAGTCCATTGTGTACCATGGCATGTGTAAAAATGGTACATTCTCTTATTAACCAAATATTTGAAATTATATTATATTAATATAATATTTAGATTAACCTTTTTGTATCTAAAAGCAATTTAATTTACATTTTTCAAATATATAGCCTTCAAGCCTAGAATTTAAAATAAACATTTAGCTAACTATGAATAAAACCTACCACCACAAACTTTTTAGTTATAGATATAAATGCTCATATTTATAGACCAATACAGCCATAAAATAAATACACATTAGCCAATTTATTAACAGGACCCCTCACAAACCAAAATAGTAACATAAACCAATCGGCAGCCAACATAGTCACAGACTAATGCTCCACAGTAGCCAATAGTCACAGTGCCCCACAGTAGCCAATATAGTGAGAGTATCCCAACTGTAGCAAATATAGAAACAGACAATAGTCAGGGGACCCGTACAGTAAGCAATACATTGGATGGATGCTATAAAACATGTTGGGGATAGTGAACACTATATGTAAGTAATATGTAATGTGATAAGTAAGAATGCTTTTGATAATTATTATAATAGTGTATATTTTTCAATAAACATGATACCCAGTTACTGAAGACAATAAATATAAATTAAATCAATATCTGATGTGGCTAGAAGTCCTGAAAGAGGATCACAAGAGGTTGTCAACATCCTTGATTGTGTCTGGTATTATGTGAGGAGACATCCTGTTTGTGTAAGCCTACATCCAAAAAAGATCCGTGCTGCAACAATCTCCATGCAGAGTTCCTTCAGACTGTGTGGCTTATTTACTAAGGGTCGCGGATCGCACTTTCGTGGGACTTTGCACAGTTTTCGGGATTTGCACAGATTTGACAGGCATTTAACAGGTGTCTGCGCTGGGATTGTGTCGCACACAATCGGATTGTGGCGCAGCGGCGCTGGATATTATGCAACAAAAATAGGGGGGCGTGCCGTCAGACGATCCAACTGATTTGGACTGAGCGCTGGATTTAACTTTTAAATTGTCTTGCAAGAGAATGCACTTACATGCACCAGGAAGAAGAAGGTGAACTCTGTTGGACCCAAGTGGGGAAGAGACACCTGCAGGATATCGGGGGCACAATCTTAGTGAATCGTGGCAAAGTGCATTATCATCGGATAATGAACTCCAGCAACCGGGTAAGTAAATGTGCCCCATTGTGTGAAGTCACGATGTTGAAGAGCAAGGAGGGTGGGTAGAGGGTGGTGGTGGGGGGGGTCTGTGTGTTCTGTTATGCACGTGGCACGAATTCAATAAAGCAAGAAACTGTTATGTTCCAAGATGTTGGAGTGCTGGGGTGCTTTTAACACCTGCCTATAAGGTTAAAGCACATGATGGCATACACCTTTTGCAGGTACTAGTAATATTAGTCATAGGTTGGATATAACGATTTATACACTGAACATGAATGTTTCATTTGTGCAGTGGCTGTATGGCCATGTATAATGACTTCATGTCTGTGCCTTTAAGTCAGATGTCAAGGCTGCTGTGTCCGGAGGAACATTTCTGGCTGCATCTGTTACATTCATTGATGTAGTTTGGTATATGACCACAGTCTGAAATTAAAAAAACACTTTATTTTACAAGTCAAGCACTACTGAAAACCATAATCAAGCATTACATCTTGAATATCATATTTAGTATTTAGTATGCTGAGTGTACATGGGTTTTTAATTCTGTAAATTCTGGTTATACAAAGAAATGCCCCTCATATCACAATACTCAGTTACACCCTCTGCTACACTGTCTACTGTAGAGTAAAGGAGATGACTTTAGTATTGTATAGAGAATACTGTAACTTGTTTCTCAGGCTGAGGTATATGCACATGGCTTGTCTTGGTG
Organism: Engystomops pustulosus; assembly: GCF_040894005.1. NCBI lineage: Eukaryota > Metazoa > Chordata > Amphibia > Anura > Leptodactylidae > Engystomops > Engystomops pustulosus. Next base: position 54,617,163 of record NC_092416.1, on the reverse strand, counting down.
CATGAGTTTCCACTTTGAAATCAACTTTTCTCTTAAAGGAAATCTACCATGTGGAAACTACTTATTTCAGTAGTTCAAGAGCTAGATAGCCCATGGATAGATCATATTTGGACATATTTTACTAGCTATACACCTATTGTGTAATAAACTTTATTGTGTCTTTACCCACATTACCTTTAGAGGGTCGTAAATTAGCCTATGTGGACTCCAAGGCCTAGGATTACTCCATGCTCCGAGTAGCCTCTGTAATGCCACCCCCTGCGCGTCCATGCCGACTGTGAACATGGGGGCACAGACTGCGCAAGCTCAGTAGGTACAGCTAGGGTTGCGGGCCAGAGGGAGCCTCAGTGCATGCTTCTGGTCCCTGGCTGAAGCCTTTAAGCTTGCGCGGTCTGTGTTGGAATGGGGGTGGCATAGAGGCTACTCGGGGCATCGAGTAGCCTTAGGCTCCGTAGTTCGTAGAGGATACTCTACACCCCGAGTAGCCTCTGAAGGTAATTTGCATAAAGACACATGGGCTATCTATCTCTGGAACTACTGAAATAAGTAGTTTCCAGGTGGTAGATTTTCTTTAAAATTTGGGAGCATTTAAAGGAAATCTACCACCAGAATCCAGGATAGTAAACCAAGCACACTGACATACTGGTGTGGGCCCCCTCTGGCATGATCTTCTCTTCTTTTAGCTTCTTATGTCCTTGTTTTTAACTAAAAGGATATACAAATTGTGCACATGAGCGTGAGGGTCTCTGGGCTCAATTAACAGCTTTGGGGCACAGATCAGAGGCTTATTTGCATAATTTTTTAATATATTTTTGGAAAAACAAGGATATAAAAAGCTAAAATAAGAGCACACACAAGCATGTAAGCGTGCTCAGCTTACAATCCTTGATCCTGGTGGTAGACTTCTTTTAAACCAATATCCTTTAATGAATTCAATAATGTATACAATTTGTAACTTACCATTTCATGAAAACTTGTTCGGCAGACAGTTTTGCATGCAAATACACTGGTGGATATGGCAATACAAAATATCAGCATAAAAAGCAGTAAAATGAAAGATAAAACACCATAGTAAAAAGTCTGAAAGAAAAAGAAATTGCCTTTGATAAGAAAACCTAGCTTTGGATACAGTTAAAATACAGACCTACATGTCTCCTAGGTTACAGACTACAAACTACTTTATGTAGTCTAATCCTAAAGTCACGTGTTACTCTATTCATTTTACTATCTCTTCTAATTTTAGTATGTCATCAAGAAGCAGGAGGAAATAGTGAAGGGTCTCCAAGTGCAGAATATGATTTTTTTTTTCACCAGAATTAAAAACCTAGTTAACTATATCGATAAACAATACATCTAAATAACAGGATTCTACATAAGAAAGAATAATGCAGAGTCTGCAGTTTCATATTTATCAGATGTAAATAGCAGATGTCTGGGGCAGATGTAAACCAAAATTTTACTGGGTGTAGTGCAAATAGTGTAAGTGGTTGCATTGTAATACAAAACAAACCTGACTGTTGCTGTTTCTGGAAGACACCAGTTATGTTTTTGTATTTTATAGAACCTCTTTAGGTGGCATTTGATGCTTATTTTAGAAAAAAAAAAAAAATCCTTACCAGGGGAGTGAAGTCTCCTCTACATTGCATATCTGGCTTATGATATGCACAGTATGACCGCGTCAACATTGCAGGGCTATAAATTACTCCTACTAAGGAAATATCTAACGCAGTAAGTATTATTCCACAAGCAGAAGCTAAAGAGCAGAAGATGTTCATGACCAAGCTTGACTTCACCTGGAACACAAAATAACAGTTATTACTTAAAGGGATTGTCTGGTTATAGGGAATCTGTGTCAAAATTTATGTGTCCATGTGTCACAATAGGGTATCATAAAGGGGACTCACTGTCCCTGTACCCCCATGAGCTAAAATGAGAGCCACCCTCTATACTCCCACTCAGTTCAGAGACCAGAGAAGATAGTTCTACTTTGGAGGACTTAGCTTCTTCAAGGTTGCGCCTAAACACCAAATTATCTGCACATCAAAAATGACCATTTATCCTATCAATCCCAATGTTTTGCTGCTCCTACTAATGATTCATCATTAGCGACTTTTTCAGTTAGGTGCAATTTAAGTGCAAAAGCGAAACTAGTGCGCCACAACTGTGATACATCTGGCTCATACAGTACGTTTCTCCTGGAGATATTGGGGGGGACAATTATTATTGACTTTCTGACAGAAAACTGCTGCTTATTTATGAAGTGTTGTCGCCTCTTGTTGTTCTAACACTCACAAATTTTTCTTGTTTTGGATGAATAAATTGGATGCCGCAAGCTTGTGGCCATACATGCGTCCCCCAATGGCCACTCGGAGCAATATGGCACGTCCTAACTTTCCCTGTGTTACGGTGCCGGGCGCAGTGTATCCCCTGCCACCCCTGCTACTTCCATGGTTAGGGAGACGAGCCCGCCGGGCCGTAGTCTTATGGGCACACGTTCTTATACATGCACTCTCAGAGCTACAAAAAGCAGAATTCTATTTAACCTTCATGAATGAGGAGTTAGGTTACACCATTTTCGTCATGCGCCAATTAATTAACCCCATGCGCAACAATTTAAAATCCCAGTGTAAATTATTGCACGATTCGTGCACCAAAAAATACTAACCCTATGCCACAATTGATAAATAGCCCACATCCAATTCTTGGTGCCAGGTTCTTCTCTTTTTTTAAAAATGATTTTTCATACGAAAAGGAGCCTGTGGCTACATGGCTCTAAGTACTCTATGGCCCCTTCCACACTAGCGAGTGTGATGCGATGAACTCGCATCACACTCGCAACGCAAGCTGCCGGGAACGCACGGCCCGAACGCTGCACCGCGGGAGTGAACTGACATGCTGAGTTCACTCCCGCGGTGCAGCGTTCGGGCCGTGCGTTCACTGCAGCTTGCGTTGCGAGTGTGATGCGAGTTCATCGCATCACACTCGCTAGTGTGGAAGGGGCCTATATGATTGAACCACAACCAGCACGCCATTTGCTACTTTAGGATATCTGGCCAGCTATTACTTTGAGAGGACTTTTACTCACGTATTAAAGTGAATCCTACAGAAAACACATTACCTTTTTTTTTTCCTCACCTTTCCTGTTGTGGGTTTTACTGAAGCAGCCACTGACAGTGATCCAGAGATAATGAACTATAAGAATGAACATGACATTAACTTTCATTTTACTGTAGAGATCAAGACAAAAGAGTTTCTGATTTATTGTTTTACAAGTGGTTTCTTTATCCTAAATCCTAAATCTATTGTCAGAACTGAAAAATAGCTCTTTGTTGGAAAAAAAATTGCCTTCTTTGGAGTTTTTCCAAAAATTATTAAACCCCATCAAGAGATGTATTAGAAGATATGGATGACATTGCCCCCATCCTGAAAGCTCATAAAGGCCATTTTGGGACCCTAAATCATAGGTCCAAACAGATCTGTATTTGGTTTAGGGTCCCAAAACTCACGGCAAAGTGTTTTTGCAGTTATGCTGGTACATCCCTGGGGGATCACACTCAGTTGCTGAAACCTCCAGCTGGGTCTGAAGTTGCATATGATACGTGACTGCTGCAGCTATTGAGGGGTCTAGGTAGTCACAGGCAGGAGATCATTGACGTCACAATTCTAAACAACAACGGCCTGGGTCATGGAAGTTTTAGTTGTGTTTGGGCTCCTGCCACCCAACAGTTTCCCCAGTATAACTCAAGAACCTTTTTATGGGGTTAAATTACTTATTTATAACCTGTCAGGTCGATTCGGGGTACTTAACCACCTACACGTCCTGGACTGATGGTTTAGTGCCACAAAATCTCCCTCTATGAGGTTCCTATGTGGGCACAATGTAAAAACCCTTTTATGCTTACTTTCGCTCCCCAACTGCAAGTGAAGCTGGAGTAGTACACCCCGGCTTCACCCTGGACACAGCTGCAGATGCAAGTCCGATGTGCCTTGTCTGATTTGTATCTAGGCAAGTATAAACGTCTTTTTTACATGGGGCCTGATACAGGCTGATTTTGGACCCTAAACCACAAGTCTGTATGGATCTGAAGTTGGATTAGGGTCCCAAATTGGTGTGACAGGTCCTCTTTAAATAATAATGTTAATGGAGCTAAACCCTGGAGTTCACCATAGAAATTTATGTATTGTATTCAACCTGATTGACTTTTATGGTGAAACGAAAACACAAAATTCATCTTCCATCAGTTTTTCGAATATGCAGCAATTTGTAAAATTTGCAGCCTCTGTTAGTAAGCTACAGACGATTCTGCTGCAGCTAAGCCTGCAGTGAACCAGCCCTGTGTGTAGTCGGCTTTAAAATGTTAAACTGACTGAAGCCATACAAATGAAGAGGCAAAGCTGCAGAGGTGATGAAGAGTACAGTGGCCTGAACCAATGATTTGTCTCACTGTCATCACTGTCATCACTAAACTAAAGTCACAGATAACAGCTGTGCTCTAATGTGGTTATGCTAAAAACAACATACTGGGGCTTATTTACTAAGGATCCACACGCGCACTTTCCTTAGACTCTCCGACGTTTTCGGGTTTTTGCATGACTGTGGCAGGTACTTAACAGGTGTCTGTGCTAGCATTGTGTTACACGCAATCAGATTTTGGTGCAGCTGCGCTGGCTTCCATGTGACACGAATCGGGGGGATGGGCCGTTGGACGATCCGACTGATTTGGACTGACCGCAGGATTTAACTTTCAAATTGTATCGCAAGACAATGCACTTACATGCACCAGGAATAAAAAGGTGAACTCTGTCAGACCTGACCGGGGAAGCGACACATGCAGGATATCGGGCGCATGATCTTAGTTCATCGCGGCACATCCATTATGGTCAGACAATGCGCTTTCTGTGAACCCCGCAGACCAGGTATGTAAATGTTCCCCACTGATTCCAATATAAAGCAGGTTAGCTTTGCAAGCATTTATTTGGAATGTGTATATCTTACCAATATTCCAGACCATAACAGGATACCACTAACAATCAAAATTCCGACAAAATTAGTTGTGAAGACTGATGTTATCGCTATACCAATAGATATAAGGAGGATTCCTGAAAATATCTGCGTTGTCTGCAAAATAATTCAAAATATATTAAATCCATTAATACAATAAAGGAAATTTCACATATAATATTAAATAAAAAAAGAATATGAACACATGCGTGGTCACAGTTCTCACAGGACTCAGATCCCTTTCAGGCTCGTTTATAATGCATGACTGTTAAGGAGAGGGATAATGAAGCCCTAATACTAAACCCTCCAACTGTATCTGGCTACTTGACTATCTGACCTCCCCTCCCTCTTTTCAAGGTGTACGGCTCGGAATGGTGTTACACATGTGTGGCACCATACCACCCCCAGGGCCACCATTGCCATCTATGGGGACGCCATGTAAATGCATCCTAAGGCTGAGTTCACATCACATCAATGGTATATGTTCAGCATATACCTCTGGAAATCTCCTGCCTGACATGCTCTATATTATATTTGTATGGTGCGTTTTTCATGCACATGACTCGCAAAAGTAGAGCATGCCGAGATTTAAACGCGCTTTAAAAAACACGCGCGTGAAAAAGAGTCTGAAAAATCCCATTGATTACAATGGGTCAGAGTGCAATGCAAGTTCTGCACGTCAAAAACACGCACAGAAAACGTGTGTGAAAAACGCAAGTGTGGAAGGGTCCTCAATGGACCCCATAACAACTGCTATGGCTCGTACCCCTGCTATCCTTGCATCACAGCCCCTGCTTCCCTACTAAACAATAGCACTAAACTGTAATCACGATTTATACCACTATGGTGGTCGTAGTCCTGTCTGTGAACTTTGGTTGGTCTGTAAATCAGGACTCACAGACCAACTATGAAACTACCCTAAGGGATATCATATACACTGTGCGGCACACTTCCACACCACAAGAGCTACACCACAGTCCCACAATAGACAGCAAAAGAAAAGGAGTTATAACTCTGACCGGAGCTCTCTATGTTTCCGACACATCCGCCTTCCAATATTTCATCAAATCGATAATAAAGTCTTCAGTTGTGTTCTACCAATGGAAAAATCCTTTCAACAAGATGTAGGTCACCATTCAGAACATCCCTACGGTGCGATTTATCCTTCTTTGAATCCACCCAGTAATGTGGTAGAAAACTAGAAGAAAATGGAGGCACCAAATAGCATAATATGTTCCTAAAACAATATACAGACAGGACGCCAGCTCCACACGCTTGCCCAAAGAAGGATAAATCGCACCGTAGGGATGTTCTGAATGGTGACCTACATCTTGTTCCATTGGTAGAACACAACTGAAGACTTTATTATCGATTTGATGAAATATTTGAAACCGGATGTGTTGGAAACATAGAGAGCTCCGGTCAGAGTTATAACTCCTTTTCTTTTGCTACCCTAAGGGATGTAAGCCAGAAAGTAATTGCTACCCTTGTTAAAGTCTGCGATGTGCTTAAAGGGATTGTCTAGAGGTTGAAAAACATGGCTGCTGAGCTCTATAGAAATGAACAGAGCTAAACTGTAATATCAAGCAATACCGTTTTTTGCCCAATATACAAATAGAGTATATGTGTATATGTTCTTCCAGTGGGGCATTTTAAGTCAATTGGAGGGGAAGGGGGGTAAGACATGAACGACTACTGACTATAGGTATAATGGAGGTGCTTGGCTGTGGCACTTCTCTTCTCCTACCTCTTACTGCCCAAAACACCAAGACATCTGTACCATTAGTGTGGGCAGTGGGACATGTGAGGGACATAAGAGCCATGCCCGGGCACCTCCAACAAGCAGATGACAATTCTGTCTTATCCCTTTTTTAAAGCTCAGAACTCAAAGAGCCCCTACACAGCATTGGGCCTTGGCCTGGTGTAGGGGACGCTGAATTACAGTGTTGACATTCACAATGCTGCATCACTACAATTTGGCACTATACAAATCTGTTCTGTATCTACAGCTGCAGAGGGCAGAGCTGCTGTGTTGCCGGTGACTCCCTATCGAATTGACTGGCCAAAGCTCTTTTAAAACAGCAATGAGAAATTTCTGGGTATTCTTTTTGTTTTGCTTTTGCTACACACACAACCACAGAAACTGTTAAATATTGGAGATCTGTGTAGCCATGTCTTTGTATGTGTTAGTAGCAAAATGATTGTAAAAAAATTATATTCCAGTATTGTAGCTGGACTTTGAGCACTGGTAGAATGTCCAACCACTGCTCTATTCCTTTATTTATGTATGTATGATCTCTTATTCAAACTACTCACTTGGGTCTCCCTTTTTCTCAAATATCTGACCAGAAACCTGCTACATCTCTTACTCAGAGCAGAGAGGCAGTGCTCTCTTTGGTACAGAAATCTTACATAGTGATGCATCCCAGTGCTCTATCTCAACCGACAATTTTTATAGTCCTGCTTCTACTAAGAACACACACAAAGGTGTAGTTACATATGTCTCCAGGGCTGGTATCTAACACTGTCTACAGCTTTGTATGCTGTGAGAGTCTCTTTAAAGAGGACCTGTTACCCTAATACTTTAGTAAGCAGCTCCTAGTGATACAACAGACCTCTCTGTCTTGGCACTAGCATGACCTCTCCATAGGCCAGAGGTGCCGCATGTCATGCAGCAGTCACTGCCCTAATCCCGCCCCCTCATGAATACGCTGGACCGCTTTGAGAGCGGTCCGTCATTTCTAGTGTACAGCGCGGCAGTCTTTGTTAGCGTTATGGGAGGTTCCCGATAACGCTAGCAGTGTAACACTATTGCATTTGTTTTAGCACTAGCAGCTGCTTAACCCCTTATCACCGACACTAGTTTTCAGCTCAATGACCAGACTCGATTTTTCAAATCTGACATGTCTCACGATAATTGGTTATAACTTCGGAACGCTTTAACATATCCGGGTGATTTTGAGAATGTTTTCTCGTGACACATTGTACTTCATGTTAGTTATAAAATTTAAGTGATAAGTTTTGCGTTTCGTTCTGAAAAAAAGTGAAAATTTGGCAAAAGTTTGTAAAAATTCTTCATTTTCCAAGTTTTAAATGTTCTGGTTTCCAGACAAGATGTAAAACTACCCAAAAAGTTTGATAATTAACATTTACAGAATATCTGCTTTATGTTGGGATGATATTTTATGATTCCGGTCATTTTTCTAGAATGTTATGAGGTGCAGAACTTTAGGTGCGATTTTTCCTATTTTCATGAAAATTGCCCAAACTCACATTTTGAGGGACAACTCAGCTTTCAAGTGACTTTGAGAGGCCTAAATAATAGTAAAACCCCATAAATTACCCCACTATAGAAAGTTCACCCCTCAACATATGTAAAACAACTTCTATTAAGTCTATTAACCCTTTAAGTGTTTCACATGGGTTAAAAAATATGGACCTGCGATTTAGAAACTATAGAATTTTTTTGGAAAATACATTCATTTAGGCCAAACTGACAGTTTCAGAATAAATTAAATGATGAAACGCACTGCAACGTTTGATGCCCAATTCCTCCCGAGTGTACTGATACCCCATATGTGGTGGTAAACTTCTGTACGGGCGCACGGCCGAGTATAGAATGAATGGAGGCGCCATTCACAGCAGATTTGTATTGTCACATTGTACGACCTATAAATTTTTATTTTTTTTTGGTAATGCAAACATATGAGGTCTTATTATTTACGGGATGATATACAATGTATAGATAATTCATTTTGGGAGTCTAAAGCTTATTCATGAGATTTTATTAACTATTTCAAGGGGGACACAAACAAAATCATCAATTTTTATTTTGGATTGTAAGCATTTTTTTTCCCCCTTCTCACCGTAATGTAAAAATAATATTTTATCTTTATTCTCTGGTTCACTACGATTGCGGTGATACCTCATTTATATAGTTTTTCTTATTTTTGCTTAATTTTCCTGAGCAAAACCAATATTGGAGAAAATCGCATTGTTTTTACTATTGACAAATTTTCAGGGCCATAACTTCTGTATTTTTCTGTTGTCAGATCTGGTTGAGGGCTTATTTTTTGCGAAAACAGTTGTTCTTTTCAGTCGTATCATATAAAGGAACGTAACTTTTTTTGATCACTTTTTAGAACATTTTATGTGATGGTGTTTGATGAAAAATTGTATATTATGGGAAGTTTTTCGATTTTTTTTTTTTTTTTTTACGTAGTTCTCCGAGCGGGTTCAATATTGATTTCGATTTATTGTACAGATTAATACGGACGCGGTGATACCAAATATGTACGTGTTTTTGTGTTTTATTTACTTTATTTGCATTTTATGTGTTACTGGGGAGATTATGGGACTTTTATTTTATTTATTTAATTATATTATAAAAAGATTTAATATTTTTTTTTAACTTTTTTACATTTTCTACTTCTTGGCTTGAATAAGCGATCATCCGATCGCTTATTCAAGCCTTTACACTGCAATACACTTGTATTGCAGTGTATAGTGTAAGCAACTGAGCATGCCGCGCATGCTCAGTTACCTACAGCCGGGTCCTGCCAGGAAGGCAGAACCCGGCGGGGAGAGAAGCAGGAAGGGATCGGCAGGAGGGATCGGATCCCCCGGTAAGCACACCGGGGTGTCCGATCCACGGGGGACACACTTGCACGCCGCGGTCATGCTTGATACGGCGGTCATTAAGGGGTTAACTTAGTAAGCAGCTCCTAGTGCTCCATACATAAACATAGAGAAAGATGTCACCGGTTCCAAAAGCATGAAAAGCGTCCTTTACTGGTGGGGAAGCATGCAGGGGGGTAAACAGACAGGTTCCGGCAACGGGGCCGTTTCACGCACTGTGGCGCTTTCTCAAGCCGATTAGTAAGCGGCTCCTAGTGCTGTTTTTGAGGGTGACAGGTCCTCCTTAAAGTTATAGCACAACTAGAGACAATGGTAATATAAAACTCCTGCGACTTGCTATAAACATTATACATTTAAGACATATCACATCAAAGGGCACACAAACTATTTTGAGGCCAGAAACCCCTTCACTTTTAGCACAATATAATTGCAAGATTGCCAGGTCCAGCAGAAGCAATTAAACCATACAATTTACATGAAACAGGCAGCATTTAAACTCTAATATTTAATATGTAATCTGTCAGGCCTATTTTTGAAACTATTCATTTAAAATTACAATACAAAAACCCATATTCAAAAATGTACTATTATAATAACATGTCCCTCGCTCCCACCCCCATCCTTAAAAGAAAAAAAATCGTATATATTTATTTGTCATTATTTGAAGGGACATTTGCAGCACACCGATAGAAATTTTACCAGCTGGTGCCAATTGAAAGTACAATTTGTCTTATAGAAAACAAACTGTATAAACAGAAAAAAAGAAAAGTTTGTCTTATTCTCTGGTGTGGAAGAAGAAATTTGTTATAGGTCAGCCTCATCACCAGCACCAACTCACAGCTCCATGAAATGGACTTACCCCTAGAACTTCAGGTTCTCCACGGTAAAATGCGACCAGTGGTTTGGGCAAGGCGGCTGGGGCATTACATGACCATCCTTCTTCAGGTCCCTTTCCTTGATCATTTTGTGGTCTCACCTCAGAGATAACCACAAAACCTCCTGCATCTTGTACCATGGAAGACATGGCCCTTGAAATAAGTACAGTCAGTTACATCTTATATTTGTATTTCTATTGTTTTTTTGTTGCTTAGATTTTTGTTGCTCTTTACAGTAAAAAGAGAAAGTGTTATAAAACCAAAAGGTTTAAATGTAAGATTTAAACTTAAATAACATTTATAAGAAATACAGCTAAAGTTAAATTGTGAAATGGGTTATAAATTAGTATGTAGTTTATGTTAAACTGCTTCGAGCTGCATCCAAATAATAGATAATGGAGGACCGAAAGCTCTAGGAATAACTAATCAACACAAGGTCCAAGTGTCTATACATATACACAGTATATTTCAGACTATAATAATCTCCTTATTATAAGACGTACCTCAGATTTAGTGATCCAAAAAAAAATGAAGAATATATTTTACACTGATTTTAGAATTTGTGAAGCACAGCACATACAGCCGTGAAACATGCATATACTCTACATCCATATATTCACATTTACTCAGCCCTGATACGTCCATTAATTCACTAAGCCACGCTACATCTATTTACTCATTCAGGTCATCTACATGCATTCACTCACATAAACACATTCATCACTGCTATGCAAGCAGACAGCAACATACCCAGCACTGCTATAAAGACACAACTGCACACCCAGCGCTGCTATAAACATAGCAACACACACATCACTGTTATACACACGCACAGCAACACAGCCAGAACTGCTATACACATGCAGCAACACAGCCAGCACTGCTATACACACACAGCAACACACCCAGCACTGCTATAAACACACAACAGCAATACAGCTGGCCCTGCTATACACACACAACAGTACACCCAGCGCTTCTATACACACAGCAACACACCCAGCACAGAACAGCACAGAACAACATACTCAGCACTGCTATACACACAGCAACACCCCCAGCACTGCTATACACACAGAAACACACCTGGCACTGCTATACACACAACAACACAACCAGCACTGCTATACACGCAACAACACATCCAGCACTGCTATACACACTGCAACACAGCCAGCACTGCTATACACACTGCAACACAGCCAGCACTGCTATGCATACTGCAAATCAGCCAGCACTTCTATACAGTTGCACAACAACACAGCCAGCACTACTATACACACCCACCACTGCTATAAGCACACAACAGCACACCCAGCACTACTATAAACACACTGTAACACACCCAGCAATGCTATAAATACACAACAGCACACCCAGCACTGCTATACACAGCCAACAGCATACCCAGCACTGCTATAAACACACTGCAACACACCCAGCAATGCTATAAATACATAACAGCACACCAGCACTGCTATACACAGCCAACAGCATACCCAGCACTGCCATACACACAACAGCACACTCATCATTGCTATACACATAGCAACACACACAGCACTGCTATACACATGCACAGCATCACAGCCAGCACTGCTAAGCACACATATAGCATCACTACAACCACTGCTTTACACACACAGCAACACATCCAGCATTGATATAATCACACAACAGCACACCCAGCACTGCTATAAACACAGAGCAACACACCCAGCACTACTATAAATACACGACAGCAACACAGCCTGTACTGCTATACAAACACATAGTAACACAGCCAACACTACTATAAACACACAGAAACACACCCAGCACTGCTATAAGCACACAACAGTGCACCCAGCACTGATATAAACACACAACAGCACACCCAGCAGTGTGGTAAACACACAACAGCAACAAAGCCAACACTGCTATACACGTACAGCAATGCTATACACAGCAACACACCCAGCATAGGTATACACACAGCAACACATACAGTACTGCTATACACATATAGAAACACACCCAGCACTGCTACAGACACATAGCAACACATCCAGAACTGTTATACAGCAGCACACATAGGACTGCTATACACACAGCAACACACCCAGCACTTCTATACACACACATCAACACATCCAGCACTGTTATAAACGTACAGCAGCACACATAGGACTGCTATACACACAGCAACACACCCAGCACTTCTATACACAAACATCAACACACCCAGTACTGCTATACACATATAGCTACACACCCAGCACTGCTATACACAAATAGCAACACATCCAGCGCTGTTATAAACACACAGCAGCACACATAGGACTGCTATACACACAGCAAAACACCCAGCACTGCTATACACACGCACATCAACACAGCCAGCACTGCTATAAACACACAACAGAAACATAGCCAGCACAGCTATACACACAGCAACACACCCAGAACTGCTATACACACAAAACAACACAGCCAACACTACTATTCACACACACAGCACTGATATAAACACACAACAGCACACCCAGAACTGCTATATACACACAAAGCAACACAACCAGCATTGCTATACACTCACACTTCTTCTTTCCCACTCTCTGCTGGCAGCATTAGAAACCTTGTAGTGATGCAGGAAACATGTGATCAGTTATATGTCACTTAAAATCCTGCAGAAACACTTGTTGAGGCAGCAAGGAGAGGGAGAGCGGTGTGGAGGCTCTGCTATGTAGGAGATCATCAATGCTTCACCCAATTTCCATTATAGGGTCTGGCAGTGCTGAATCCTCCTGACCTTTGGACTATGAGACCCAGGCACTTTTTAGCAAGACAATTTCTTTCTAGCTAAAAAATGTGTCTTATTGTCTAAAAAAGGAAACATGAAAATGTAACACCTCTTTAGTGTTACCCACACTGAATAAAGCCCCCTTTAGTGGTCTCCATATAGTATAATTTCCACTGTCCTCTAGTCCCACATTATAATGTCCCACCTTATAATGTTCCCCTATTGTGGTCCCTTCTACTTATAAAGCCCAGTTTGGTCCCCCCTTTCTTATAATGAACAGCCCCACTCCATTTAGTGGTAAAATTAAATAATTAAAGGGCGCCTACCACCCCGATTCTACCTATAAAGGTAGAACGGGTGGTAGGTGGATGAATGGGACATGAGGATAGCCCTTTTTTGGGCTAATCCTCACGTCCCCGCTATCTTTTAGAAAACTTTAGTGCAGGCATATGTAAATTTTTTTATGCAGCTACAGGGGCGTGGAGTAGCCGGACATGAGGCTACTAGTCGCGGCTACTCTACGCCCCAGTAGCCACGTTACTCCGCCTACCATTTAATCTTCGGCGCGCAGCTACCTCGTCCGAGTCCCCCGGCATCTGTGGCCTTCTGTGCGTGCTCAGTAGCTCCGGCCTCGGAGTTGCGGCCGTGCAGCCAAAGGCCTGCGTTCGGCGAGGAGCTGCGCGCCGAAGATTAAATGGTAGGCAGAGTAACGTGGCTACTGGGGCGCGGAGTAGCCGCGACTAGTAGCCTCATGTCCAGCTACTCCACGCCCCTGTAGCCGCATAAAAATGTTTACATATGCCTGCATTAAAGTTTTCCAAAAGATAGCCGGGACGTGAGGATTAGCCCAAAAAAGGGCTATCCTCACGTCCCATTCATCCACCTACCACCCGTTCTATCTTTATAGGTAAAATCGGGGTGGTAGGTTCCCTTTAAGTATTTAATTTTACCACTAAATGGAGTGGGGCCTTTCATTATAAGAAAGGGGGGACCAAACTGGGCTTTATAAGTAGAGGGGGCCACAATAGGGGAACATAAATCCTCTATGCTGATATGCTATGTTTGACAAACCTTTAATTCAGGTAGAGAAACTAGAATATGGTACCCCATGGTAACACCTGTGATTGAAGCTGGCATCAATCACATGGGTGACCTGTGGGGATGAGCCTGAACGCCGAACCCAAACTTCTTGTTGAAGTCCGTGTCTGGGCACCTGAACATTGCAGATTTAGGTCTGTTCGACCTTAGTTGTAGGTTGTGACAACTTATACCTCTCAAATAGTAATTCCTATTGCATCCAGCCTAATTCAAGATATGCTGTAGTACAAAGGTATTTCAGAATATTGTACAAGTGATTTTATCCCCTAGGGATCACCAAAATACAGGACGGTCCTGCTGCATCCGGTACAGTTGTGAGGTTTGGGGTACTGATAATAAAGGAAGGAGCATGGAACCACATCCACCACAATAAGATTGGATGGAGAAGATTGTGCTACATAATCTGTTCTTCTGTTTGGTGGCAGCAATGGAAATCCCTCTGCAGGCCCATCCTGTGTGTCCTGATCCCTGAGCTCATTGGCAACGCACGTAAAATACAACTACTACTTTTGTTTTCCTCACTATTTTTGGACTTGTAAGAAGTACTTAACAAAAGGATAGTTTTTGGCTGTGAATTAACCTCTATACTAGAAAAGGATCTTACTGTCTTGAGTTTCCTTGATTTGAGCAGCTCACATACAGGATACTATGTTTCTGGTGATTAAAAGGTTAATGTGCAGCTCTCTATGACGGTATTTAGCTGTGTTTCAGTTCCTCACGCTTTCTGTTCTCGGTTTGCTGTCAGCAGATGATAGTTTAGAGAATAGTCTAGACATCCCATACACTACAATTTAGACAGGTCTATGATCGGAGCACCGCACGAGTATTAACCCTTTCTTTATCTTTTGGTTTGTTACACTGAATTTTTCTAAAAACCCAGTCTGTGTAGCTGTTTGGTACCTTGTGTTGTGTCTGAAGACGTATCCGATGACTTCCTCGCTGTTAGTTTCGGGTGGGTTGAGGGTATGTTTATAGGCATAATGATCACGTGGCTACTTGAGAGGAGGAGTTGCTATGCTATCTTTACTTCAAGGAAGTGTGTACTTCATTAGTCTCTAATTTAGTGTTTTATTAACCTGTTTTTATTTTTTTTTTATACACGCCATGGCGTGGAGGTGGCGGATTCGCATTATTAATCGCAAATTCTTACACTGCAATTAAAAAAAAACTGGCGTAGAAGCAGTGATAAATCTCCGCCATAGAGTTTACATTTGTGAAGTGCCATCTAGTGGTAAAAATGTTTATAGCAGATGTCTTTAGTCTGACACAGCAGACTGTAAGGTATAAATAAATCCTCTACAACAAGTGACATGATTAAAGATACATTGAAAACCTTTATTAATTAGTCAAATAACTGTTAACGTTTTCAAAATAATTATCATTTTATAATGTAAAAATGGAGTGGTGGTGCATCCCTCAGCTTGTAAGGAATGTAAGAAGTGGCCATGTTTCCTCAGCCATGCTTCTTCATCTCTGGCTGTGATATCTGTAAGTTTATAGCTCACACACTATAGATATAGCTGCTTTATGCTACATGGTAGCTTTATTCCTAGTGTGCAGGTCCATGTGCCCACATATTCCTGTCCCTGAGTTACCTCACATGTGATAGACATGAGTACTGATAGTTATGTATATGTGAGCAGTGGTCCACAACTTTTTGTATCTAGGGACTGGCTAAAATGCCCCCTTTCCTGCAGCTGCTCCCCTTTTGTGTAGCTCCCCTTTATATGTCTTTATAAGAAGAAGTCTACAGAAAAGGTGACATTGTAATCCCCCTTTTCCTATAGCCCCCACACCCCTATAATGTCCCCTTGTCTTTGGCCTTTTCAATGTGAGGAAAAAGATACTGGGGGACATTTACTATGACGTTTCTGAGAATTCTGCTCTCCGACCTATTTAATAGCTGGCGGCGCCAGAAAAAATGACTTTTTCCGCCTGCTCCGACTCTTCTCTGAAAAAGGGCGTGGCTTTGGCGGAGTGGAAACTCAGACACAATTAATATGCGTCGCAGCCATTTTTGGGCTCTGTAAACTGACGGAAAGTCTAGCAGGGACATAAAACAGTGCTATTGCGACTGTTGGACACATTTCTGGTGCTCGTGACAGATTTTGGTCCCAGGGACAGAAATTGGTCTCGGTGCCAGAAATGTCTCTGCACAGCTCCTCAATATTAAATGTGTGTCTTCTTACCGAGAGCAGGTCGGTAACAAAGCCATTGCAGACACCGACACTTTATGTAAATGTCCCCCACTGTGTATACTTCAGTTTAATCAAACCCGACTATAAGCTGAGGAACCTTATTTTACCACATAAAAACGGCGGATGCTTAGACTTGAGAATAAGCCTAGGGTGGTAAGTGCAGTCACTACTCTTTAACCCCTTAACGCTCTGTGTCCAATACATCAGATGCAGAGCTCTGGGCTTTACGCTCAGCGTCAGATGCTGAGCTAATGCTGGCTCAGCTGGAGATCCGAGCTAGGCCAGCGTCGGGTTACATGAGGTTTCCGGCTGTAACAGCTTACACAACAGCATAACACCTGTGGTTGGAGTGGGCGCTGATCGTGGGTGTTTAACCCATTGAATGCTGTGGTCAGTGCGACTGCTGTATTTAGACTGCCTTCTAAAGGTCTCTGCCCCACGATCTGCCCCCACCGTCTTCGGGGGGTGCCGATCATTCCTATGGCAGCCTTGAAGTCTGATCAGGACCCCAGGGCTGCCTGCAGGCTGTACCTGTAAGATGGTGTCTATGACGTCATCCTAAAGTCTCAGTTTCAGCCTATGCACGTGCATCGGCAGACATAGCTAATACCCTGCAATACATTAGTATTGCAGAGCATTATCCTGAACAAGAAATCAGATGATTGTTTGTTCATGTTCCATGGTGGAACTAATAAAAAAGTAAAAAAAAATGTAATTCAATAAAAAAATAAATTATTGTATATACTCGCGTATAAGCCGACCCGAGTATAAGTCGAGACCCCTAATTTTACCACCAAAAACTGGGAAAACCTATTGACTCGAGTATAAGCCGAGGGAGGGAAATGCATTGATCACAGACCCCCCCCCCCATTATATAGCCAGCAAGCCCCCAGTAGTATACAGCCAGTCTGCCCCCAGTAGTATACAGCCAGCCTGCCCCCGGTTGTATACAGCCAGCCTGCCCCCAGTAGTATACAGCCAGTCCCCAGTAGTATACAGCCAGCCCCCAGTAGTAACAGCCAGCCTGCCCCCAGTAGAAAACAGCCAGCCCAGCCCCCAGCCTGCCCCCAGTAGTATACAGCCAGCCCAGCCTGCTCCAGTAGTATACAGCCAGCCCAGCCTTCCCCCAGTAGTATGCAGCGAGCCCAGCATTAAAAAAAAAATAAACCTATATATTCACCCTCCAACGGCCCCGATGCTCAGTGCTGCTCCCCCGGTGTTGCGCTGCTCCCCCGATATCAGAGCGGGTCCTCTTATGTCTTCGATAACATCCTGCATGGCGCGGCCATGTTCTTTTTGGCCAGCAGGCGCATAGGATGACGCGGCCGCTGTTGACGCCATACTATGCGCAGGGCGTGAGAAAAACATGGCGGCACCCTGCAGGATGTTACCGAAGACATAAGAAGTCGGAAGACAGAAGAGGACCGCGCTGACATCGGGGGAGCAGCATGGACATTGGGGGAGCAGTGGGGGAGCAATGGGGTGAGTATATAAGTTTTTTTTTTTTTAAGTGCTGGGCTGGCTGCATTGACTCATGTATAAGCCAAGTTGAGAATTTTCAGCACATTTTTTGTGCTGAAAAACTCAGCTTATACACGAGTATATACGGTAATAAATCAATAAAAATGCCCATTAGCTCCATAACATATAAAGAGACATATAATGCACACAAAAAGTCTAAATCATAACACAAACCCCACATATATAGTATCACCGTGTCTGTAACAACCAGTAGAATAACAGTAAAAAATTAAAACCTGTACAATAAACGCGTAAAAAAAAAAATTGCTGAAAAAGCCGCTAAAAATTATGAATATTACCTATTTAATTCCACAAATAATGCAATAAAAAGTGATCAGAAAACATATGTTGCAAATGTTTCATTTTTTTTGTATATAAACTCCAAACTTATCAGCCAATATTTACCACTAAAATGAAGTACAACATGTGAGGGAAAAAAAAATCTAATAATCGATTAGATAGGTAACAGTGTTCAAAAGTTCTAACCATATAAGGCGACGCATCATTAAGGGGTTAATAAAATGTCCAGTAGCCTTCCCTCATCAATTAAATGTCCAGAAACAGCTTCCACTCAACAATAAAATTAACACAGCCCCCACAATTGAGGAAAATCTACCACTGTAATAAACTAAAGTGAATCTAAACATTCTCACCTAACATCTTCTTCATCTTGATCCTTAAGATTTCCTTTAATGAAATGTCCACAGCAGTGACCCCTGTGCCCAATGGAAGGTCCACAGCAGAGCCCCCCCAAAGAAATGTTCACAGCAGTGCCCCTCCATTGAAATGTCCATAGTAGACCCCCGCCATGAAATGTCCCCCAAGAGACAGATGACCTCCATTACTTTGCTTCTTATGGGGGAGGACAGGGGGCTACAATATGAGGGAGGATGGAGGACAGAAGGCCATAATATTAGGGATGATGTAGAAAAGGGGCCACCATATGAGGGAAGATGGAGGGCAGGAAGACACAATGGGGGACATTTACTTAAAGTGTCGGTGTCTGCACTGGCTTTGTTACCGACCTGCTCTGGGAAAGAAGATACACATTTAATACTGTGGAGCTGTGCAGAGACATTTCTGCCGCCGAGACCATTTTCTGTCTCCCGGGACCAAAATCTGTCCCGAGCACCAGAAATGTGTCCAACAGTCCCTGCTAGACCAGTTTTCTTTTGGTCTACTTTCCGCCAGTTTACAGCGCCCAAAAAGGTCTGCGACACATATTAATTGTGTCTGAGTTTCCACTCCGCCAAAGCCACGCCCCTTTACGGAGAAGAGTCGGAGCAGACGGAAAAAGTCATTTTTTCTGGCGCCGCCAGCTAATAAATAGGTCTGAGAGCAGAACATGTGGTGAGAGCGCCACAAAACTGGCGGAAACGCCATAGTAAATGTCCCCCAATATGAGGAGGATGGAAGACAGGTGTCCACAATATGAGGAGGGAGGATAACAGGGGGCTACAATATGAGGGGGCTGGAGCAGCTCTCAAACAGCTGATGGGGCCTATCTCTCCCTCCCTCCTTACAGTGATGGGCTGTGACCGTACCAGGCAGTTCCTGCTCCCTGTATATGGGCTGCCTGCACTGTCCTCATTCACTGCATCCATATGATAATCTAACCTAATTTTATGGATGCAAAATGGAGGAGTGGCAGTCCAGGCAGCCTGTCTTCCCCTGCAGATGCTAGTCCCAGCGCTGAGCTCCTGGCAGCTCCAGCTTCCTTCACTCTGCACATTACACAGACCGGCTGCAGCCTGACACAGCAGGCCAGACCCATACAGCACAGCCCGGGCCTGCAAGCTTGGAAGAAGATGAGATGAGTGCTGGAAAGTGGGGGAAAGAGGCTTGTATATTGTGAGTAGGGGAGGGTGCTTGTACATTGTGAGTGGGGATGGGGGCTTGTATATTGTGAGTGGGGGGAGCTTGTATATTTTGAGTGGGAGCTTGTAAATTGTGAGTGGTGGCTTTTATATTGTGAGTGGGGGAGGGGGCTTGTGAATTGTGAGTGGGGGAAGAGGCAGCTTGTATCCCCAGGCCCCATCCATCCCCAGGCCCCATCCATCTGGTCAAATCCTCTGCGATCATGATTGTTGCGCCGCCACCCTCCCTCACTCACATACATGGGGCGTTCACATACATGTATGGCGTTTTTGGGATGCGTTACATGTTACCATGCTTTTGATTGCTTTGAAAGCATTTTTCATCATTGCTGCTAACACTTCTAGCAATGAATGGTAAATATGTAAAACGCTTGCGTTCAAACGCATGTGTTTAAAAGCACATTCCCAAAACACTATATGTGAACGCACCGTGAGCGGAGGCTGCAGCTGGTCATTTCATTGAGTGGAAGCTGCAGCTGGTGATTTTATTGAGTGGAGGCCGCTGCTGTACTTTTTATTGAGTGGAGGCCGCTGCTGTACTTTTTATTGAGTGGAGTCTGCTGCTGGTAATTTTACTTAGTGGAGGCTGCTGTTGTACTTTTTATCTAGTGGAGGCTGCTGTTGTACTTTTTATTGATTGGGGGTTGCTGCTAGTTATTTTAATGGAGGATGCAGCTGGACATTTGAGTGAGTGGAGGCTGCAGCTGGACATTTGAGTGAGTGGAGGCTGCAGCTGGACATTTGAGTGAGTGGAGGCTGCAGCTGGACATTTGAGTGAGTGGAGGCTGCAGCTGGACATTTGAGTGAGTGGAGGCTGCAGCTGGACATTTGAGTGAGTGGAGGCTGCAGCTGGACATTTGAGTGAGTGGAGGCTGCAGCTGGACATTTTAGTGAGTGGAGGCTGCAGCTGGACTATACATACAGTGCCTACAAGTAGTATTCAACCCCCTGCAGATTTAGCAGGTTTGATAAGAAGCAAATAAGTTAGAACCTTCAAACTTCAAACAAGAGCAGGATTTATTAACAGATGCATAAATCTTACAAACCAAAAAGTTATGTTGCTTAGTTATATTTTAATAAATTTTAAACATAAAAGTATGGGTCAGTTATTATTCAACCCCTGGGTTTAATATTTTGTGGAATAACCCTTGTTTGTAATTACAGCTAATAATTGTCTTTTATAAGACCTGATCAGGCCGGCACAGGTCTCTGGAGTTATCTTGGCCCACTCCTCTATGCAGATATTCTCCAAGTTATCTAGGTTCTTTGGGTGTCTCATGTGGACTTTAATCTTGAGCTCCTTCCACAAGTTTTCAATTGGGTTAAGGTCAGGAGACTGACTAGGCCACTGCAACACCTTGATTTTTTCCCTCTTGAACCAGGCCTTGGTTTTCTTGGCTGTGTGCTTTGGGTCGTTGTCTTGTTGGAAGATGAAATGACGACGCATCTTAAGATCCTTGATGGAGGAGCGGAGGTTCTTGGCCAAAATCTCCAAGTAGGCCGTGCTATCCATCTTCCCATGGATGCGGACCAGATGGCCAGGCCCCTTGGCTGAGAAGCAGCCCCACAGCATGATGCTGCCGCCACCATGCTTGACTGTAGGGATGATATTCTTGGGGTCGTATGCAGTGCCATCCAGTCTCCAAGTGTCACGTGTGTGGTTGGCACCAAAGATCTCGATTTTGGTCTCATCAGACCAGAGAACCCTGAACCAGTCTGTCTTAGAGTCCTCCAAGTGATCATGAGCAAACTGTAAACAAGCCTTGACATGACGCTTTGAAAGTAAAGGTACCTTACGTGCTCGTCTGGAACGGAGACCATTGCGGTGGAGTACGTTACTTATGGTATTGACTGAAACCAATGTCCCCAACTGCCATGAGAACTTCCCGGAGCTCCTTCCTTGTTGTCCTTGGGTTAGCCTTGACTCTTCGGACAAGCCTGGCCTCGGCATGGGAGGAAACTTTCAAAGGCTGTCCCGGCCGTGGAAGGCTAACAGTAGTTCCATAAGCCTTCCACTTCTGGATGATGCTCCCAACAGTGGAGACAGTTAGGCCCAACTCCTTGGAAAGGGTTTTGTACTCCTTGTGACCCTCCACAATCTTGTCTCTAATGGCCTTGGAATGCTCCTTTGTCTTTCCAATGTTGACCATGTATGAGTGCTGTTCACAAGTTTGGGGAGGGTCTTAAATAGACAGAAAAGGCTGGAAAACAGATAATTAATCCAAACATGAGAAGCTCATTGTTCTTTGTGCCTGAACTACTTCTTAATACTTTAGGGGAACCAAACAGAATTCTGGTGGTTTGAGGGGTTGAATAATAATTGACCCATACTTTTATGTTTAAAATGTATTAAAATTTAACTGAGCAACATAACTTTTTGGTTTGTAAGATTTATGCATCTGTTAATAAATCCTGCTCTTGTTTGAAGTTTGAAGGCTCTAACTTATTTGCTTCTTATCAAACCTGCTAAATCTGCAGGGGGTTGAATACTACTTGTAGGCACTGTATATGGTGTAGGAGTATGGTGCTGTGTGTGTATGTCGGTGTATCACCTTTAGCCTCCTCCTCTGGCCCCCTGTCTTCCAGCCTCCTCCTCTGGCCCCCTGTCTTCCAGCCTCCTCATCTGGCCCCCTGTCTTCCAGCCTCCTCCTCAGGCTTCCTGTCCTCCATCCTCCTCCTGTGGCCTCCTGTCCTTCAACCTCCTCCTTTGGCCCCCTGTTCTCCAGCCTCCTCCTGTTTCCTCCTGCCCTCCAGCCTCCTCCTGTCCTCCAGTCTTCTCCTGTGACCTCCTGTCCTCCATCCTCCTCCTGTCCTCCAGACTTCTCCTGGAACCTCCTCCTGTGCCCTCTCGTCCTTTAGCCTTCTCCTGAAGCCCCTTGTCCTCTAGCCTCCTCCTGTGGCCTCCTCTCCTTCAGCCTCCTCCTGGAGCCCCCTGTCCCCTAGCCTCCTCCTGTAGTCCCCTGTCCTCCATCCCTCCTCATATTGTGGCCTCCCTCCCCCATCATATTGGGGCCATCTGTCCTCCACACCCCTCATATTGTGGCCTCCCTCTTCTGAACACTGTGGCCCCTGTCCTCCTCCATCCTTGGAATATTTTGGCCCCTGTCCTCCATCCTCACTTATTGTGGTCTCTCTTCCCTTACTTAAAAAAAACCTTACTTAGCTTTCCATCTTTCACCTAGAGTCCTGTTTCCTCCTCTCCCCAGGGTTCCGAGATGATGAGGAGAAGGGTAGGCGGGGCCATCCGACATAGCTCCTCCTCTTGGACGGACTTGCCGTCTTCTCCTCATAACCTCAGATTCCCGGGTAGTCGAGAAAGCGAGACTACGGGGAAACAATGGAAAGGTGAGTCAAGTTTTTTTCTTTACACAGAGTGTAGGCAGCAGGAGCTACCAGTCTCGGCTCTGCACCTCTAGTGTGTCTGGACATTGAAGAAGAGCAGGGGACATCCTACCTACTGCCTGAGACGGCAGGACAGAGCCCAAACACTGGGACTGTCCTGCCGAATCCAGGACGGTAGGGAGCTATGCTATAACCGTAGTACATAGTATCTAGAGCTCAGAATAGAATCTGATATAATGACCCCTGCATAATAAATTATAGTGCATGTTGCTCCCATGATATTTATAAGGATATTTATAAGGCCCTTAGTAAATAGTATATAGATATGGGTCCACCAATAACTCATTTATGTAAATAAAGACCTCTGAATTCATTGATAAAAAAGTTATACTATGGCTCAGAATACAATAATCAAATCTCTTACCACTGGTGGCTGTCCTGGTGGAGATTATCTTCATCTCCTTTTTCAAGTCAAGCAGCTAAGCTTTCTTTACCCTATGCTTTACACTGCAGCACTGCTTATGCGTGATGACCACACAAACTCATCACAAGTTAAAAGAATGGAAAACTAAATAAATAATATAAATAAATAAATAATAATACGATCAACGGAGCTTCATAAAGGGGAGAGAGTAAAAATTTAATAAAATCCATTATTCATTTCTTTATTTCAATTTAGATTATCACTTGGACTGACACTACAGAATATAATTTGTGTTGGTAATAGTATATTGGTAATAGAATATGTTGTTCAAATAGTGCATTATATCTAGTGCAAATGTCCAGTATTCCTGCAGTGGCCGTATGACAGTGTCTGATGGCTTCATCTCTGCGTCTCTATGATGTCAAGGCTGCTGTAGAAACAAGAGGAGCATCTCTGCTTGTGTCAGATACGTTCAAAGACGTGGTTTGATAGATGACCACAGTCTGGAATAAATCACATTGTTATTGCGCAAGTGAAACACCACATTTGATTGACAACGATATAGTCATCTAAAAGTATACAAGAGTCTATCCATTTATCTCATTAGTTTATTTGAAGTATTTTTGCTTATTGTTCAGTTTAGGGTTGCACAGTTTAGGGTATCCATCTCATTATAAATATTATTTCCTTTTTAATAACTTACATAAAATCTATCCTTATTATTTTATTGGTAGGTACGAAAAAATCCCAACTCCGCCACCCCCGCCAACGATTCCTTTTATTCATACACATGTTTGACAAACATAGAATACATTAAAGGGGTTGTCCAGTTTCATCACATAAATCTTATTGTTTGTGTAATGAAAAGTTACAATTTTACAATATTCTTTCTATATCATTTCCTCCCTGTTTCCTAGATCTGTGCTTGCTGTAATTCATCTGGAAGCTTTATTGTTTATTTTCTTTGCATATAAATTTGTCCATGGTCATGTGATGTCACACAGGTGCACGGCTCGTTATATCCCTGGGTCATGTGATGTCACACAGGTACACCATTCAGTATATCAGAGCTGTGTGTTATAACGAGCCGTGCTCCTGTGTGACATCACATGATCCAGGGACAGATTTCTATCCACTGGAATGAAACAATGAAGCTTCCTATAGAATGACAGCAAGCAGAGATCTAGAAAACCGTAAGAAATTGATACTGAAAGTACATAGGACAATTGTGTAACTTTTCATTATGTAAGCAATGGGGGTCATTTATCTTTAGTCATGACATTTGTGAGTGTCTTTTCTTGTTTTTTTTTCCAGGTTTTGGACCTGTTGGTCTATTTATGGGGATTTTGCGACTTTTTAATAAAAAGTCACACAAATGTCTCAAACTCTTCTGCAACTTCTAAAGTTTTTCCTACTCCTGGTCAGGACTGGAGTTAACTTGCAACTTTTTAACCTTGATTTGCTCCAAAATTGCAACTTTTTCATATGTTCACATCTGGATTTTGATGATATATCAGGTGCAACACTGAAAAATTCTTGCGTAGCTAACTTTGCAAGGCAAGTGGAAAAATCGCACAAATACACCAAATGTGGCAAAAAAAGTTGCAAGAAAAAAAAAATAAAAGAGAAAATTCTATGATAAATGACCCCGATAACATTTATTTGCCGAAACTGGACAATTCCTTTAATCACCTTTTAATAAATGAGATACTAAAATTAGTAACATACCATTTCCTGAAAAGATGATCGGCAGACAGTCTTGCATGCAAACACACATGTCGATATATTAATGCAAAACATCAGAAAAAAAAGCATTAAAAAAAGGATTAAAGTACCAACACAAATAGCCTGAAAGAGAAGAGAAAAATAAAAGAGACAGATATTATAAAATTCTTAAGTGTTACATGATCAAGCACAAAACTACAAACTACATGTCTGAAGGATGTACACACAACCATTGTTTTACAGCTACATCACATTCTCATTCATCTCTATTTAGTGCTACAATGAAAAGAAATCTTACCAGGGGAGAAAAGTCTCCTAAACATTGTGTATCTCCTTTATAATGTGCGCAATATGGTCCAATCAAGAAGCGTGGAACGTGGTAAAATCCTGGGCCAAGATCAATTGCTGAAAGGGATACTCCACAGAATGCAGCTAAAGAGCTGACAATGTTCATCACCAAGCTTGATTTTACCTGGAATACAAAATAATAATAATTCCTTTACATATATATAGCGTACACAGATTACGCAGCACTGCACAGAGTTTGCCAAATCAGTCCCTGTCCCCAATGGGGCTCACAATCTAATCAACCTACCAGTATGTTTTAGAGTGTGGGAGGAAACCGGAGGACTCGGAGGAAACCCACACAAACACAGAGACAATGATGACTTACAGGGGTATGGTTTCTGGTGTAGGATCACCATGACCATTTAATAAACACTCTGCCCCTGATCAATTTAGTGTCAACCCATTCCAAAGCAATGGCCATTCTTTTCTGAATACTCCTACAAGGAGGGTGTAACCTCTGTACATTACATTGTAACGTGCCCTTTCACACAACATAAAAGACTTTGCAAGTGCAACCGCAAAATGTGTACAGGCATTCACTGAAGGCAAAATCCATAGTGACCTTTATAGAATTACCCAATACAAAGTAAAATAGCAGTATAATAACATGGCCAACCAGTTAACTCCTTCATGACCAGCCAATTTTAGGTCTAAATGTGTTTTCATCAGGGATTTTGGGATGCAAAGAACTTCTAGACAAGCTATTTATTGCTGGGGTTAGGAAAAAATTAAATCTTCTGCATGTAAAATGCACTGTGTTTGTGCCATGCAGTATATAGAATTTTATTTTTTTTCCAAAATATTACATTTTTTGGGGACACCACATTTGTTGTGTTTTGTGCCTTGTGCACTATGATGACTGGAGTCCCATCCTCTGCACTTTGTTCATTCCATAAAATCCAGCCAGCGTCTGGTCCGTGATTCTGGGACCTACCAAGTTTATGTGTTTCTAGCCTAAGTCTCCTCAGAGCCATCTCTATGTGCAAGAGGTATAATGTTTAGCTCAACTTTTTAGCAACAGGTCCTGCTGACTTCTTTTTATTCTTATTCCCTTTTTCCCTTTTCTGCAGGAGGTGGCATCAAGAGGCTAGAGGCTCAACTCGGCTCATGGCAAGTGTACCCTTGTCTATAACCAAATATTATTTTTTTACCTTTCCCACTGTAGGTTTCACTGAAGCTTGCACTGACAGTTTTCCGGAGATAATAAACTACAAGAATAAACATAAACTTTTACACAGCAAATAAAGATTAAAAAATGAACAAAAATTTTAGTTTCACAAATGATATGTGGATCATTCTAATTAATAGAGAGTAATAAAATTACACAATAAATCGTTGAGAAAGAGTAAAATAAATTTGGGGAGTAGGGCAGGGGGTCTACAATGTGCATAACGATTCTAGTACAGCATAGTGTGCTCTGAATTTCCCAGTATAGGAAGTGTGCATATGGAAAGCAAATTCCAGACCCCTGACCACCAGGACCTTTCTGTGCACTAAGCAGCAAGACCAAGTGTAGTGTTCACTACAACTCTACCAAATATAGTACAATTTTATTTCTGGCGTAAGTTTCAATAATACTCCCCAGTTCTCATCAATGATTGCAGTAAGCACTGTTAGTATAAATGACAAGTAAAATGTGCCTTTAAATCTACCATCAAATGGAAGCATGGAAAAACCAGGGACACTTACTCATAGATCCAGGCAATGTGAATGTGGTAATGTTCTTATATTTGTCATCCATGTCCTCCTTTCATCTAAATCCAACTTTTTAAATTATGCACCTTAAGGACTTTGGTGGGTGTTTCCAGAGCCCCTCAGCCCCTGCACATTCACAGGCTGTTACAATAAGCAGTACATGCATTTCCTGCTACTGCTAGATGAGACAGGCAGATGGAGGAGGGGAGAGAACAGGGAGTTGGGTGAGACATGCTCTGCTCGTTGTAACAGCCTTTGAATTTGCAGCACTGAGGGTGCTCTGGTAACACCCCAAAGCTCATTGGCATAATTTTATGCATAATTTTAAAGTAAATGAGTAAGAGTAAGTGCCCCTGGTTTATTAATGCGTGATTTTGATGGTAGATTTCCTTTAATAGTGGCTTACTTAAGCTTAGCCTACCTGCAAACCAACGTGTGCATTATCACGAACACAGTACCTGCTACCTGCTCTCAAAAATGTTTGGCTGGGGCAGTCAACTCAAAAGTGGGGCCATTGAAACCATGGCTGTGTCTGTGGGCCTAATGAAATGCATGAAGACATGTGCTAGCTATTGAAACAATGGATGGCACACGGCCTTAAACTACTATATTGGGCAAGGGAAATCAGTGCCTAGGAGTGTGGATATTAATCTGATGGGAGTTCATAAAACATGTCCTCGCATAGAAGCCAACACCAGAGAATGGTACAAAGTAAGAACTGCTGCTATGGAGGACATATCACAGCACTATACTGCTTAAAGGGGATTTCACTTGAACAAGTCATACCCTGTTTAAATGGATGAGGGGCTGCATAAGGGTGCTTCTGTTTCCTTCAACTGTATAGGACTGCTGGTGCTGTACTAGAGTACCATAAACTGACCTCTAACACTGTAAGGGCTCATTCAGACAGGCATTATAGGCGCCGTGATCTGGTCACATGATTTGAGACCAGATCACAGCCCCTAAAGACATCTATGGCTCCTGGTGACTGTGTGGTGACCACACCATCACCAAGCGGGTGCCCTTCTGCCTATGGAGGGAGGAGGGGAGAAGAGCGCTCACCCCTACTCCTTCCGGTCCTGGCTGTCTGTATAAGCCCTTATACTGAATATTGGGGCCCATGTAATTTACTGTGCTAGTGCTCAGGCAGGAAGAAGCAGAGCTGCACAGAGGAGGCAGTACAAGTCTGAAGCAATAATTATATTCCCTCATGCACAGTAGATGTGCTTTGCCCTAATAAAATTGTGCTAAAAGGAAACAAGTACTAAGGAGGACAGCAAGTTAGCATTATAAGAGGGCATTGGCTTTCTATAAATGTATCTTACCAATATTCCAGACCATAAAGGGATACCGCAAAGGATCACTATTCCAGAGTAAAATTTTGTCTTACTGTCGACTATTGTCAGAACTATTCCCATGGATATAAGAAGAATTCCTGAAAATATCTGTGTCGTCTACAAAAATTAGGGAAAAGTGTTTCAGGCATTCATAATATACAGTAATGGTACAAGAGCATGTATATACAATGCCAAAGCATTGTTGTATTTATAGCGCTGTTTCATAGTGCTGCAAAAAATGAAAACAAATGAAATTTATCCAAATTCCAATTACACACTGCGAAGAAAAGGGCAATTCTCAAAAGAAGAGCACAAGGTGGGGGGAGGGATATAGAGAGAGACAACTAAGGTGGGGGGCTACATAATGAGAGGGGGCAACTGTAGAAAAAGAGGATAACAGAAGGGGGCATAAGATAGGTGGAGTACAGAAAGGGAGGCATGGGGATTCCAAAATTGTGTATATGGTAGGAGGGCTTCAGAAAGTGGTGTATAAGGTGGGGGGCTACGCGAAGCAGAAGTTGGGGCTTCAGAAAGGGGGTATATTAAATGGGGCAATAGAGAGGAGGGATTATAAGGAGGTGCTACTATAAGGGGTGTATAATAAGAGATGGTCAAGGAAAAGGGGGAATTATTCTCTTTGGGGCCACTTAAAGGAGAATTATACTATATATGCACACTAGTAGTTAGGGCACTAAATCAGCAGAGCATTGCCTTCCTGCAGCAAAAAAAAAGCAGCATAAAACCTTATCAGAAAGCAGTTAATTTCGGTAACTTTCTAAAGCTTGTGCAACAGCTGAAGATTACATAAAGGGGTTTCAAGGAATGATAAAGAAAATCTACTATCTAAATCCATAATGATAAACCAGGGACATAACTCATAGATCCAGGCACTGTGACAGTGGTAATCTTCTTTTTTTGTTATTCATGGCTTTCTTCCTTTACAATTCAACTTTTAAAATTATACTATCCTAGGGAGCCCCTCCATGCTGCAGCTTCAGGGGTTGTTACTCTCTCTCACCCTCCCCTGCTGCTCCCTCAGTCTTTTCCACTCCCTCTGCCTGATGTAATCTTACTGTAACAGAGAAAGTTTCATCCTATGGTGGGAGGGAGGAAGTGCTCCTTGCACACTGTAATAGATTTTGAATCTGCAGCATTAGCATAATGTTAAAAGTTGATTTTAGAAGGAAAGAGGCCACGGATAAAAAATATAAGACTATTACCCAGTAGCAGTGACGGTTTTGATGGTTAATTTCCTTTAACTGCTTAATCTTGTGATACACAATTTAATGAAGACTGGTGCACACAAACTGGTCAGCTGTTTTTTGCACAGTGTTTTTTAACCTCTGTTTTCTATAAAGTAGTTCCCTATTAATGCTCAGTCCTCATTTAACGATAATCTACCACTGGTTTACACTATAACGCTGCTGGGTAGCTCTCCATACAGCAATAAGCTTATAAAGTACTGTGCTCCTGTAATTTTGTTAAACATTTTCTTTAATCTTTATGTAAATCAGGTGCAAGTGCTCTGCAGGGTGTCACCAAAAACCCATCCACTCTCCAGGGTCTCTGACTCTTATGCATCCTCAGAGCACTTCTCCCCCTTTTTGCTCCCTCTGAAATCTCCTGCCCACCCAGGGAGAGGAGGGAGGCAGGAGAGGGCAGAGGGAGCAGGGATGGGGGGGATAAGTGATCTAGAGATGTGTAAGAGCCGGAGCCCTGGAGACCAGAGGGGCTCTGGTAATGTCCAGCAGAGCACATGCTCTTCATTTACATACAGATTAAAGTAAACTTTAAATTAGTGGAAGATTTTATTTTTATACATTGAGTGAATCTTCACCCTCCCAAAGCCCCAGCACAGCCATCTGCTTTCGGTTCCATGTGATACACAGGGTAAATTAGTTTGGTATTGTTTAATTCACAATTTTATGTATCCTGCTAAGGGTGCAGTCGCACATATCATTTAGAACTGCATTGCAATCCGCTTTCAGGTGGTTTTAGGAGCAATTTTGTTAATTTGTGGAACAAGTTCCCTCTTCAAAATCAAATTAAATTGTTCAGTTCATGTCTTTCACCGTTTAAATTAACAAAACAGCACATGTAACCACCTTCAAACTGATAGTGATACAGTTTAAATTGTGTGTGGACTGTGTCTGCCATTAAAGAAACTGTTTTCCAGTGTGATCCATGGCCTGCCGCTAACATCACTGGCCTCCCCTTCACCATCTGCCCAGGGATCTGTTACCACACACACACCAGGAGTGTCCAGGGGGCGTCGACAAGGCTTGTTCTTGTGTACCAAGCCACATGACATATACTGGCCCTCGCCCGCAACTACAGCCAGCCATTCCAGTCCCTGAGAATCCAGCTGCCCCCACACTGCAGTCAGGCATTGGTGGGGTAACGTTGCACGTGCAATCTGCTGATCAATGTGGAGCCAGGGTATCAGACTCTGACCAATCT
Source organism: Engystomops pustulosus (assembly GCF_040894005.1). Classification (NCBI taxonomy): domain Eukaryota; kingdom Metazoa; phylum Chordata; class Amphibia; order Anura; family Leptodactylidae; genus Engystomops; species Engystomops pustulosus. Next base: position 54,585,841 of record NC_092416.1, on the reverse strand, counting down.
CTAAATAACAAACTTTTCCAAGATTAATTATTATTTAATATTTAATAGCCTGCAGATAGGAAAACAAGTGCTGGCTGCTGGATGATCTGCACTTCTGGAGAGACTAATCACATTCACTGCCTGTTCATCAATGCTCACAACTTTATGAAAGGGACTAAAAAGAGACTTACCCCCAGGACTTCAGGTTCCCCACGGTAAAATACAACCACTGGTTTGGGCAAGCCGGCTGGGGCACTGTATGGCTGTGCTTCTTCAGGTCCATTTTCTTGATCATTTTGTGGTCTCACTTTAGAAATAATAACAAATCCCCCTGCATCTTCTACCATGGAAGACATGGCCCTTAAAATACAAAAACAACAGACAGAATAATGACATTTTATTAGAGATGGGGGAATATTTCAAAAATTAAATTTGCCGACTTTGACAAATTTTCTGTCAAAATTAGATTTGACCCCAATCGAATTGTGGCGAATCACGTTAAAAACAGCTTTTTTCTGGCTGCAGAGAGCCTGTAGGGTGTGGTATAGCGTTGTGCCATGCTTAAATAAGACCGACAAAGAGGGCAGCGGTGAGGGTTTTGTGGCCTGAGCCCTCTCAATACAAGGGCGGTGTTTACTGCATATTGCAGCAAACATTTCTATAGATTATAAAATACTTTTTGTGCCCAAACTATCGGTTTGTGTCCCTAAACAAAATATGTCCTGGGGTCAGTGGTAAAGAGATGAGAGGGAGGTGTGAGGAGTTCATTTCGTCCGGGATCAAGTGGTAGTTTTCCTTTAAGGTATACCAGGCCACAGTAGATCAGACTTAAGACAGATTAGGACAGAGGAAATCATGCTCACAACAGACCAGGACAGAGGTAATAAGGCTCAAGACCGAACGTGCTTTCACACATGGCGTTTTTTACATGCGTTTTTAAGCCCATCCCAAAAAAGCATGATTTTTTTTTACATGTTACCATGCATTTGACTGATTTGAAAGTGTTTTACTTCAATGTTGAAGTGTAAACAACTGTGTCCCAATGTTAACGCAGCTGCTTACACTTCCAGCAATAATGAAAATGCTTTCAAACCAGCCTAAAAGGGTGATGGCACACATGGCATTTTGAACCCGGTTTTAGTCCATTTCTAGTCATTTGTTTTCAGTCCGTTACAAAACGCATGCGTTTTAAAAGCGTATGCGTTTTTGAAAACGCATGTGGTTTTTGGAAAACGCGTCTGTTTTTAATTAAGATAATTGGGAAAACCGGTCAAAAACTGACGTGTTTTAAAAAATGCATGACTATAAACGGACTAAAAGCGTTTCAAAGCGCCATGTGCCACCCTCCTAACGCATAGTAACATCTAAAACCGCATGTATTTTAGATGAATGCATTTCTGTGAACGCACCTACAAAGATAGCTTATTGTGGGAAAGGGAGTTCCTTAATTAGTGGATGTAAATGACATTCAAATTATTGTAAAAACATTGGGGCTCATTTACTAAAGGTCACAGATCGTCGGACTGTTCGCTGTTTTCAGAATGCAAAATGACTTCCTGACCATGGCAGGAGATGTTTTCAGCTGTTGCCTCAACTAGTTGTATGAACTAATTTTTTTTATTAAAAGGGGAAAAAGAAAATTTTTATCATTAAAAACATTTTTAAAAAGTAGCATCTGGATATCCACAAGATGTAAGCATGGCAGCCTTTAACCCTTTAACGTGCTATTACATCACGGGACGTCTGCGTTTGTATGGAGAAGGCTCATGGGCTGAGCCCTCTCCATAGCCTGTAAGCCTTTGCTGCATATCGCGCAACAGCGCAAATGCGTTTTTTCACCAATTTCACTGCATTTAGAATTTTTTTCCTGCTTCCCAGTACACGGCATGGACGAATAAATACCATCACCATGAAGTGCAATATGTTACGCAGAATACAAGCCATCACACACAAAGGAAAAAAAGTAGAAACAATAACAGTACATGAATAAAAGTTGCAAAAAATGTTTTCCTATTAATAAAAACAATTCCCCTTAATGGGGCAGATTTACTTACCCGGTCCATTCGCCATCCAGTTGCGTGTTCCCTGCGGTAGATTCGGGTCCGGCTGGGATTCACTAAGGCAGTTCCTCCGACGTCCACCAGGTGTCGCTCCTGCGCTGAAGAGCATCGGAACGCACTGGAGTTCACCAAGCCATCCTGGATGAAGGTAAGCGTGAGCGACACTTTCTTTTTTAAATGTGGCGTTTTTTCGAATCCCGGGGCAATACAGAGAAAATCGGCGCAAAACGGAAACATTCGGTTAACCCCTCGCAAAAACGTAAATTGGCCCCTTAGTAAATGACCCCCAATGTGTTATTGCTGGGAGTCTGACAACTGATATCACCAGGGATAATAGAAACCCAAGTCCATTTATCAGGGCTTCTAAGCCAGAAAACTTGAAGTTGGAAATCATCAATAATTATACTTAGTTGTTGAAGGTAACACAAAGTAGTGAATAAAACAGGGGCACTATCGTAGCTCCTTACGTATCTTCAGAGATGCAAAAATGTGATTATAAACGACCATATAATCAGTCTGACATGTTTAGCCAAAGTAGGGTAGACGTAGGAGCAGGGGGTAAAGCAAGACGACAGCCGTTTCATGCCGTCCGGCGCTTTCTCTAGCCAGACGGCGCGAAACTTCTGTCGCCTTGTTTTTCCCCCTGCTCCTACCTCTACCCCACTTTGGCTAAACATGTCGGAGTGATTTTACTACTTCTGATTATACTTATACTTAGTTGTGTTGCAGTTTCTCGGTTTCTACACTCCCTGCTTGCGTCACATGGATGATGAAATTGTAGTTCATATCTAGCAGTTCTCCCAGCCATGAAGCGGATACACTAGCCTCTTCCTTGTTTAGACATAACTCTGAGCACAGCTAAATTAACTCTGAAAACTTGTGTGCTTGTTGTTTTCTATGTAGTACGGTACCTTACAGTGTATCTGTCAGAGATCCAGTCTGTTCAGCTTCTCGAAACCTTGTGTTGTGTCTGAAGACTGATCTAGTGATCTGCTCTCTGTTGCTTCATGTGAGATTGTTTACAGACCTGGCTCAGTGATCACGTCACTTCTAGTAGAGAGGAGTGGCTATGTTTTGTTATCTAGGAGTTGTGCCAGGTCAAATCTAGTCAATTGTCTCCCATACATATAGAAGCTTTTATTACAGTATTTTCTGGCTACGTTTTACATTTTTTACAGATACAAAACTTATGAAGAAGACCCATATATAACACCACAGATCAGCCCTTCTAACAACACCCTTTCCAAAAGCTATATCCGATTATACCAATATAAAGAGATAGAAATAAAAATATATAGATTTCTTATCTGACCGGAGCTCCAGATGTTCACAGAGGTTTTTCCTCCAAACGTTCACAATAATTGTTCTTGTTTGTCCTCCGTTCTGCTCACAGCACAAATCCACAGATTCTCCAGATAAGCGTAGCCCACTGTTCAGACCCACGTGGATGCAGTTTTCGTTCCTCCTATTGAAGAAACACGCACGTCAATCGTGTAGAATGTCTTCATAAAATACTTTAATAAAATTGAATACTACTCACAAACGTTTAGTAAAAATGCGCATATCTAGAAAGGACACCAGCCTCACACACCGCCTGGGTTTCGCCGACACAGCTTCTTCCGGGGCGTCATCGGCGAAACCCAGGGTCGGGCGGTCGTGTGAGGCTGGTGTCCTTTCTATAGATATGCGCATTTTTACTAGCCGTTTGTGAGTAGTATTCAATTTTATTAAAGTATTTTATGAAGACATTCTACATGATTGGAGTGCGTGTTTCTTCTAGTGGTCCGCTGTGGTGAACGATGGTAACAATAGGAGGAACGTAAACTGCATCCATGTGGGTCTGAACAGTGGGCTACTCTTATCTGGAGAATCTGTGGATTTGTGCTGTGAGCAGAACGGAGGACAAACGAGAACAATTATTGTGAACGTTTGGAGTCAAAACCTCTGTGAATGTCTGGAGCTCCGGTCAGATAAGAAATCTATATATTTTTATTTCTATCTCTTTTTATATTTTAACATTGGGACTTCTGGATCAGTCATGGACCGCTGTTTTAGCTCCGAGAGGGTTAAAGTTAAGAGTGCAGCACTATACCCAGAGAGTTATCCGATTATACCGGTTGTCTCATGAAACAACCATTGTCTGTGTGCCCCAAACTCAGGATCAACTCTAAGAAACAGAATCTGAATTGAAGTTATTCTGCAGTTCGTTCACTTAGGTTTAGAAGATGGTGAATTTCATCCGACTCATTTTATTCGTCAGTCTGAACAGTGCTCTAGTGGCTGGACTGCCGATTGAAACCATCTCGCCCTGCTCTCTGCAAACCTTTCTCTGTACCAGCAAGGGTTAACATGCTCACACTACAGAACAAAAAACAAAACCTGATCTAATGTATCAAAAGTATCAAATGTATCTTTATTAACACATATAATTCATCAATATTCAAACAATGGAAATAAGGCACAAGATAAAGAAAGAATTACAAATCGGGCTCAGATGTCAAGGGCCTGATATAGGAAACCTAGTAACCCCTTATAAAAAAAAGGGACAAGCCTCAGCATGAAAAAAGTAATCTATAAAAATGTACAATAGTAAATTTATACATATAATATACAAAAAGTAATTAATGATAAAAAAATAAATATATAGAGTGAGGAATAACAATATATATAGTGATGCAATTCCAGTTACAACTTACAGAACTATAATACTACATTGATAATGTTTGGATATAGTGTAATGTGCCTAATACATATCAATACTAAATACTGAAAGCCAGTCAGACCTCTCTATATAGCCAGCCAGCCCCCAGTATATAGCCAGCCAGCCCCCAGTATATAGCCAGCCAGCCCCCAGTATACAGCCAGCCACCCCCCAGTTTACAGTCTGCCCACCCACAGTATACAGCCAGCCAGCCAGCCCCCAGTATAAAGCCTGTCAGCCACCAGTATACAGCCAGCCTGCCTGCCAGCACCCTACCCAGCAAATGAAAATAGGTCTGCTACTTTATCCAGTCCCGCCGGCAGGACTGGACAAAGTAGCGGACCTGACAACACCGGAGCCTTGGCAGGGAGCTATAAGACCTGAATTTAATGTACTTGTATTGATGTAGGATGGTGGTCCTTGTTAAAAGTACAGAGTAGGTGGTGTTTAATTTAGTAATGTAAAAAGGGAGGGGCTCAGGAGTAGATGTCACTTCCTGTCCTATATCTCTCTTTCTCTCCCTAGAAGAACAGAAAGAAACATGATCCTCCCAGCAGCCCTGTGGCTATAATGCTATAAAAATGATTGTGACTGTTAATCGTTGGACTTCGACACTGTTTATCATCACCGTTTATCTTGTACCATGTACAATTCCTAATTGATTGTTGATGAGATGAAGTTGGGCTATCCTTCTAAGCCCAAGGGAAGGGCAATTCTTCAGCCATGGTTCCCTAGGGTTTTTTCCTCTCCTGAGTGCTGTGACTCATGACTCTGTGAGTCGGAGGCTACCTGGACATTAAAATTTCTTAATGATATGTTTATGGCTTTGGTTAAAAAGGAAATAGATAATTAAAAAAGAAATATGTAACAAGAAAAATATACAAAAATATATATATATATATGAAGGAAATAGTGTTTGCGTGGGTTTCCGGATCCTCCGGTTTCCTCCCACACTCTAAAACATACTGGTAGGTTGATTAGATTGTGAGCCCCATTGGGGACAGGGACTGATTTGGCAAGCTCTGGGCAGCGCTGCGTAATCTGTGTGCCCTATGTAAAGGAATTATTATTATTAGAATGGGAGTCACTTTTAGGCCATAAAGGAGGGTATTTTGTTATCTGTCGCAGCTTTTATTTTGTAGTGGAGAAGTCAGGTAGAAGGTGCAGCAAAGTTATTGGTGGACTAGTTTAACTTATAGAGGATGTTAAACCTCATGGTGGTGAACAGGCTGAGCTTTGGAAGTGGCAGCCTCAAGGGTCTGGTAATGGTAAAAGCATCCAGGGGCGGGCAAAGTGGTGAAGCACACAAGGGATAATTAATCTTCACTAGGTATTGGTGCCGTTAAAGTGTACTGGCCCTGCTAGAATGGCAAGCCAGAGTGTGTGCCGTCCACTTTATTGCTATCTAGCCGGGTGCTGTATCTCAGACAGATGTGGATTAAGGTATTGGCGAATCCCCCCCCCCTAGCATGTCACCTGACTCCTCCTCTGTTTGTTTTATTCCAGTGATTTAAATAAAGCTGTGGCCATTTTGATCCATTATGTTATGTGGTTGTGTATTTTTCCACACACAGTGTTTTCTCTTGTCTAAGTTCAAATCTATGATCAAATCTATGGCTAGATCAAATCTATGTAATCACATTACTTATGGTTTCCCTTCCCTTTTTATTTGATTACTAATCTCTTTGGAGACTTTTCACATACAGGGCGTGCAATGTGGTTCATCTGGTTGCCCGGCAATAGATATGTGACCTCACGGTTTGTTTTTCTAGCCTACTAGAAGTGAGCGTCAACATTGCTATAGGTGCCACAACATGGGAGTAGTAGGAATTTGGTTACTGATGGCCTGTATAAACGCCCTTGCTATTTTAATATTCACCTCCTGACAAAACCATTTAGTGGTGAAACATTAGATTCCCAGTTCCCCCTTTTCTATCAGCATGCCTAACAGTAACAGACCATTCCAGCTATTGTAGGCAGAATAATATTAACCATATTGTGACAAAGTCACTATTGAATTGGAGAGAAAATTAAAGTTTATGTGTATTACAGCAACCAGAATGTGAATTGGGTCTAACTGGAAGCTGTTTTCCATGTGTTGGTCTCTTGGAAGATCTGGTACAGGACCCTAATTGCAGGAGTGGAGACAAGTGTGATCACTGCTCCAGACCAAAGCTTCCACACTACAATGGGTCTAACAATGCACCAGGTGTACAATCCCTTAACCCCTTACCGACATGTGACGTAATAGTACGTCACATGTCGGGTCCCGGTACATGGAGAGGGCTCGCGGGCTTTGCTGCATATTGCGGGTGTTTTACCGCTGATTGCCGCGGGCAAAGGTGACGGCGGCGCACGGGCGCCGCCATCTTTCCGTCGATCGTCGCTCCCCGTGACGTCATCGGGTAGCAGCGATCCGTCGCCATGGTAGCTTTGGGTCTCACGAAGACCCGAAGCTACTTCGGGTTAACCCATTCATTACAATGTGAGGTCAGCACATTGTAATGTATGAGTAGTAAAATCCCCATATACTGCCATACTGTAGTATGGCAGTATATGATAGGATCATACAGACACCCTAGGGTTAAAGTACCCTAAAAATAAAAAAAAAAGTTAAAATAAAAAAATTATAATAAAAAAACCTAAAAACTCTAATCACCCCCCTTTCCCTAGAATTGATATAAATATAAATAAACAGTAAAAATCATAAACACATAAGATATGATAACGGTTTTTCACTGCGTTTAACCACGTAACGGAAAATCACGCCCCAAAGTCGAAAATGGCACTTTTTTGACATTTAAAAAAAAATTTAAAATTCTATAAAAAGTGATCAAAAGGTCGTACAGTCCTAAAAATGATAACATTGTAAACGTCATCAAAATCCGCAAAAAAACTACCCCACCCACAGCTCCATACACCAAAGTATGAAAAAGTTATTAGCGCCAGAAGATGGCAAAATCCCCCCAAAAAATTTTGCACAGGAGGTTTTAATTTTTTTAAATGTATGAAAACATTATAAAACCTATACAAATTTGGTATCCCCGTAATCGTACCGACCCAAAGAATAAAGTAGACATGTCATTTGGGGTGCACAGTGATATCCGTAAAATCCAAGCCCACAAGAATACGGCACAAATGCCATGCTCCAGCAACGGGAGGAGAGGACCCGCCAGCAGCAGGCCATGCTCCAGCAACAGGAGGAGAGGTCCCACCGGGAGCAGACCATGCTCCAGCAACAGGAGGAGAGGTCCTGCCAGCAGCAGGAAGAGTCCCGAGCCAAGTTACAGCTGATGATGGAAAAGTTTAGTGGCATTGTGGCAGCACCGCAAGTGTTGACTACTGAGGGGTCCCATACTGGTTTGCAAGGGTACCCGGTTGTCCAGCGTTCCAAATGACTGTGACGTCTAAGGCCGGCGCCACACGTGGCGCTTTTGTCTGCGCTTGCAAACGCAAACGCAGACAAAGTCGCGCCCACCGGGGCGGGCCTCGGCCCGATCGCATCGGCGTTTCTATGGAAACGCCTGCAATCGGGAACGAGCCGCCGGTGTTTTGCGTTAAATTAACGCGAAACACCGGCGGCTCGTTCCCGATCGCAGGCGTTTCCATAGAAACGCCGATGCGGTCGGGCCGAGGCCCGCCCCGGTGGGCGCGACTTTGTCTGCGTTTGCGTTTGCAAGCGCAGACAAAAGCGCCACGTGTGGCGCCGGCCTAAAGGTCCAGATGCGGGGAGTAAGAGTACTGTTGTTATGGGCAACCAACAGGAGCCATGTTGGGGATGTCTGCAGGTGGATCACTGCATGAAAGGATGTCCTGTTGCTATGAGTGCCAGTGTTTTGTTCGAGGTGCCATGTAGGAGAGGTAATACTGTTGCTACAAGCAACCAACCTCAAAAACGCCTGGACACAAGGGATCGATTTTCTGCAACAGAGGAACTGCTACTTACAACCCAGCACCGATACCAAACCCCTGGTAAAGTGAAATATCTGGGAGTTCCTGGTAAGACTGTTTGGGGCTTTAAGGGAGCTGGGAGGAGTGTAAACACTGTGAAAAATAATGTTACAGTGGGCTTGGGAAAGCCAGAGGTACCTAATTTTGGACTAGCCAAAGGGCTGGTGAAGTGTGCGTGTTTCCAGAGGCTTGGGCACGTTTCCATTGACTGCCCATTAATGGTTAAACCATCTGCTGGTTCTGAGCAGAAGCTCGATGTGGTCAGAGGGAACCAAACTCCTGGACCTGTGATGACACAACAGGTGCAACTTCCAAGGAAGACATTTGAATGTACTGTGGGTGGAATCCCATTAAGGGTTTGTTTGGTTCCAGACCAAAAGATTTCCAAAATCCATGCCAGAACTAATACTGTTTCTGGATGTTATTCATGAGACCCACAAGACTGTGACTTTAAACTTTGAGACTGAGTTTGGAACAGTGGAACTTGAACTTGCTAAATCTGATGATATTGATGTGGAGATTGTGCTAGGCCGAGATTTCAAGTTCTATGGGAAAATTCTGGGGAAAAATGATGTCCTTGCTAACCCTGATGTGTATCCCCAGGAGACAAATTCCCCAGAAAGTGCTGTGGACATGCATCCATAGAGCCTTTACCTGATGACAATAATGTGTGTAATGACATGTGCAACACCCTCGCCGATGCAATGGCGAAGGAGTGCTTGCGAATAAGCCCCACAGCATGTCATCACATTACACAGGGGACATTGCAGTGGTTAATCCTGCCTGGCAAGGCAGAAGTTAATCTGTGTATGATGTAAGAGTCTAGTATCCAATGATCTGTGTTACATCCTGTCTCTGTGAACTGAGAGGTAATTGGAGGAGCAGCCGCCACCTGACCAAGGGGAGATAATAAAACCCCCTGGCCAAGAATATTCTAGAGAGCAGTTAGCTGAGCAGTAGCTCAGAAGCAGACTGGAGTCTCTCCAGTACAGACTCTTCGGAGTCTGTACAGCTAGCACACCAGACCAGAGCAGGAAGAGCCTAGCCCCTGCCTGAAGTGGAGCTAATAGCTAAGTAGTGAGGAAAGGGGTATCATCCTACCTTCAAGGGTGATACCTGAAGATATCCAGGATCAAGCTGAAGCATCCTATTAGGACACAGCTGCCTCCCAGCCTGCCCTCTGCATCCAGGCTGGTGATCTACATCCTGTGGCTCCCTCCAAATACCTCTCCAGTACTCCACCATCTTGTTAAAGGCACGTTGCTGATGTTCCTGTCGGTTCCAATAAAGAACTGTAAGTGTTTCTGTTCAACCTCTGCCTCCGTCTGGTCCCTGCTACTACTCATACTCTAGACACCAGGGTTGCCCCAGGGAGATCCGCTACAGCAGCCTCTCCCTCATCATTTCTTGCCAACACCACCCTGCTGGAGACCTGCCAGGCTGTAGGACAGCCCTCCGGTTCCCCATACCAAGCACCGTGACAATAGCGTGCCTAGGCCGCAACCGCCAGCCACTCAGGTACTGCGGGCCCCGGCTGACTCCAGGCCCCGAGAAAAGGCTAGGCCCCGGTGGGGGATGTTGCAAGTGGCGTCACGAACAGGATTGATACTTCTGTGCCTTATTCCGGCATTAAAGACTTTCCTTTGTTGAAAAGACTGTGCTGCCTAACCCTGCTGCCATCCGGGTTTAGGCCCAAGTGATTGTGTGTTTCTGGATTGAACTGTGTTAATGCTGCCACGTGCTGTCGAGCACCGCTCCAGCACTCAAGAGGTTAATCCCTGCAAGAACTGTACCAGCTCTGCTACATCCGGCGCTGCCGCGCCTGAAGATTTTACCTCAGAAACTGTGGCGCAGCAAGTAATTCCAGCCCGCCAAAACCCTCACTGGCGGGAAACCCAGACAACACACCAAGCTCCACCCACGCGCGAAGGGCGCGAACCCCGCCTCCTGTGGCGCAGGAAAAATTAGAGTCCCGTCACAGCTCTTGGCGGGAAGGACTTGGACTCCTCCCTCTGGCGCGAAGCGGACTTCCTGCCCCGCCTCAACGAAACGCCAGAACTCGTGCGGATCTTGGACAGTGAGGACAGCATCATGTGGGGTCCTCCGCCATTCCCTCCTGTGGAGCGTCCCGAGTTCTTTGAAGTGTTGGAGACCATGGTGGTGGTCTCTGCGCAGCTGGTCCGGAGGCCCTTTGCTGGGCACCGGCTGCATCGAGGACTGACCCGAGCATTCGTCACCCGGAGGTATGTCCAGACGGTGACGGAGTATCAAGTACCACCCGGGCGGTTCCTCGTGCCTATCCCGGTTACCATACCGGTACCGCAGGCCCACGTGGAGGCGCCACGTGGGGAGGCCCCGACTCCTGTTGAGCCAGCGCCTGGGCCTACTGCTGCCGTGCCACCTGCTCCGAGGCCTACTGTCCCTGCTGTTCGGCCTGCTAGCCCTGCTGTGACGGTTCCTGATCCTCCGGCTGCTCCTGTTCCGGCACCTGCCCGACCACCACGGAGATCCGAGCCTGCACCGGAGCCACGAGCCCCAGCACCGGCACCTCCGCAGCCTCGAGGCCGAGGTGAGGCCGCCCGCCAGAGACTCCGAGACGCTGTCTCGGAGCAGAGACGCCGCGAGAAGGAGGCCCAACGCTACATGGCCGGCCGGTCTACAGATGGAGCCTGGGTGGAAAAGAACCGCACCACCGGTATGGTCCGGTTCTTCGACAAACAACGTGGCTATGGCTTCGCCACTCAAGACTACACCGGACGGGAGGTATTTATTCCCCGCCGGTCTGTCAAGAGGCCTGATCTGCCAGAGAGCCTGCACAACCTGAAGCCAGACGAGTGCATTGAGTTCTCCCTGCAGGAGGGGCCCCGAGGACCATGGGCGGCTGGTGTGATCCGGATCCCCGACTCCGATGAGGACCGCTACCCACCGTATGACGACCTGTATGAGGACGACGAGTGGCCGGAATCCCCGAATACCTCTTCTTCCTCGGCTGCGAGTCCCCGGGCGGTGACCCACGTGAATGCTCCATCCACGGTAATCGTGAGTACGGGTCCCATTGCCATCCATGGGCCGGGCATGATCCAGGGCGCCACCCCCACCGTCTCCCCTGGCGGGAGCATTGCCAGGTCCCGCGGCTCTTCTGTGAGAGAAGACATCCCGGCTAGCGAGCCTTGTCCGGGGGTTCTGTCTAGGCCCACATCTCCCCTTGCCGGTTACCAATGGGGTGATGACCCGGCCCCAGAAGAACCGGAGCTGGAAGGAGCTGCGGCGCTGCCGCAGGTCCCTGTTTATTTCTTTCTGGACCCCTCCGTGGTCCCTGGCTCAGTTGAGCCCCCGGCTGGAACAGCCGACACCCTGGGCGACAGCGCTCCTCCCCCTGAAGGTCCGGAGGATGTTGCTGCACCTGCAGTACCCGTTACTGCCACTGGGTGTCCCCAGCCGGCACCTACTCCCGCTGAGGATGCACAGGATTCCCTACTGACTTTGGATCCTGTCCCTGCTGAACCCAGCGAAGGTGCATCTGACTAACCCCTGAAGGGCTGTAGCCCTCTCCAGGTACTTTGTCCATTGTAAATATTTATTCCTGTCCTTACCCTATGGAGCCAGAAACTGTCCTGAGACTCTTACCCTTATTTATCTCAGTCAAGAGATTATCCACTGTCATGTGCTATGATAGCACCCTTCCTCTGCCACAGCAGAGATTTCTTCAAAGGATTCTGTCCCTCTACATATAGAGGAGACCCTTTGCATCTCAGTGCACTTTTCCCCCACCTCAAGGGCTGTACCCAGAAGTTGTACTTTGTCATTAAAGACCTTCTGTGAGACTTTTGCCAACTCCAAGGAAAAGTTGCCATGTAATTTATTACTATTTTGCACTTAATGCCTTCCTTTTTAGGTATGGACATTCTGCTTGCACTCTTTATGCCTTTTCTTTGCAGGAAAAGAGACATTTGCCATCTTGCTACCCTGAGTAGCCTATCTACCTCTGTAATGTTTGTAACGTTCAAGATGTGTACCCATTGGGCTCCTAAGCCAATGTGAATTTACCAAATGTTTGCACACTGTCATATATGCCAGTAGTCTGCATTAACCCTTTCATAGGCTTTTCAGGTTGTAGTGTGGCTGTGTCGGACCGTCTTTTTGTTGTAAAACACTGACCGCTACCTGATCCCTCAAACCGAGGTTTGCACATGGGGGTAGTCCGTAAACTGCTGGTCTCTAGGGGACCGGGGGTGTTACAGAGTTAGCACCTGGATGCCACCCATACATGGGTAAGGATGCCAGTCAGGAGGTACTCGTGTCGCATATGCTAACGCAATGCAGATATACACACTATATAATTGCCGCCAGGGAAGAAGTGTTTACATAACAAATATACAGGCCTTGGTGCAAGGAGTGGATTACAGGACATGACACCACACCTTTCCTACTGTACAGTTCGGTTTAATGGCGTCAGCGACCAACTGTCATACAGCTATATGTTTTTGTCTTAGTCCGACACCAACCCAGGTGCCTGTCTCCAGGACCATGGGCGGTTTGTCCCTACACCTCAAATAGCCTGCACTTCCCAGAAGTGCCCTTAGCCCCCTCTGTGCCCCAAACCATCTGTAGGCGAGTCGAGGGCGGCTCTTTCAATTGCCCCCGGGGTATGCAACACCCTCGCCTATGCAATTGCGAAGGAGTGCTTGCGAATAAGCCCCACAGCATGTCATCACATTACACAGGGGACATTGCAGTGGTTAATCCTGCCTGGCAAGGCAGAAGTTAATCTGTGTATGATGTAAGAGTCTAGTATCCAATGATCTGTGTTACATCCTGTCTCTGTGAACTGAGAGGTAATTGGAGGAGCAGCCGCCACCTGACCAAGGGGAGATAATAAAACCCCCTGGCCAAGAATATTCTAGAGAGCAGTTAGCTGAGCAGTAGCTCAGAAGCAGACTGGAGTCTCCCCAGTACAGACTCTTCGGAGTCTGTACAGCTAGCACACCAGACCAGAGCAGGAAGAGCCTAGCCCCTGCCTGAAGTGGAGCTAATAGCTAAGTAGTGAGGAAAGGGGTATCATCCTACCTTCAAGGGTGATACCTGAATATATCCAGGATCAAGCTGAAGCATCCTATTAGGACACAGCTGCCTCCCAGCCTGCCCTCTGCATCCAGGCTGGTGATCTACATCCTGTGGCTCCCTTCAAATACCTCTCCAGTACTCCACCATCTTGTTAAAGGCACGTTGCTGATGTTCCTGTCGGTTCCAATAAAGAACTGTGAGTGTTTCTGTTCAACCTCTGCCTCCGTCTGGTCCCTGCTACTACAGCTGCCATCATCACAGGCACCCTGTCCATCACACAGAGACTCATACTCTAGACACCAGGGTTGCCCCAGGGAGATCCGCTACAGCAGCCTCTCCCTCATCATTTCTTGCCAACACCACCCTGCTGGAGACCTGCCAGGCTGTAGGACAGCCCTCCGGTTCCCCCCTACCAAGCACCGTGACAATAGCGTGCCTAGGCCGCAACCGCCAGCCACTCAGGTACTGCGGGCCCCGGCTGACTCCAGGCCCCGAGAAAAGGCTAGGCCCCGGTGGGGGATGTTGCACATGCTATGTGATAATGTCACCCCGTGTGCCTCTGGTATACACCTGCAACCTGACAGTGCAGAGTCTGTAGACTTGGTGGGAGGTGCTCCAGAGCTTGTGAAAACACAGGTGTCTAAGTGCGCAAAGGTTCCCCCAGAGGTTGTGGCTGGTAATAGTGAAAATTCACTGTGTGAGGAAAATGTACCATTACATGATGTCAATGTTGTTACCAATTGTAACACAGAAAATGTAATGACTATGCCAGTATCAAGCACTAATAATATGTTTGCTATTAGTGACCAATTCTCTCCTACACTGACAGGGAACAATGATAAGATGGACATTTCTGTGGGGGAAGAAAATGTATTTGTAAATGTATTTTCCAATGTCACCACAGAAGACAGAGAGGTACATAATGGTGGGGAGGTTTGTACTGACCATGTAACTCTCCTCTCACATAACACGTGTACAGGTGATGGAAGTGACGCCGAGTGCAGTGTGGAGATGACTGACTGTGCTGTGGACTCCTCAGGTTTGACTGAACTGAGTAAATCAAGCAGCAGGGATCTGTCGTTGCATTCAGAGGAGCGCCATGGTGTGAATGAAGCCATAAGTGATGCAGGTGCGTTTCCAGTTGGAAGAGTCGGTGAAGTGGGAGCACTTGGGGTGGATATGGCACCTGTCAGTGCTGAAACTCCCAGTACTGAACCAGATGATGTGATGGAGTATGACACAGACAGGCGTGATTGCGATAAAAATAAAAATGGTGAGGACAAGATTTCACCCCTAGAAATTGTGCCCCCTGCCGGCTGTTATAATGAAAGAGAAAGTGACTGCTGTGTAGCGCTTGATGATGTCAAAGGGATGAAGGGAGCCATAAATTTGGATTTCAGCCCTGGTCCTGTGAGTTATGCTGCAGAGCAGGATGAGGGTCCTGACAGCTCTGTAGAAAGGTCCTCTACTTTGAGTGAGATGCACAAACTTGAGTGTGCCTGAGAATTGAAGTGGGAAAGTGATTTGTGCTGACCTGATGGAACATTCAAGTGATAAAACAAAGGAATAGTCCTTGGTTTCCAATGTGGAGGGAAGTGTAGCGGATGAAAGTGGTTACATTCCTGTGAATCTGGTGTCTACTACAATAACTTCTCTTGATTTTCAGATAGTGGTGATGCATGTATGTCGGTCATGGACACTGGCTGTTCTTATACACAACTGATGAGTGTGAGTGATCAGAACACTAGCTTGCAGTTTGAAACAAATACTTCAGAAGATGTTGGGCTGATTGTATTGTCCACAGGCCATGAATCTAAGATGCATGAGGAACATATGGAGTGTGTGCATGTATCCTGTGCGTTTAATGTGGCACCAACTACACAGTCCATATTGCAAGATGATGGGGCACATTTACTTAGACTGTCGGTTGTTGCATTGTCGTCATGACCGACTTGGTATTGCAAAGTACACGCGGATTTATTGTTTTGGCGCCGAATCGATCTAATTGTGTCTCCGGCAGTATTTAATGTCCAAAGGACAAAATATTGTCCGGCGGGACAGAAATCTGTGGCGAAGTCGGAAAGACTGCACAAGATCGCAGTGATGGCTGGCTTAGCCAGTAATGGCGTTGCTGATCTTGTTCGGCGACTCGTTCAGTCTGAATTAGATGCCCGCAGAACAGAGACTCCCCTCCCCAGTTCCGAGTGTGGTTTGTCAGCTGTTACTGCGGAGCCATGTACTAGTGGTGTGCAACTTATGTCCTCATCAGGAGGATCCACACACTGCTCAGAGGCAATGCCACAGGAAGCAGAAAGCTGTGACGAAGTGGAGTCTGACGGGGAGCCTAAGAAAAAAAAACGCAAATTTGCAGAAAAGGAAAAAATGATTTTAGTGGAAGAGGTAAGTTTGTTTATTAATGTTTTTCCAAATTTTTTTGGCAGTGTGCTCCTACTATTCAAAATGATTCTCGCGATCTATGCTCCATTTTAATAGGACATTAGCCCATCTGATAAGTTAATATGTGCTTTGGGGCTTGCGCGAACCACTGTGGTGAGCTCAGCAAACGCTGTGTAGTTCTCTAAGTGATCGTGAGTAATTAGTTGTTGGTTTTGCCTTTTGTGGGTGATTATGAGAGTAGAATGGGGAATATTGCGTGTTATTCATCCCAAGATCTATTTAGATTATTGCAATGGAGGAGCCATTGATTTTAAAGCCTAGATAGTTTTGTTTTCGCATTTAATTGCTCAGATTCATGTGTTTGGAAGCTTAACATAACCCATGTCTCAGCACTGAAAATGGCACTGTCTTATTCACGGTTTTTGTTCAAACAGGTGATTGCCAACTATGAGAACCTGTTTGGAAGATTGTCTGACCGTATACCGCTTGCCGAGAAAAATAGAAAGTGGCAAAGTATTCAGATAAAAATTAATTCCGAGGGATATGAGAAAAGAACAGTTGGTGAACTGAAGAAGCGCTGGTATGACTTGCGAAGAATCACCAAAAAAAAATTAGCTCAAATTTCGAATTCCTGCAAAAAAACCGGTGGAGGCCCTCCCTCATCATCTAAACTCGATCCAGCTGAAGAGTTGGTTGGGCGCACGTTCCATCCGGCACAAATCAAAGGAATTGGTAATTTTGATAACTTACAGAACAGAGTGGGTAAGTATTTATGTTGTTATATTTTTAAAATAAAAGTCACTTATAATGGACTTGTCCTTCGTTTAACCCTTTTTTTCTAAATTAAAACATACAATAATGTGTTCATGTCAACTTGGAAAAGAAGTACACTTAATTTTTAAAAACTTCCCTTGCAGGCCTGTTTTTGACTAATGGTTGCATTATAGACACTGTTTCATTATTTTTCATAATTAGAGCTGCACCAGGGTGCCCAGTAAAGGCGTGTTCCCATTTTCATACCTTAGCGCTCTGTGCCGTAGCTGTACTGCGCAGAGTCCCACTAATAGCGCTCTGTGCAGTACAGCTACTGCGCAGAGACGATGCCGGTTCAGCTCTGCACCGGAGCCGGACCGGCATAGTTAGCCGCGGGATTTCATAGGTAATCTACCGTTGACATCCCTGGCTAACACCCGCGGGTGGAGTGGGCTCTGCTTGGGATTGTTTAACCCGTTAAATGGCGCAGTCAACGCGACCTTAGCATTTAATCCGCCTTCTGGTGGTCTTTAACCCACAATCATCCCCCCCTTTTACCCAAATTTTAAAGAGAGCCCGTCATGCAAAATAACCCCCTAAACTAAATATATTTTCATAAACTGCCATTAGAGAGCATTGCCTCTATCCATTCATTGTCCCTCTACATGCCTGTAACCCTAAGCAATGAGGTCCTAAAGCTGTATGCAAATGACCTGTGAAATGTCCAAGGAAGCATTAGCATATTCAAGCTGTCCACTCTATTCATGAGTGGGAGGCGCAGCCACACCCCCAGTGCTTGACTGACAGCCTGTATAATGATGTGAGGCTGTATAATGATGTGCTTCCTGGTGCTGGTGGCCACCCCCCCTGCAGCCTGTGTGTGCATGTGTGTGTGTATAGGAGAGATACAGCAGCTCCATGCAGCCATGTTACAGCAGAACATGTCAGGTACTTGTGTAGCTGATGTCTGTGTCTCTCACCTGTATATTAGGAGGATGCAGCATGTCAGCAGATGCAGCACACACACTAGCCATGCTTTACTATACATTACACACAGACCTGAGCCGGGGGAGGAGAGGGGAGGGGTAACAGGGGTGACATCACTGCCTCTGACCATGTGACCAGCCTCATTTACATAATAAAGAATAGATGATTTTACAATGATTAATGTATGAAATAACTAGATAAAGGCTGGGATGGGATCCTTGTGAGCTGCTCCAACAGGTAGAGGTGACACGGCAAGTGTCAGAGACCTGATGACAGGTGTCCTTTAACATTATTGACCAAAGTTAATACAAAGGCTGCGGGTTTGGATGTTTAAAGTGTCCAAAGATCTTCATGATTTCGAAGCACGTAATCGGCTGATCGGTTTTTTAATAATATGCAGTGAACTTTAATGTCTTTTTTTCAAATAATTTTTAACACATCTTTTCTGATTTATATGTAGATTCGTTGCGCAATAATGAAGACTTATGCCAGGAGGCAAATAGACCAAGCAATCCTGCAATCCTTACGGATAGTCCTTCTGCAGAAAATTCATCAAACACAGAAAACAACAGTATACTCCCGAACTCTTTGGTTTCTTCCCAGCAAAAAACACAAGAAAATGCAACAGAATTTTTGAAGACGTACGTTTGTCATAATGAACAATTTAGTAAAAGCATGCTAGCTAACCAGCAAAATTTGTTTGTCGCAGTTCAAAATATAAGCATGCATTTGTTAAATATTTCCACAAGTATAAATTCACTTACTAAATTTTTAATGCAACGACCCAATGAAAGTCCACCTGCACCAATGCATTGTAGTCACACATTAAGCCATAACTTTCTCACCTCCAACATTGACAAGCATATGAACAATGTACCTGTTAAAACTTTATTCCCTGATAATTCAAGTAACAATGGCCCTGCTGTTACGCAATATAATAAGTTTGATGGGTCCGTACTTATAGGTGATTATTTGCAAAATCCTAGTCCTCCAGCAAATGTCGATGATCAAGCATGTGATAGCATTTTGCAAAACCCAAAATTTATAGATCCTTGTGTGGATTGCAGCGAAAATAACACAATTATGCAATTGTCTGGAGAGATTAAAGACTCTTCATCTAATTTGCTAAACGCAAACTTTGTCTCTCAAAAACCAATTGCAAATAATACTAACCCAGAATGCAACTTGCCTTCTTCACATTTGCCTACCAATGTTAAAAATAATTGTGCAAATGTAGCTATACCCAAAATACAACCAATTACTACTACCGTCAACGCAGTTAAAACTTTAGGAATGCCTCTAAAGTTTAGTCGGATTAAAAAGAAAAAATGGAAACTAGAATCAAATATAATAACCAATTCCAGCATGGATAGTCCTCCGATTATAAAAAAAAAAAAATAGAGAGCAGCCACTCAAACTAAAGAAGTTAGACACTGCAACATACGTGACTTCGACACACTCAGATCCAGCCCATAACGAGGAACATACTCTTATGCTTTTTGATAGTCAAGAAACTCAAATATTTGGCGAAATTTATGGCCAAAAAACTAAAGTTCAGACACCAGATGCTTCCTTTTTAATTTCAGTCAAAAAGGAGCTAGCTAGTACACCAAATAATGAACTTGGTGGAGCTAACTTTAGCTGTGTTACAAATGCAGGGTCCGTCCCATCGTTTTCAAACTCTTTTCTTCCCCCGAAAAAAAGAAGTAAGTAAATGTATATGTGCATAAGGCATGTCAAAGATCCATTGCAAATTTTTTTTTTTTTTTTAATTTAATTAAAACTTTGTAATGGATTATTGACACAATTATATGGGGAACATGTTAAATGATAATTTCTTCCCAAACAAATGCACACCATACTCCGTCAATAAAATAACACGGCCATGCCGGTGCAGTTTGTTGGCGTATCTGGGTTTTAGTTAGACCTTTCTGAAATTTTTAAACATATGCCAAATTTTTTTTTTTTTTTAATGCAGACCATTGTTTGCAAAAAAAAAAAAAAAAAAAGGGTGTTGAATAGCAGGGAACACAAACCCCTATTGGCGTTCATTTAGTATGACCTCTATATGTATCTTTTAGTTGTTAACATTTGCCTTCTTATGTAAGAATTTAGTTGTCAAAAATTGACAGAGTAACATGTATTAACTTTAAAACTTTTCTGATTTAAAACGACATGCAACCTTTTGACTTATTCAATGAATACTTCCAATATGAGGATGTCCAAGTAGTAAAGTTTTCCGTTTGATACACTTTTTTCCATTCTAATACTAGTTTTACAAATATTAGTGGTTAGCATGTTAGTAAACGCTCTATATTGGTAAGTGCATATTGCCAATAATATAGAGTTGGATAAAAGTACTTTTCAATTATATGTTAAATGTCTAAATTACCTGTGTAAAGGTCCAAGAGTCCCTCCTTAAGGATGTTTGAAAAATTTAAATTCCTCTTTTGCAGCTTTCAATGACAGTCAGGAATTTTTTTTGCTGCATTTCCTATGCATATCTGGTGTACACTTTGATTAATAAAATTTATTAAAATTAATGTTCCAAAATTTGGATCTTATCTTGTTGCTTGTGTTGCTTATATGCGTCTTTTTTTAATCAATTGTCGATTAATTTATTAATATGGTGTAGAGTGGGTTTGTATTTAGGATGTTATAAAAATGACATTTTTAAAGTGTATAATTTCGTGTAAATTTTATTATCAAATTTTCCACACATAGACTTATTCTGCAAATAATTAAAATTGCAATACTAGAAATATGTTTCGGTAAGAGTGCGACGTACCAGTTGGCCCGCCGCGGTTTGAAATCTTTCAGTATCACCTTGAAAAGGTATTTGTTCTTGCAGATCAATTGCTATGTCAATATCCAGATTATGAGCAATACAGATGTTATGCAAAACAGCACAGGCAATTATAATTTTGCACACAGTTTCTGGTGCATACAACAAAGCTCCACCAGAATGATCGAGGCATCGGAATCGGCTTTTTAATAGACCGAAAGCACGTTCTATGCGGGACCTGGTCTTGCGATGAGCCCGATTAAAGTTTTTCTCTTGCTGGGTTATTGGTGAAAGATATGGAGTCATCATCCACTGTGTTAATTTGTACCCGTTGTCACCTGGAAACGCATAAAAGGTTAGTAATAGAGGATGTAAGTAATTTCCGCCAAACATTTCTCACCAAGATCTTTTTTTGGTTCATTGATACCCCAAATGTTTTTTTTAATAAAGCTTTTGATTTATGTTACCTAAAAGAATTGAATCGCCAAAACGGGACTGTTCCATCAAGGTACATAGACAGCTGTTTTCAAAAATAAATGCATCATGGGTAGCTCCGGGGTACTTCGCCACAACATCGGTGAACATCATATTTGGGCCGCATGTAAATTGTACATTTATGGATCTGAAAAATTTCCTGTTTCGGTATATGTCTTCACGAGCTGCTGGTGGAACTAGTGCAACATGAGTACAATCAATCAGAGATATTACATTGGGCATTCCAGCAACTTGATAAAACTCATCTTTCATTTTTTTAATTTCTTCTTCGTTACTTGGAAATTTTATGTAAGTCGCTGCTAGGTTGTTTAATAGACCAACAATTTCATGTAAATTTCTGCTAAAAGTTGGTTGAGAGATTCCAAACCTAGACGCTACGCAGTGTTGAAAGCTAGCACTTGCCAAATAATACAGTACAGTTAATAATTTATATAAGCCTTTTTGAGCATGTGAACGTTTTGTTTTTCGATCACATAAATCTTTTAACTGTCATATAGATCCTGGATAGTGGTGCGATCTAATCTGAACTGGCGAACAACTTCCTCATCAAGCAATGTATGAAACTCAAATCTTTCGCGGAATATACGTGGACGCCTATGTTGGTTTGCCACTAACGGTTGCTGTGCAAGTTCCTCATTTGCAAAATGAGCCAGCAATGGGAAAAGATCCATGGCTGCTGATTCCTACAAAGAATTACATAAACATGATTATTTTCAATTTTTTTTTATTTGTTGCTTTATTAGCTATTTACAAGCATACATATTGCTATATTTTTAACAAGTAGTGATGCACGTTTATATGTCCATATCAAATTTATGAATTAACACATTATTGATAACAACAAATTACATGTCCATCACCTATACACATAACGTAAATCTTAATTTTTGAAGAACTCATGTCACCTTGCCTATGCCAAAGCACATGTGGCGCGTGCAACCCTTCCAGACATACGGCCCATTATGCACGACATGCGGCCAATCCAGGTCGACAACCCTCCTCCCCAGCCTCAGATTATCCACAGCAATTAAGTTAACAATTCATGTTGTACTCGTTGTTGAGTACAATTAATGATGCCCACAATTATCTATTGTGTTCATGAGTACACATGTATGCATTTTCAAGTTTTTATCCAATATGCATAATTTATGTTGTCCATGGCAACCATTTACACCACCGCTTTCATTGTTACAGTGTTCATGCATACTTCAAAGGGGATCTGTAAATGGTTGACAGGAGCAACTATTAAATTTCTGCCTTTCAGACAGCATGATAAATCTGCCCCCACGGGTACAGGTGGACCCCTACTTAAGGACACCCAACTTACATATAACCCATAGTTAAAAGCAGAACCCTCTGACCTATGCTAAAGCTTTATGGATGCTTTACAAAAGCCTAAGACTGAAATGTGCAGCTTTAATATGTGTCTATAATGAAACTTTAGTTATAATACTTGGTCACGTTGCAGGAAAATCTGTTTAATGTGCATTTTTCCAAGGGGACAATAAATTTTTAGTCTGGAACCCCAATTTTAAAATATACACTTTCCACTACCATACAAATTCTACTTAAAAACAAACCGCCGGCCCCTATCTTCTACGCAACTCGGGGACAGCCTGTATACAGAAATATATATATATATATTTATATAGGTATCCTCTATTCTTCCTATGTACCGTTAGCACACCATTTTTGATCTGAGCAAGGGCAAATTCTACCTGAAACCTGTTCTCCAAACATGTTAACCTGTGTTTGACGCTTGCATTGATCAATAAATGTTTACAGTTATTAATTCGATGATTTTCTGTTATTTTCTAAATCGATTATTACCTATACTATATTACCATGCTTTAATCAGCAGTGCAGAACATGACCTTGAAATACTATATATATATCTTTGTATGCATGTGGTTAGATGTTGGATATGTCAGTGTATGTGTGAAATATATGCTGTATATGTGTGTATGCTGTGTATATATGCGTTGTTTTTTTACAAATTTAATTGTATATATGCTGACGATCTATGTTGAATATTTTTAAAATTGGTTGTGTACATACTGTATATGTGCCGAGATTTATTACAGTGTAGACACTTGTGTAATATTTTTTTGACTTTGATCCAAAAATGCTCGTGCTATGAAAGGTGTGGGAACTAGCTTGGTAGAAGCGGTAAAATTAGTCCAGAATCGCAGTCAGAGACAGTGACACAAGTGCTTTGGCTATAAACAGGGCTTTGCCTTGCTTTAATAGCAGAAAAAATACAAAATAAAACATAAAGCCTTAACTTCAGGCTAAAATAAACACCTGCTCGGCTGAACTCTAACTAACACAGAGTCTTCCCTGACTACTCGGGTGGCGTACTACCAGCCACCTGAAACAAAACAAAACGTGGGTTTTACCTCACGTGACACACACAGTCCGTATTAGGCTCGCAGGCCTCAGTGCAGGAGAATAGAGACAGGTTCTGCCTCTCCACATGTTCCCCCCCTTGTGAAGCACAGAGTGCAATCCTTTTAAAGCTCTAGTTGGAGCTGAGCTCCAACACCTGGGTTTCCTGAAGCAACCAGGAAAACCAGTGCTGGACAGGAAGGGAATGACCAGCCCCACTACCAGCCTGCCAGTCATTCCAAAAATCCAGGCCCGAAAATAGGATTTACCAGATCCTTTAGCAAGCTATGTCTTGCTAAGGACATCAAGTCTTCCTGGATCTTCTACATCTCACTCAGCTTTCCCTGGGTGAGATGTACACCTCCTGTCCCCTAGAAGACATATGAGAGAAATCTAGGGGAAATATAGCGATTTCCCTCCACCTTACCAGTCACTATCTCACATACCCTCCCCCTTTGTTCGAACCTGTCGGGGCGGACACACTTAGCCACCAAGCAATGTGTTCTGGACAGAGCATCTGCATTTCCCTGCAGTTTGCCTGACCTGTGCTCAACTGAAAACCTAAAGTTTTGTAAAGTGAGAAACCATCTTGTGACCCTTGCATTTCTCTCTTTAGCCTGGCTCATCCACGTAAGAGGGGAATGATCTGTCACCAACCTGAAGTGTCGACCCAATAAGTAATACCGCAGGGATTCCAAGGCCCATTTGATTGCCAAACACTCACGTTCAACAATGCTATAACTTCTCTCTGCCGGTGTAAGCTTCCTGCTTAGATACGTTACCGGGTGCTCTTCTTCCCTAACCTCCTGTGAAAGGACTGCACCTAACCCTACATCAGAGGCGTCCGTTTGCACGACAAACATTTTTTTAAAGTCAGGAGTTATTAGGACTGGCTGTCTACAAAGGGCAGATTTTAATTCCTGAAATGATCTTTCAGCCTCTGGGTTCCACTTGACCATGACCGACTTACTCCCCCTGGTAAGGTCGGTTAAGGGTGCTGCAATACTTGCAAAGTTTAGTATGAATCTGCGGTAATAACCCAGAATTCCCAGAAAAGCTCTTACCTGTTTTTTGTTTAAGGGTCGGGGCCAGTTTTGGATAGCCTCTACTTTATTTACTTGGGGTTTTATCACACCTCTACCAATGACATAGCCCAAGTAACGTGCCTCCTCAAGACCCAGAGCACACTTTTTAGGGTTTGCCGTTAACCCTGCAGCCCTAAGAGAATCCAGTATCGCCTGGACTTTTGCCAAGTGACTTTCCCAATCCTCACTAAAAATGATAATATCGTCAAGATAAGCCGAGGCATATCTACGATGTGGCTTAAGGACAACGTCCATTAACCTTTGAAAAGTTGCTGGGGCCCCATGCAACCCAAAAGGCAAACAAACATACTGGAAAAGACCCTCTGGGGTGACAAATGCAGTTTTCTCCTTTGCCCTGTCAGTAAGCGGTACCTGCCAGTACCCTTTGGTTAGGTCAAGGGTGGAAAAATATCTAGCATGACCAAGTCTCTCGATTAGTTCGTCCACCCTTGGCATTGGATAGGCATCAAACTTTGATACCTCATTTAATTTTCTGAAGTCATTACAGAAACGCAGCGTACCATCTGGTTTAGGAATCAGGACAATGGGGCTTGACCACTCACTATTTGATTCCTCAACAACCCCTAGGTCCAACATCTTTTTGACTTCTTCCGAAATGGCCTGTCTACGAGCTTCAGGTACTCTGTACGGTTTTAGGTGAACTCGTACCTGTGGCTCGGTGACAATGTCATGTTTTATCAGCGAGGTACGGCCTGGCGTCTCTGAGAACACATCAGCGTTTCGCAAGATGAACTCTCTAGTTTCCTGCGTCTGAGCCTTGGACAGGGACTCGGATATACGAACCTCGGGTATGCTGTTACCATGAGAGTTTACCTCTACTGCAAGGACCTGCGGAGTAACTTCACAAGGAAAACTTACAGCTGACAAATTTTCTCTGTCCTTCCAGGGTTTTAGTAAATTTACATGGTACAACTGTTCTGGCTTCCTCTTCCCTGGCTGATATACTTTGTAGTTCACCTCTCCTACCTTCTCCAAAACTTCATACGGCCCTTGCCACTTAGCCAGGAACTTACTCTCTATGGTTGGTACCAAAACTAAAACGCGATCACCAGGGTTAAAAGTTCTGACCTTAGCCGACCTGTTATATACCCGCCTTTGAGCCTCTTGAGCCTGCTCTAGGTGAGCTTTAACTATAGGCATTATTGCACCGATCCTGTCTTGCATGAGACTAATGTGCTCTATTACACTTCTGTAGGGTGTATGTTCCTGTTCCCAGGTTTCCTTGGCAATGTCAAGGAGGCCGCGGGGGTGCCTACCATACACCAGCTCAAATGGGGAAAACCCAGTGGAGGATTGCGGTACTTCACGAACTGCAAACATTAGATAGGGTAACAGGCAATCCCAGTCCTTACCGTCCTTACAAACCACCCTTTTTAACATGCCCTTCAGGGTCTTGTTGAATCTCTCAACCAGGCCATCCGTCTGCGGATGATATACAGATGTACGCAAGTGTTTAATTTTCAAGAGCCTACACAATTCTTTAGTTACCTTAGACATGAAGGGGGTTCCCTGGTCTGTAAGGATCTCTTTAGGGATACCTGTACGGGAGAACATGTGAAATAGTTCCTTGGCTATTAGCTTAGAGGAAGTATTTCTTAGTGGCACAGCCTCGGGATAACGTGTGGCATAGTCTACAACAACAAGGATATACTGATGTCCTCTAGCTGATTTTACCAGGGGACCAACCAGATCCATTGCCACTCTTTCAAATAATACCTCTATAATGGGTAAGGGTACCAAAGGACTCCTGAAATGTGACACTGGAGCGGTTAGTTGACACTCTGGACAGGTCTCACAATACCTTTGTACTTCAACAACAACCCCTGGCCAGAAGAAGCGCTGCAAAATACGTTCACGGGTTTTTTCACATCCCAAATGTCCGCCTAGCACGTGCTTGTGGGCCAGATCCAGCACCACCCTGCGGAATGGTTGGGGTACTACCAGCTGTTCAACAATTTCCCCACGTACATTGTCTACCCGATATAGCAGTTCCCGATCAATCGCCATGTGGGGAAATACCTTCTCAGCCCCTGGGTATTGTGGCACACCATTTATTACCTTCACATTTTCCCTGGCTTTTAACAATGTGGGATCTCTTAGCTGAGCGGTCCCAAAATTATCCCGGGACACCTCCAACTCAGGCATATCAGGAGCTTCCTCCTGTTCCTCAGTATCACCAGCTAGTACCGCTAGGGGAAAATTCTCGGTTTCATTATTGGTCACCCCTACCGCTGGAACCTCACTGTCAGGGTCAAAGGGTTCAGGGCTAACCACGGAACTTACATTGTCAACTGATACATTTTTATGTCGCCACAAGTCCCAGAAAAGGGGAAAGTCTCTTCCCAATATCACACTGTGCATTAGTGACTTGACCACAGCCACATTGTGGGAAGCTGCACCACAGGGAGTTTCAAACATGACCACGGCTGTAGGGTAATATCTGGTCTCTCCATGAATGCAAAGTACCCCAACAGTTTGTCCGCTGCACAATCCAGGGTCTACCAGAGAGCCATGTACCAGGGTCACTAAGCTCCCAGAGTCCAGCAGTGCATTCACAGAGCAGCCTCCTATTTTCACAGCACACATTTGAGGCTCTGCCTTAGTCTCTGCAGAGTAAACAGGTCTTGCAAACAGAGATACGAGTCCTGCGGTGTTGCAGTCCATGGGCTCGGTCGTGAGGGGACAAGTCGCAATCACATGTCCGGGTTCTCGGCAGCGCCAACAACGTATGCTGCCCCCGTCACCATTTTGAGACCCTTGTCTGGTTCTTAAGGGCTCACTAGACCTACTTGACCCAGCTGCTTGTTCCCCCTCTGAGCCACCTCCCCTGTAGACATTTCTCACCCCTTTAACAGTAGGTACAGTCTTACCAGTTGACCTGGATAACTTGCTGTCCCTGGGGTTGGCACGTCCGGGAGATGTTTGGAGTAGCTCCTCTGTTGCACTGTATCTTTCCACGAGACTCACGAGTTCATCAGCCGTCGTAGGTCCTCCTTGTCCGACCCAGCGCTGGATCCTAGAAGGAAGGGATCTGATGAATTTGTCCAGGACCACCTTCTCTATTATCTGGCCTGGTGTGGCTTCCTCCGGCTGCAGCCACTTCTTTACAAGGTGTATGAGATCATGCATCTGTGACCTTGGTGGCAGTGTCTCAGAGAAAGTCCAACTGTGCACACGCCCTGCACGCACATGCATGTTCACTCCAAGTCGGGCAAGGATCTCAGCTTTAAGCTTTATGTAGTTCTTAGCGTCCTGCTCACTCAAGTCATAGTAAGCTTTTTGTGGCTCACCTGTCAGCAAAGGTGCTACCACATCTGCCCACTGGTCGGCTGGCAGCTTTTCACGCTCTGCCACTCTCTCAAAGACCATAAGGTACGCTTCCACGTCATCTGTGGCGGTCATCTTTTTTAGAGAGGCATGTACTGTGGCCCTTAGAGAAGTAGACCCTCCTTGGGTCCCGTGCACACCAGAGGTTGTTCTGCTGGACGACAGTGTCTCACCAAGCAAGGCCATTTTCTCCACCAGGAGGCGATTCATCTCGTCTTGCTTGGCCTGGGCTTGTTGCTGCCTTTCCTCAGCCTGGGCAAAAGCTCGCTGTTGCTGCATAATCATTTGCTGCTGCTGTAGGATGGCTTGTCCAAACTGCTTAACAAAGTCCTCCATCATACCGGACCCTCTCGTAGCTTTAATCCAGGAAAAAAAAGAAGAAAAAAAAAAAAATACGTGTATGTCTCTTTAAGACTGCGTTACAATGCCCGCATCCTCCACCATATGTGGGAACTAGCTTGGTAGAAGCGGTAAAATTAGTCCAGAATCGCAGTCAGAGACAGTGACACAAGTGCTTTGGCTATAAACAGGGCTTTGCCTTGCTTTAATAGCAGAAAAAATAGAAAATAAAACATAAAGCCTTAACTTCAGGCTAAAATAAACACCTGCTCGGCTGAACTCTAACTAACACAGAGTCTTCCCTGACTACTCGGGTGGCGTACTACCAGCCACCTGAAACAAAACAAAACGTGGGTTTTACCTCACGTGACACACACAGTCCGTATTAGGCTCGCAGGCCTCAGTGCAGGAGAATAGAGACAGGTTCTGCCTCTCCACATGTTCCCCCCCTTGTGAAGCACAGAGTGCAATCCTTTTAAAGCTCTAGTTGGAGCTGAGCTCCAACACCTGGGTTTCCTGAAGCAACCAGGAAAACCAGTGCTGGACAGGAAGGGAATGACCAGCCCCACTACCAGCCTGCCAGTCATTCCAAAAATCCAGGCCCGAAAATAGGATTTACCAGATCCTTTAGCAAGCTATGTCTTGCTAAGGACATCAAGTCTTCCTGGATCTTCTACATCTCACTCAGCTTTCCCTGGGTGAGATGTACACCTCCTGTCCCCTAGAAGACATATGAGAGAAATCTAGGGGAAATATAGCGATTTCCCTCCACCTTACCAGTCACTATCTCACAAAGGGGAACACTAAAAGGACTGTTAGGGGGGAAAGTCTAACATGAGTATATCGGCTACAGCCCTTGTAAATATTTTTAGCCTGCAGGCAATGGCCCCCAGTATGCAGCCTGAAGCCACAGCCATGTTAATGTTGTGTTAAGAAAAAAAAAAAAACTCACCTTCCGATGACCCCTTGCAAGTCAAGTACTGCTCTTTGTCGCTTGGCCAGTTAGTCCCCCTCGCAGTGCAATGGCTTGGGTCTGGTGGGCCGCTGCTCGCAGGTGTCAGGAGTGCCACTAGGGACACACACCTGTCAGCATGATGGCCAAGTAATGACGAGAGTAAGGTACCACGCGGAGACATGTAAATGTTGCTTGAATATTGTGCACTCTTGCCAGTTTGTTCCCCCTTTTTTTTTTTTTTCTTAAAGATTCGAGTTAAAACCTTTGTTGTTCTGCCTTGTTTAGGTAGGCTACATTTATTACTCCCCAAAAAAAAGAGAAAAAAAAAAATACAATGGGGTCATTTAGTTCGCCAGTATGCCCATGCGTGAAGTGTTTTGTACATGAGCAATGTAGTAATGCTAATGGAATGGGTTTTTATAAAAAGGGGAAATACTGTAAATATATCGGGTAATCAAACAAGACTATGCACACATAAGCATGTTAACTTCAAAGATCCTCATATGTATGCTAATTTGAGTGGCTATGACAAATGACTAAAATGTATGCACATGGGCGGTGACACAAATTCAATATTTATAATCACGCAGTACAGCAATGCATCCATTTGTCCGAGCAAGCAGGTCCGATGGTCATGACGAGTGCCAAACTCTCGAAAGCAAAGTGTAGTGGTAGGAAATGTATATTAAATGTATTATTGGTGAAATTTTAGTTGAAGTTTATTTTGGACCTGGTGTGAGGCAACAACTATCTATCGGAGAAAACCAGTAACTTAATAGTTGAGTAGGTGACACGGAGCATAAAATTTTTGCAAACTACACAAAACTGGTTCGCTAAATCCTTACCTGCTAGGGCAATTTTCACTATGACAGGGAAGCCTGTAATATCAACTTTTAATGCTACTGGTAACGTTACTTTGTAAATGTACACTTGACACCCACTCTCCACTTCCGAATTGTAACGCGCACTTGTAGATATACAGCAATCCGCTGGTTAGAACTAGTTTTGAGGGATTGTTGTGACGCACTTTTAAAAATGCTTTATCCGTTTGACTTCCAGAAAGTTCCGACTGCCTAGACACGGACACTAGGAACAGGCCCCCGTTTGCTGCAACCACTAGGAGTCCGAGTAAGCATGAAATGTGAATGGAAAAACAATTAACAAGTAATAAGATTAATTGTTATTTATTGTAATGGCCTCTAATGTTTGTTCTCTCTATTTCAAGTCAACAATTGTATCATTACTGATATGCACTATTGAATATGGTTATGTTATGTTATGTTACAGCCCACTCAATTTTCAGAGTGGTGTGTCAGAACATTTCCGCAACGATTAGGACAGAAGGCAACTTTTCACGGAGCTACTTTTTGCATACGTATTTAGATTAAGTAAGTTTTGAAACGTGCTTTAACACTGCAATAACATGCCGCAATTCCTATTGTTGTAGTCGTCATGAGCAAGTTTATTAAAGCTGCTTCAACTTTGTTGATATTTTGTTTATGCAACAGACTGTTGGAGCAATATTTGTGCCTGTCAGCTATTGACATATTATTGCAACATCATTTTTTTTTTTTTTTCAAAACTTTTGTCCAAAAGTGACTATATATGTCACTGTTACACCAGACCCAAACGTGAATGGGGAAAAAGTATTGATAGAAACTGTTAAGTGAAACGTACTATAACAGTTTTTAGTTGTTAATTTAAAAAAAAAATAAAAAAAACTGATGCTATAACATAGTTTATAAACTGTGTTTTGACCCATGAGGCACTAGATTTTTTTGAATGTAGTGGATTAAGTGAATAATTTATTTACTGTTCCTGCACAGTATCTCACTTCCAATTCCCTGGAGGCGCCATAATGTTTCAGCCTTTGAATTTTGACTGCGAAGCCGTGGTAGCAGCGTCCACAAGTAAGTCCCTTATTCAGAAATGTTAAAAATGGAAGTACTCCACTATATTTTTAATTAATCATTTTTGATTTTATGATAGGTGGGTGTGAAAGGGAATTGCCAAAAGCTGACCTTTGCAAACGAGGTGTACCACTCAGCTCGGATATAGTATTTGAACTCGTTAAGTATCTGGATGAAACAAATTATGATGAGAAACAAGGAAAAATGTCTTACAAGCAAAAAAGTGCCATTTTAGAAGAATTATGCCGCATAATATTCTCAAAGTTTGGCAAACACATAACTAAGCGACAAATTCAAAAGAGA
This sequence comes from Engystomops pustulosus, assembly GCF_040894005.1. Taxonomy (NCBI): domain Eukaryota; kingdom Metazoa; phylum Chordata; class Amphibia; order Anura; family Leptodactylidae; genus Engystomops; species Engystomops pustulosus. Next base: position 54,554,341 of record NC_092416.1, on the reverse strand, counting down.
TATAGTGATTTGAAGGTTCGTAACCCCCTGGAATTGGAACGTATCCGCAAAGAGATTCTTCAATGTGCAGGTGATTTTTTTTTTTTTTTTTTGGTTTTTAATTTTTTCCTGTGGTAATGCATTCATTGTAATTTCAGCTGGCAATGAAATCGAACAATCAGATGTCACTAGCAAGCAGGAAGTGGCATTGGAAATAATAGAGCAGCCGACTTGTACATTGTATGGAGAGCAACTTGAGATCAACAGAGAGTCACTTGAGGTATATTTTTTTAGGAGTGACATACCTTTTTAAATTTGTTAATGTTCAGTATTTAAATTTTTTTTTTTTTAATTTTTAAAATTATAGAATGCTACGTGCACAGAAGACACTTTCATGCTACATCTGCAACCAGTGGAGAACCAAATTATTAGCCATATTGTATACTCTGCAACTCCAACAGCGGAACCATCCGAGATAATAGAAATTCCAAATTCTGTGCTTTATGCTCAAATAAAGGAATTGGATGTTAAAGTTGACCTGCTATTGTCAAAGGTTGATGCTTTAATGGCTTCAAAGATGCTGTGATTTTTTTTGGGGTTGGAAAACCTCCCAATTTTTGGACACGTTAAAAAGGCATGAGTCTTTAATACTGACTATTAGTAGCTGCCAAAAGTTGAAGCGTCAATAGAAACAGATCCATGTGCATAGCAACTATTAATGAAAAAAGTGATGCAGATATGTGATAATGCAAGCAATTGTTAAAATTTCATATATCACTATTTTTCATATTATTAAAAAAAAAATTTGAGTTGTTCGGCCAAATGTGCCTGTGCTTGTTTGGCCGTCTTTGAAAATTTTATGGACCAACTGGGTGAGTAGTGAGTACTGGAAGATATTAATCCATCGTCGGAGTCATGGGATGAATAAAAGCTGCATATTTTTGGTGGGAACAGGTACCAGTATGAAATATACATAAAACCGCTTCTTTTCTCAAAACAACTGGCTAGGAGGCTAAAACTTTTAGCATCTATACAGCTGTTGACCATAGCCAAGAGGTAATGTGAATCGTTTTTACTGGTACGTGCATCTGTCATTAATTACTGCACAGCAAAGATGTTTTTTCCCTGGAATTTTTTCAATAATTAACACTCTTTTGATGTGCACTAGAACCAACTTTCCTCTTCTATTGATGCCCTGCGTAATTATGATGGGATCCATTTTTTAACGTCAACTGTGGACGAGTATGCAGTGGTGACGTCAATGCACATGAGACCTCCCAGTAAAGCTGCAGCTGGTCTTATTAGACACTTGAAAATCTGCCTTTTTCACACACATTCTTATAATGTAAATTCTATTGACGCTTGTCTGTAATGCATGCATTATCAAAAAGCAGCATATTATTTTGCATTTGATGTTATGTAATGCAGTGATTTTCAACCACTGTGCCCTGGCACACTAGTGTGCCGCGACACATGGTCAGGTGTGCCGCGGGGAAAGTTTCACAAACTATGGTGCCCCCTGTGTTTTGAGTGTATGACTGTTGGAGTGTCATTTTGTGCTATTTTGGTTGGTGGTGTGCCCCAGGATTTTCTAAGTATAAAAAGTGTGCCGCGGCTCAAAAAAGGTTGAAAATCACTGATGTAATGTAAGCATCTGATTCTATTGACATAGTACACGTTTGGCATTGCCACCATATGTCTAAAAATACTCAACTTCTTGTAAGCGAATTGAAGTGTGGATTCTACGTTGCAAGTACTCTCTCCATTCTATGATCTTTTGAAGTTATTACTCCATTCCAGACTAAAATGATGGAGTTAGAACCTTTCATCATCACTTAAACCAGCAGTTCAAATTTCTACTATTAGCCTTAAAGCAATAGAAATGTTGTCTTTGGTGGTTGGATAGTTTTTCATGTTACATTGTTAGATTATTATATTTGTTTCTGGCTGCAACTCATCAGAATTTCAAGTCTATTAATTTGAAAAAAAATTGCATGAAACACGTCCCTGCAAACTGGGTGATGCAACTACAAAGTCAAGCTACACTATTGAAGAAAGTGGCTTTCCAAATTGCTCATCCTAATTCAAAACTAGAAATGTGTTGAATAATTAACGGGGTATTCCCTTTTGGAAATTAATTACAATCCTTTTCTCATGTAAATTTGGCAAAATGTGGAATATAATTTCGATATCAATTCCATAAAATTTTCAAGATCGCTGATTGCAGGCATTCTATGTAAAGTTTCTATGTTTACTAAGATTAAATATAAACTTGCCCATGGTCACACAGATGCACGACTCGTTATTACACAAAGCTGTGATTACTGTCTGTGTTATAATGAGCCGTGCACCAGTGTGACCATGGTCAGGTTTCTAGCTACTTGTAGTTAGCATAAAGCTTTCCAAACAATGACAGCAAGCAGAGTTGGAGAAATAATTGAGGAATTAATGCCGAAGGTAACAAGGAAAATTGTTTCATTTAAAATCATAAAAACATTAACAATAACATACTGAAATGGGACAACCCCTTTATTGCAATCCTAACCAGTTTTGCAGTTCCGATAAGTAATAGTGCTAACTTACATTGCTATGCAGATACATAACTTGCTTTTTGGTGGCTTGTTAGTTAAAGCTAGACGGCAACTTTTGTCAGCATGTCCATATGGCAAATGTTGCACAATCAGTCAATTGGCAATGTTGCACGGAGGTGAAGTGACGTAACTGTTCATTTATTACCGGTTTGGAATTAAACCTTTTTTTTTTTCAATGCATAGCTTCACCAATGTGACCTTTAACATTTACAGATCCATAGCACATGAAAAATATAAGTTTGTACTAGTCTTTGAGATATTAAACCTTATAGTGTGGTCAACGTCATTATTAGACACTGCTTTGTCAAAAATTTTGCCATTGCTTATGTCATTCTTGTTGAAACTATTAAACTGACATTAAAATGTTTTTTTACCGTGCAAGTTTGCATTCTTTAACGTTTTTAAATCATGAATAAATGGGCTTACCATTAATTTTACCACAATGGGACTACATGAAGGTGTGCATTTAAAGATGTTGAAACAAAGTTGATTTAGTTTAATTTTCCGAGTTTATACATTTTTTGCACAAAGCTTTGTAAATAATAAATTTATTGGTGGCTTATTACTTGGTAAGTGTACAAGAATACATAATTAATAACAAACATTATGGATAAACAATAAAAACGGAACATTTCTGCTACAATACACACAGCTACATACTCGTGAATCTTTAGCCAAAAAACAATTTTTTTATAACATATACTTTCACTACATTCACTATTGTTGTTCTGCACCACTGTGCCTTTGTGGCCACAGATCTGCTTGGAAGCCGAATTCCTTTCCGGAGCCACATTTCGAAGTTGCAGCTGTCAAAGGGACATCTGGACTTGTCTGCATCACCTATAGGATTTCACAAGCCTGTAGACCAAAATTTTTTTGGTCCTTTTTCCGCCTATTACTAGCGCCAGAAATTAGATACGACATTTGTTAATTGTGTCAGACCATTCACTCCGCCAAAACCACGCCCCTTTTCGGATTCGAGTCGGGGCCGGGGGAAAAAAGCAAATTTTCTGGCGCCGCCAAATAATAAATGGAACGGAGAAAAGAACATGCGGACAGAGCGACAGAATACTGTCGGCAACACCATAGTAAATGTCCCCCGATGTGTCCAAGGTTGCTTTTGGAAGCTTGAAGTGTGGTGTGACTGATTCTAAAAGCTGTTTGCCCATAAAATATATGCGTGTGCAAGATGTGGAGTCTGAGACCTGCGTTATCCAGGTAACATTATACATGGACGACATTCCACGCAAGAAACCTTATTACAAGGGGGTGAGCATGTTACAAAAGAAAGATGTCCATTTAAAATTTGGAAAATTTGACCCTGGGGGTTGTAGTAAAGTGATCCCACCTACGGTTGTGATCAAAGGGGGGGGGGGGGGATATGTGACAAAGTCACTATTGAATTGGAGAGAAAATGAAGGTTTATGTGTATTACAGCAACCAGAATGTGAATTGGGTCAAACTGGAAGCTGTTTTCCATGTGTTGGTCTCTTGGAAGATCTGGTACAGGACCCTAATTGCAGGAGTGGAGACAAGTGTGATCACCGCTCCAGACCAAAGCTTCCACACTACAATGGGTCTAACAATGCACCAGGTGTGCAATCGCTTAAAGAAGGGTGTGGAGCAGTCACTCAGTCGCTCTCTACCTGGAGACACAGAAACTGGACTGTGTGAGAGCCACACGTGAGTGACACAGGGTTACTGAACGTATGTTTCATGCTGGCAGGGAGAAGCCCTCCAGTGGCTAGTGAGGGCCGCAAAGTGTATAGTTAGAGCCGGACAGGCAAGGATTTTATTTTATGTTTTGTTTGATACTGCTGTTTTTGCTGGAATAAATGCACAGTTTCAACTTTAATCCTGCTTTCCAAGAGAGCTTTGTCATTGCCGACCCCCACATTTGAGCTGAGTACCTACAATATGCATAGTGTGTAGCTTATTCATTTAACAATATATAACATTTTGCCACACAGCATCCTATATAGAATATTTATACAGAGACTTTAGTCTATCTAGTGAATGGGTATATAGTGGTATCACTATTGAGTATGTATTAGGCATATTACACGATATCCAGTCATTATCAATGTAAGGTTTAAGTTCTGCATGTTATAACTGGCTCTTGTAACTGACTATTTGGATTTTGTGCCTGATTGGTGTTGTTGCCCAGACTGTTGAACTCTCTTTTGTGTTATTTGTTTGTCTGTCTTGTTATGTGTCCACACTTTGGCACATGATTTCCCCTAGCAGGGTTGGACTGGCCCACTGGTGTGCCAAGGAAAACACTGGTGGGCCCCAAAGCATTTTAGCTCCGCCACCTGCCATATTCTGCCACGTTGCCGATAACTCTGCCCCCATCGTCCAACGGACTTCAACTATATCTGTGTCCGGAGAGGGAACAGATACAGTTGAATAACAGGATGGTGCAGATTAGCTTTTTGCATCATCTCTGTTCCCCTGTAGCTGTGATGCCGGCAGCGTGCCGAGTGTTGATGTCAACATCTGACAGCATCACAGCACAGAGGATGATAAGAAGAGGAGAGCTGCTGGGGAACAGGGACAGGTCAGTATGTGATGTTTATTTTTTTTTAATTTATTTTAAACAAGGAAAAGAGGACTAGTGGAGGGGTCGCAATATGGCGGGAGATGTGGCCCACATTATGTTGAGAGGGGGGGCCACAAAATGAGGGGGAGATGAGAGGAGGCCACAATATGAGGGAGAGGTGAGGGACCACAATAGGAGCTGATTGCTTTCAATAGGTCCTACCTAATGCTGGACCATGTTCATAAGATTGAATTACATTTAAGGTGATCCACAAGGAGATTCTCCAGATGCACCTAAAATGCATTTTAAAACGCAATTCAATCGCATCTCGTGAAGCTGCATTCACATTCATAGTATCATAGTATATAAGGCCAGAAAAAGACGCAAGTCCATCAAGTCCAACCTTTAAGAATTAAATAAATGTTTTATCCCCATAACCCGTGATATTTTTTTTCTCCAGAAAGGCATCCAGGCCTCTCTTGAACATGTACATAGAGTCCGCCATAACAACCTCCTGCGGCAGAGAGTTCCATAGTCTCACTGAACCTTTGTCTATGTTGATGGTAGAATCGCCTCTCCTCTAGGCATAGAGGATGGCCCCTTGTCCTGGTCACAGGCCTAGGTATAAAAAGATCTTTGGAGAGATCCTTGTACTGTCCGTTCAGGTATTTGTACATTGTAATGAGGTCTCCCCTCAGTCGTCTTTTTTTCTAAACTGAATAATCCCAAATGTTGTAACCTGTCATTGTATTCTAATCCCCCCATTCCCCTAATAATCTTGGTTGCTCTCCTCTGCACCCGTTCCAGCTCTACTATATCCTTTTTATAAACTGGTGCCCAAAACTGTACGCAATATTCCATGTGTGGTCTGACCAGGGATTTGTATAAGAGCAAAACTATGTCTTTATCATGAGAATCTGTTCCTCTCTTGATATATCCCATAATTTTATTAGCTTTAGCAGCAGCCGCCTGACTCTGGTCACTAAAATTAAGTTTACCATCTACCAATATCCCCAGGTCCTTTTCTGGACCTGCTCCAGTGGTACTCCACTGATAACGTCAACCCAATCTAAGAATGTGCCATTAATGATGACCCTCTGTTTTCTATCACAAAGCCAATTACTTACACAAATACACAGATTTTCCCCTAGTCCCAGCAGTCTCATTTTATATACCAACCTTTTAAACGGCACGGTGTGAAATGCCTTTGAAAAGTCCAGATATACAACATCTACAACGTCCCCCAGGTCCAGTCTGGAACTTACCTCCTCCTAGAAACCAATCAGATTAGTCTGACAGGACCGATCTCTAATAAACCTATGCTGATGCTGGGTTATAAGTTTCTGCACAGTGAGATACTCCATGATAGCATCTCTAACAAACCCCTCAAATATTTTCCCCACCACAGAAGTTAGACTCACAGGTCTGTAGTTTCCAGGATCACTTTTTGATCCTTTTTTGTATATTGGTACCACATTTACTATGCGCCAGTCCTGTGGAACATAACCAGTCCTCAGTGAATCTTCATATATTAAAAATAACAGTTTGTCTATCACGGTACATAGTTCATGCAGAACCCGGAGGTGTATGCCATCTGGCCCTGGTGATTTATCTAACTTAGTGGTTGTTAGGCGGTGCCGTACCTCTTCCTGCGTTAAACTGTTGACTCTCCAAGGAGAATTTACATTATTCCTCATTGTATCTTCCAACAGGGGATTTTCCTGGGTAAAGACAGTAGATTGGCCCTTTCCTCATCTCCTACCACCATGACCCCATGTTATTCCTAAGAGGGCCCACACTCTCCGTTTTTAGTTTCTTATCATAAATATACTTGAAAAATAATTTGTGATTATTTTTGCTCTCCCTGGCAATATTTCTCTGTCTCTATTTTTGCGGTATTTATCTGCTTTTTACAGGATTTATTTTTCTCACTATAATCCTGTAATGCCTCATAGCTACCTTCACGTTTTAGCACCTTAAACGCCTTATATTATCTGTTCGCATTGCATTTTAAAATACATTGCAGACACATGAGGAAAATGCATCTCCAAATACATCTGTGTTTTTACATTAATACTAATGTGTTTTGGGATGCATTTTACCTGATGCATTTGCTGTTCCTTTCAAAATGCAATGAAAACGCATTCTATAAACGTAGCCTTAGAATATACAGGTAACATTTCTATGTAGCAGTAGGTGGGCTCCCAGAATCAATTTCACTGGTGGGCCCTAGGTCCACCAGTCCGACCCTGTCCCCTAGGATATGCTGAGGCAAACAAACAGGGCTGTTGGAGGGCTTGACTTTTAGAGTTTATTGTCCTCATTGTCGTCCCCGAGTCAAGTGTTTTAACCAGCCAATCTTTACTGTGTTTATAACATGGAAGTAATAGGTAATCAGATTCAGGGCCTAGTTCACATGGTGCAGAACCCTGCAGAATAGGTTCAAGTGCAGGAACTGTGCCCCCTTCCTCCTTTAGGTCACTCTGTGTCACAGTACAAGGTCAAATTGCCTGATTGGGTCAGTGGTGATAAAAAGCTATTTTTTTTCCTTCAAACAGAGTCTAAAGTATATTTTCACCTCAGGCCTCAGGTACCGACATCCAGAAAGTACTACTTCATGGAAGTCCTCAGAAATTGGTGCTTTTTCCATAGCCTCAGATCCGCTGATCGGTCTTCTGTGGATTTTTTTCTGATTTAAGGCTATTATATGAGGAGTCAATGCCTATAGTTGACCACTGAATAGAGGTGGGGCCGGTTACAAGATGTATAACCAAGTTAGTATAGCATAATAAGCTCTAGAGTCGTATACACCACCAAAGCCTAGTGCTGAGAATAATACATATAAGCCTATTTTGTCCACCTAAAAAGGGGGACGGGCCCAGGACATAAAACACATAATTCAAATATGATAAAATATTGCTTTATTGAATTCGACATACAAAAGGCATAAAAAAGTATATGGGTACTGAATAAAAGGGTACAGCCACAGATGGTGGTACGCAGAAAAAGGAGTGGCACCACTTGGACACAAAGGAGGAACCACGCATAATATGTTGTCTGGGGCTCAGGCAGATAAAAATAAATATGTGCCAATATGATTGTAACGTAATGTTAATGCATATATATAAACATGTTGCACTTTGCCCCAAATGTTTTAAAGTAAACAGGGTCTCTTATCCTGGGGGTCAGCCGAAGGCTCATTTGAGCCGAAACGCGCGTTGGGGCTGGAGTCACCCTGGACCTGGGAACCTGCAACCTAATCATGATCCCCTCAGGATCATTTACATATAGTCTTTCATCCTGGTGGTAGATGTCCTCTGAGCCAAAGGAAACAGCTGATGGAACATTACTAAACTCAATTCAGGAGATGGTGTGTTCCTTCAATTTAAAATGACAGTGCGCTTAAGTATCAGTTTAGTCTGCAATTGTCTGATGCACTGTAAGATCTGTTAGTGGGAAACCCTGATTCAAAGACCTTGGAAGACACTATGTTACTTGCTGTGAAGTAAGACAGACGTTCTACGGAATGTGAACGTGATTGAATGTCTGCTATACCAGTTCGTAATCCTCAGTCTGCTGCTTTGTCCTCTTCATCTACTGTCTCCTCTACTGTCTGCTGCTTTGTCTTCTTCTACTGTCTCCTCTACCTTATCAAAAGAGACCCTGATTAACATTGAAAAACCCCTGCAAATTGGAGCCATGTCATCCTGTGATTGAATGGAGTATTGCTTTATGAATGCACTCTGCCACATCTGTGGAAAGTCCGGTCATCTGATTGAGTCCTGTTCCATGATACCAGCACTGGAGAATTACAAGTGCCTAAGTAACATTCGGGAGGGTCACTTGGGCAGACAGGTATTTCCACAACCAGTTTTGAAAAAATTTTTCACAGTAAACCTTTCGGTCACTGAGAGATCTGTTTCTGGAAAGACCTTTGTAGATTTAGGGGCTGCAGCTAATTTTGTCAATGTGAATTTTGTTTTGACTCTGGGTGTACATCTAGAAAAAGTGTATTCTCCATTCCTAGTAACAGGAGCTGACTCTTTCCCTTTTGTTTTAAGACTCCTCAAATTACCTTTTAGGTAGGATCAATTCACACTAGCCCGCAATGAACAAAAATGTAATTGTAAGAAAGGATGTAAGAGAAACAATTTTTAGCTGAAAGAGTCAGTTAGTTACTAGAGCTCTACAGGAACCTGTCACTAGTTGTATTTGTGGAAATGTGGTGACAGGTTCCCTTTAAGCATATTATTGCAACACATACATTTTCCATTAAATATGAATATTTGTACATCGAATCCTTATGATGTCTTTTAATCCGTGATGGCCTTTAAATTTTTGTCAGGCGTCCAGAGTAACTGTGGCGGAAGGAGATTCTTCTGGTGATATCACAGGTGTAGACTGATAGATGATCACACTCTAGAACACATTGCAAAGAAACACCAATTATTGAAAATCTGCATTTGTCAAACTTTACAGTGTTCTACCAGTTATTCTAAAAAAAAAAAAACCCTTGTAGGATGACAAAAAAGAAAGAAAGCGTATTTACCTCTGTGCTTATAACTGTGTTGATAACTGTGGGGATGTGGGGGATGCTGAACAGTGTATCAACTAAATTAACTAGTAAGAGTAGCTGCTGTGCTATATATTAATTACTGGGGCATTGCTGACTACATATAGATTGGTGGGGGGCTACTCAGCTACGTTAATATTTAGCTACGCAATATCCCATTTAAATGTATTTAAATGTAACCCTGAACCCCATCATAAATTAATGAACAGGAGTAAACTTTAATAAGAAGATGTCATTGCTGTATGTAAATTAGTAGGTGCCGTATATAAATTAGAAGATTTTATCTATGTGACATTTTCGGGATGTGCTGCCTGGTGCTGAAGACATCTTGTGATGTATTCTGTAGAAATAAGTCATGGGTGGAGAAGTTATCAAAGTTCTGTAACTGATGGAGAAGTATTGTCATCTGTAAGGAGCCACAAAGATGAAGACCAGAACGGATCAGAGGTAGAAGGCCGGAGCTACGACTGAGTTATACAGTAACTGATCACTTTATCTCCCTAATGGCAGATTTGTAGTGCAGTCATTTTTTTCCACTGTATAGTAATGTGCAGTATATTCCCTGCTGGTATATATTTATATATATGGTGTATTCATTACTGCAATATTATTAGTATTGTACAGGTAGATGGGTATTGGTGTGGGGATATATATTTATGTGCATACTTATTTCAGTGTTTATTATATATGCTGTTGGTGTCTTGTTACACCACTGGGCATTACGGCTACATTACCAGATTCCCTTAGAGCGCCTTGTCTTTTAATTTATTCACTCCCCCCCGTTACAAATCCCACCCATCCACAGTGCATAGAGCAGGTGGCAGGCGGGACTTGTATCATAACGGGAGATGAGGCACTCTGAGATGCTCCAGTGACATAAATGCAGCACCCCAGATTTCTTAGCATAATTTTTAAAACTTATATTGCCACAATTTTAGCATATAGAGTTATAGTAAAAGAAGTTCCTCAAGAACGCATTTAGCGTGACCTCCCCAACCCATAGAAGTTGCGGTTGGCAGCAGGCACTGAAGATTGTAATGCTAAAACAACGGTGGAAACTAGAAGCAGGGTAAGTATGCAATCTTCATTTTGACATCTAGGGTCATAAAAATAATAAATCTTTATATAGGCCCATCATATTTAACAGCGCTTCACAGATAATGAGGGACATAGTCAGACAGAGCAACAACATGGTGGAACAGATGGAAATTTTAGAATTTACTCTTAGCTGCTGTCTGTCTACCTACGGGCCAGAGAGTGCATTGGTTTTAGGTAACTTAAGCTTTTAACTATATAAGATGTACTAACTCAACCATGCTTACAGCATATTTTAAAACCCAGTTACTTACTGTTTCATTGTAAGATGAACGGCAAACAGTCCTGCATGCAAATACTGATGTAGATATGGTGATGCAAAATATTAACAGGGTTAGTAAAAAGAAGAACACTATGAGCCCACCTATGCACACCTAAAACAGAAAAAAAAGGATCAAATTAAGGAATGTAAAGTACTTACACTGGCAGTCATAGTTGGATGATCAGTCACACTGTTGCTGTATAAATCAGTATTTTATTGAAAATTCATGGCAAATATCCAAACATTGTGACGTTTCGGTCGTAAATGGACAAGACGCAGTTTGTAAGAGAGAAATCAGGAAATATTGCATATAGCCTTGGATAGCGGGGGTAATAATTAGTATAGCGGGATACATATATTCTCTGCACCCCATCAACAAAAATGGTGATATTTTTGCTGATTTATTAGACAATAAAAACTGAAATATCACATGGTCATAAGTATTCACAACCTTTTATAGTTATAATTAACTCATATGCTGTCCATTTCATTCTGATGCTCCTTGAGAGGATTCTACTCCTTCAGTGGAGTCCAGCTGTGTTTAATTAAACTGCTTAGGTTTGATTAGGAAAGGCACACACCTGTCTATACAGGACCTCACAGCTCACATGAGAATCATGAGGTCTAAGGAACTGCACAAGGAGCCCACAGACAGAATTGTGGCACAGATTTAGCAAAGGTTACAAATGAATTTCTGCAGCACTCGAAGTTCCTAAGAGAACAGTGGCCTCCATAATGGAGGAAGTTCGGGAGTACCACAACTCTTCCTCAACCTGGCCATCCAGCCAAACTAAGCAATGGTGGAGCAAAAACCTTGGTGGGAGAGGGAAAGACGAACCCCAATATCACTGTAGCTATGCTACAGAGATGCATTAGGGGGATCGGATAAAGTTCCACAATGTAAGCTATGAATGCAGTTGGAGCTTCATGGGAGAGTGTGCCAACGGATGCCTCTTCTCAGTGCAAGACATATGAAAGCTGCATACAGTTTGCACAAAAACACATCCCAGACTATGAAAAATAAGATTCTCTGATATGATGAGATGAAAATTGAACTTTTTGATTAAAATTTTAAGTAGTATGTGTGGAGAAAACCAAGCACTACCCATCATTTGCCAAATACAGCATCATGCTACGGGGGTGGTTGCAGTTGAAGGAAAGATGAATGTGGACAAGTACAGATATATCTTGGATAAAAACCACTTCCAGAGGGCTCTGGATCTCAGGGCTGGGCCGAAGGTTCACCTTCCAACAAGACAATGACCCTATGAACACAGCTAAAATAACAAAGCAGTGGCTTCAGAACAACTCTGTGACCATTCCTGACTGTCCCAGCCAGAGCCCTGAGCCCAATTGAGCATGTTTGGATAGACTTGAAAATGGCTTCCACCAAGGTTCACCATCCAATATTGGCACAAGTAGGTTTAAGCTACGCTATATCATAGATATTGCATACAAAAGCCAATAGATCTTGCATACAAAATTCGCCATTTTAGGTGTATTGGCTTTTTTTTATGCAATATCTATGATATAGAGTAGTATAAACCTGTTTGTGCTGTTAATCACTTTTTTAAAATAATGTCTGGAATATACAGTACTGTGTCTATGGGAATCTGTATATCTATCTATCTATCTTTCTATATATAATTTTATAAAGCAGTAAAGAATATTGGACATAAAATAAAATATAGATAAGTCGTGGCCTTACACTTTTTTGGGTAGCTTGGTAAATGAGTATACATTCTAAAATAATGGCACAAAATGAATAGAAATGTACCTGTGTATTAAAAGCTCCAATGCATTTCATATTTGTTTTATAATATGCACAAAACCAATCATCTGCAATGTATCTTGGAATATAAAGTGGTGAAGGAAATATTGTTAAGATCATCAAGATTTCAAAAGACGCTGCAGCAATACTGATCATGTGCATCACCAAACTAGCCCTCACCTGGAAAAGAAATGAACAATTATTCTATGAAATGGAAGGTAAACTTCTTATAATATTACATTTATCTGGATGTGAAACAAGCATTCTACTGTGTACTATAGGTCTCACAGGAGATCAGTCATTCCTTCTACTACGTTTCACAATTTAAAGTGTAACTAAACTTTTAACAGAAATGAATAGTGCAAATGATAAAAGTAAATCTCTGTTCCTGAGGTAAGTGTATTTTTTCGGGGGGAAGGTATGGAGGTATAAAATATAGAACAATTTGGGACACTTAATCACAGCTGCATATGTAACTGTGGGTGGTGTAGAGTCCCAAATCTCCCTGTCAGGCTTTAAACAGCTTCATCCACTGACAGCTACTAGTTAAGGAGCTGATGATGTATCTATTGACTGATTACAGACAGTCACTGGATAGTCCAATGTCATTAGAGATAAATCATTATAAGGTATGGAACAGTCAAGCTGTATGACAACGGTGTGCAGTGGAAGTAGGGTCACTATTAGGGAATACCAAACTTAATGTATTGTATAGTTCATTCCCTTTCCTCTGCCAGAATGCCATTTGATCCAGATGGCTTATTCTGGCCATGTGGTTTGCAATCCAGGTCTGCTTTGTTAGGTTGGGATAAAAAAGGGAGGGAGTAAGAGGCCACCTCAGGTGTTATCATAACAAACAGGTGAGTATGCACACAAAGTCAAATACTCACCTGATATATGCTTAGAACTCATGATTAAAGTGCAAGGAAACCAAATGTAGAGAAAAATCAATGGGGAACTGTATATCGAAGCCAATGTCTCACCACGATAATAAACCACTTTCATTTATTATCGATTAAAGAAAATTGCTCTCAGTGAAAAGTGACGTGAGCAAAGAGTGCTCTCCCTATACCGATCATTTGCGAGCCACTGATGTCACATGATCAGCAGGGGCTGCCACATGATCAGACCCTTTCAAGTTGTCACAATGAAAGGTTATAGACTGTACAATAAAGTTAGTTAGACGACAATGAGTAAAATACCTTCTTAGGCATAATTGTGTTCTAACCTATAAAAGGAAATGCATAAAATTATGGATGTTCATAAAAATATAATGAACAAGTAATACCAGATACTATCATGTAAAATAAATTTCTTGACTCCTTCAATAATCTCATTCGGGTCCTGTGGTACCAACACTTTAATCTAAATATCCAGAAGATCACTCTGTGCTTCAATCTATTACGCCAGAGAAGATTTGCTGAATCGGTGTTAATGTAAAAAACTGCATAGTATTCCCATGATAGATAAATCACGTTGTCAGAACTGCAAATGAGAAAGTTTTAGATTTTTTTAAAATTCTTATGAATGTTCCTTATTGTGAAACAACATTTGCATGACTACCTTTATAACTCCTTACAATGTTTGGGAACCTGCTTTTAATAGATGGTTTTGATGTGACTAGTTTTAGTCTACTAGGCACTATGATGTCTTTGATGGTTTTGGTGCGCTTGAGAGTAAGCAAAGGATTCTCTGGTATTAAATCCCTCAAATATGGGTCTTTTAGTAACACATCCCAGTGTCCCTATATGATCTCTCTCACTGATACAGAATCTTTAGAGTATCTAGTGATAAAATTCTCATATTTATATGTTGAAGGCTCCTTTACTTTATTGAATAGACATTCTTTTTGGCTAAAGATATTAGCCCTTCCACAGGACGCCTTCACAAAGGATTTTTGGGTAACCCTTTTCATGGAATCTATCAGTTCAAAACTTCCTTTGTTCAATGTATTCTAAATTGTCACCGGGGTCACGGGTGCTTCCGCTACCCATATCGCAGGTCGCAGGCTGAAATGTGCCCCCCCGTGTGCGCAGGTGCTGCACTCGCACTGCTCACCTCTCCCCGTTCCTGATTCCCGTCCGCGGTCCGTGTGCGCACGTCCCTGTCTCCGGCCTCTTCCAATAACACCCTGCCGAATCTTTGAGCCCATGCCATAGAGAAAGCTCCCCTGTGTGCCTGGTTGTTCCTGTTCCTACATTCCTGTGTGTTATTGCTCCTGAGTTCCCCTGTTCCTGCTCCTGAGTTCCCTTGTTCCTGAGTTCCCTTGTTCCTGTGTTCCTGTTCCCGTGCGCCTGTGTGTTTCTGCGTTCCTGTTCCTGTGCTCCTGTCTGTTCCTGTTCCTGTGTTCCTACATTCCTGCTCCCGTGGTCCTGTGTGTTCAAGTCAGTTTATGTGTTCCTGTTCCCTTCTGCCTGGACGTTCCGTTGCTGACCCCGGATTGGACTTGACCTTGCATGTCTGCCTCCAGCCCTGACCCTGTGCCTGAACCTTACAACGAGACTGTCCCCTGCAAAGATACCTCGACCTTGGCTGTGACCGCGGGCTAGTCGCACCTGTGGAATGACCTGGTGGTACCAGGTGCCACTTAGTTCCACTCTGGTGAAGACCAGGTGCCACTTAGATTCCGATCCTAGGTGGCGGCTAGTATCATCTCCCGTGGTAGTCCAGAGGATTCACAGATCCCGAATCCTGACATAAATCATTGGTGTAGTTTTATATAAACTAGTTTTGGCGTCCCTTATATAAAAATGTTGTCAAAGAATCTACAATAAAAAATGCATTTATGAAAGAGAGAAAGTTTGTAAATATGAAGCTCCTCCATATGCCCCACAAAGAGGTTGGTAATGTTTAGAGCAAATTTGTTCCCCATAGCTGTGCCCCGTTTTGTAAGTATATATTACCAGAAAAAGAAAAATAGTTATGTTGCAGAGTGAATTTAATTGCCTCTAGAATAAACTCCTTCTGAGAGCTGGGAAGACGATCGATCATTTTTTTCTAGTTACAAAGAGATGGCTTCAATGCCTTTCTTGTGATCTATATAACGGTAGAGAACACTAATATCCATATAATGTCCATGGTCAAAAATAAATAAGTTAATAAATAATTGATGTAATCTGTCTAATAAAATTATGGTACTTATCATAAATAAGTGCCATAGCTTGCACTACAATTCTCAAACTCTTTTTTATTAAGGATACCCAGCTTATGTCCTTCATCAAGGAAAGCATAACATTTTTTAGTAAACGCAATTGTGGCTTTGACAATTAAGTTTTCCATAAAAAGCCTTATCAAAAAGTAAATACAAGTTCTCTGACATAATCTGTCCGATTTAAAATCCCAACGGCAGAACTTTTTATGATTTTCTTTCTGCTAAAGTGAGCTTATTATTATACTTGTCCTTCTTGGCCTTTTTTGATAATTATACAGTTCCCCCTCGGTTTTTCTCTGCATCTTGTTTATTTTGTTTTGTTGGTAAAAAAATATATATTACAGGCAGTCCCTGGGTTACATACAAAACTGCATTGTACTTTGACCAATGATTATCAATAAAGCTTCATTACAGACACCTTACAGCTGATCATTGCAGTCTGGGACTATAGTAAAGTATCCAGAGAGCTTCACCAGAGGTCACAGGGGACAGAGGGGTCCGTCTGTAACTATGAATCGTCTGTAAGTCGGGTGTACTTAAGAAGAACACCCGACTTACAGATGACCTCTAGTTAGAGACGGACATCTCTGACTACTGTGATCTCTGGTGAAGTTCTCTGGAAGCTTTACTATAGTCCCAGGCTGCAATAATCAGCTGTAAGGTGTCTATAATTAGTCTTTTTTTATAATCCTTGGTCCCATTACAGCAAAAAAATGTAAAAAAGGCTGCTAAGGCTTCATATGTGGTTGTGATGATCTAAAAACAAATGTACAACCTGCAACAAAGTGTGAATTAAAGTGAACATATTGATCTAGATGAATTTATATGGTGCTGGACATGTGAATAAGCATCATAAATACCTGCTGCTTTTCTATATCCAGAAACTCAATAGGGGCATTTATTTATTTGGGTGTAGGGTGGTGCTGGAAACGTGTTATATTTTTCACTGTGATATAAGTTTGTGGTCACGATTAATGATTTAGAGCACAAGCCAAAAGGTTTAGAACTGTCTCCACATTCATAAAGGCAGAATACATCAGCTTTTAGCTGCTCTAATTGTGCACCAAAAAGTGTGCCCCAAATTCATTCTGAAAAATAGAGGCGCTGGAAAAGTGTTCACAAGCGGCACCAAAATTTTGTGCCCAAAAACAGAACAAGTAAGTTTCGTAAAAACCAGAAAAATTGTGGCGCCAACACTTCATAAATAAGGCGCAATAGGCGCAGCAAGGGAAAAAACATGTTTGAAAGGCAATAGTAAATGACCCCAAAAAAGCCCAATCACGTAGTCCAATTTCTCCCCCCCCCCCATTTTTTAAAATAGCTTTTACCTTTCTTATTGTTGGTTTACTTGAAGCAGCCAGTGAAATTGATCCAGAAATAATATACTAAAATACATAAAAAAAATAAACATATATTATTAGCTATGTAATACTGGTAACAAGAAGTCGAATAAATACATGACAACCATGCCTTTTATTTCCATAAACTATAACTGGTTGTCACCTATAAGTTGCATGTTAAATCTAATCAATATGTGATTCACAATGTAGGTTACATTTTGGGGGGCTTATTGTTAGACACAGTTAAGATGGGGTGTGAGATAGAAGGATCATTTTCACCCAACATACATTAGCGTTTTATGAACTAGTTTTGATTTTCACAACTAATGTAAAGGACCCTGTCTTGTCACATGAGTGGGTGGTAGCAAATACATAGAATTGTGTAATAAAGAGCTATTCACTGTTTACTTCCAGTGGCTGCCCCAGGACATGTGATGTCACACAGGTGCAAATCTCGTTATAACACAGAGGGTAATCACCAGTTTCCGTCCACAGGAAGCAAACATAAAAGCTGTATAACTTTTCATCATACAAACAAAAACATTTGCTTGCTGAAACAGGAATAATCCTTATTCTCTTGGCGCTCAATGTCCGATATATATACATAGATAGACATATGGGAAATGTTATTCAGCAACTTATTTAGGTGGTAAATCTATTTGCCTGAAAACGCAGATTTCAAATTTAAAAAATGGCAAATTTTTCAAAAAATTTTATCATTTTTTCTTTTTTTTTTTGTAAATATACGCAAAACTTATCGGCGAACGTTTCCCCCTCAAATGAAGTACAACATGTGAGGAAAAAAACTATGTCAGAATTGTTTTGATAAGTAACAGCGTTTAAAAGTTTTAACCATATAAAGCAACACATGTCAGAATCCAAAAAATGGGGCTGAGCCTTAAGCTACAAACTGGCTGCGTCCTTAAGGAGTTAAAGGAGTTGAATACTTATCAATGCTACCCTGGTGTACCACAGAGGGAGGAGTCCCTGAGCAATATACCACCATCAAGTCCTCTACTAGGTAAAGACATCAATGGATGTAAATTATCTTACCAGTGCACCAGACCACATGAGTAAACGGGTGTATGTTATATTGATTATGTAACGGCAAATCTTCTTACACATAATCCAAAAGATGATACCGAAGGAGATAAAAATAATTCCTACAAATATTTGAACAGTCTGCAAAATATAAAAAATACATTTTAACAATCTAATCATTTATTATGCAGAAAGGAAGAGTGTTATATAGTAGATTCTCTTACTATAGCACCTGTGGGGAATACATTGCTTTTATTAAGATAGTGAAAACTTACACCAAGAACTTCAGGTTCTCCCTTGTAAAATGTGACTAAAGGCTTGGGTATGGTGGACAGAGCTTTGTATGACAGTCCTTCTGGTACATTCACTTGATCAGTTTTAGGTCTTTCTTGTGAGATAATAACAACACCTTCTCCGTCTGTGTTGATTGCAGACATGGCCCTGCAACAGCATAAGACAACCCTGCTTTATTTTTCACTTTCCACCAGAAACCAAATTGTTCACCTGGTGGATTACAAAACCCGGATGGTGTGTATAGTAAATTACAAAACATGGTATACTTACAAAAAATAAAATATAATATAATTTATGCATGCCCCGGGGCTATGCCAGCCGCATTCTGTGAGCTCTCAGAATGTGTCTGGCATAATTTTACAGTGGATACATAAATTTGCATATCTTATAAACTCATGTTTTACAGAAATGCAGCCATACAAAGAAATAGGAAATGAAGCTTGGGACACACAGGGACGGGATGTGGAGGTATGTAATAGTAATCTACCATCAGGTAATCTGATGGTAGATATTCTTTAAAGGGGTATTCCCACGAAGACAAGATTCTTAAATATACTCAGGATAGCAAAATAACACACTCTCTAATTCAATCTTCTGACTTTAGGGTTGGAAGGACATATTTTTCTCCTGTCTGACGCTGCTCTAAGCTGCTTTTTGGCCCCCACCCTTGCATTCCAGGACGAGATCACACACTGACTTCCTGCCGACAAACAACACATCCTGAGATTAAAGCTGCAAGCTACAGAAAGATAAGGCCTTTATCCAGGGGAGGGAGGCATATAGCTGTGCTATGTGTATGTTATGACTGTAGAGCTGAGAATGTCATGTCACTAAGTGATAAGAGCTAAAACAGCAATAACACTGTGTAAAATTGTAAAGTAAGGAGTGAAATTATCTTAATTGTGTAAACATCCCCAGAGGATTGAAAATTGAGAAAGTATAAAGATATAAAATATATTCAGTTATGAATGTCGAGCTGCATCTTGTAAATAAGGCTCATATTCACACACAATTTTAGTTCATTTAGTTAATATTTCATAGTTCATTTTAGTTCATAGTTCATGTGTAGAAAAAAAATTATAAAAACAAACATTTTTCTAAACAATGGCCCAATACTCAAATCAGAATGACATAATATTCGATTTTCAATAATAAAAAATCAACAACATAGAATAGAATATCAACCATATGAAAAGATCCTAGAACAGTGATGGTGAACCTTTTAGAGGCCAAGTGCCCAAACTGTAACCCAAAACCCTGCTTATTTATAGCAAGGTGCCAACCAAAATTAAAGCAGTAACTTATTGCTGCCTTTCAATCATATTGGCCTCCTGAGGACAGCAACACAGTAGAAAGATGGAAAATTGTCATAATTTTAGCTTCTTTCCAGTTTCCCTCTGTACACAGATAATTCAGCCCTGTCTAATTCTCCCTCTTCCTACAGTCCCAAGTAGCGAAGTAAGTATCAAAATATAACTGAAAGCCGCATCTTTTAAGTTGCTTGGAACTGCAGAAAGATTCTTTGAGTCTTGTCTGGTGTGCTGGGGCAATGGCCCGGGTGCCCACAAAAAGATCTCTGAGTGCCGCCTCTTACACCCGTGCCATAGGTTCGCCACCACTGTCCTAGAATATGATTCTTCTCTATGGGGGGATATTATATATTCATGCCTATTATATTGCGATAGAGCAGGGCTTTCTGATGGTCTAATAATAGGGGCAGTGGAACCCTACCCAAGTACTCTTGAATCGAGCCCGGCAAACTCTATAGATCTGAAAATTTTCAAACTCTTTTATAATTTCATTCTCATTTTATGTCTCTTCACCTGATGATCTTTTAATAGTGTTGATTATTTGACTTGCATGATTAGATCTAATTCTTTCGGCTAACCTTCTCCCGGGTCGAAGCCCTTCACAGAAATTCTTCTGACCTCGGTAGTTAGTGAGATAGGAGTTATGTTCTTGTTGTGTTCTACTGAGTTTGCTAAGCGTTTTTTCAGATTTATCTTTCATTCTTTTTTCCTCCGACTCAGCTACCCTTTTCTCTAACCCTCTTTCCTCTGTGTGAAGCTGTCTACGACGCTTTTTTATTTCTCATGAGATAGTTTCTTAAATACATTTTAACCATGTCCCAGACAGTCGACACAGGGGCAGATCCCAAGTTAAACTCAATAAACTCTTTCAGATCCTCCTTGATTTGCTCCAAATCCCTTATCAAGCTAAACTTTCAGTGGGTTAACCTATGTCCTCTGCCTTTAAAATGATATTGAGATCAGGGAATGGTCCGAGATTGTTCTTAATCTGTACTTCATGCTCTTAACTAATAAAAAATCTTTATCATTAACTAATGCTAAGTCAATATGCGATCTAGAATTATGAACCTGGTTATAGCATGAGAAGACTACTTTGTTACCATAAAGTTTCCTCCAAACATCTCTTTCACTGGATTCTCTATCCTCACGGAATCCATAAAATTCAGAGTATTGAACCTTACCATTTTTCAAATTATGTTCCGATTCTCTATCCCACTCATTTATCAGAATGCAAATACAGGATGGTCTACTTCCTCTATAAATTCCAGTAATTTATTAAGAACTTGAAAATTGAACGGGGGAATATAGATGAAGGCAAGAGTACACCACTTGCCAAACAGACATCCTTTAAGAAAAATGAATCTCCCCTTTGGATCATAGCTTTCTATCTGAAAATTCACTGATTATGTGTAAAAACTGAATTACCCCAAGAATATTGTGAAAAAAACTGAGTGAAATTCTTGCAATCTCCAACCTTTCTTTGTTAAATGAATCTTTTCCTGTGTCAAATGGGTCTCTAATAGAACTACTATTGTCGGTATCTGCTTGTTAATAATATCTGTTATTATACATCTTTTCTTTTTCCATTGAGCCCCCTAATATTCCATACAATTTCACCATCATATAGTATCAGATAAAGGGGCAATATAGGGGAGAAAGAAAGAAAAGAAACTCCGCACCCTGGCCTCCCCTCCAACTAATACTCCTTGATTTGCAATGCTGTTCTGTCTTATGCATGTGTCAATAAAGCGATTATTAAAAAAAAATTCTTATTCATACGTTGAGGTATGTAGATTCCATAATGGGGTAATTTACTAGTCTTGCTATTGTTTAGACCTCTCACAGTCAATTAAAAGTTGGGCATGTCCATCTAAGTACGGGTTTTGGTGATTCTCCAAAAAATTTGAAAAATGTCAACCAAATTCTGAGCCTCATAACATTCTAGTAAAATATGTGGAGTCTTAAAAAGCCATGCCAACATAAAGCAGATGTTTGGGAAATGTAAGTTATGAATTTATTTGGGTGCTATGACTGCTTCAAAAGTAGAGGATTTTTCCAAATTTTTGCTAAATTTCTGTCTTTTTCATAACTAAACACAAAAGATATCAGCCAATTTTTTAAACTACTTTGAAGTACAATGTGTCACGAGAAAAGAATCTCAAAATTCCTGGATATCTTATAGTGTTCCAAAGCTATAGCGTTCCAAAGCTATAACCACTTGTAGTGACACTTGTAGTGTCCTAGAAGCCAAAATAGGCATAGTCCCAAAGGGGTTAATAGAATCAGCTAACACCATAACATACTCTGGAATCGTTGTGAAAACAAAACAAGGCAGCAGGATTTAACGCTTTAAAGATGCCGGAGCAGTACACTCTAGCTTATGGAAATTTCATCTCGCCACCTCTGCGCAGAAGCGCTCCACAAGTCGGATCTGCAAAGTGTTTTCTTTTTCTCCTCCCGGGCACACTCGGCGACAAATGTTTCAACCTGCCTTGTAACTTAATGTGTCCAAACCTCCACTTTTCCTTCGCTTGCGTGGTTTGTTCACATCATCTGGCACAGAGCATAGTGAGCCATCACTTTGTCCGCGTATGAGCCACATGCTGATAGTGACCGAATAGGGTACCATGAATGGCGGATGGGAGTGCTAAATGGCAAGATGAAGCGCTAAACTAAGCGTGAAACGATTCGTCCCTGATCTAAGAATGCATCCATTTTTGTCACCCTCCCCTGTTGTGTACGCTAAGTTTTAATGACTAATAAAGAAAAGAATTTTACAAGAGGTGGTGAGTGCCAACTTTTCTTCTTCTATACTTTGAAGCGGATGGGAGTGCGCCTCTCACTCACAACTCCTCACGCTCGGGTCTCCACCACCACGCTGCCAGTGGGAAACCGATGTGGGGACATCTCAGTGCCGGACAATCTGCTCAGAACCTGTCCCACCTAAACAGCTTTGCATAGTTGCGGTAGGAAACAGGGAGCACGCCATGGCCAGGCGTGTTACGTCATGCCGCTTGCTCCTCCCACCACTGATTTAGAAGCTCCTTTATTTCTGGGAACTGATTGCTGTAATAAAAAACTAGAAGCAGTACATTATTCGTAGTCCAGTTTGTCCACTTTGGTTCCCTTAGATCATGTTCGTTGCAGTTCCTTATCACTGTCTATGTAATGTAACACAGGGAAGAAAAAATAACTGCGTCTCTTCTGCGCTAACGGTACACCTTGACAAACGCTAAGTCTGCAGCTTCACTTGGTGGTGCGCTCCGGGGATAAACGAAAGTCAATATAGAGCAAAAACATCCAAATAAAGAAGAGAAGACGGGTCACTCACCAGTACGTGAAAGTTTATTGTAGCCGACAGGAGCAGGTAGAGAGGTGACGGACACGCCACAAATGACGGACAGTTTCGCGCAGGAAGCGCTTTCTCAGGTCTGTGACATCATGTGGTGGGCAGGAACTATGCTTATAAGTGTGTTCCGGCCCAGTAACCATGGATACTGTGAACACAACTATCACCACATGTTTAAAAACAAAGTAACAATATTGACACTACTACAAATGCGCTACCGAGCATGGAAAACAAAAAGATTCCCCAGCGGGAGGGGATAGGAATAAAGAGCTCCTTAGATTTGAAGCTAAATGGATAAGGCGTACAAAAGCTATGGGACCAATAGGCTTAAATGACCGCAATGAATTAAATGTTTTTCTATAAATAACGCTGTACTAATGTTAGAATTTTTTTGGGGAGGAGATATGGGTGACATGGGAGGTTTTTCTTAAATCGATGCATATTTTTTTGTAAAAGAACTCTTTGGCAATGTGTACACTGTTCTCTGTGAGGACATAAGGGAGCCTGAAAGAGGGCTCCTGATGACCGGTTCTCTTAAATAGAACAGTGCCCCTATTGTTTCTTTGGTGTTAGAGTACATCTTGGCAAGGGGATAACAATATACCTTATCGGCACACCTCTTATAAAACATGTTCTACAAGGCACTTTCTACAATACACCCTTCACAACTCACCTTCTACAAGACACCTTCTTACACACATGTTCAACAATACACAATTAAAACACACTTTCTATGAGACATATACTGTATGACATATTCTACAAGATACCTTAAATAATATACTGTCTACAACACACCTTCTATTAGACATGTCCTTCAAGACACCTACAATACAGCTTCTGTACCACAGTACACCTTGTACAAGATCTTCTAGAAGACACATCACCATCTACAGCAACCAGAATTCACCCTTCCTTCTTTCATTTGTTGAGTATACTGATATATCTGAATGATTGATCTTTTTTTGTTGTTTTTTCACATATCACAACATTCCCATATAGTAACTAATCCACATCACAACTTCCTAAAATCTTATAAAAACAAGCCCTTAGATAATACCTTTCTTGTTATCTGAGAAGCCTTCTTTCTGGAACGTCTTCTGTTTCTGTTCATAGATGTCAGGGAGCTGTTTACAGGAGTGGTGTGCAAAGCGTGATGTTTATAGGGAGGAGTTTTCTGGGCAATGGGCCAGTCCTGCAAATAAAATAATCCAAATCAATTCTCAGAAATTCTGTAAAAGCATATGTATTCTGTATTTAAGACTCTCAAATAGCTTCCTGGCTTCTAATTACTTTGTTTCTCTATTCCTTATATTTTTTTCATAAAATGATTGAGAAGATATCATCTACAATGTAGATGACAATGTATAAACAGTATATTAAAAAACAAGGTGTTTGTAGGGTAGTTGAGATGCTGTACGCTAAATATCTGTAGATGTACAGTGAAGCAGCTCCAGTATAAAATAGTTCTGCAGGGGCGGAGCCCAACTAGCTCAGAGTATCCACCTTTACAGCTGTGGCCCAATTTAAGTCTGATCAAAAGTTTCTCAAGGTAAGACTAATCAGTGTAAGGCCTCATGCACACAAAGGGATCTTCACCGGGTTCAGGATAGGGGAGAGGTGAGCTCTCTTCATCTTTGAAAGCCAAGTGGATAGCGCCCTAATAAGTCAAAATATAGGACATGCCATATATTTTTCAGGGCTCAGTCATTAAAAAGATGTCATCTACATTGTATCTTAAACCCTTTATAAATGACATTGATGGTATTTGTGGCCCAAATCATGACAAAATTCTGTTAGAAACAAAAAGATAAATCTTCCTCAGCTGATGGCTGCGTGGCATGGGTGTAGCGGACTCTAACCATCAGAGAATGATGGCCTATTCTGAGAAGAAAACTTCAGTAAAATATCCCAGGCAACTTAATTAACATTCACGTAGATATTCACAGCCAGATAATGAGAATTGATGTGGCCTTCTGTGACTACCCTAAAAGTAAGCAATAGTAGTATTCATACTGGAGCGACTCCCGAACCACCTCCAGAGCCTGAATTTTTTTTTCACTTGAGAAAGGGGACTCCAGATCCCCGAAACGCTTTGTGACTACCTGTTTTGGTCTATTTTAATATAAATGAAGAAAAACCTTTGGAGAAGCCGCATAACATCACGGGCCTCCCCCTCTACCATCTACCATCCTCATACATCAGGAGTGCCCCAGGTAGAACTGTTTCCATACATCCGTGGCATCTCCCTCTTTCTGGAAATCCACCTGTCGGACACCTGCCAGCCACCTGTCGAATGCTAGGCCGCACTCAAGCCAACCACTCAGGTAACAGGGGGATCCAACTTCTCCTAAGCAGGCCAGGACCTGGAAGAGAAGTTTTATTAGAGGAGTTCATTAGAGTTTAGTATTCTCCTGACACAGAAACCAGATTTTAGAGATCATGATACCACACTGGCTTTGACAGAAACATGATCTGTAAAGTGCTAACCCATTCCCCTTTTATGTATTTGTGTTTCCATATTCCATGCCATGTATTGGGCAGTGGGAAAAAATTCCAAATGCAGTGAAATATGTTTGCACCATTTGTGGGCTCTGTATTAACGGCTTTCACATTATGCTCCATGTGACACTTCCACAATATTACTTGAGTCAGTACAATCACTGTGATACTACATTTATAAAGGTTTTTATTAAGCTTTAACAGATTTTTTTTAAAACCTTTTGTACAAGAAAATTCTTTGTTTTGCTGTATTTTGATGCCAATAACTTTTTCATACTTCGGTGTAAGGTGGTGTAAGGACCTTTGTAAGTTGTCAGACAAGATAGCGTTTTCATTACTTTTGGAATGCAGTTATACCCTGGGTATGGAAAGTCTTTACACCCCATTACATTTTTCACTCTTTGTTTCATTAAAGTCAATTGGTAAGATCAAAAAAGTTCTTTTTTTGATCAATAATCTACACTCTGCACTCCATCTTGACAGAAAAAACTGATATTTTTAAAAACTGAAATATAACATGGTCATAAGTATTCAGACCCCTTTCTCAGTATTGAGTAGAAGAACCTTTTGAGCTAGTACAGCCAGGAGTCTTCTTGGGAATGATGCAAAGTTTCCTCTGCCATTCTTCCTTGCAGATCGTCTCCAGTTCATATGGGGTATGCTTATAATCAGAAGAAATTGGGTATCAAACTTTGTGGAGCCATTTTTCATTTAATCCATTGCAAATATTTAATTTTCCACCCAAAATAAATGTATTGTCAAAAAATATTAAAATTTGTAGACTGAACTTCAATTTTGTTTTAACCCCTATAAACACCTAAGGGGTTAAAAAAACTTCTTAAAAGTGCTTTATCACATGTTGAGGGGTGTAGATTCCATAATGGGGTAATTTACGAGTCTCGCTTTTATCTAGGCCTCTCACAGCCAATTAAAAGTTGAGCAGGTCCATCTAAATACGGGTTTTGGTGATTTTCAAAAAAATGTGAAAAATGGCACCCAAATTCTGAGTCTCATAACAATCTAGTAAAATATGTGGAATCTTAAAAAAAATACCAACATAAAGCAGACATTTGGGAAATGTCAGTTATTTATTTGGGTGACATGGCTATCTGCTTCAAAAGTAGAGAATTTAGAACTTTGAAAATAAAGAATTTTTCCAAATTTTTGCTGAATTTCTGTTCCACAAACCTATCCAATTCTTGAGCTACTTGTATACCTAAATATCTTAAGCTATCTTCACATATAGTGATTTCATAATCTACTAACCCACCCTTAAACTTCGAATCCAGAGGGAGCAGTTGTGACTTTGCCCAATTTATTTGGAGTCCTGACCATTTCCCGTATTCTTCTATAACCTCTATCACCCTGGGGACTGCAGATACGCTATCTTGTAAATATAAGATCAAATCATCTGTGTATAAACACAGCTTATCGGTCTTACTTCGCATCTCCCTCCCACTATTTGCTGGTCCTCCCGCAATAGAATTACTAATGGTTCAATATATATAGCATATAATAATAGTTAATGTAAAGGGTTCACAGCGAACCCCATTTATCACCACCCTTGTGACCGGGGCATTAGATAATTCCTGTACCCACCCTATGAAGGAAGGCCTGAACTCAAAACTTCCCAAAGAAAGCTCCACTCCACCCTGTCAAACGCCTTTACTGCGTCTAAGTAAAAGGATGCAGAGCGCCCCATCACCCATTTCTATCACGGAAAACAGTCTGTGTATTTAGTCATTTAATTTCCTCCCGGGGATAAACCCATTTTGATCCACATGTATGATAGAGGCGATTACCCTTTGCAGCCTATTTGCTAGAAGTTTCGCTATAATCTTCACATGTGTTTAGGAGTGAGATGGGCCTATATGACCCCATTTCCAACTTATCCTTATCTTTTTTGGAATCAAAACGATATCTGCCTCCATGGAGTCAGGCAATCTCCCAATATTTTTTGATTCATTCAGAACCTCCAACAATAAAGGCAGGAGCACTTCCCCATATTTCCTATACAGGGCAAACGGAAATCCAGGAGAGAAATCTTTAGTGCAACCTGCTACTGTCTCTCTCAATTCCTCGATTGTTATTGGAGCATCTAACATCTGTATCTGGCCCTCTTCTAACTTGGGAAACTTAATTTTCCCAAAAAAATCCTCAGCAGTTCTTCTTGTTGGTTCTAAGCTGGACCTATAGAGCTCCTCGTAAAATATTTTAAATTGTTCCCTTACCCGATATTTATAATTTAGTTTTTTTTTCTGTCAAGATGAGATGCAGAGTGTACATTAATGAACCAACAAAATAACCAATAGGCAGCAATGAAACAAAAAGTTAGGGCTGTCATGGAGATGGATTGTTGCCCCCCGGTTGATCTCAAAGGAGAAATGGTTTGGGCGACAATCCCTGCCATTATGCAACAAACACCCGGGTTGTATGGAGACCCATAAAACCCAAACAGCCGTGTTCAGGCACAGGTTTTGACACAGAGCGGGTATAAAAGAGCTCAGATTTATCTGAGGCCGAAGACTCCTGATAGATCCAGCGACCCAAGTTGTCATCTAAACCCTGTTAAATTTAACAATGAGGCAATCCATGATTGATTCCTCATTATGATACAATATCTATCATGATGTAATGTATAATAGTGTATCTGTACTGTAAATGATTTAAATATTTATATGAATATATAGGACAAGTGATATGCTGGATGCAGAATATCAGAACCACAGGGGTTGGGCACCCACCCAGCTCAGGAGCCCACCGGTGGATTTACCATTTTACCCATTTGAGCCTCGGAGGCTATTATGATGTTCATAATAATCTAAGGTTTAGCATAATTAAATCTGTATATCCAAGTGCTAAAAAAGCAGATCTGTGTAATGGTGTTCTGCAGTAGCTGGATCACAGTACTGTATAATCTCTGCAGCTACCAGAAAACCATTGAATGGATAAGATAGAAGAAGAATCTTCCTGTAGAAGTGATCTGTGATGGTCTGAATCCGCAGCATAGATAAGCAGTGCTAATGTAGTCACACCAATTCCTGTACCATTGTCATACAGTAATCAAAATTTGTCATGTATGCAAATATTATTTACAGAAATTATCAACATTACAATTCATGAGATTTTGAAGACAACTT
This sequence comes from Engystomops pustulosus, assembly GCF_040894005.1. Taxonomy (NCBI): domain Eukaryota; kingdom Metazoa; phylum Chordata; class Amphibia; order Anura; family Leptodactylidae; genus Engystomops; species Engystomops pustulosus. Next base: position 54,525,401 of record NC_092416.1, on the reverse strand, counting down.
TGAAACACAGTTGATTCTTTCCACAATAAGATTTAAGAGCTAACAGGAAGAGAAGGATTCAGACAAAAACTATTTCTAGTGTGTATTGTGTAAGGCATTACTTCCCTGTGTGCGTCATTGCGTTTTTATTTCATACAGGCAGTTTATGGGATGAACTTTGCTTACATTTTTATAGCAGATGTTATCCATCTATTTCTTCTGTAGTGTGAATCACGTTGTATAAAAAACTGAAAACAGAAACAGCAGAGGCCAAATTTACAGGAAGGAATCGCTTTATGTGCAGGTACAGCCTCTATTTGCCTTGGTCTTGCATTGTGATAAAAATGAATAAATAAATGATGTCTATATGAAGTATCACAGAAACTGAGATATCCACTGTTAAATTTAGTCAGGTATGGATTGTTATATATTAAAAAAATCACATTATTTACTCCAACTCAGATTCTCCGCCACCAAGAAACACAATCCTGGTATAATATTAAAGTTAGGATTCTCCTTTTCAATAAGCAATATAGCCTCTTGAAATGAATCATGGTCATGACATCTATACATATGCTATCTGCACAGGGTGTGTACAGATAGAAGGTATATAGCCATATGGCAGTCTGAAATGGGTTGAAAAATAAAAATCTAATTTATTTATATATTACAATCATATTTTGCAATGGTCTACAAGTCATGGGGTATCTGTGGACTATTTGATGTACCTCTCACTTCCTTCCTGAGCAAACAAAATAACTTTTTTGATCGAACCAAAAGGCAGCAATTAAACAAAAAGTTAGGGCTGTCATGGAGATGGATTGTTGCCCCCCAGTTGATGGCTTACAAATCGAATATGGTTTTTCTGTATTTTAAGAATTGACTGTTTTAGGGATAATTAACAGTTTATAATGAAATTTTAAATATATAACATTAAAAACCCTGTATATATCAACTAGAGATGAGCGAACACACTCGTCCGAGCTTGATGCACGTTCGAGCATTAGCGTACTCGAAACTGCTCGTTGCTCGGACGAGTATTTTACCAGCTCGAGAAAATGGCATCTCCCGCCGTTGTGATTTTTGGCGGGCCAGAAACAGAGCCAATCACAAGCCAGGAGGCTCTGCACTCCACCCAGCATGACGTGGTACCCTTACACGTCGATAGCAGTGGTTGGCTGGCCTGATCAGGTGACCCTGGAATAGACTAGCCCCTGCCCGCGCTGCTCGGATCATTCTCTGTCTGGATGCCGTTAGGGAGAGAGCTGCTGCTGGTCAGGGAAAGCGTTAGGGTGTTCTATTAGAATAGTGTTAGGCAGGAGTGATTCTACAAGAACCCAACAGCCCTTCTTAGGGCTACAATAACGTTATATATATTTTTTTTATTTGCTTGTGGCTGGGGTTGCTGGCACTAGTAGTGCAGCTAGTACCATATTGTGAGGAATTTGCAGGGAGACTTGCGACCGTTGTGTTTAACTCTTAGTGACACACATATCCATCTCAAATACCGAAGTGGGACAATTTATTAGGGGTTTGATTTGAATTAGGCAGAGTCTGCTGATTTATTTTTTTTTATGTTTATTTTTTTTTATAACTCAAAGTAATCTGGCAAAGCAGTGTGCTTTCAGTGTAGGCTAGAAAATAGCCATAGGGGAACCCCAACGGCTTACTTAGGCCTACAATAGCGTTATATTTAACTTTTTTTTTGTTTGCTTGTGGCTGGGCTTGCTGGCACTAGTAGTGCAGCTAGTACCATATTGTGAGGAATATGCTGGGAGACCTGCGACCGTTGTGTTTAGCTCTTAGTGACACGCATATCCACCTCAAACACCGAAGTGGGACAATTTATTAGGGGTTTGATTTGAATTAGGCACAGTCTGCTGATTTATTTTTTTTTATGTCTATTTACTTTTATAACTCAAAGTCAAAGTCATCAGGCACAGCACAAAATCCACTTGTGAGCTGTCAGTGTAGGTTAGAAACTAGCCATAGCAATAGGATATCATCGTTTTGTTTAAAAAAAAAAAAAACACAAAAAAAACAAAAACAAAAAAAAATTTACAGTTTACACTTTAATTTTGAAAATGTTTAACCCGAGGGCTAGGGGTAGAGGACGAGGACGTGGACGTGGGCGTCCAACTACTGCAGGGTGCAGAGGCCGTGGTCCTGGGCGGGTTGAGACACCACCTGCTGATGAGGGAGCAGGGGAACGCTGCAGAGCTACACACCCTAGGTTCATCATGTCTCAAGTTACTGGGACTCGTGGTAGAGCACTGTTGAGGCCAGAACAGTGCGAAGAGGTGATGTCGTGGATTGCGGACAATGCTTCTAGCCATTTGTCCACCAGTCAGTCTTCTACGCAGTCCACCCATGTCAGCGAAATCAGCACTCCTCCACCTCAGCCTCTTTCCCCCCAGTCTGCCCCCTCTCAGGAAAATTTGGCATTTGAACCGGCATACTCTGAGAAACTGTTTTCTGGACCCTTCCCAGAGTCACAAACCACTTGTCCGGTTGCTGCTGAGCTATTTTCCGATGCCCAGGTTTTCCACCAGTCGCAGTCTGTGGGTGATGATGACATTATTGACGTAGTGGAAGAAGTGTGTAAAGAGGTGTCGGACGATGAGGAGACATGGTTGTCAGACAGTGGTGAAGTTGTTGTCAGGGCAGGAAGTCCGAGGGGGGAGCAGACTGAGGGATCGGAGGATGATGAGGTGACAGACCCAAGCTGGGTTGATAGGCCGGGTGAACACAATGCTTCTGAGACGGAGGCAAGTCCTATACCAGAACAGGTTGGAAGAGGCAGTGGTGGGGCCAGATGGAGAGGCAGGGCCAGAGCTGGTACATCAGCGCCAAATGTTTCACGTAGTCAAGCTCCCGTGGCGAGGGCTAGATTTTCAGAAGTCTGGAGGTTCTTTAAAGAAACATCGGATGACCGACGGACTGTGGTGTGCAACCTGTGCCAAACCAGGATCAGCAGGGGTTCCACCATTACTAGCTTAACTACCACCAGTATGCGCAGGCATATGAATGCTAAACACCCCACTCAATGGCACCAAGCCCGTTCACCTCTGGCCAGGCACACCACTGCTCCTTTCCCTGTGTCATCTGCTAGCCAGCCCCCTGCCCAGGACCCCGGCCCAAACACCTCCCATGCGAAAACCCCATCTTCGCCTCCACGATCCTCCACAGAATCCACCAGCGTTCAGCTCTCCATACCCCAGACGCTGGAGCGCAAAATGAAGTATAGTGCAACCCACCCACACGCCCACACCCTCAACGTCCACATCTCCAAACTGCTTAGCCTGGAGATGCTGCCCTATAGGCTGGTAGAGACCGAGGCCTTTCGAAACCTCATGGCGGCGGCCACCCCTCAGTATTCGGTCCCCAGCTGCCACTACTTTTCCCGATGTGCCGTCCCAGCCCTGCACAAGCACGTGGCAGACAACATCATCTGTGCCCTGACCAACGCCGTTTCTGACAAGGTCCACCTGACCACGGACACGTGGACGAGTGCTGCCGGGCAGTGCCACTATGTATCGCTGACGGCACATTAGGTTAACTTGGTGGAGGCTGGGAACCGAGTCTGACCCTGAGGCTGGTCATATACTGCCGACGCCGAGGATTGCGGGGCCTACCTCGGTCCAGGTCTCTCAGGCCTACTATGCCTCCTCCTCTTCCCACCCCTCCTCCACCTCTTCCTCCGAATTACCATCCGTGGGCATGGCGCCATCAGTAGCTCTAGGCACAGCAGCAGTGCCATCGCTAAGCGACAGCAGTCGGTGCTCAAACTGCTGAGCCTAGGCGATAAAAGGCACACCGCCCAAGAGCTATTACAGGGCATCACAGCGCAGACTGATCTGTGGCTGGCACTGCTGAATCTGAAGCCAGGCATGGTTGTGTGTGACAATGGCCGTAAGCTGGTGGCGGCTCTGCAACTCGGCAGACTGACACATGTGCCATGCCTGGCCCATGTGTTAAATCTCATAGTTCAGCGGTTCCTCATACCCCAATCTGTCTGATTTGCTCACGAAGGTGCGCCGCATCTGTGCGCATTTCAGGAAGTCCAGCACAGATGCTGCCACTCTCAGGGCAACGCAGCGCCGCCTCCAACTGCCCGCTCACCGACTGTTGTGCGACGTGTCCACGAGGTGGAATTCAACATTAACCATGTTATCCAGAGTTTACCAGCAGCGCAGAGCGATTGTAGACTGCCAGATGTCAACTTCCACCATAACTGGTAGTCAGGTCAGTCAGCTTCCTCAAGTCTACAATGAGGAGTGGACGTGGATTGATATCCACATCTGATATCTGTCAGGTGCTGAGTAACTTTGAGTAACACAGATGGTCAGTGGCGATGCCGCCATCATCAGCCTCACCATCCCGCTGCTTTGACTGTTGAAAAACTCTCTGGTCAGCATGAAGTCGGAAGCTTTGCGCTCATCACAAGAGATGGGGGAAGAAGATTCCCTTGTTGATAGCCAAAGCACCCTCAGGTCTGTTTCTCAGCACATATCGGAGGAGGTGGAGGAGGATGAGGAGGAAGAGGAGGAGAATGTTGGCGAGACAGAAGAGGGGAGCATTGTTCAGTCCTTCACTGTTCAGCATGTATGGGCAGAAGAAGAGGAGTTGGAGGAGGAGGAAATGGAGAGTAAGGCCAGTGAGGGGAGTGAATTCTTGCATGTTGGTACTCTGGCGCATATGGCAGATTTCATGGTAGGCTGCCTATCCCGTGACCCTCGCGTTCAAAGAATTTATTCCAGCACCGATTACTGGGTATTCACTCTCCTGGACCCACGGTACAAGCAAAATCTTTCCACTCTCATCCCCGGAGAGGAAAGGAGTGTGAGAATGCATGAATACCAGCAGGCCCTGGTGCACAAGCTGAAACAGTATTTCCCTTCTGACAGCGCTAGCGGCAGAGGGCATACTTCTGCGGGACAAGTAGCGAGGGAGAGTAGGCGAGCAGGCAGCTTGTCCAGCACTGGCAAGGGTACGCTTTACAAGGCCTTTGCCAGTTTTATGTCACCCCAGCAAGACACTGTCACCTGTCCCCAGTCTCGGCAGAGTAGGGCTGATCTTTACAGAAAGATGGTGAGGGAGTACGTAGCTGACCATACCATCATCCTAAATGATCACACAGCTCCCTACAACTACTGGGTTTCAAAGCTGGACATGTGGCACGAACTGGCGCTGTACGCCTTGGAGGTTGTTGCCTGCCCTGCCGCTAGCATGTTGTCCGAGCGGGTTTTCAGTGCAGCTGGTGGCATCATCACCGATAAGCGTACACGCCTGTCGTCTCACAGCGCTGACAGGCTGACGCTTATCAAGATGAATAAAGCCTTGATTTCTCAGGATTTCCATTCTCCACCAGGTGAAGGAAGCTCAACCTGAATAATTTATGCACTCCTCCTCCTCATTTTCCTCCTTCTCCTCGTCTTTGTACACTAAAGCAGAGGAAACTGGCTATTTTTTGCCAGGGCCAACTGGCTCTAGCTATAGTGCTCTATGTATTTAATTTTTCTGGAGGGCCACCTACCCGGTCCTCTGTTTTAAACAATTTTTGGGAGAGCCACATGCAGGCACTCAATCTATTTAATTTTTCTGAAGGACCACCTACCTGCTCCTCTGGTTTGAAAACTTTTTTGGACTGCCACATACAGGCACTCAATCTATTTAATTTTTCTGGAGGACCACCTACATGCTCCTCTGGTTTAAAAATTTTTTTGGACTGCCACATACAGGCACTATCCAAATTAAATTGTCTCCATGTAGCTGCCTCCATACATCGTCCCCTTAGCAAACGAGCTGTGTCAGGCAGAATTTTGGGTTGTTTTCATGGCTTCCACATCAAACTTGTTAACTTTGTCTCCACCCTGCTGTGTTATCCACAAAATATACTGGCAAACTTTTATCATTTACCGATATTATTTCAGCGCTTCTTGCGCATCTGTTTACATTCCCCTCACCCGCCATAACCCAAACATAAGAACACTACTACACTTGATCTTATACAAAAGGTTCTTAGAAGTGCTGTTTGGGGAGTAGCTGAGAGACAGGGGCTTGGATAGGCGAAAGCTCTTCTGGCAGCGGAGCGCCAGCTCCATCCCAAGATCCAACTAACATAGTTTTAACTGCAGCACCTTTAATCTACTACTGGTTCACTGCCTCCATACATGGTCCCCTTATCAAACGAGCTGTGTCAGGCAGAATTTTGGGTTGTTTTCATGGCTTCCACATCAAACTTGTTAACTTTGTCTCCACCCTGCTGTGTTATCCACAAAATATACTGGCAAACTTTTATCATTTACCGATATTATTTCAGCGCTTCTTGCGCATCTGTTTACATTCCCCTCACCCGCCATAACCCAAACATAAGAACACTACTACACTTGATCTTATACAAAAGGTTCTTAGAAGTGCTGTTTGGGGAGTAGCTGAGAGACAGGGGCTTGGATAGGCGAAAGCTCTCCTGGCAGCGGAGCGCCAGCTCCATCCCAAGATCCAACTAACATAGTTTTAACTGCAGCACCTTTAATCTACTACTAGTTCACTGCCCCCATACATGGTCCCCTTATCAAACGAGCTGTGTCAGGCAGAATTTTGGGTTGTTTTCATGGCTTCCACATCAAACTTGTTAACTTTGTCGCCACCCTGCTGTGATATCCACAAAATATACTGGCAAACTTTTATCATTTACCGATATTATTTCAGCGCTTCTTGTGCATCTGTTTACATTCCCCTCACCCGCCATAACCCAAACTTATAAGAACACTACTACACTTGATCTTATACAAAAGGTTCTTAGAAGTGCTGTTTGGGGAGTAGCCGAGAGACAGGGGCTTGGATAGGCGAAAGCTCTCCTGGCAGCGGAGCGCCAGCTCCATCCCAAGATCCAACTAACATAGTTTTAACTGCAGCACCTTTAATCTACTACTAGTTCACTGCCTCCATACATGGTCCCCTTATCAAACGAGCTGTGTCAGGCAGAATTTTGGGTTGTTTTCATGGCTTCCACATCAAACTTGTTAACTTTGTCGCCACCCTGCTGTGATATCCACAAAATATACTTGCAAACTTTTATCATTTACCGATATTATTTCAGCGCTTCTTGTGCATCTGTTTACATTCTCCTCACCCGCCATAACCCAAACTTATAAGAACACTACTACACTTGATCTTATACAAAAGGTTCTTAGAAGTGCTGTTTGGGGAGTAGCCGAGAGACAGGGGCTTGGATAGGCGAAAGCTCCCTGGCAGCGGAGCGCCAGCTCCATCCCAAGATCTAACTAACATAGTTTTAACTGCAGCACCTTTAATCTACTACTGGTTCACTGCCTCCATACATGGTCCCCTTATCAAACGAGCTGTGTCAGGCAGAATTTTGGGTTGTTTTCATGGCTTCCACATCAAACTTGTTAACTTTGTCTCCACCCTGCTGTGTTATCCACAAAATATACTGGCAAACTTTTATCATTTACCGATATTATTTCAGCGCTTCTTGCGCATCTGTTTACATTCCCCTCACCCGCCATAACCCAAACATAAGAACACTACTACACTTGATCTTATACAAAAGGTTCTTAGAAGTGCTGTTTGGGGAGTAGCTGAGAGACAGGGGCTTGGATAGGCGAAAGCTCTCCTGGCAGCGGAGCGCCAGCTCCATCCCAAGATCCAACTAACATAGTTTTAACTGCAGCACCTTTAATCTACTACTAGTTCACTGCCCCCATACATGGTCCCCTTATCAAACGAGCTGTGTCAGGCAGAATTTTGGGTTGTTTTCATGGCTTCCACATCAAACTTGTTAACTTTGTCGCCACCCTGCTGTGATATCCACAAAATATACTGGCAAACTTTTATCATTTACCGATATTATTTCAGCGCTTCTTGTGCATCTGTTTACATTCCCCTCACCCGCCATAACCCAAACTTATAAGAACACTACTACACTTGATCTTATACAAAAGGTTCTTAGAAGTGCTGTTTGGGGAGTAGCCGAGAGACAGGGGCTTGGATAGGCGAAAGCTCTCCTGGCAGCGGAGCGCCAGCTCCATCCCAAGATCCAACTAACATAGTTTTAACTGCAGCACCTTTAATCTACTACTAGTTCACTGCCTCCATACATGGTCCCCTTATCAAACGAGCTGTGTCAGGCAGAATTTTGGGTTGTTTTCATGGCTTCCACATCAAACTTGTTAACTTTGTCGCCACCCTGCTGTGATATCCACAAAATATACTTGCAAACTTTTATCATTTACCGATATTATTTCAGCGCTTCTTGTGCATCTGTTTACATTCTCCTCACCCGCCATAACCCAAACTTATAAGAACACTACTACACTTGATCTTATACAAAAGGTTCTTAAAGTGCTGTTTGGGGAGTAGCCGAGAGACAGGGGCTTGGATAGGCGAAAGCTCCCTGGCAGCGGAGCGCCAGCTCCATCCCAAGATCCAACTAACATAGTTTTAACTGCAGCACCTTTAATCTACTACTACTTCACTGCCTCCATACATCGTCCCCTTATCAAACGAGCTGTGTCAGGCAGAATTTTCAGGTGTTTCACCAGATACATAGTGGAACTCGGCCCATCTGTCGCCGCCATGCTGAAGACCTGAAGTTGCAATCATAGCAGCGCAATATGGATGCCCCATACTGTCGCTTTTAATCATGGAAGTCGTCTCCATGGCTGCCTCCACATGTCGTCCCCTTATCAAAAGAGCTGTGTCAGGCTAATTTTTCGGGTGTTTCACCAGATACGTTATGGAACTTGGTCACTATGTGGCCACCATTCTGTGTTATCGACTAAATATACCGTCAACCTTTTGTTCACATAGGAAATCATTTCAGCGCTTCTTGCTCACCTCCTTTGGTTCCTCTCTGCCACCCATTGGTTTGAAGCCTGAGTCCATTTAGGGTATGTTGCCATGACACTTTCTAGCCTGCCGCTGCTGCCGCTGCCTCTGCATGCTGTCCCCTATAGTGTCAGGGTCAATTATTGCATGTTTTAGATGCTATCTAGCCTCATTCGGTCACTCTCTCATGGCCATGCTGTTGCCCATAATTTTGGCATAATGGTGCGATTAAGCAGCCTCAGAGGCATCCATGCATGCTGCCCCTGCTGTTTCCTGTCCATTTCCGTGGTGTTTCCATCCTTTTCTGAGGTTCCCAGGTGTTTGGCCAAGCTTCCCTGTGCAGAGCCTTGGTCCCCTTGAAAAATGCTTGAGTCTCCCATTGACTTTAATGGGGCTTGTTATTCGAGACGAGCACTCGAGCGTCGGGAAAAGTTCGTCTCGAATAACGAGCACCCGAGCATTTTAGTGCTCGCTCATGTCTAATATCAACCCATTTTCAAATCTGCACCCCTCAAACTATCGGAAACAGTTTTTAGGAAAATTGTTAACCCCTTGAGATCTTCGTAGCTATTAAATCAAAATGGAGATCAATTAAATCAAAATGGAGATGAAATTTAGAATGGTCAGATTTTTTCAGTTATACGTTCATTTAGCCCTAAAATGTAAGCATTTACAATAAAAAAGAGAACCCATTTTTTACGATAAAAAGAGAACCCATCTTAAAATTTGTTATGAAATTTCTCCCGGGAACAGAGACCCCCCACATGTGGCCGTTACTTATTTTATGAGCGCACAGTGAGGCACAGAAGGGAAGGAGCGCCCTGCAGCTGCCAGGATGTTAGTTTCCTCATTGGCCCCTTTTGTAGGCTATAAAATTTAAGCTTTTTTGTTATTTGGGTCAAAAGATGGCATTTTTTTCAAGATGAGATGCATTTTCCACTGCTGGTAATATACTAAGTGGAGGCTGCTGCTGGTCATTGAGTGAAGGCTGCTGCTGGTCATTGAGTGGAGGCTGCTGCTGGTCATTGAGTGGAGGCTGCTGCTGGTCATTGAGTGGAGGATGCTGCTGGTCATTGAGTGGAGGCTGCTGCTGGTCATTGAGTGAAGACTGCTGCTGGTCATATACTGAGTGGAGGCTGCTGCTGGTCATTTATTGAGTTGAGGCTGCTGCTGTTCATATGCTAAGTAGAGGTCACTGCTGGCGATTTATTGAGTGGAGGCTGCAGCTGGTCATTTATTGAGTGGAGACACTGCTGGTCATATACTATGTGGAGGCTGCTGCTGGTCATTGAGTAGAGGCTTCTGCTGGTCATTGAGTGAAGGCTGCTGCTGGTCATATACTGAGTGGAGGCTGCTGCTGGTCACATACGAAGTAGAGGCCACTGCTGGTCATTTATTGAGTGAAGGCCACGGCTGGTCATTTATTGAGTGGAGGCCTCTGCTGGTGATTTATTGAGTGGAGGCTGCTGCTGGTCATTTATTGAGTGGAGGCTGCAGCTGGTCATATACGGAGTGAAGGCCACTGCTGGCCACATATTGAGTGAAGACCGTTGCTGGTCATATAATGAGTGGAGGGTACTGCTGGTCATGAATTGATTGGAGACCATTTATTTAGTGGAGGCAACTGTCATTTCATTGAGTGGAGGTATATTTCGGTATAGTATATACACTCACCGGCCACTTTATTAGGTACACCATGCTAGTAATGGGTTGGACCCCCTTTTGCCTTCAGAACTGCCTCAATTCTTCGTGGCATAGATTCAACAAGGTGCTGGAAGCATTCCTCAGAGATTTTGGTCCGTATTGACATGATGGCATCACACAGTTGCTGCAGATTTGTCGGCTGCACATCCATGATGCGAATCTCCCGTTCCACCACATCCCAAAGATGCTCTATTGGATTGAGATCTGGTGACTGTGGAGGCCATTTGAGTACAGTGAACTCATTGTCATGTTCAAGAAACCAGTCTGAGATGATTCCAGCTTTATGACATGGCGCATTATCCTGCTGAAAGTAGCCATCAGATGTTGGGTTCATTGTGGTCATAAAGGGATGGACATGGTCAGCAACAATACTCAGGTAGGCTGTGGCATTGCAACGATGCTCAATTGGTACCAAGGGGCCCAAATAGTGCCAAGAAAATATTCGCCACACCATGACACCACCACCACCAGCCTGAACTGTTGATACAAGGCAGGATGGATCCATGCTTTCATGTTGTTGACGCCAAATTCTGACCCTACCATCCGAATGTCGCAGCAGAAATCGAGACTCATCAGACCAGGCAACGTTTTTCCAATCTTCTACTGTCCAATTTCAATGAGCTTGTGCAAATTGTAGCCTCAGTTTCCTGTTCTTAGCTGAAAGGAGTGGCACCCGGTGTGGACTTCTGCTGCTGTAGCCCATCTGCCTCTAAGTTCGACGTACTGTGCGTTCAGAGATGCTCTTCTGCCTACCTTGGTTGTAACGGGTGGCGATTTGAGTCACTGTTGCCTTTCTATCAGCCCGAACCAGTCTGCCCATTCCCCTCTGACCTCTGGCATCAACAAGGCATTTCCGCCCACAGAACTGCCGCTCACTGGATGTTTTTTCTTTTTGGACCATTCTCTGTAAACGCTAGAGATGGTTGTGCGTGAAAATCTTAGTAGATCAGCAGTTTCTGAAATACTCAGACCAGCCCTTCTGGCACCAACAACCATGCCACGTTCAAAGGCACTCAAATCGCCTTTCTTCCCCATACTGATGCTCGTTTGAACTGCAGGAGATTGTCTTGACCATGTCTACATGCCTAAATGCACTGAGTTGCCACCATGTGATTGGCTGATTAGAAATTAAGTGTTAACGAGCAGTTGGACAGGTGTACCTAATAAAGTGCAATGTGCAGGGTGGGGACGGCAGCATGATTTTAGGTTTATGTGGGCCCGGTCCAAAGTTCGCATCAGGGCCCACTGGTGCTTTGTTACACCACTGCACTTACTCATAGATCCAGGCACTGTGGCTGTGGTAATATTTTTATATTTGTTATCCATAGCCTCCTTAATTCTAATATAAAAAAGAATTATAGTAATGAGTCCAAACGGCTTTGTGGGGGCATTGCCAGATCCCCTCTGTGCTGTAGCTTAACAGGCTGTTACACTGTCTCCACCCTTCCGTACCCCCTTTCTGCCTGATGTTATCTCAGGGGAAGTTGAGGAAGTGCTCTCATCCCCAGGAGCCCTTCAGGATCTTTAGCATGAATTCAAACGTTTATTTTAGAAGGTAGGAGGCCATGAATAGCAAGTATAAAAAGATCACGGTGCTTGGATCTATGAGTAAGTGTCCCTGGTTTGTCATTCTTTATTTGGATGGCAAAATAAATATTGGGGCAGATTTATCAAGCTGTCTGAAAGTCAGAATATTTCCAATTGCCCATGGCAACCAATCACAGCTCCCCTTTAAAATATTCATGAGCACTGGTGAAATGAAAGCTGAGCTGTGATTGGTTGCCATGGGCAACTGGAAATATTCTGACTTTCAGACTGCTTGATAAATCTGCCCCATTGTCTGGGCCTGTAGCCTTTCCTTTTAGAAGCAAGATCAAAACATGGAGACAGATTTATCAAGCTGTCTAAAAGTAAGAATGTTCTTAGTTTCCCATGGCAACCAATTACAGCTCCCCTTTGAAATATTCATGAGCACTGGTAAAATGAAAGCTGAGCTGTAGTTGGTTTCCATCGGCAACTAAGAACATTCTTACTTTTAGACAGCTTCATTAATCTGCCCTATGCTCTTTAGCACCGGTGTCGCACTCAGAGCCCTTTCTGTGGGCACTCAGGCCATCGCTCACCAAACACTGAATCTTCCTGCAGTCCCAGTCAACCTAAGAGATGCTGCTCTCAGCGCTATTTTAACCGGTTCGCGACCGCCCGCCGTGTATGCATGGAGAGGGCTCAAGGGCTGAGCCCTCTCCATAGCCGGTAAGTCTTTGCTGCATATTGCAGCAAAGGCTTACCGGTAACATCCGCGATCGATGCTAGCACCGATCGCGGGTGTTTTCACAGCGTGGGCTGCCGGCAAAGCTGCCGGCAGCCTCAAACAGATAGCGGCGCATGGGCGCCGCCATCTTACCTGGGATCGCCGCTCCCCGTGACGTCATCGGGGGCGGCGATCCGTCTCCATGGTAGCCTCGGGTCTTCCGAAGACCCGAGGCTATTTTGTTTTAACCCCTTCATTACAATGTGCTGATAGCACATTGTAATGAATGAGGAAGAAAATCCCCATATACTGCCATACTGTAGTATGGCAGTATATGATAGGATCGATCAGACAACCTAGGGTTAAAGTACCCTAGGGAGTCTGAAAAATAATATAAATAAAAATAAAAAAAAGTTAAAAAAAAAATTATAATAAAAAAACCTAAAATTTCAAATCACCCCCCTTTCCCTAGAACTGACATAAATATAAATAAACATTAAAAATCATAAACACATCAGGTATTGACGCGTCCGAAAATGCCCGATCTATCAAAATATGATAACGGTTTTTCAATGAGTTTAACCCCGTAATGGAAAATAGCGCCCAAAGTCGAAAATGGCACTTTTTTGCCATTTTGAAAAATCTAAAAAAATCTATAAAAAGTGATCAAAAGGTCGTACAGTCCTAAAAATGATATCATTGAACATATTATCAAATTTCGCAAAAAATGACACCACCCACAGCTCCGTACACCATAGTATAAAAAAGTTATTAGCGCCAGAAGTTGGCAAAATCAAAAAAATTATTTTTGTACAGGAGGTTTTAATTTTTGTAAATGTATGAAAACATTATAAAACCTATACAAATTTGGTATCCCCTTAATCGTACCGACCCAAAGAATAAAGTAGACATGTCATTTGGGGCGCTCAATGAAAGCGTAATATCCAAGCCCACAAGAAAACGGGCATTTTCATTGCATTTGGAATTTTTTTCCCGCTTCCGAGTACATGGCATGGAATATTTAATACCGTCATTATGAAGTGCAATTTGTTACGCAGAAAACAAGCCATCACACAGCTCTTTACGTGTAAAAATAAAAAAGTTATAGATTCTTGAAGGTGGGGAGTGAAAAATGGACATGAAAAAACAGGAAAGGGCCCGGTCCTTAACCGGTTAAAGTGACATTCATTGGCTGTTTGGAACTGCAGGAAAAGTGAGAAGGTGCTGACAGAACTGCATTATCTTTGGAGGTCCTCCTGCTGGACCCAACATTCTTCCTCTACAGGAAGACCCAGGAGAGAAGCTACTGTGATAGATTGATAATTTGCCCTCCTTCTGTCAACTGTATTGGTTGTCTCAGGTGGCCAATACAATTTAAAGATGTGGAAGAACAAGTAGCAATAAGTTACTGCTTAAAATGCCATGCTGGCACTTCACGGTAAATACGTGGATTTTGGTTGTAATTTGGGAACTCAGTCTGTAAAGGGTTCACCATCACTGCTCTATAGTCTAGGTTTTTCAATGCAAGGCGTACACAGCTGCCATCTAGTGGCCAAAGTTCAAATTGCTTATGTTTACAGGAAATTTACCATAGGGAAGTCCCTGCAGCAGATGCATCCAGTTTTTTAATAATTCTTAGGTGCATAATCTTTAAAGGGCTTTGCCCATGAAAGAGGATTCTCGTATTTGAATCCCCTAGTGAAATTTACACAATAAAAATCATTTTTAACACCTTACTTTACAATCTTACTCATTTTTATTGCTGTTTAACTCCTATCACTCAGTGATGGTCAATGTAAAATTTTAGCGTGTGGGTGGGGGACTTTTTAAGCAGACACTTCATGATCCCTGTTGTATGCTGACAATCTGGTTACATTAATAGGGTACTGATTTATAGAAATGTTTCTGAACATTCACCAGTATCTGCCAAGAAAGAAGAAAAAGAGAGATGAGTCATAACTATCACAGCCATAACATACACCGATCTGCTATGTACCTCCCTCCCCCTCCCCTGAATAAAGATCTTTTCTATCTGTATCTTGTAGCTTTATTCTCCTCACGATGTGATTTGTTGCTAGCTTGCCAGTAGGAAGTCAGTGTGTGTGTGTGAGCTCAGTGCAGTGTCAGACAGAAGAAACAATGAATCAGAGAATGTTACATTTAATAAAATTTTCCTCGTGGGAATACAACTTTAAATGTGTAAATTAATTTCAGAGGCTACTGGGGTAGCCGCAGACAGATCCAGGGGCGAATGCTACCGTCCCCCCCCCCCCCAGTAACCACTACAGACCCGCTTCTATGCGCTCCAGTCCATTCTTCTGGTGCGTCTCTGAGCTCTGCACATGAGCAGTACCTCCTGTTCCACTGCCGGCAATGTACCTGCTGCTGGGAATCTGTACGCTTGCACAGTAGCTCCCATTCTTCTGGCAGCGACGCAGAGGTCCCTATATTTATAAAAACCTCCTCAGCTTTAAGTAACTTTGAGAGGTCTAAATAATAGTAAAACCCCATAAATTACCCCATTATAGAAACTACACCCCTCAATGTATGAGAGACCAACTTTAAGAAGTTTATTAACCCTTTAGGTATATTACAGGGGTTTAAACAAAATGGAGGTGGGATTTACAAATTGTAATTTTTTTGGACAATACTTTAACTTTGGTTCAAAAAATAAACATTCACAACGGATTAAATGACTAAAAGCTCCACAAAGTTTTATACCCATTTTCTCCCATATCCCATATGTGTTTGTAAACTGCTATATAGGCACATGGCTGGAATAGAATAGAAGTAGCGCCAATCAGAGCAGATTTGTATTTTACAGGCTATAAAATGTTGCATTTTTGTTTGTAGTGTGGACATATGGGGGATAATTTTTTCCCGGGATGAGATCCACTTTTCAGGTACATCATATAGGGCTGTTCAATAGCTCCTTCTTAATGGGGATATGAAAATCATTGAGTCTGGTTTAGGGTTTATAACTTAATTTTGTTGCCCATTCACCATTCCATAAAAAAATAATATGTTATCTTCATTCTATGGATCACCATGATTATGGCATTACCCCTTTTATATAGCTTTTTATGTTTTACTTGTTTTGTGGGACTTACTTGGTGAGCACCAGACAATGTAAGTACTAGATTATTTTTTTGCAGCTTCCTCCGGCCAACACATTTTATTTTCCCTTCTCTCGACAACCCTGGTAAAAGATACAATGTTTATCAAGATGTACTTCCACTGCATGGAAGATCAACCATTATGTTACAATATACATGAGTCCTGGATGTAGAAAGTTTATCCCGTGTCCCTGTGTTTAATCCACACCACATTGTACCATCTTGGACTGCTTCTCCAAACACCACCCGGGGACTACTAATAGAGGAAGCCCCAGAGATTTTAACATCATAAGTTTGGTCCCCGTGTACCACCGTAGCCATCACAACCTCCTCAATGTTCACACTTCAGTACACTATACAATTCCTGTTTTTCTCCACTGCTATACATTATTATAATCCGGCTTCCCCTTATGGCTATGAATTCTAACACGCCAATGCCCCCACTTCTAAGAACTATTAATCTCTGTGTTCCCACATCTTTGTACTATAAACCCCATTTTCCCGATGAGCTGCCTCTCTCAGTTTATAGCAGGAACCTGACCAAAATTGTAATAACACTTGGATCCTCTGCCAATCGGCCATTCAGTGGTGCTCTAGTGAGGGCTAATTCAATCTGCATAAACCACCAGATTTAAAAATTGCAAATAGGGCCTTGTTTTTGTGGTATTAAATGTACTGTTCACCATCTGCATTAAATCACATTTTATCTTTATTGTTGCTACAGTTATGGCAATACCATGTACAGGCAGTCATACAAGATAGGTTCTGTAGGTTTGTTCTCAAGTTGAATTTGTATGTAAATTGGAACTGTATAGTTTATAATTGTAAAAACCGTATCAGGGAACACATCAGGGACATTAAAAACAACAAGGATACCCCGATCACCAAACATTTCACGGAACAACATAATGGTGACTATAACTTGGCGCGTTTCCAGGCGATTGAATGGGTGAGACCCCCGAAAAGGGGAGGTGATTGGGACAATCTGATTTTACGCAAGGAGACACAATGAATTTTTAGAATGGACTGTGTATCACCAAGAGGTCTTAATGATGTCCTATCCTTTGCAAGTTTTATTGACACATGATCTCTATTAAATGTGTCCCCCGCTTGGGGCTCCCCCATCACACAATTTATCTTGCTCTTTTTTTGACCTTATTCCATGTATGATAATGTTGCATTATCTTTGTGGTGTTCTTATTCTGCCTCTCTCACCCCTTAGCCGTGTGCTGTACTGGGGTCTGTATACATATGTATTGGTTATTAATACTGTGTTTCCTGCCAGGCACCATGGACAAGTGCCTCTATCCCTATTCATTAACGGGTGGATCCCTCTGTTGTTCCATAGGCACTGGCTTATATCTGGTGAACTACCCCCAGCTCCCACCCCAATTTTCTTCTGACCACCTCCCCTCTCTCCCCGGCTTCTGACTGTCCCCAAGGCTTGAGATGGGCTGACTGTTGACCTCTATGATAGTCTGGGACCTCTAGGTTCCGTGGGGTGTGCGGCCTCTTGGACCGTATTGGCTCACCCTTCTCCATATTTGGAGACACGCACCAATTATTTCGGATCTGGGTATCCCAGTTCCCGTTCTGCTTCTGCCAATGATACAACCCCCATCCCCCCCACCTGCGGGTTAGCACCTCTGGGCTGCCCATCACTTCGGTGATCTGGTTGTCCTGGATTGCAGGGTGCTGCTGCCGCCCTCCTGGAGCTCCCATGTGGTATTTTGGGGTGGGTACGGGGGTTACTATGGTGATGTGACGCTGGACTCTGGCGTGATCACATGACCGAAGTCACATGACTTTCGGCCTGATCATATGACCGGAGGCATGTGACCTGCAGCGGGGGCGGACCTATCCGGCTACCTCATCTTTGATGGGCGGCGGTTCTGTCCCTCCAGCTGCCTAGTGGGGGTGAGCCGCGGGTCCTGCCCAGTGGGTGGATCTAGATGATGGGGCATATTGTGGTTGGTTCTGTGGTCACCTATTGCACGCCCTATGGGAGGGGATACCACAATAAATACCTGGTGTTTTTCCTCACTTGCTGCCGCTGATATCAATGCGACAGCGTGAGCCCACGCCGCTCTGTCTCATAAAATCAATATATGAATGACAGTGAATGTATGTGACCCCTGATGATAGGAGTACGTGGGGTCGAAAATATAGAATGAATGGTGTTGTCACTGAGAGTAGGGACGAATAAAGCTATACACTTAGACTAGCCGGCTGCCTGACTATATCAGTGGTAAGCCCGTGGTTCCTGCAGTGTAGGTTCATGCCCTATTTTATCCTCTCTGGAAAACACTCCGATAGCAATATTTCTGTAGGGTCTGATATCACCTTATTTGACCCCGAGCTGATATGAATCTTTTCATATTTTCCGCGGCATTGTGGGAAATGACACATTTTTAATGGGTTTGACCATGTAGTGGTCTACTTTTAATGCAACTGTGAATAAAGGTTATTTTTTAGAATATCCACAGTCAGATCCCTCCTTATGTATCAGTGAATCTTCTTCTTATTTGAGAGATCTCTAATTTTTGTTACTATCTGTATTTGTCAGTGAATTCTCTATAGTTTATAATTGTAACCCCAGCCAAAAATTTTTTGGGCTCTGTGACAATTGGATTTTAAAAATGTTGAGTTGCAATAAGAACCAGGATTATCAATAAATATGGATTGCAGACACCTTTAATAACTGTTCCAGCTGATCATTGTAGCCTAGGGCTAAAGTATAGTAAATGACCAACTTCCAGGGGCTGTTTGTAACTAGGGATCATCTGTAAGTCGGGGGTTCTTAAGTAGGGGGCCACCTATATATATATAATATATAAATAATATATATACCGTAAATACTCGTGTATAAGCCAAGATTTTCAGCACAAAAATGTGCTGAAAAACCTCGCCTCGGCTTATACACGAGTCAATGCTAAAAATAAATACATTAATACTCACCCTCCGGTGTCCCCGATGTTCCTCGCGGCTCCCGGCGGCTTCTTTACTCTTCACTGGCCGCGGATGACGTCATCAGCGGCGACAGCGCGGCATCACAGTGTGTGACGGCCAGCGCAATCTCCCTGCCAGAGAAGAGTGAAGAAGCCGCCGGGAGCCGCGATGGGGATCGGAAGCCGCCGGGAGCCGCGACGAACATCGGGACAACTGAGGGTGAGTATTAAGTTTATTTCTTTATCTGTATAGGGGCTGCTGTATACTACTGAGGGCAGACTGTATACTGATGGGGGCAGGCTGTATACTACTGGGGACAAGCTGTATACTACTGGGGGCTATACTGTGTACTACTGGGGGCAGGCTGTATACTACTGGGGGCAGGCTGTATACTACTGGGGGCAAGCTGTATACTACTGGGGGAAGCCTGTATACTACTGGGTGCAGGCTGTATAGTACGGGGGGCAAGCTGTATACTACTGGGGGCAAGCCGTATACTACTGGGGGCAAGCTGTATACTACTGGGGGCAAGCTGTATACTACTGGGGGCAGGCTGTATACTGCAAGGGGACAAGCTGTATACTACTGGGGGGCAGGCTGTATACTACTGGGGGCAGGCTGTATACTACTGGGGGCAAGCTGTATACTACTAGGGGCAAGCTGTATACTACTGGGGGCTGGCTGTATACTACATGGGGGCTGGTTGGCTGTATACTACATGGGGGCTGGCTGTATACTACACCCTCGGCTTATACTCGAGTCAATAGGTTTTCCCAGTTTTCGGTGGTAAAATTAGGGGTCTCGGCTTATACTCGGGTCAGCTTATACTCGAGTATATATGGTATATATAATATATAAAAATTACCCTTTTTTAAAATTTAGTAACAAAATACATTTATATTTTTCCCCTATGTCACACTAAGGGGCATTATAATGCTATCTTTTGATTGCTTCTTTAATGCATTGATATAATGGGGCACATTTACTTACCCGTCCTCTGGAGTTCACAGAAAGTGCACTGTCCGACTCCAATGCACTGTGCCGCGATTTACTAAGATTGTGCGCCCGATATCCTGCTTCCCCGCACAGATGCGACGGAGTTCAACTTATTCTTCTCGGTGTATGTAAGTACATTGTCTTGCGACACAATTTGAAAATTAAATCCTGCGGTCAGTCTGAATCAGTCGGATCATCCGACGCTGCTCCCCCCCACCCCAATTTGTGTCTTATGGAAGCCAGCGCAGCTGCGCCAAAAAATGATCAGGTGCATCACAATCCCAGCGCAGACACCTATTAAATGCCTGCCCAAGCCTTGCAATCCCGAAAACGGCAAACAGTACAATGAAATTGTGATATGCGACCTTAGTAAATGGGCCCTAATAAGTAGCTCTCTGGCACCTCCCAATAGGCATTACTTTATAGCAGTCAAGTGGGTCTCTCTAAGGCAGTGATGGCTAACCTATGGCACTGGTGCCAGAGGTGGCACTCGGAGCCCTTTCTGTGGGCACTCAGGCCATCACCAGAGATGAGTCCAGGTATCTTCCTGCAGTCCCAGACAGCCCAGGACTTTCTGTGCACAGAGCTATTTTAAAGTGACATCTCTACCTGGGACTATTTTTTGCTTTATTGGTGTCCTCAGGGGCTGGTATCAATGAAAACCGTGACAGAGAAGGGAGTATAAATCACAAATTAAATTTCTGTGCTGGCACTTTGCGATAAGTAAGCGGGTCTTTGTTGTAGTTTGGGCACTCGGCCTCTAAAAGGTTTGCCATCACTGCTCTAAGGCCTCAAGCCCTCGTGACCTCCACTGACACCCGAGATCAGTGCTGGCACCAATTGCAGGTGTTATCGTGGGTATTTGCTGCAATATATCCATGAGTCCTAACAAATATACCCACAGGCCATGTGTTACGTAGTAATATGTCACACGTCAGTAAGGGGTTAAAGTTGAAACTCTGCAGTCCGGCAGGTTCTGTGCCTGTATAAGATACTTACTTCTACCCCTGACGTCCAGTTACATCTACTTGCAACTAAGGGTTAAAAACCAAAGTAAAAACAAGGTAAAATTTACATTTTAAGACAGAATTATAAATATACCTGTATATATATGTGTGTATAGATAGATAGATAGATAATCTCAGGAAAGGCAGCAGCACTCCAAAGTGAAGTCAAAGCAGGGTGATCTTTATTTCAAAAGTGCAACGTTTCGGTGAGCATTTCACCTTTTTCAAGCATACAACATAGTGGCCAGCATGTGATATAAATAGACCTAATCACATTCCGATTGGTCAAGACAGGTAAGTGCAATACAAATAAATATACAGCATATTTGTGAAAAGACTGCTGTGATACATTTTCCAAAGGTATATTAAACTAGAGTTACAACACAAGTGTAAAACAAGCAGTGCACAAATATGCTGTATATTCACAAATATGTTGTAACTCTAGTTTAATATACCTTTGGAAAATGTATCACAGCAGTCTTTTCACAAATATGCTGTATATTTATTTGTATTGCACTTACCTGTCTTGACCAATCGGAATGTGATTAGGTCTATTTATATCACATGCTGGCCACTATGTTGTATGCTTGAAAAAGGTGAAATGCTCACCGAAACGTTGCACTTTTGAAATAAAGATCACCCTGCTTTGACTTCACTTTGGAGTGCTGCTGCCTTTCCTGAGACTACATTTGGATCCTTTGCCACGGAGTATACAGATCCTGCACCCAAAACCATTACAGGTTGTGCTGCCTTGCTTCTCTTTGTTAGATAGATAGATAGATAGATAGATAGATAGATATGGATATATATACCGTATATACTCGTGTATAAGCCGAGTTTTTCAGCACAAAAAATGTGCTGAAAAACCTTGCCTCGGCTTATACACGAGTCAATGAGAAAAAAAAATTAATACTCACCCTCCGGTGTCCCAGATGTTCCTCGCGGCTCCCGGTGTCTTCTCTTCTGTCTTCTCTAGCCGGCAGAGTCGCGTTCATGCGATCTTCCGGCCATCGAACACTGTCATGCAACGCTGTCGCCGCGAATGACGTCATCAGCGCCGACAGCGCTGCATCACAGTGTGCGACGGCCGGCGCGATCTCCCGGCCAGAGAAGAGTGAAGAAGCCGCCGGGAGCCGCGATGGGGATCGGAAGCCGCCGGGAGCCGCGACGAACATCGGGACAACGGAGGGTGAGTATTAAGTTTATTTCTTTATATGTATACTAATAGAGGCTGCTGTATACTACTGAGGGCAGACTGTATACTGATGGGGGCAGGCTGTATACTACTGGGAACAAGCTGTATACTACTGGGGGCAGGCTGTATACTACTGGGGGCAGGCTGTATACTACTGGGGGCAAGCTGTATACTACTGGAGGCAGGCTGTATACTACTGGGTGCAGGCTGTATGCTACTGGGGGCAAGCTGTATACTACTGGGGGCAAGCTGTATACTGCAAGGGGACAAGCTGTATACTACTGGGGGCAGGCTGTATACTACTGGGGGGCAGGCTGTATACTACTGGGGGGCAGGCTGTATACTACTGGGGGCAAGCTGTATACTACTGGGGGCAAGCTGTATACTACTGGGGGCAGGCTATATACTACTGGGGGCTGGCTGTATACTACATGGGGGCCGGTTGGCTGTATACTACTGGGTGCAGGCTGTATGCTACTGGGGGCAAGCTGTATACTACTGGGGGCAAGCTGTATACTGCAAGGGGACAAGCTGTATACTACTGGGGGCAGGCTGTATACTACTGGGGGGCAGGCTGTATACTACTGGGGGGCAGGCTGTATACTACTGGGGGCAAGCTGTATACTACTGGGGGCAAGCTGTATACTACTGGGGGCAGGCTATATACTACTGGGGGCTGGCTGTATACTACATGGGGGCCGGTTGGCTGTATACTACATGGCGGCTGACTGTATACTACACCCTCGGCTTATACTCGAGTCAATAGGTTTTCCCAGTTTTCGGTGGTAAAATTAGGGGTCTCGGCTTATACTCGGGTCGACTTATACTCGAGTATATACGGTATATATATATATATATATATATATATATATATATATATATATATATACATATATCATGTTCTTCAATACTTATTTTCATATTTTGCAGAGATCTTTGCTAAGCCTTGAAAAATAATTAATCCATAATGTTAACAGTTTTGCAAGCATCAATTATTCTAGACAATTTTAAATAATTTCCTTTAAGTCTCGTGTGTTCCATTACTTAGCAGAATAATTAAACCCTGGTGTATTTCTGTATACTACATATAATACAATGTTCAACCTCATTCATATGGATACATCCCTCATCTGACAATATACACAAGTATTTGCAGAGACCTGTCTGTGCTACATTTACTTTTTTGTTTGAACATGGCCATCAGTGGAAAAGCACATCAAATATTTTTTTCCTTTATCTTTTTTTTTTAATTGATGCTTATATGTAAAATCATTAGAACCAAATGACTTCTTTGTTTATTGAATTTAATAGAGAAGCATTAGATTTCAGGAATTTTATGGTATGTCTCTATTTATGTGTTTTTAAAAACACACTTTTTATATTTATTAATTTTTGGATTCTATACATATTTGAAATGTGATTTATGTTTACCAAAGCTCAGTTACCTCCAAAGGCTCCCCCTAAAATAATAATCCACATATACGCTATGCACGGTTTAGTTATAGGATGATAGAAGACTTTTCGGCCAATAGGTCTCGGCCTATCTAACAGAAGAATATTCCGACCATTTAGCAGTTCCTAACAAGTTTTTTCTGCAGTATTTAGCTGCATTCATGTTCCCACCTACTCTAATCAGCTTCCAGTCCCTCCTGAAGCAAAGCATGCTATAAAACATGATGCTGCTGCCACCACCATCCCGATGTGTCAAGACCAGAAAAGCATTTGTTGTTTTTTTGCAGTTTTTTTTTTGCATGGTTGATTTCATTTCATTTAAGTTTGTGGCTTTGATGTTTAAAATAAGGAAAAGTTAATGAAATGAAAATTGATATATAGGTGGACACTAATAAGAATCGGTTCCAGATTTCTTAATACGGTAATTTTAATTTATATAGTCCAATAACATACAAATAGATACACATATATATATATATATATATATATATATATATATATATATATATATATATATATAAAGTTAGACTTACAGACGTCTGTAAAGAAAAATTGGTCTTTATAACAAAACAACAGCTAGCTAAAAATAAAATAAAAAATTCTGATGATCTAATGATACGTCAAATATATGTATTATAAAAAGAAGGATTTTCTGTCATAAAAGTTCATATGTCATATGAAAAAAGGTGGATATCCAGGAGGTATTCTTTAAAACTGACAGGATTTAGCTAAAAGTAGGATCTGCCCAGAAAAATAGCAGATAACGTTATAAAGTCACGGTTTGTTGGTTCTGGCTTATTCTTGTATTATACCAAAATTTCTCAGTGTCGGAAGACCACAAAAGGTTTTGTAAGTTGTTTGCTCTGTCTTCTCCACTGCCACGTGTGTTGCACAATGGCGCTCAAGACGCCTGCTTTGGTGCGAGTCCTGCGCCAGATGACAAGGTTTCTCCGTTTGGCCGTCCTGTCTCCTCTCCTCGCAGGCTGATGGCTCCTTTCACGTTAAGTCACAGTAAGTGTTTGTTGCAGACAGCGGGATGTGTCCATCCCTTGGCGATGGAGTTTGCGGCAAAGAATAGTTCTGTTGCAGGTTTCTTGTTGTGAGAGCTATCCTTTCAGTCGCTTGTGAGCGCTTTCTTCATGAGTGGCTGTCAAATGGGTCTCGATCCTGTAGTTAGTGGCTATTATGGCTAGACGCGTTTCAGAGCAAGAAGCCCTTTCCTCAGTAGCCTTTGTAGACCTCCTTGTTATTTCCTTTATTTTATAGTTGTATTCAGGGTATTTGGAAAACCTGGCCCGGATACAATGACCCAAAACATTTTTTTTTAAAAACGTGGACTGGATTTTAATGACATATCTTTGTTAGAAATTATTGCCTAAATTGCATTGTATTGCAATTGTAACTATACATATCCCTTTGGAAACAAGGAAAGGGTTTGTTTTTGTAAAACAATATGTAGAACTAGGAATACTCGATTGGCTGGTAAAGAAATATACAGGCGGTCCCCTACTTAAGGACACCCGACTTACAGACAACCCATTGTTACAGACAGACCCCTCTGACCTCTGGTGAAGCTTTCTGAATGCTTTACTATAGTCCCAGGCTGCAATGATCAGCTGTAAGGTGTCTGTATTGAAGATTTATTGATAATCCTTGGTCCAATTACAGCAAAAAATGTTTAAACTCCAATTGTCGCCAAAAATTTTTTTGTCTGGATCTACAATTATAAAATATATAGTTTCAACCTAAATACAAATTCAACTTAAGAACAAACCTCCTGACCCTATATTGTACGTAACCCGGGGACTGCCTGTACATCCCTTAACACATGCAATTTATGTTTTAGTTCTGCTACTCTGTTTCTCCTCACTAAACCCCAAATTAAAGCAATATTAGCTTCCCATTTGTATAGCATATATGATGACTTGAATAAAACACAATAAACTCAATAGGGGACATCATAGTTTTTTCTTTATTTGGTGAATTTGGCTGCTCTGGCATTTGGTGGCTCTTTTTTGTATCTTATGTATGATCATGTCTTTTTTCTTGTGATACATGTTCAGTTTTGCCTGGATGGCGCAAATTTTGCCATCTTTTTGGATTTGAGGCTGTGTCTTGTATTTTTATTTACTCTAGTCACACCCCAGGGAGATGATAACAAATGAGACTGTGGTCACATGTTAAAGCTGCGGTCAAGCGTTGTGTTTTGAAATGCATTACAACAGCTGAGGAGAGGTGATTTGCCTAATTGCATTACTGTTAACATTTGCATTTTCCAAATACATAGGAAACGCGATATTAGCGCTTGCGTTAAGGTCGCATTTACCTCTCCTCATCTGCTGTAACGTGTTTCAAAACACAATCAAAACGCAATGTGTGACCGCACCCAAACAATAAATTTAAAAAAAAGAATGCAAAAATGTATGAATTTAAAAAAAAAACAGGTTACTGTGCAAAATTGTACACATTTAAAGCATGTGAAATAATTCCAATTTACATGTTAAAACAGGGTAGCTGAAAAAAATTCTTCCTTTGCACCTGCCCTGGACCAGGTGCAGATTTGCGCCTAAAAAGTCACACAAATAAGCATAAAAGTTGCAGACCAAGGTGTACTTGAAAAACTACAGCAAAAGTCGCAAAGATTAGACAATTCAACTAGCAGAAATAAAGATACATGTTCCCCCAATGTGCATCTGAAAATTAGGAACTATTATTAGACAGCCCAAAAATATTCAAGGCAAGAAAACGGTCAGAAGCAATACAAAAAGAAAAGAATTAATTAAAACATTTAATGTACCTTATATACTCGAGTATAAGCCTAGTTTTTCAGCATAAAAAATGTGCTGAAAAACCCAAACTCGGCTTATACTCGAGTCAAAAAAATAAATATATCTAAACTCACCTTTCCGGCGACCCCTGTATACACAGGGGCAGGGTCTGGCAGGCTATATACACTGGGGCGGGGTCTGGCAGGCTATATACACTGGGGCAGGGGCTGGCTGGCTATATACACTGGAGCAGGGGCTGGCTGGCTATATACTGGGGAGGCTGTGACCAATGCATTTCCCACTCTCGGCTTATACTCGAGTCAATAGGTTTTCCCAGCATTTTGTGGTAAAATTAGGGTCCTCGGCTTATACTCGGGTCGGCTTATACTCGAGTATATACGGTAAGCTAGTTTTTAAGTTATCCAATAAATTGAACAAAGAAATATGTTATAAATGTTGTATATAATGTATTCAATGCAAAAGTGCACAGTTAAGAAAAAACTAAACTTTAACTCTATTTTTTCCAGGTGTCTGATTGTAGAAAGAGCGTACAGTAAGTTGATCTTCATTGTGGAACATGTCTACAATAGCATGGGTGCCCATGTAACATTACAATGTTGTAACGTGGTATCTATATATTATTTTGTTAGAACTTGTACATGTTCCTGATCTTTAATCATTTTCATGGACTTAGGTCAGTACAACTTTTGTATGTGTCTTTGCTAGATAAGAATATATGTTAAAGGGGTTGTCCCATTACAGCAAATAAATATTACTTTTATATTATGCAATTTTTTAATATACTTCCTATATGAATTTTTCATAGTTTTCTAGATCTCTGCTTGCTTTCATTCTATAAGAAGCTTCATTGTTTACTTTTAGTGGATAGAAATCATTTCATGGTCATGTGATGTCACACAGGTGTAATATGTGGTCCATAGCACTATACAATGCGGTGACCAGTGGTGACATAATCAAATAACTACTCACCCTGCTGTCTGGAGCTAGCGCAGCACAGAGTTGTATATATTGTTAATAACCAAAACGACATCCAATCGTGTAGATGCTACAGTCTATTGCCACTATGAAGATTACCAGTGGCTTACAAAAAAAAAAAACCATAAAGAATAAATATAAATACAACCACAAGTCCCTTATCCTACAAACTATTGCAACATAACTGAGTAACACACTTACAGTATATGAATGAATAATAACTACAAATTTTATTCTTGACTAAAGGGCGGGCATTTGTGGTTTAACTTTATATATGTAAGAAAATCCAGTCAAAAACCTGAATACGTGGGACAATCTCTTATAGCTTGTTATATAACACAGCTCTGATTGCTCTCTGTGACACTAAAGAGGCGTGCACCTGTGTGACATCACATGACCATGGATATAACGAGCCGTGCACCTGTGTAACATCTCAATAATCTATTTTTTATAACCGCTTTATTTGTTGTTTATTAAATATTAATTTGTCCATAAAATGAACATATTCAGAGAGATTTACATGTAGAAAGTACCAGTAGTGCAACATATTTTTGTCTATTTTGTTTCCTTTTCTGCAGAAATAAAAAATGACCTAAAAAGAAAAAACCTCACCAGGATTGATGAATTTATTCTAGTCGGTCTGTCAGATGATCCGGATATTCAATGTTTACTGTTTGTATTGTTTTTATGTATCTATATTACTACTGTTTTAGCTAATTTGGCCATTATTTTTGTGATACGATTCAGTTCTAATTTACAGACTCCTATGTATTTTTTCCTTGCCAACTTCTCCTTTTTAGAAACATGTTATATCACTTCTACAGTTCCCAAGACGCTCTCAACATTTTTAGCTACACGTAAAACCATCTCTTTTTATGGGTGTGTGATGCAGATGTATTGGTTTCTACTTTTGGGGGGAGCAGAGTGTTACATGCTTGCAGCTATGGCTTATGACCGTTATAATGCCATATGCCATCCCCTTCAATACAGTATCATTCTCAGCAAGAAGGTTTGCATTAAGCTTATATGTGGCTCATGGGTCATTGGGGCCGTCAATGCTCTTATTCACACTGTACTTACATTTACATTGCCTTTCTGCATCAATAAAATTGATCATTTTTTCTGTGATATTCCCCCTTTATTAAAACTGGCATGTTTTGATACCTGGTTCAATGAAGTTGTCATCTTTGTGATCAGTGGCTCAGTTATTGTAGGATCTTTCATACTTACCATGATCTCTTACATAAAGATCATATCTACTATTGCCAATATGAAGTCAAACACGAGCAGGAGGAAGGCTTTCTCTACTTGTGTATCCCACTTCACTGTTGTAACCATATTCTTTGGTTCTGGAATATTCATGTATTTTCGACCAAAATCAAGCTACTCCATGGATCAAGACCGGTTAATCGCTGTGATGTATACAATTATTGCCCCACTACTGAATCCATTCATATACACATTTAGAAATGAAAATGTAAAGATTGCAGTCAGGAGACTGATACATCAAACGATAACGGCTCAGAAATACTAAATGGACTTTTGGACTGGTATTAGCCCCCATGTAAACAAACATGGCCACCGGAGCAGCGCTGGATTCAGCTTCCGGCCGGCCGTGGCCGGGCACGCCTATCCGTCCCTATTCACAGCATTGTGAATGCGAGCCAGAAAGTTGTCAGGTCCCGCCGGAAGCTGAGTCCAGCGCTGCACCGGCGGCCATGTTTGTTTACATCTGATACATCAAACGATAACGGCTCAGAAATACTGAATGGACTTTTGGACTGGTATTAGACTGATAAAGCTGGTGCAGCATAAGACTGTCTGGTTTAAGATTCTCCTGTTAAATTAAACCTAATGCAAGCAATACTCCTGAAGCATGGTGGTGGCAAGACTATACTATAGTCAGTCACCCCAGCACCAGAAAAATCTTGAGGCCCCCTTCTGCAGTCTAAAGTTTTCCAGGACATGCCACTAGTGCTTTTTTAAAGTGACAGGTCCTTGGCTGCCTGGGGCTACAGGAGGAGTGGGAAGCTGTGGACAGAGCTGGATTATCATTGGAGCTCCAGCCCTGTACCCTACAATTCTTCCTGTTCAGGGAAACGCAGAGGAAAGATTTAATACTATTCCTAATGTCTCCTCCTTCTTTCTATTCTATTGGTGTCCTCAGGATGGTGAAATGATTAAAAGTCAGGACAGAACAAGGGGCAATAATTTACTTCTTTAATGGGTTTTCATTTATTTAAAGGGGTTAACCCTTTACTTCACAATTTTACTCAGTTTTATTGCTGTTTTAGTTCCTATCACTCAGTGATGGTCAGTGTAAAATTCCAGGGTGTGGTCAGGGACTCTCTAAGCAGACAAATTATGATCCATCTAGTTCTATGTGCTGACAATGTGGTTAGAGTATCAGGGTACATGTTAATATACATTTACATTTAGCCTCTGAACATTGTACTAGTATCTGACACATAGAAAGAGAGATTAGACAGATCAGAGATGATGAGATTCATGAGATACCTATTACACACAATGACACAGTTAGCTCTCCTACATCTTTGCTATTCCACAACACACTAGATCTGTTGTGCCTTCCTCCCCTTTCCCAGATAAAGAACATATCTGTCTGTAGCTTTACACTCCTCACACTGCTGCGGGGAGGAACACAGTGGGGGACATTTTGTATAGCTCTCACCCCAAGTTCTGCTTTCCAACCTATTTATTAGCTGGCGGCACCAGAAAGAATTACTTTTTCTGCCTGCTCTGACTCTGAAAAGGGGCCTGGCTTTAGCAGAGTGTAAACTCACAATTAATATGTGTCAGAGCCATTTTTGAGTGCTGTAAACTGGAAGAAAGTAGACCAAAAGAAATTTAGTCTAACAGGGACACAAAACTGTGCTACTGCACTCAACTTACACTAGTTTACCCAGAAAAACACTCACCTCATTATGATGTCTGCTGTCTGTCCTTCTGGCATTTAATTCCCAACTGCACGAGCTGTCGGACAAGATCAGCCACTATTGCATTGCTGCAGCGGACATTGATCCACTGCAGGGCAGGGTGGTCAGCCTGTTCTCCGTCTGCTAAACAAATTTCTGTAGTGCGGGACAGATTTTGGTCCCAGGGACAGAAAATGGTTTTGGTGCCTGAAATGTATCTCTGCAGCACAACAATATTAAATATGTATCTCCTTCCCGAGAGCAAGTCGGTAACCAGGCCAGTGCAGACACCGACACTATGTAAATGTCCCCCAGGGTCTGTGTATCAGTATTAGAGCTCTGTCCTGGACTGCAGGGGGGCAGGGCTAGAGTGCAGGGAGCAGAGAGAGAGACAGAAACCTCAGCTGCACAACGTCACACAGAAATGAAAGATGGCTGCCCCAACCCTAAGTCAGAAGTTACAGGGTTGTGTCTAGGGGTAACTGGAATCGTGTACACCAGGAATGATAGAGACAGGTTAGACTTATATCTGTGAAATGCTGTATTTTTGTTAATAACAGTGAATTAGAGAATGTGTGTTAACCTGAGTACATTTAAGAAACTTGTCTTTGTGTGAATACCCCTTCAAATTGCCATGTTCGCACTTTACAATAACTAAGTAACACTGGTAACGGGTTTTAACTCTCTTTGCTGAGGGCAGTGAAAAGCCGGCGGCGTGTGTGCACTGCCATATTGGCTTAGATTGGCTCTCCCTGGGGAACGGAAATCTGTATGATTTCTGGGCATTTGTTACAATGACAAATATTATGTTTTTTGAGACTGTTGTTGAAATAAAGAACTGATAATTTATACATTGTGAATGTTTTTTTGGTGCCTAGGCGCTGTGATAGGGATGGTTGGGCATTTGTTGTTTTATAATTTGTTACGCTGTACCTGTTGCACATTCTAACAAATGAGTAGTAAAATCCCTGTATGGCAGTATATGGTAGGATCAATCAGACAACCTAGGGTTAGAGTAACCAAGGGGGTCTGAAAAATAGTAAAAAATAAATGTAAAAAATTTAAATTAAAATCACCCCCCTACCTCTAGAATTTATATAAATATAAACTGTAAAAATCATAAACATGTTAGGTAACACCACGTCCTAAAATGTCCAATCCATCTTTATATAATAACAGTTATTCCCCATGTTTAACCCTGCAATGCAATATTGCCCAAATGTCCGTAACACCATTTTTCCGCCATTTTGCAACATATAAAAATTTTTATGAACATTGATTAAAAGGCCTAGCAATGAAAACATCAAGGGACATTGATCATAGTTTGCCATTTTTTTGCAAAGTTTTTTTGCGCAGTTAGTAAATTTGGCTCTAATTTGTGACTTTTTTGGGTGCAAGCAAAAGTCCGGCACTTAGTGGTTTTGAGTGTCTGAACCTTATCTGACATAGTGAGTGGCTGCTATAACGATGTTTGCATGGCATCTATCACAATTTTGCACACAAAAAGTTGTAAAAATGCACCTGTTCTGAACAGGTACACTTGAAACAAACTTGACTTTTAATTCCTGAAAACATAGGTTTTTGCTTCCGAAATGAAAAATTACCTCTATGCGACATAAAAAATACTTGAGCGCAGTTTTAAAATGTAAAATTACTCAAGTAATGACTTCATTCTACCAAGAATGTAAATTGACCTTACAATGTCCATAAAAGGTGTTCATTACTTACTGTAATTTATTAGATTTCGTTAAAGGAAAAACATACATATATAAAAAGGATGAAGGGAGCAGGCAGACAAGCTTTCACAGATATAGGATCTTGCACGGACATATACGCTTTATTATTGAGAGCAGGTTGGAGCTCCTATATTTTTCAATTGCCATTCTTGTATACAAAGCACATATCCTCTCTGCTTGTATTGTATGTCATAGTGTTTACTGATAGATAATCTTCATTTTACGGATTGGTAACATTTATAGTTTGTTTTTATCGTTTTAGAAATTCTATAGACAAATATTATAATATCCAGCCTCTTCAGTTACCAGAGCGGAGAAAGTAGATATGAAAAAACTACTTCTATGAAGGATCCAACCATTCGTATAAATACATGAACACCCCTTTGATTTTAACAGGGTACTGCTCTTTTACATCTGTGATGCTACAGGTACATGCTCCCAAGTCCCCCCCCCCTCTCCTCCAAGAAAATCACAGTTTCTGATCATCTTAATTTAGTAATGTCATTCTAAATTGAAGGTTTGTCTAAATATTTGAATGTTTATTAAAATTATATGTTTCAGCATTTTCCCCACAAAGCACTAAGCTTTTATCCCAATTTAACCCCTTAACAACCAGGCCCTTTTTTGTTTTTACATTTTCATTCTTCTATGCTTGCACAGTAGCTCCCATTCTTCTGCCAGCGACACAGAGGTCCCTTTATTTATAGGAACCTGCTCAGCTTTAAGTGACTTTGAGAGGTCTAAATAATAGTAAAACCCCATAAATGACCCCATTATAGAAACTACACCCCTCAAAGTATGAGAGACCAACTTTAAGAAGTTTGTTAACCCTTTAGATGTATTACAGGGGTTTAAACGAAATGGAGGTGGAATTTACAAATTGTAATTTTTTTGGACAATACATTAATTTTGGTTCAAAAAATAAACATTCACAATGAATTAAATAATGAAAAGCTCCACAAAGTTTTATACCCATTTTCTCCCATATCCCATATGTGTTTGTAAACTGCAAATCTGCTCTGAGTCCGCCATAACAACCTCCTGCGGCAGAGAGTCTCACTGTTCTTACAGTAAAGAACCTTTGTCTATGTTGATGGTAGAATCGCCTCTCCTCCAGGCGTAGAGGATGCCCCCTTGTCCTGGTCTCAGGCCTAGTTATAAAAAGATCTTTGGAGGGATCCTTGTACTGTCCGTTCAGGTATTTGTACATTGTAATGAGGTCTCCCCTCAGTCGTCTTTTTCTAAACTGAATAATCCCAAATTTTGTAATCTGTCAGTGTATTCTAATCCCCCCATTCCCCTAATAATCCTGGTTGCTCTCCTCTGCACCCGTTCCAGCTCTACTATATCCTTTATATACACTGGTGCCCAAAACTGTACACAATATTCCATGTGTGGTCTGACCAGCGATTTGTATAAGGGCAAAACTATGTCTTTATAGTATAATCCTGCATCCCCTTATGGCTATGAATTCTAACACGCCAATGCCCCCACTTCTAAGAACTATTAATCTCTGTGTTCCCACATCTTTGTACTATAAACCCCATTTTCCCCCATGGGCATCCTCTCTCAGTCTATAGCTATTGCAATATATCCGTGAGCCCTCTCCATACCCTCTCTATACCCGCAGGCCATGTGTGATGTACTAATATGTCACACGTCAGTAAGGGGTTAAAGTTGAAGTCCGTCAGGTTCTGTGCCTGTATAAGCAACTTACTTCTACCCCTGACGT
Organism: Engystomops pustulosus; assembly: GCF_040894005.1. Lineage (NCBI taxonomy): Eukaryota > Metazoa > Chordata > Amphibia > Anura > Leptodactylidae > Engystomops > Engystomops pustulosus. Next base: position 54,491,731 of record NC_092416.1, on the reverse strand, counting down.
ACAGTTACATGTACTTGCGGCTACGGGTTAAAAACCAAAGTAAAAACATGGTAAAAAAAATATACATATTAAGACAGAATTATAAATATACCTGTATTTATATGTGTGTATAGATAGATAGATATATATATATATATATATATACATATATATATATATATATATATATATATCATGTTCTTCAATACTTATTTTCATATTTTTTGCAGAGATCTTTACCAAGCCTTGAAAAATAATTAATCCATAATGTTAACAGTTTTGCAAGCATCAATTATTCTAGACAATTGTAAATAATTTCCTTTAAGTCTCGTGTGTTCCATTTCTTAGCAGAATAATTAAACCCTGGTGTATTTCTGTATACTACATATAATACAATGATCAACCTCATTCATATGGATACATCCCTCATCTGACAATATACACAAGTATTTGCAGAGACCTGTCTGTGCTACATTTACTTTTTTGTTTGAACATGGCCATCAGTGGAAAACCACATCAAATATGGACATCACAGTCTGTTCAAAATCTTTTTTTTCCTTTATCTTTTTTTTAATTGTTGCTAATATGTAAAATCATCAGAACCAAATGACTTCTTTGTTTATTGAATTTGATAGAGAAGCATTATATTTCAGGAATTTTATGGTATGTCTCTATTTATGTGTTTTTTAAAAAAGTTTTCATATTTATTAATTTTTAGATTCTATACATATTTGAAATGTGATTTATGTTTACAAAAGCTCAGTTACCTCCAAAGGCTCCCCCTAAACTAATAATCCACATATACGCTATGCACGGTTTAGTTATAAGATGATAGAAGATTTTTCAGGTATACGGAAATAGCAGTTAAAGAACACTTTCACAACTGAGTTCTTAGCAAGAGATAAAGTTCTTAGATCTTACATGACCAGCAGGAATAGTCTATGTACATTCTCATTTATATCGGAGAAGGAGAAATGTGTTAGTTCTGCAATGCCACTAAGCTTAGAGACTCACATGCAGCCCTCATTGCACTGATTAAAGGGGTTGTCCGAGTTTTTTTTCAAAACTCGGACAACCCCTTTAAGGTTGCAGGGCAACTCCTATCACCACCTGCAGGAACTATACATGTAAATGCAGGATCTTTGCATACACCCACTTATTCCAGGTGCCAATATAATTAAGAATTTCTGTTAGGGTGTCATTGGCTTATTTATCCCCACTGTTAGAAGGTGCATGCAATTAGGAGTTAAAGGGAATCACATTTTTCACAAATACAGCTAGTGGCAGGTTCCTATAGAGCCCTAGTAACTATCTGACCCCCTTCCTTAAGCTAAAAATTGTTTCCCTCAGATCCCCATAAAATCAGATTTATAAACTTGCCTGGTATATTGGTATCTTTAGTCGAGGGGTGTGGCCTTATGTTATGTTATCAGGGTGACATCATCACAAGTCCTTTACCTCCACACTCACATATCTGACCATATAAAAAAACAGCAGCCTGCATAGACGTCCACAAAGCAGGAAAGGAGTAGATATTTCATGTCATATGATATTCTGTGATTTTATGAGATGTATTCTTGGTGTACAGTTTGCTGCTGTTAGAATGTTGAAGAACCTGTCACCCTGGTCACATGAGAATACTGCATGCAGAGAATTCATGGGGTGGAGCTGCTAGATTCAGCCCGAGGAGGCCAAGACCACATTAACAGTTGAATATATGGGAATCTGAGGGGAACAGTTTTTAGCTAAAAGAAGAGTGCCAGTTACTAGGAATCTATGGGAACCTGCCACTAGCTGTATTTGTGAAAAATGTGATGACTGGTTCCCTTTAATACAAATTGTACTGCTGTAAAGGAATGAAACATGTGGTTGAACATTTCTGGAATTTAAAAAACTGATAAAGGTGTCATCATATACTGAAAATTAAGTCAATGCCTTGTAGGACTACTTTTAGCTGCAGTGATAGCTGCAGGTCTGTTAGGCTATTTCTCCGTACAATTGGATGTTTGTGAACAGCAATTTTTAAATCAAGCCACAGTTTTTCAATGGCATTTGGGTCTGGACTTAGCCAACAGGTCTCGGCCTATCTAACAGATGAATATTCCGACCATTTAGCAGTTCCTAACAAGTTTTTTCTGCAGTATTTAGCTGCATCCATTTTCCTACCTACTCTAATCAGCTCCCAGTCCCTCCTGAAGCAAAGCATGCTATAAAACATGATGCTGCTGCCACCACCATGCTTTAGGACAGGGGTAGGGAACCTATGGCCCGGGAGCCATATGTGGCTCTTTTGATGGGAGCATCTGGCTCTCAGACAAATCTAAGACACACACTGCGATGATCACTGGATGCAGGCAGGAATGTTACCACTGCCTGCTTCCTTTGTGTGACCAAGTGCCATCGCCGCACCAGTCTTAGGTGACAGCGCCTGTGTCAGAGTAGAGCAGCATCCACTGTTCCTTATGACCCAGGTGCCATTGCCTTAGCATTGATAGCAGTGGGGCCTGGGTCATAGAGAAGAGCGTGGGAGTGATGAGAAGCGAGAAGAAGGGAGAGCAGAAAGGTGAGTATTCCCTTTTTTTCCTCTGACTACCTATCTCCTGGTAGCATGTGCTGGAGCTACCTATCTACTGGGGCCTGGGGGCATGTGCTGTGACAACCTAACTACTGGGGAGCATGTGCTGTGACTACCTATCTACTGGGGGTTCATGTGGAATGGCCAATTATCTACTGAGGGAATGTGCTATGACTACCTATCTAATGGGGGGCATGTGCTGTGGCTAGCTATTTACTAGCAGGCATGTGATGGTGCTACCTATCCACTGGGGGCATGTGCCGTGATTACCAATGTACTGGGATGCATGTTCTGTGGCTATCTATCTACTTGGGGGCTTGTGCTAGGGCTATTTATTTAGTGGAGGTCATGTGATGTGGCTACCTGTCTATTGGGGTACCTACTGGGGCTACCTATCTACTGGGGGACATGTGCCGTGGCTACTTATCTACTGGGAGCCATGTGCATATTGTATGGCTCTCACAGAAATATATTTTAAAATATGTGATGTTAATGGCTCTCTCAGCCAAAAAGGTTCCTGACCCCTGCTTTAGGATGATTTGTAGTGTTTGCTTTCCTCGGAGCATTGGATTTGGCATTTAGGTCAAAACATAAAATCGTGGTCTAACCAGAGTACCTTCATATTTATGTGCCATGTCATCTGCATTGCAAAACTTTGCAAAAGCACTTAACATTTTCTTTACACCTCACAAAAAAGAAAATCTGAATAAATACATTTAAAGGAAAACAACCATGCATAAAAAAAACCTACAAATACCTTCACCAATCCTCTTCATCCTGGCACTGTCCATTGCTAGTCTTGACATGCCGGGATTTCACGCTTCTCGTGAATGGGTGAGGGAGCTACGGGGGCGTGCATAATTAGTAGCCCAGAGTGGCAGACATCTTGCTTGTTTGTTTTCTAGGTGATCCCGATGTGTCAAGACCAGCGTAGTATTTGTTGATTTTTTTGCTGTTTTTTGCATGGTTGATTTCCTTTAAAGGGAACCTGTCACCAGGAGACCCCACAGAGCATAGTACATACACTGCCAAAGTGTTTTTGTATAAAAAAAAATAGGTATTACAGAAAAAAAAGATATGTTATATTGTACCATTCATTAGCATCTGCTGTGTGACTAGGCACTCGTCACCTGGGAGTGGCTGTAGAGGAGCAGTTTCCCCCCACCCTTGGGAAACTGCTCCTCCATGTGTCCTTTTCAAATATATGAATAACTCCCCTCACTCGGGATTGGCTGTAGAGGAGCAGGGTGGCATCGCTAAGCCAAGTGATGAGTGTTTTCATATATTGAAAAGGACACATGGAGGAGCAGTTTCCCAAGGGTGGGGGGGGACTGCTCTGTTCCAGCCACTGTGTGACATCCCAATAATCTATTTTTTATAACCGTTTTATTTGTTGTTTATTAAATATTAGTAGGTCCATAAAATGAACATGTTCAGAGAGATTTACATGTAGAAAGTACCAGTAGTGCAACATATTTTTGTCTATTTTGTTTCTTTTTCTGCAGAAATAAAAAATGACCTGAAAAGAAAAAACCTCACCAGGATTGATGAATTTATTCTAGTCAGATGATCCAGAGATTCAATGTTTACTGTTTGTATTGTTTTTATATATCTATATTACTACTGTTTTAGCTAATTTGGCCATTATTTTTGTGATACGATTCAGTTCTAATTTACAGACTCCTATGTATTTTTTCCTTGCCAACTTTTCCTTTTAGAAACATGTTATATCACTTCTACAGTTCCCAAGATGCTCTCAACATTTTTAGCTACACGTCCTCTTTTTATGGGTGTGTGATGCAGATGTATTGGTTTCTACTTTTGGGGGGAGCAGAGTGCTACATGCTTGCAGCTATGGCTTATAATGCCGTATGCCACCCCCTTCAATACAGTATCATTCTTAGCAAAAAGGTTTGCAGTAAGCAATATGCAACATATAAAAAATTTTATAAAAATTGATCAAAAGGCCTTACAGTCTCCAAAATGGTAGCAATGAAAACATCAGCGGACATTGATCATAGTTTTTAGACAGTTTTTGTCATTGTTTTGCAGTTTTTTTGCGCAGTTGCGCAGGCCCTTTTTCATTTTTGCATTTTCATTTTTCACTCCCCAACTACAAAAATCCATAACTTTATTTTATTTTTCCATGTAAAGAGCTGTGTAAAGGTTTGTTTTCTGCGTAACAAATTGCAATTCATAATGCAATCCATGCTGTGTACTGGGAAAAAAATTCAGAATGCAGTGAAATTGGTGAAAAAATTAATTTCTACTTTATTCTTTGGGTTGGTACAATCACTGGCATACCAAATATATATAAGTTTTATAATGTTTTCACACATTTACAAAAATTAAAACCTCCGGTACAATAAAATAGGTCTTCATTTTGCCATCTTCTGGCGTTAATAACTTTTTCATATTTCAGTGTTTGAAGCTGTGGCATTTTGTGTGACTTTTGATGATGTTTTCCATGCTACCATTTTGAAGACTGATCACTTTTTATAGAATTGTACCACATCTAATCTTTGTCATATCTGGCTCCTAGAATGGAAAGGGTTGTACAATATAGACCAAATAGGTCTATAGGTTGTGTCAGGTATTGCAGCTTAGCTCTATTGAAGCGGATAGGGCGGTGTTACAATTCAGTATAACACAGATAAACTGTGAACAGGTGGAGCATTTTTGGATGAAGTGTTTTATATATTACAACTTTTTTAATTGGATTTTTTCTTATACTGATGAAACATAAATCTTCCAAACCTGTAAGGCGCCTACAGTGTTCAGAATTCTTGACTGTCTGATTATATTCTGTTGTTGTTTTAGTGATATTCCAATTTTTGGATAAAAGTAGCCAAAGCAAGAATTTATTTACCTCTAGACAATCCTTAAAAGATCTTCATTTTTTAAAATTTTTGTTTATCTTTCTAACGATTTATTCATGATTTTGGAAAACTGTACGACACCATCGGTGTTTACTCTTGTGGCACTTTCTGATATTCCAAGTCTGCAAGTTGTACTTTTTGTGATGTTCCTCTCCATTTATGTTATCGCTGTACTTGGAAATTTGTGCATTATTTTCACATACAAATGTAGCTCAAATCTACGAACTCCTATGTATTTTTTTCTAGCCAACTTTTCTTTTCTTGATATTTGTTACATTTCTACCACAGTGCCGAACATGTTGTTGAACTTTCTTTCAGAACATAAGACGATCTCGTTCTATGGGTGTGTTGTGCAGTTGTACTTTCTTATGTTATTTGGTAGCACAGAGTGTTACATTCTGGCAGCTATGGCATATGATCGCTATAATGCTATATGTCAACCACTACAATACAACATTATCATGAATAAAGTATCTTGTATTAAGTTTATTTTTTGGTCATGGGTTATTGGTGTGATAAACGCTAATATTCATACTACTCTTACATTTACGTTGCCTTTTTGCGGTTCAAATATGATCAATTATTTTTTTTGTGATATCCCACCATTACTTAATTTAGCATACACTGATACCTGGATCAATGAACTTGCAACTTTTGTTATTGGAGGCTTAGTAACTATGGGATCTTTACTGTTAACCATGATCTCTTATGTCAACATCATCTACACCATATCAAAGATCCGTTCTAACTCTAGACGCATGAAAGCCTTTTCAACTTGTGTATCCCACTTCACCGTGGTGACAATTTTTTATGGGTCTGGAATTTTTATATATCTAAAACCCAGATCGAATTACATTATGGAACACGACCGGTTAGTTGCAATCATGTATACAGTGATTGCACCCCTGTTAAACCCTTTTATATACAGTCTAAGGAATAGTGATGTTAAGGATGCAGCCAGAAAGATTATTCGTGAAAAATTTACTTTGGCTATATGTTAAAAGTTATGATGTACAAGAATAAAAACAGAAAATATAATAAAGACCTTATCCATAACTCACCTAATGAGGCATTCACAGTTTCACTTTCGGTTGTACTTAGATATGCAATAAGTTATGAAGGGTATGGGAACAGGCAGACAAAAGACTGTTAGCCCAACGACTAAACCCCCTTCTGAGCTTTCCCTTCCTAATTGTCCTACCTACTCGAAGCGGTAGGAGACAACTGTTCGACAATCCCTTTTTGTGCCAAACATGAAGACAAATAGTTCTTATATTAAATTGTCAGCATTTAATATTCCATGCAATTTCCCAGTTTAATTTTTTCAGTTCAGTATGGTCAAAAAGATACCAGATTTTTTTTTAATAGTTTTTGTTTTGCAACAATATTTTTTTTTTTAAAAGTGTGCTTCATCTTATGTTTTATCTCATTCTGATGCTCATAACTTGTTATAGTTTGGTGTATGGAGAAAGGTGTAATTTTTGGGAAAAAGCAGCGATTCATTATTTTGGATTTTTTTGTGTTACTGCAGTCATGGCAAGAAATAAACTTTTTAATATTTTGGTTCAGTACATTACCACAAAGAATTTTATACAATTTTAAACAATATACATGCAGTTTAATTTTAGACTTTCAGATTTAATTCAGTGTCATGTAAAAATAATTAAAATTATGAGGAACTAAAGCAGTTCTTAAATACAATCCCTTAATTTCAGGGGTTGACATGTAATTGGACAAATAAATAACTATAAATAAAATGTTCTTTTCTAATATTTGGTTGAAAACCATTTGTTGGCAATGACTACCTGAAGTTTTAATGGTTTGCCAGGCCTTGACTGACTTGGCTATTCAAAAATATTCCACTTCTTTGCTTTAATAAACTCCTGGTCTTGTTTGGCTTTATGTTTTGGGTCATTATCCATCTGTAATATGAAACACTGACCAATAAGTTTGGCAGCATTTGTGCACACATAATTTTTTTTACTTTTTATGGCACATGTGCTTATGTGTGCCTTCAGTCTCTATTCATAGTTGTCTAGTTTTCAGCAGTTTTCTTTGCGTTATCACCTGAATCCAGATGGAAAAGTTGCAACATTTTTAAAAAGTCACAAATCTGCAGCTGCCTATACCCAGGTGCAGAAATTAGCTGATTGCAACCTTTGGAGAATATTTTGGAGTTTTTGAGGCTTTTGTTTTAAAAACTCCCAAATTCAATAAAGACCAAACATCACATTTATTATTAAGGAAAAGTCAGGAAATCCCTCCATTCCCCTCCAAAAAAAATAGACATACAAAGCCAAACTTACGATCCTTGCGTCCTAGTATGTATCAAAATATCAAAATACTTCAGAATTTATCCGGCTGCTTCTGTCCTGTGTCACATTATCAGTAAACACTAGTAACCCAGTGACACTGGCAGCCATACCTCTGCGTGTTTTACAGATGATGTGGTATACTTTGGAGCATGAGCTGTTCCATCCTGGTAGAGGTTGATCTTGGTATCATATGTTCACAGAATGTTCTTTCAGTTTTTATTTTTCAGCAAAGTTTGATGTAGCTTTTTTATTCTTGTGGCTTTCACCCTCTGTATTTATTTTCATGTTGTTTTCTCTTAATGATATGCTATTGATACACATACATCCTGGAGAGTGTTGTTCACTCGGTTGGCTGTTGTGAAGGGGTTTTCTTCACCACAGAAATTATTCTGCTCATACACCACTGTTGTCTTCCATTGGTTGTTCAGGTCTGGTGAGTTCATCAGTGCTTTCTTTCTTTCTCAGCATGTACCAAACTGTACATTATAGCACCTTCTTTCTTTTCTTTTCCGAAGGCACAACTTTAGAATAGTTGGATTTACCTGTGTGAAGAGCTCCTTTGGGTGCATATTTTCTTCCCAGCAAAATCTTCCAAATACAAGCACCATACCTCACATCAACTCCCGGCCTTTTATTTTCTTAATTGAGAATGACATAATTAAAAAATTGCCCACACCTGCCCATGAGTCAATTGACCCTTAAAAACCAGTCTCACTCCAGCCACTTGTAAGGGCCTCTCCGGCATTCCTTAGGGACACTAAGCATGTCCTTAAGATTTTGGAAGTAGTGGAATGGAGGAATACTTATTCTTTAGCCACATGTGATGTTGTGGCTTTATAATCCTCCATTCTACACAATTTGGGAATTTGGTTTTTGAAAAAACATCTGGGCGAGTTTAGCAGTATTCGGCTGAATTAAAAGAGTTTTTCTTGAGTTACCTTTACAAAATAATATTTTTGTTTTGTTATGTTTGATGGCCAATTTTATTTGCAAGTGGAGGGGGTGCCCATGGGGACTAACTTTTCCCCCTCCCTTGCAAATATCTATATGACCCAGTTTGAAAAGCTATATATCTTCTCATTCAATAACCCATTCAGGCGTTCCAACCAATGGATGGGAAGATATATAGATGATTTGGTGTGGATTTGGGGTGATACAGAGGATAATTTTAATCTTTCCATTCAGCACCTCAATGCTAACCACATGAATTTAAAATTTACCCATCAGTTTGGGGGATCCCAAACTAGACATCGTTTTAAGAGGCACAGAAAACAAAATTATAGTGTCACCATACAGAAAGGAGGTGTCAGGGAACTCGGTACTCCTAGCATCTTCTTGCCACCAAAGTCATGTAGTGAATAATATACCATTTGGGGAAATGACAAGAATTAGGAGAAACTGTGCAGATGACGTAGAATTTGAAGGGGAGCAAATTGAAGAAGAGACTGAATGGCAGACAATATAAAAGGCACATCTTAGATTCTGCTGAGAAACATATAAAAGCGTTAAATAGAGCAGACCTACTAGTGTATAGAAATCAAGAGGATGCACTGCGTTTGACAGGTAGTAAAGATCCCCCTGTTTACTTCTCAATAGTGTACAGTAATACATTCTCTAAGATTAAAAATATAATAAGGTGTCATTTACCTATTTTAAACTAGAATCTAGAGGTACATAAAATAATGTCCACAGAAGTGAGATTTATTTCACCTACTTTAGGTACAAGATTCTCCCCTAATCTGTTTGTAAGTCAAAATCTGCGGAAATGTGAAGCGCACGAGAATCGTATTGGATTTTCATACTAAACACCCGAAAACCTTCAGGACTGAATCTGAAATAGGACCTGATTTTATTATATTGACACATGTTAGCTTGATAATAAAATACAAAAAAAGATAAGATAGTTGTCTTTATCGACAGAATAATATAAAATTAACATAACGTGTACTCATTGTAGGAGGGATGCAGTAGGTTTATGTCTATTATATCTATTTTATATTAGGTTCATATCTAGATTTATATCTATTCTTGTATTCATTGTATTTGTATGAACCAATACTTCATTGAAGTAGAAGTTTATATGTAACCTTTCTTTCCCTGTTATAATCCTATTTTTCTGGTATGTGTCTGTAGGTGGCGATGTTTCTTCAGTTCTCCCCAGATGGTTAATTAGTCTATGTGGGAAATCATTCCTAGAAAGGCAACATTTCTTAGACATAGTTCAGACTTAAATGTGCTCCATGGTCTTTTTTTCTTTTTAGTTCGACAGCATAACAGAGACACATTCTGGACCAACTATGAGTTTTGCTAGCATGTATGCAGCACGTATGCAACCCGTATTTTGTACATTCCCATTGAGTTCTAAGGGGACGTACGGACGCAAATACAAGATAAAATAGGACATGCTCTTTTTTTTTATACAATTTAAACTCCAAAAAGTCGCACAGCCAGCGACCACAAATACCCTTTAGCTACCAACTCAACTTTTATTAATTTTAAATTAAGAATTTGTAGAGAACAAAACACTCTTTAAAATCGACAGACAGGCAATAGAGGAAGGGTCAATGGAGTAGGATTCTACTAAGATGCTCCATTAGGGCTATAGTATAATATCTTCCTATAGGGAGATTGATCAGTTCTCACTGAAAGATACCATATGTCACTGTAGTGAACGTATTGTTCATGGAGACCACTTAGCCTATTCCTATATAGAGGGTTGCCTTATTTCAGGCTCCTCAATGATTCTAGTTAACCCTCACTAGATTTATACACAGTTCATTAACCTATCCTATGAATTGTCTGCTGCTATATTAAAATTCAAACGTGCCGCTCAACCATGCCCACCCGACATGTTTCGCCGAACTGGCGTCATCAGGGATTTGGGGCTGACTGCTAGCAACACCCTCCGCGGCTGCTGCTCCCGCAGACCAGGACCGGGCATCACCAGTAAAACCCCCCAACACATCAGAGGGGTTCCCGCAAAACCACTCTGCGGATGCATTTTCTCCCCCTGCCACCGAGGGGTCCCGATACTGGCTCCGGCTCTTCCTCCTCACGCTCCCCCACCACGTGGCCTTCTTCTGCACATAGAGTGCTCCCTCGCACCCCAAAAGCCTCCAGAGACGCCCCATCTCCTACCTGTGCAGCATCTGAAGATGACTGGGACTGGAAGGCTCATATTAGAGCTATTCCCACTGCGCTTGAAATGTATGGGCTTTTGCAAAGGCTAGAGCAATGATTTTCAACCTTTTTTGAGCCGCAGCACACTTTTTATACTTAGAAAATCCTGGGTCACACCACCAACCAAAATAGCACAAAATGACACTAAAACAGTCATATTATACATATAGTTAATAATATAGATTCTAGTGTGAAACCTGGGCACGTTTCGATAAACACAATTAATCATTGTTATATGCAGTATACTGCTGGAGTACTAAAAGTACCAGCTCATATGCTGAGTATTCTGCATATACTCAGGCAAAAGCTCATATAGTCAGCATTATTGGTGGGCATTACCTTGGCGGTGGGCAAATGCAAGAGTCTCTCCGCTCTCAGGATGATGCACCGGCCTCGGTGACATCATTTTGTCATGCAAGGTTCAAAGTTTGCGCATGTGTTATTATATACGTCTCCTACATTGTAAGAAGCCGTGACTGCGCATCGCTGCGCATTGCCGGGAAACAAAACACAGGGGGCACCATAGTTTGGGGAACTTTCCCTGCGGCACACCTGACCATGTGTCGCGGCACACTAGTGTGCCACGGCACACTGGTTGAAAATCACTGGGGGCTAGAGGAATCACATAAGAGGGACATTGCTGGCTTAAAGCAAGAAATTGCATATTGGCCACAAGGTGGCAGAGTCTGAAGCAGTCCAGGAGAAAATACTGGAACAGCTAGATTCTCACTCACAAGTACTGCAGGAACATGCAGCCCACATCTCTGGCATCCTATCTCACTTAGAAGACATCGAGAACCGGCACCGCTGAAACAATCTGAGAATCAGAGGGGTGAATGAGTCAGTAGAACCATCCCAATTGGAGGAATGGGACCAGGCGTTCTTCACAGAATTAACAGGCAATCCATCTTCCTCTCCGACTGAAATTGACCGCATACACCGCACTCTCGGTCCCAAACCATCTGACCCAAATCGATCTCGAGATATTATTTGCCGAATCCACTTTTACATAGAGAAAGAAACCATCCTTCGCAGAGCAAGGGATCTAAATGTGATTTCTTTTCGGGGTTCCAAAGTGGTTGTGCTCCCTGACCAGGCGAGACAAACTCTTCAACTACGGAAGACATTGAGACCACTAATGACAGAATTGAAAGCAAAGGACATTCCCTATCGCTGGGGCTATCCCTTTCAGCTCATAGCCAAGAAAAATGGTAAATTAGCCTTCTTCAGATCCCTAGGTGACTTGCCCAAATTCCTAGGTACCTTTGAATTGCCGCTAATATAAATTCCAGACTCAGCTCCGGTGCCACCTCTGAGAGAGAAATGGATAACCCCTGCTCGGAAAAGCACAAGCAAGTCAGCCGATTTCTTCTCTGGCACCTGAACAGCGGACCTCTTGAAGGACTTGCGTGCCTATCATGAGTATACTTCGTAGTTAATGGTTATTTGTTATATGTCTTAATAATCTATGTTCCTTAGATTCTAGCTAATATCCAGATATACTTTCTTATTTGGACGTCCCGTAGTAGTGACCTCTTTTAGGTCACCCCTTTTTTGGTAGCGGGGCCGGGAGCTCTGCTCCACCATCCTCTGCGCTTTCCCCAACTAGGGTGGTGGTGCTAGTCGCCACATAAGGCTCTTATAGCCGTTGCTTAGTTTGACTGGATCCCCTTTGGCTCCCAGGCTGTATATGATCATGTTTTATTCTGTGTACTCCTTCCTCCCCCTCCCCCCTCTCAACCCTCCCCACCCTTTCCACCCTCCTGGCTCTCTGCACTCCGCGGGTCGCTCATTAGACTGTATGTCCCATCCACACACACAAGATGGTTCCAACATTCTGTACATTCTGTTTGTCTCAACAAACCCGAAAAGCGAAGTCAGATCCTCTACAGAGACCCATTTTAAAGCTGACAAAGTCCCACGATGTGTTAGTAAATACTATCCAACTTGGTATCATTGTCCTCACCCTTCACAAAAAATATGCGGGGTATCTATTGCTTTCCACAAGTCCCACCAGCCCAAGGTACCGAAAACGGATATTGACCCGGAGGGCAGATTTCTTTTTCTCAAAGTAGATTTCCTTGGTAACATTCTCACCTTCGCTAATGTTTACTTCCCAAACCAGAGGCAGGTCCATTTCGGCATGCAGATACTGAGGAGACTAACCGACTTCGCTGAAGGATTGGCAATAATCCCAGGAGGCGACTTTAACATCCCATTTGAACCCTCGCTTGACTCATCCACAGGTAGGTCCTCGGAATCACACTCTGCGATCCGCAGGCTAAGGCACACTATGCTAAAACTAAAACTGATAGATATATGGAGGGTTCTACACCCCGGTGTCAGGGATTACAGCCATCACTCCTACTCCCATAATAGTTATAGTAGACTGGATTACTTATTTGTCTCCCACTCTCTGCTAGACAGAGGCCCTAAGAGCTCCATCGATAGCATCTTATGGTCCGACCACGCTCCAGTCTATGGTTGGTTGGGGAGCATAGGTAGACGCTCGAAAGAGTACTCTTGGCGACTCAATGACAATCTCCTTAACGATGCAACGGCAGTATGGGATGCAATAGCTAAGTTCCTGATAGACTACGCATCAACCCAGTTACCCCCCCCCCCCCCCCCAGTCCTATGGGAGACATTAAAGGGAAATATTAGGTGCACTTTAATATCACACGGAGCACGCCTTAAGAGGGAAAATTCTGCCAAACTGCTCTCCCTGTTCTCGGAACTAGGTGCAAAAGAATCCTCAAATAAGACTTCCCCTCTAGATACCACCCAGGCTGAAATTTCCGCCATTCGTCGCCAAATTCTAGAACAAAGTAGTCTCTGCTTCAGAGACAAAATAAAGAAAGATTATTATGAATACGGCGACATATGCGGAAAGCTCCTAGCCAAAGCGCTCCACCCGCGATCCTTACAACCCCTGATCGTCTCTATTAACTCCCCCCAGGGTGACACTATTAATTCCCCTTTGGGGATACTACAGAAGTTTAAGAATTACTATGTGGCCCTTTATAGCCTAGATCCAAACCCCGACTCAAATCCATCGGCCTCTTCTAACTGTGCGATCTCCTCCTACCTAGACAAACACCCACACAAAAAGATCCCCTCCGAATCCGCCTCTTCTCTAGACAGTGACTTCACTGAGGAGGAGACCTTGTTTGTGATAAAAGATCTCAAAGTTGGAAAAAGCCTGGGACCGGACGGGTTTACCCCCAGGTTCTATAAAGTCTTTGGCGAGATACTAGCCCCGATTTTAACAGATTTCTTTAACTCCATTTCCTACAGCTGCTCCTTCTCCCCCAAAACACTGAGAGCCCATATCTCGGTAATTCCAAAACATGGTAAGGATCATAAACTCTGCAGCAATTAAAGGCCTATTTCGCTAATTGATATCAACGTCAAAATGTAAGCCAAAATTATCGCCACCCATCTCTCCCATCTCATCCCCGGCCTCATCCACCCAGACCAAGTCGGCCTTTGATAGGGCGGTTCCTGGAGGCCATGCTTAGGGGGATGGGTTTGGGACGTCGCACAAGGGAGATGATTAAGGCCCTTTACCAAGGTCCATCCGCTAGTGTCAGAGTGAATGGTTCCCTGTCAGCCTCCTTCCCCATTTGCAACGGCACCCGCTAGGGGTGCCCTCTATCACCTTTTCTCTACACTTTGGTCATGGAACCCCTAGCGAGCACCCTAAAGAGAAACCCTGTGATCGGGGGGGTTAGGATTGGGGGTAGATCCCACAAGTTGTCGCTTTTTGCTGACGACTTACTTATGTATGTCACCGACCCACTCGACAGCTTCCGCAATATCCTGAAAGAATTTGAGGAGTACAGCAAAGTTAGCAACTTTAAAGTTAATACACAAAAATCGGACATCCTTAACATCTCTCTCCCCGAGACAGTGGTTTCCACACTACGCTATTCCCTACCCTTCTCCTGGGCTAGGGGAAATATAAAATATCTGGGAGTACAAATTCCATCAGACACTAACCGCCTATTCAATCTTAACTATGCCCCCTTTCTAAGAACACTAGAAATGGATCTCAAGTCCTGGAGCTCCCTATCGCTTTCGTGGTTTGGCAGAATATATTCTCTAAAAATGGATTCGCTACCAAAAATCCTATATTTATTCCAGACGGTCCCACTAGATCTACCGCGATCTTTCCCACAACGCCTATGTAAACAAGCCACTAAGTTCATCTGGAAGGACTCCTCTCCCAGGTTAAAACACAGCATCTTGACCAGACATAAAGAGGATGGGGGGGCAGGCTTCCCAGACTTCACTCGTTACTATAGAGCATCTATTAGCAAGTTGGCCCTCGATATTGCCTCACAGAATAAAGACTAAACTATGGGTTGGTATAGAAAGTGGCTTCCCTAAATTCGGTGATCTCGCTGGGTTGTTCTGGTTACCCCCTAAATCCAACTGGGAGTTATTACAGGTCTCCCTTTTAATGTCTGGGGTCTTAAAAGCTTGGGGTAAGTTCGCAACTAAATCCAAGACAGTTAATATCCCCGGCCCCCTATCACCTGCCAAGGAGTTCCCTGGCCTCCCTCAGGTGCTTACATCATCCCCACTCTTGGAACTTATAGACGGGAGACACCGGAAAATTACCAACCTTATCTCTGATGCAGGTATACGCCCCCTCACTGAACTACTAGGTGAGAAAGGGAGTTACCCAGGGGCTTGGCTACACTACCTACAAGTCTTCCCTGACTACCACGGAGTGTTTCTTCAGAGATCTGACCACATTTGAGAATCTATGTTCTAAACAAATAGTGCCCCCACATGGTGTGTCTTTCCTGTACAGGTTGCTATCTGACACCAATACCGAGGACCTCCCTTTGTCGTACATGAAGGCCTGAGAAGAGGAACTAAGGGAGAATTTTGCCAAGGAATCTTGGGAGAAATCCCTGGTCCTGACCCACAAAATGTCAATATCTGGCAAAATACAAGAAACTAATTACAAAATTCTAACACGCTGGTATAGGACCCTGGTGTGCCTCCACAGCATGTTCCCATCTGTATCACCAATTTGCTAGCACTGCCATTCTTCCCCGGGAACCATTCTCCATGTCTGGTGGTGGGACTGCAAAGTAATAGCCTCCATCTGGTCTGCCGTCTGGGACCTATACAGGAACATATGCGGGGCAGTACTCTCAATGCTCCCAGGTCGCATCCGCGACATTAAGAAGAGCATCCTGAGACACTTTTTAGTAGCCCTCAGGTTGGTGATTTCCAGACTCTGGAAGTCTACAACCCCCCCCCTCTACCTGACTGATGTGGGTCGAGGAAGTAGACTGGAAGGAAGTATCTGTCACATGGAAGAGCTGCGGGCATCGGACGCCAACTGCAGGCTTATTTCTTCACTTTGTCTAAATGGACCCAGTGGAGGAACTCAGACTCGCTCAACAACTGGCTCTCTGGTGTCCCCTGATGCCTGGGGCACTTCTCATATTGCACCTAACTAGAAATTTTTTCACAACGACTCCGCAGAGCCAGGGGGACCCCCCCCTTTCCTTTTTACCACCCTCCCCTTCTCTCCTCCATCCTTACCCCAGTACCAACCTACCCCGGTTTCCTCCTCTTACTATAAAGGTACCTAGTGTGCTTACACTCGCGTTATAAGTCTTTTCTCATGAGTGCTCTATGGGGCTGCGTCCTGAACATTCTGGCCGTCATGTAGGTCACTTGGTACTTGAACTTTTGTTTCTATTATTAATATTATTGTTACTCTTATTTGCCACTCAGTTTTTTAATAACCTTTCTATTGAACCATAAAAAAGCTCACAGAAAGCTAAATGTCAACACGTTAAACAGCTTTATGCAATATTTAAAAAGATAATGCACAATGATTTTGGCGGGGGAACATATAACATAACCATAGCACCACTCAATGTGTAAAATTGTAAATTACATTTTTTAAACTGTATTACAAAACTTCAATACAGCTTGTATCACATTCTAAATGTAACTTTCTTGTCATTAGGGTAATTAAAGGGCATTTGTGTATTTTTATGAGTTTGTTATTCAGTAATTATTAACATTGTATGAGTTAAGGACAGTGAAACTTTTAGAATCCCAGGTGCCCGATAAAACATATATAAAGCCAGTGTCTAGTGTATTATAGTTAAGGTGCTGCACAATAGGTGACACATGACTCCTTAGCTTTCACATTTCTTTATTTTCTATGACAGGTTTGTATGGCATAAAATAAGCTGGTTAGTTAGTTTGTTTTTTAATGTGATCGGGGGTTATCAATTTTCAAGATTCTGGGAATGTGACAATTGTTGTGGGGCAATTACATATATATATATATATATATTATATATATTTTTTTTTCTGTGAACATTTCATCCCCATCATACACCCACCTAGTTTATTCATTAGCATTTATATAAAATTAGCCTTTTTTTGAACAAGCATCCAATTGAAAATCAGTCTATGGGTGGAGGGAGGTATGGATAGTCTCTTTATAAAGATGTTCCACATGAGAGGTTTCACTGCATTTTGATTCTTTTGAAAGGGAATCCGTCACCATGATTACCTTGCCAAATAAACTGCTATGTTATATAGGGCTATGCTCATACATGCTTCCTAAGCCTTTATTTGGACTGCTGCTACTTCCATGACAAAACTAACTCTAGAAATGTACAATTTAGGCTCCAGTTCTTTGGTGTAGCACTACAGGGCTCTAGTTCTACATCTCGCTGGATCCAGGATTGACATATTTGAAGGGAGAAAGATCAGAGAAGGATGTGGTTTTGTAGGCATGGGGTTGTTATTGCTGTAAAGCCGGAGCCCTGGCTATCTTTTGGCTGGAGTGGCTTGATTATAATAAAAAAAAAGGTATGGGTGACATGTGTGGGCATAGCCCTACATAACAAAGCAGTTACTTTGAGTAGGTGAATCGTGGTGACAACTTTCCTTTGATAACAAAACCTTATGATACCAAGACAGCACTTAGGAAGACTCTGAAGACATATGAATGTGTCTAATGGCACCACAACATTAGCAATACATTAGTAATACTTAGGATGTAAAGGTGCCATGAAGCTGATTTTTATTTGTCCTTTACTGATCTTCCATTTGATAAACATCTTCATTGTGTTCCACAAACAGTTGATGAATAATTTTTTTATATGAAAACATCATTATGAACAATGAAGGTGCAAAAATGATTTTCATATTGTCTAATGTTTTCTCCACAGACCAAAGAATTTACAATGTCCACTGTCAATCAGACTCTAAACACAGACTTTACACTAGTGGATCTTACCGAGAAGCCACAACTTAAACTTTTACTATTTGTTTTATTTTTTCTCATGTATATAATCACATTGATTGGGAATTTATCCATAATTGTTGCCTATAAATTAAGCCCAAATCTTCAGAATCCAATGTATTTCTTTCTTTCTAACTTTTCCTTTCTAGAAATGTTTTACATTTCAACTACGGTTCCAAAAATGTTGGCAAACTTCCTGTCAGAGAATAAAAGCATATCATTCTATGGTTGTGCAGCTCAATTGTATTGTGTCCTATTGTTGGCAGGGACTGAGTTCTACATTCTTGCAGCCATGGCTTATGATCGATATAATGCTATATGTCATCCATTGCTATATACTGTCATTATGAGGAAAATAGCCTGCATTCAGCTCATAGTAGGATCATGGGCCATTGGGGCAACAAATGCTTTACTTCACACTACATTTACATTTACTTTGCCTTATTGTGGCTCTCATAAACTTAACAGTTTCTTTTGTGACATTCCTGTGTTACTGAAACTGGCCTGTAAGGACACTTTCCTTAATGAGATTATTGTTTTTATTTTGGGGGGTGGGATGGCAGTTGGGTCCCTTATATTAACAATTATCTCTTATGTTAAAATTATCTCAACCATTTTGAACATTCATTCAACCTCTGGAAGGAAAAAAGCATTTTCCACTTGTACTTCTCACTTAATAGTTGTCACCATTTTCTATGGTTCTGTCTTTTTTATGTATTTGAGACCAAAATCAAGTTATGGTAAGGATGAAGACAAGTTGGTGAACATCATGTACACAATTATTACCCCGCTACTGAATCCTTTTATTTACAGTCTGAGAAATAAAGAAGTCGAAATTGCAATGAAGAAGATACTAAACAGAATGGCTGCCGCATTAATGCCACATACTACATAAGGGTTCAGAAACTTTAACCAAGCTTCATACTTGCATACTATATTTGAACATCATTTGTACATTTATTCTACTTTGTTTACAAATCTAGAAGCCCTACTCATATGATCCAGCTAAGTACTTGCAGCTAATTTAGTCTTGAATAGTGTTACTGTTTTTCTCATGGAGGGTATTTGGAGTCATAAAGCGTATGCTTTGCTTTGCCGGGAATGCTGATAATGTCTTTTTTTAAGAAATAAAGCTATCCCTCTACCACCACCAGAGCCTGATATTTTACAGTGCTGATTACCATTACTGGCACCTCTTCATGTTTTCTATAGAATATAGAATAACTTTAGTAATAAGTGGAAATGTACCAATTATATCCCCATGATTTGTATACCCAAAGAAATACAACAATACAGAATTGTTTTTTAACCTAAAAGTTGGTGGAAGAAACAAATCAACCCCCCCCCCAATTACTTGGTTTCACACATTTTGGCATGGGTGGAGCTAACTGCAGTGGGTATGGGAAGTATGCAGACCCCTATACATTTTCACTCTTTATTTCATTGCAGCCAATTGGTAAGATCAGAAAACCTCTTATAAGTTGGTGGAAGAAACAAATCAAACCCCCCCCCCACCCCAATTACTTGGTTTCACACATTTTGGCATGGGTGGAGCTAACTGCAGTGGGTATGGGAAGTATGCAGACCCCTATACATTTTCACTCTTTATTTCATTGCAGCCAATTGGTAAGATCAGAAAACCTCTTATTTGCTTCTTCATGCTCTGCCCCCCATCTTGCCAAAAAATATTTTTGCTAGTGTATGTAAACAAGAAAAACAAAAATATCACTTGGTCATAGCTATGTTAAGGCTTGCAAATATATTACAGTAAGTTCCAATTTTTCATTGTAAAGCACAGGTAAACAATACAATATCAAGACTTATATAAATTGTAATACCAGCAATGTGGTATATATGGCCAGTTGCACTCGTTGCCAGAAGCAATATGTGGGATGCACCACATGGTCCCTTAAAAGTAAGGTTGAGAAGACACATGTCCGATGTATCTAATGAGGCTATTAATATCTCAGCTATTTCCAAACACTTCAGAACAGTACATGGGGGTCTGACAGGCTTTGAATAGCGTGATATAGAGAAGATACGCAAACCCCCGAGAGGGAGAGATGTGAAGCGCACGAGAATCGTATTGGATTTTCATATTAAACACCCGAAAACCTTCAGGACTGAATCTGAAACAGGACCTGATTTTTTTATAATGACACGTTAGCTTGATAATAAAATACAAAAAAATAGATAAGATAGTTGTCTTTATCGACAGAATAATATAAAGTTAACATAAAGTGTACTGATTTTAGGAGGGATGTACTAGGTTTATGTCATCTAGTCTTGTATTTATTGTATTTTTATGAACCAATACTTCAATGCATTTTCTCCTTTTCTCTGGTAGAAGTTTGTATGTAACCTTTCTTGCCCTGTTAGAATTGATTGCTTCCTATTTTTCTGGTATGTGTCTGTAGGTGGTGCTGTTTCTTTATCTTAGGGTACATTCACACGCAGAAAGCCCAGCATGCAGGCATACCGCCGTCTGCTGGAGAGGAGGTGACCCCTCCTCCCTCCATAGAAAACAGCGGCGCACGGCCGCACACCCACAAAAAGATAGAGCATGCTCTATCTTTTTGCGGTGTACGGCGCGGATTGGTGCCACAGTACCTCCGCCGGGCAGCCATTGCCATCTATGGGCACGTATATGCGGCCGCAAGTTTGTGGCCACATGTACGCCCCCCAAGACAGCCGTGTGAATGAGCCCTGTAGGCTCTATTTCTCCCCAGATGGTTAATTAGTCTATGTGGGAAGTCATTCCTAGAAAGGCAGCATTTCTTAGACATAGTTCAGACTTAAATTTTTCTCAATGGTCATTTTTTCTTTTTAGTTCAACAGCATAACAGAGACACATTCTGGACCAACTATGAGTTTTGCTAGCATGTATTTATAACGGTAATCATGTAATATTTTTCTCGTGATAGAAAAACATATTCATTTAAGACTAAAATTGTAATTAAAGTTTTTTTGAACCTGCTGTGCAATAGTCTAAGCTGGAGTCATTCCCACAGTTAGAACAGTGTTAGATTGTGCTGTATGTTTATAATTTGTGTGTATATTTTTACTGTTTTATGATGATGTATGCGGAAGGGAGGAGTCTCCGGTTTATATAATGGGGTTTGCTCCCCCCTCTTCATAGCATGATTAAGACTACATTTACTCGAAATCGCTCACCGATCTCCGTCAGCTCCCTAGAGATTAATGGAGCAGAACGGTCAGAGCGGCGAGGGGGTTGTCGGACCCCTCGTTCTCGCGATCTGCGGGGATCTCAGAAATGAGACCCCCAAATAATCAGCAAGTTAGGCCCTATCCCATGGATAGGGTATAACTTGTCTTCGTGGGAAAACCCCTTTAATTTTTGCACAAAAAAGTAACTGCATGTACAATGCCCAGACTACATTTATAGTTAAAATGTTAAAGACATGTTATTAAAAAAAAAAATTCATGTTGCATTCATTTACTTTTTCATTTGGGAAGGGAACACCTTTGTTTCCACTTTTTTTCACCTGCTCAGAGCTGGTGAGTTTTTGCATCGTTTTTTGCGTTTTTTAGGCGCAAAACAGTGATAGACGCTGTGCAAACATCAGCAGAACATCCATTCACAATGTCAGATAAGGCGCAGACACTCAAAACCACTAAGTGCGGGAGTTTAGTCTGCAACCAAAAAAGTCAGAAATTAGAGACAAATCTATTAACTTCATAAAAAAATTGCACAAAAAAATGTCAAAAACAACCTAAAAAATTATGATCAATGTCCTCTTCATCTGTACTGTATCAAATACGGTGGACCAGCAAAAAATGAGAAATGCTTGCCCAACCCCAAATTTGGTCACCTGACCGGTCCAGACTCCATTTTCTCTTTTCTGAGAGAAAGATTAGACTCCATTGCTGCTTCTGGTTGTGGTTTCTGGTTTCATTTATAGGCTCTTGTGATGGCATACAATCCTGTGATGATCTGCTCCTAGACTGGGTTGTTCTGAGGCTTCTACATAGGCGTTCTGCTATACTGGAGGAGGAGCCGAAGATGACCAGGTGGTTTTGGGTTCATCCCATTGTCGCTGAGTGGCCTAGGATGGGTCAATTTATGAACCTGTATGTTGACCTGTGGCTGCATCTGGACAATTTCGCAACTACGTTCAAATGTCTGTTACCTTTTTTTGACAATCTTTTGAAGGATCTGAGATCGGCGCAATGGTTGCAGGATAGCAAAATGTGGTGGCCCGTCCCACCTGACTATAAGTTTGTACTTGTGGATATTGGGGCCTATGGAAGTTCTGTGGATGCAGAGGTCTTCCAAAATGTGTGAACAGCTTCACTCAAACCAGCTTTTCCTGCCAGAACCAAGATGTCTACCTGGATCTACTGGACCTCTTGCACCATTTGTTATGGTCGCTGATAAAGGCTTTGGACTTTCCCGTTACATGTTGCGACCAGGGGTGAACCAAGCCTTTCTGCTGCCCGAGGTGAGCTATAGAGAGATGTCTCTAGCCCCAATATATGTAATATATCAGGGAGTGTCAGGTCCAGATCCATCCTATTGGTTTGGTGTAAAAATAAAGCAATGCAAAATGCATGCCGCCATGTAGTATAAAATGTATACTGCGTGCCGTCATGTAGTATAAAATTCATAAAATTCAAACCATGATTAAGCTCTGAAGAGCAAGACCCGTTGGTTGTTCCCTGGATACCACATTACATGTCTGTGCACCTTGCAACGAAGTGTGTCTTTTTATTTAGATTGGAAATAAACAGAAAGTTTTTATATCTACAATCCCCTGAAGTGCCATTTTCCATTTTTCTGGATCATAAAATTCATAGTGTACCACCATGTAGTATAAAATGCATACAGCGTGCCGCCATTTAGTATAAAATGCATACAGCGTGCCACCAGGTGTGGGGCCTAATACAGGGGACGTTTTTGGGACACAGTGGCACAACAACACTCACCAAGGTCTTCTCGTTCTTTTGTTCCACCCAACTCCACTCGTCAGGGAGGATTTGTAAGGTGATACCCTCCCATCGTTTGTACTTTTGGAAGCGGTCGTTAAAGATGTCGAGGTGCTTATCCCAAAGAATGGTATTAGCGTGCGACAATATCAGCAGTCTCTCCATATTTACAAATGACATGATTGTCTTCTTCTCTCTCCTGTCTCCAGAGCCCACAACCTGATAGGAAGCTCCTCCCACAGCTCCTGTTCTTCCTGGATACAGGTCATATATGCGGCAGCGTATGGTGCACAGCCACATGCAGCACGTATGCAACCCGTATTTTGTACATTCCCATTGACTTCTAAGGGGGCGTACGGACGCAAATACAAGATAAATAGGACATGCTCTTTTTTTTATACGGCTCAAAAACGGTATGGTATGGTACGCTGCACAATAAGGCCGTATTGGGCCAAATGCTACCCTAATATACGGCCATATAAACGCCTGTTTTCACACATTCATGTGAATGTAGCCTTACAATGTTGTGCCATACTATTATGTGTTTCAATGACATAGGGTGGTTCATGTTCATGTAGTGGACAGGCAAGTCTTCCCAGAGCTTCTTGTAAAGTATCATACATTTGCCCTTACTGAGAAGTCAAAGATATATCATAGATTTTCACTGGGGCCACATCAGCCTTATGGTGTCACTTAATGGTCCGTCATTTTATTACTGTGGTGCAAATACACTGTGCCCTGTAAAGACTACAGACTAGATCCCACCACACTGGCACCAAATTACATGCCAAACACTTATGTAACAAGTCATAACCTTCTTATTTGTGCAGCTGTTCATTGGCTTAAGATTTGCAGTTATTTGGTCATGTGACTTGAAGGTCCTTCATCAGCTCAACGTGTTTTTGAAGACCAGGTCTTTTTTCATTCCATTTTTCACTCCCCACCTTCAAATATCTATAACTTTATTCTATACATTTTCTAGATAAATAGCTGTCTGATGACTTGTTTTCTGCATAACAAATTGCACTTCATAGTGACAGTATTGAATACTGCATGCTGTGACTGGAAGCTGGAAACAAATTCCTTATGCAGTGAAAACCTTCTGTACAAAAAAAATGTTTCATTTTGCGATCTTCTGGCACTTTTTCATACTTCAGTGTACAGAGCTGTGTGTCTTTTTTTGCAAGATGAGATGATGTTTCAATTGTTACTATTTTGAGGCCTGTACAGCCTTTTGACCACTTTCAATTTCATTTTTTATATGTTTCAAAATGACGAAAAATGGCATTTTGGACTTTTGGGGGCTATTTTTTGTTACCGGGTTAAAAGTGGGAATAACTGTTATTACATTTTAAAAGATCAGACATTTTGGGATACAGCGATACTTAACATGTTTATGATTTTTACTGTTTATTTACATTTTATTGAAATGGGATTGATTTCAATCTTTAGGGTTTTTATTTATTTTTATTTGTCACTTTAAAAAAAAAAATTTAACTATTTTTCAGACCAACTGGGGTACCTTAATCCTAGTATGTCTGACTGATCCTACCATATGATCCTGTCATATTACAGTATGGCCGTATATGGGAATTTTTCAGTGTTAAAAAAGGAAGAAAATTTAGTTGCAGCTCATCCGATGTTGTCCTGGATTGTTCAGCGTCTCGGATTCCACTCGGACCAGGTGCGTGTAAGCTCACAAATGAAGAGTATGTAATGAATCCAGTGTCTGCATTCAGGATTTTAATTTAAAACTTTGTCTTTATCGAGGGATACTTGTTCAAATTAAAAATGAAATACACGATACTGCTTGTGTCACATGTCAACAGCTGGCTATATGATGATATTTGTAGCCTGACTTGGCCTACGCGTTTTCAGTGTCATCCAACACTCTTATTTATAGCTGAGCCATGAATAAGAGTAATGAATCCCAATTCCAATTCATGTATTTCCCTCATCTACCCCCTGGAAAACTGTAACTATTTATGTAGTTGAACAGAACTGATTGTACATATAAGAGAAGGAATTAAACTAGGCAACTTCTGTATTCTAACATTGTATTTTTAGTGACAGACGCCCTTCCTGTACCTCTCTGCACATTGCTGACAGGAGGGATTTCTCAATTTACAGGGGAAAGATGGCTTAGTACTGTGTTTCCTAACCATAGTTGCTACTTTTACTTTACCTGTATTACTTACCTGACACCACTCGACCAGGATGTTTTATGTTTTATCTATAAGTTGGGAAGGGTTTTTTTTTATTTCTGATGTACCTCAACTAATGTTCCTTGTTTTATGATTCTGTTCCATTTCATTCATGTGTCAATAAAGCGATTATAAAAAAAAACCCATTGTATTTTAAAGGAAATCTACCATCAGGAGAACCCTAAATGAGGTATTCCTGAAGGTCAATTTCTTTCTGTCTTCTAAGCCCTATGCAGCCTTTACCTCATCTTTTCCCCTTACTAACTAAATAAAAACTATATCTGTTGTTTATGTAAATGAGCTTCAGAGGCTACTGGACCATGGAGTAGGCTGATGGAGTGCCAGGAGCTAAGGCTACTACACACCCCTGTAGCCTCTGAAGTCTCAGCTCCCTGCAAGTCCCTGTTTTATCATTATTATAAAACTGGTTAAAAAAGCTCACAGAAAGCTAAATGTCCAGACGTTAAACAGCTTTATGCGATATTTAAAAAGATAATACACAATGATTTTGGCGGGGGAACATATAACGTAACCATAGCACCACTCAATGTGTAAAATTGTAAATTAAATTTTTTAAACTGTATTACAAAAATTCAATACAGCTTGTATCACATTGTAAATGTAACATTCTTGT
Organism: Engystomops pustulosus; assembly: GCF_040894005.1. Lineage (NCBI taxonomy): Eukaryota > Metazoa > Chordata > Amphibia > Anura > Leptodactylidae > Engystomops > Engystomops pustulosus. Next base: position 54,465,721 of record NC_092416.1, on the reverse strand, counting down.
CATTAGGGTAATTAAAGGGCATTTGTGTATTTTTATGTGCACATTGTGTTTGTTATTCTGTAATTATTACCATTAAGGGAATTAAGCCCAGTGAGACTTCCAGAATCCCAGGTGCCCGATGAAACATATATAAAGCCAGTGTCTATTATATTATAGTTAAGGTGCTGCACAATATGTGACACATGACTCCATAGCTCACACTTTCTTTATTTTGTATGACAGGTTTGTATGGCATAAAATAAGCTGGTTAGTTAGTTTGTTTTTTTAAATTAAATTACTGTGACATGTGTGGGCATTGCTCTACATAACATAGCAGTTAGTTTGAGTAGGTGAATTGTGGTGACGACTTTCCTTTGATACAAAACCTTATGATACCAAGACAGCACTTAGGAAGACTCTGAAGACATATGAATGTGTCCAATGGCACCACAACATTAGCAATACATTAATAATACTTGTTTGTAAAGGTGCCATGAATCAGATTTATTTTTTGTCCTTTACTGATCTTCCATTTGATAAACATCTTCATTGTGTTCCTCAAACAGTTGCTGAATATTTTTTGCAGTATGGCATGGAGTAATATCCTTGTCTCTTAGGAAGAGTTTTTTTTAAATAAAAACATCATTATGAACAATGAAGGTGCAAAAATGATTTTCATATTGTCTAATGTTTTCTCCACAGGCCAAAGAATTTACAATGTCCACTGTCAATCAGACTCTAAACACAGACTTTACACTAGTGGATCTTACCGAGAAGCCACAACTTAAACTTTTACTATTTGTTTTATTTTTTCTCATGTATATAATCACATTAATTGGGAATTTATCCATAATTGTTGCCTATAAATTAAGCCCAAATCTTCAGAATCCAATGTATTTCTTTCTTTCTAACTTTTCCTTTCTAGAAATGTTTTACATTTCATCTACGGCTCCAAAAATGTTGGCAAACTTCCTGTCAGAGAATAAAAGCATATCATTCTATGGTTGTGCAGCTCAGTTGTATTGTGTCCTATTGTTGGCAGGGACTGAGTTCTACATTCTTGCAGCCATGGCTTATGATCGATATAATGCTATATGTCATCCATTGCTATATACTGTCATTATGAGGAAAATAGCCTGCATTCAGCTCATAGTAGGATCATGGGCCATTGGGGCAACAAATGCTTTAATTCACACTACATTTACATTTACTTTGCCGTATTGTGGCTCTCGTAAACTTAACAGTTTCTTTTGTGACATTCCTGTGTTACTGAAACTGGCCTGTAAGGACACTTTCCTTAATGAGATTATTGTTTTTATTTTTGGGGGTGGGATGACAGTTGGGTCCCTTATATTAACAATTATCTCTTATGTTAAAATTATCTCAACCATCTTGAACATTCATTCAACCTCTGGAAGGAAAAAAGCATTTTCCACTTGTACTTCTCACTTAATAGTTGTCACCATTTTCTATGGCTCTGTCATTTTTATGTATTTGAGACCAAAATCAAGTTATGGTAAGGATGAAGACAAGTTGGTGAACATCATGTACACAATTATTACCCCGCTACTGAATCCTTTTATTTACAGTCTGAGAAATAAAGAAGTCAAAATTGCAATGAAGAAGATACTAAACAGAATGGCTGCCGCATTAATGCCACATACTACATAAGGGTTCAGAAACTTTAACCAAGCTTCATACTTGCATACTATATTTGAACATCATTTGAACATTTATTCTGCTTTGTTTACAAATCTAGAAGCCCTACTCATATGATCCAGCTAAGTACTTGCAGCTAATTTAGAAGAAATATCTTGACTAGTGTTATATTTTTTCCTCATGGAGGGTATTTCGAGTCATAAAGCGTATGCTTTGGGTTGCCGGGAAAAGGGTTAAGCTGATCATTTCTTTTTCTAAGAAATAAAGCTATCCCTCTACCACCACCAGAGCCTGATATTTTACAGTGCTGATCACCATTACTGGCACCTCTTCATGTTTTCCATACAATATAGAAAAACTTTAGTAATAAGTGGAAATGCACCAGTTATATCCCCATAATTTATATACCCTAAGAAATACAACAATACAAAATTGTTTTTTAACTTAAATGTTGGTGGAAGAAACAAAACAAACAGCAATAAAGTGTGGGTGAAGCTAACTGCAGTGGGTATGGGAAGTATGCAGACCCCTTTTCACCCTTTATTTCATTGCAGCCAATTGGTAAGATTAGAAAACCTCTTTTTTGCTCATTATCGCTCTGCACCCCATCTTGAAAGAAAAAAACTGAAATTTTGATATTTTTGCTAATGTATTAAACAAGAAAAACTAAAATATCATATGGTCATAACTATGTAGACCCTTTTCTGTGTCACCCATATTTATCTCACATGCTGTTGATTTCCTTCTGATCCTCCTTGAGATGTTCCTACTCCTTCATTGGAGTCAAGCTGTGCTTAATTAAGGACACACCTGTCCTTAATTCACACCTCACAATTCAGAGTGCATGTCAGACCACATGAGAATCATGAGGACTAAGGAACTGCCAAGAAGCTTAGAGACAGAATTGTAGCAGGGCGGTCTGACCAAGGTTACAAAAGAATTTCTGCAGCACAAAAGGTTCGTAAGAGCACAGTGGCATTAATAATATTTAAAGGAAATCTAACACCAGGATCCAAGATTATAAACCAAGCAAACCGACATGTAGATATATGCCCCCTCTATGCCTTTGTTTACAGCGGCATAAATAGAAGCTGATGGACCCCAGTGCAAAGTCTGTGCCAGACCCTGACTATAATGGTTTATAGTAATAGTCTTCTCATATAGGAAAGTGACACCATAAGGACCCCATAAACCTCTTGGGCCCGGGTGCGATCGCAACCTCTGCAGCCCCTCAAGTTATGCCCCTGCTTGTTTATAAGAACAAAAGGCTTTAAAAAATATTCAAATGAGCCTGAGGGCTCCAATAAAACCTATGAAGCCCTCTTAAAATCCTTTTTTTAATAAGAAGCTAAAAGAAGTGTAGATCCTGTCTGTGAGGGCAAATACCAGTATGTCAGTGTGCTTGGTTTTCAATGGTGGTAGATGTCCTTTAAATGTAAGAAGTTTTGGATGACCACAACTTTTCCTTGACCTGGTTGTACAGCCAGACTAAGCAATCATGGGAGAAGAGCTTTGGTAAGAGAGGTAAAGAGGAACCCCAAGATGGCTGTGGCTGAAATGCTGTAGGAAGATGGGAGAAAGTTCCACAAAGTCAACTATCACTACAGCCCCCCCCCCACTCTTCTCAGTGCAAGACATATATGAAAGTCCACATACAGTATGCAGGAGTCCCAGACTAAGAAATATGATTCCCTGGTCTGATGAGATGGAGATTGAACTTTTTGGTGTTAATTCTTAGTGGTATGTGTGGAGAAAAACAGGCACAGCTCATCACCTACCAAATTTGTGGTAGAAGCATTATTGGTTTTTTTTTCAGCTGCAGGGACAGGACAATTGGTTGCAATTGAAGGATAGATAAATGTGGCCAAGTACAGAGATATCCTGGATAAAAATATCTTCCAGAGTGCTCTTTTCTAGACCTCAGACCTAAGACCTAAACCAAAGATTCACTCTAACAAGACAATGAACCTAAACACGCAGGTAAAATAACAAAGCAGTGGCTCTGTGACCATTTTTGACTGGCCCTGACCTAAACACAATTGAGCATCTCTGGATAGACTTGAAAATGGCTGTTAACCAATGCTCACCATCCAACCTGAGGGAACTGGAGAGGATCTGCAACGAAAAATGTATTTGGATAACCAAATCCAGGTGTGAAAAACTTGTTGCATCATTCCTCGCAGAGAAAAAAGTAAAAGTAGAAAATGTGGAACAGCACTCACCCAGGTAGGCTTCTTGTTGCAATTATTTTTATACTCACAAACATCTTAAAACCGAGTATTTTTGGTGGGGGGAGAAAAAATCAGATTGCGTGCGCCAAAAACCGACTTAAATGCAGTGCAAACCATAAATAGTCGGGAAACCAGATGAAAATTCGCGGTGGGGACCCTTAGTAAATGTGCCACATTGGGATGTGTCTATGGGCTACAATCCACAAAAAAAAAACTTCAAGGGCGAACTGGGAAACATGTCAATATTTTTCAGACACAAAATGATAATTTTACTTAGTTATGTTGCAGAGGTTAAAGATGATTCCTATCCCATTATGAGTGCAAAACTTCAGTCTTTCAGTTAGTGGTCACCCAATCTACATACAACATAAAGAAATACATGGAATGCAATTCAAACCACATGGTGGGGCCCATTTACTACGTTTTGCAACGCACTTTAGTCAGACTGTTCATGTTCTTCATTGCTAAAACTGCTTGCACAGGTTTTTAAGAAGTGTGTGCGCTACAACTGTGGCACACTCGACCCTTTTGTGGCGCAGCTGCGCTGGTCTCCATGTGACACAAATTAGGGGGCGTGCCATCGGTCGATCCAACTGATTCAGACCGACCACCGTATTTAACTTTCAATGTTAAAGGTGCACCACAAAAAAGATGGTGAACTCTGTCGCACCTGAGCAGGGAAGGGACACATTCATGATTTCTGGCACATGATCTTAGTGAATCGCTACAGGCCGCATTATACACAGACAGTGCACTTTCAGTAATCTCGAGTAACTTGGTTATTAAATGTGCCCCAGTATATCTGGCTGAATGCAGTTTATGCAAATTACAATAGGGAGCCACCCAAAACCTCAAGACATATGAATGAGCATATAAAATATGCTAATCCCAAACCAAACACTATCATATGTAATGTAACAGCCATTTCTAAACATGTAAGGGATATGCATCATGGCTCAGATTCCATACCATCTATTAATGCCATTGAAAGCATTACACATGTATCCAGAGATCTTTCAATTCTATCTCTAGTTACCAGGTCTACCAGGTAAAGGGTCTAAACAATACTGCAATTCCTGTATAATTTTAGAATTTCCTGCTGCCTTAAACTCACATACTCCCCTTCCTATATGTTACCTTTTGTACTCTCTGTATTAATGTTGTCATTATTATTTAAAAAATAACTTGTTTTAACCCCTTACGACCAGGCCCTTTTTCGTTTTTGTGTTTTCATTTTTCACCCCTCACATTCAAAAATCCATAAATTTTTTGTTTCCATGTAAAGAGGTCTGTGATGGCTTGCTTTCTGTGTAAAAATTGCACTTCATAGTGATGGTATTTAATATTCCATGTCATGTACTGGGAAGCGGGAAAAAAATACTAAATGCAGGGAAATTGGTGAAAAAATGCATTTGCGCCTTTTAGATGTGGGCTTGGATTTTACAGCTTTCCCTGTGTACCCTAAATAACATGTCTGCTTTATGCTTTTGGTCGGTACGATCACGGAGATAACATATTTGTATAGGTTTTATAATGTTTTCATACATTTACAAAAATTTCAACCTCCTGTACAAAAAAAAAATTTTTCATTTTGGCATGTTCTGGCGCTAATAACTTTTTCATACCTTTTTCATAACTGTGGGTGGTGTCGTTTCTTGCGACTTTGGTTGAATTTTTTTATGCCACCATTTTGAGGACTGTACAGCCTTTTCATCACTTTTTATAGAAATTTTTTATATTTTTCAAAATATCATTTTGATAGATTGGACATTTTGGGATGCAGTGATACCGAAAAAGTTTATGATTCTTACTTTTTATTTACTTTTATATGTGATCTAAGGAAAGGGGGGGTGATTTAAACTTTTACTTTTTTTTACCATTATTTCATACCTTCTAGAGTACTTTAACCCTGCAGGATCTGATTGCTAATACTATACACTGCAATACTATTGTATTGGGGTATATAGCAATATAACTGAAGATTCCTAATAACCTACCATCTGCTGGCTATTAGATATAATTACATATGGCAAGCATACTGGTCTCAATGAGACTGTAGACTGTCTGGCAACCAATCGCAACCTAAAATCCTATGTAATGGTAAGTTAGGTGCCACGGTCGGGCATCAGCTGTATTATACAGCCAACACTTGCTGTGTAAGGAGAGAGATCAGCTCGTGAGCTCTCTCCATACACCCCTCGCAGAACGAGGACAATATAGTTCGTCCTGGTGCCCGAAGGTGTTAGGGCCCTTTTACACTTGCGTTTTTCACGCGGGTGTTCTGTGCGTGCTTTTGACGTGCAGAACTTGCATTGCACTCTGTCCCAGTGTTTCCAGTGGGATTGTTCTTATTTGCGTTTTTTTCACCCGTGTGTATGCGTTTGTTTTGACGTGCTTGACGTTTGTTTGACGCGCCATTCATGGTCTATGGTGACACACCAAAAACGCATTGCACTCACGAGTATTGCAAGTGCAATGCGTTTTAAATTTTAAAACTACAATATATTTTCTATTGGGTTATAAACGATCCTATTTTTATGTGATCTATGCTAGGATCAGGGGTAGTGGACCATCGCGAGTGATGACTTAAGTTGGAGCAAGACCCTGCTGCAAAAGCGTGTTGGACTTGCTGTAGCGGAATACTACCAGGTTGTTCCACAGGCATGACATTGCTCGCGGTGGTGGCTAAGGCAAGGTACAGAATCAGCCGGTAGGATCTTAGTCGAGTTCAGGGAGGAGGTCCGGACAAGCGGCGGAGTTGGAGTTGGGGACATAGCAGAAGGTCAAGATAGGCAGCGAGGAATCGAGGTCAGAAATGTAGCAGAAGGTCACAACGGAAAATGCACAAGAATTACAACAGGAACGCTTTTTCTAAGGCTATGAGGCACAAAGATTCGGCAGGGTTCACAGGAAGAGGCCGGCCATTTAACAGCTCAGCAGGGTTCACAGGAAGAGGCCGGTCATTTAACAGCTCAGCGGCTGGCCAGCACCAATTAGTGGTGCACTGGACCTTTAAATTTTACAGAGCCGACGCACAAGCCCTAGGAGGTGTGTGCTGAGCCTAGGAAGATTCCGCTGGAGCGAGGAGAGGTAAGTGAGGCTGCAGCAAGCACGGAGGTGCACACGGATGCAAACAGGTGTGCAGGTGCACCAGTGAAATATACAAGCATGCCATGCTTGAACTTTGCATTTGGGTCCGCTCATCACTACCTGCAACCTCACTTTGGTTCTATTTTGCATCCATTGAAATGTAGTGTTGGATATACCCTGTATTTTGATCCCAGGATTAATTCCTCTCAGGATTAATTCCTTCCTCTGCCTATTTCCTAGTACCAAGCCAATGTCAGTCAGGGTGCCTGGGAAATCTAAATGCCTAAAGTCATGTGTACTTTAGTTCTCTAGCAACCTAAATTTCAAAATACAGTGGTCGCCTACTAAAGGCTTTGATGTCTGTATTCTAATAAGCTGCTTATCAGTTAGGTTCTGATATGTTAAATACATTGTCATTAAGTTACATGTCAAGCTGCAAAAAACAAGCCCTATCAAGGCAGAATTTCAAGTATGACTCCTCGAAAGTGGGTAAAATTTATTGGACATTTAGGCTCAAAATAAGTTTGTCAATAAGTGCCCCGATTCTAAAAGTATTGAGGAAGAGTAGGCAGGCCTGCAGAGAATTTGTGGACCAGTGACTGGCAAGACCTTCAGTGCACATTAGTTTTCCTTCTTACTTTTCTACATCACACTGCATGCATACCGTATATACTCGAGTATAAGCCGACCAGTGGTTAAGCCGACACTCAAATTTACCACAAAAAATGTGAAAACTTATTGGTTCAAGTATAGGCCTAGGGTGGGAAATACATTGGTCACAGCCTCCCTGAGTAAAGAAATGCGCAGCAGCCTCCCCAGTAATGAAATATCCCATGCTGCCTCCTCCAGTTATTAAATTCCCCAAGCACCCTTCCTTAGCAATGAAATACCCCATGCAACCTACCTGGTAATGAAATGCTCTGCAGCAGCCTCCCTCAGTAACGCAATGCCTAATGCAGCCTTCACCAGCAATGAAATACCCCAATCAGCCTCCTCCAGCAAAGAAATGTCCAATGCAACCTACCCAGTAATAAAATGCCCTACAGCTGCCTCCACCAATAAATAAAATGCTCTGCCCACGCACACACTATGACACAGCGTGTTGATGTATGTGTGTGGCTTGGGAAGGGCATATGGATGCGTCTTTGAGTGCTCTGTTATGAGTGAAGGGAAGAAGGAAGAGGAGTATATACAGTAAGTCTTATGCTGCTGTAAGATATTGGAGAACTTAGTACCGTAATTGCAGTTGCAGCCAATGCCTGGTAAGACAAGAGTTAACACTGTGAGATGTTACTGTCAAATTATGTTCTTGTAAAACAAGCTGGAAGCTGATAGGGGGAATGCTACCACATGCTAAACCCCTGCTAGCCTGAAGCACATGGTCTTAGGTATGTGTTAACCTGCAGAGAGCAGTAAGGAGAGCACCAGACCTCATGATCTTCGACAGCCAGTATCCTAATTCCAGGAACTATAGGTGCCTCAGGGCATCGCCTAGCACCCAGGGCAAGTTAGGAGACTTAAGCCCAGAGCCGCAATCCATCATTCACAATCAGCTCCATCTGTACCAGCCCAGCCTGAATCTACTGCGTGTAACCTTCCTGTGGACCAACTCTCCATGACTCTTCCAGCTTGCGAATCTGCTATTATCGTTCGGCCATTGCCTGCTGTTGAATTAAGAACTGTAAGTTGATTTGCACAATGTTGCCTCTGTCTGATCCCTGGTTCCAGGCTGCTTACCACCACGGGCTTCCCCATCCATCACCCATGGATTCATGCTACAGACACCTCAGGGGTTGCCCCAGGGATAAAGCATTGCATCAGCCTCTAGCTCCATATTTCTTGCACACACACCTTGCTGGAGACCTGCCAGGCTGTAGGTCAGCCCTCTGGTCCACAAACCAAGCACAAGGACCACAGCATGCCCAAGGCTGCACTAGCCAGCGGTATTCTGGGCCCCGGCTGTCTCCAGGCCACCAAGAAAAAGCTAGGCCCCAGTGGGGGAATGTTGCAAGGTGGAAACAAGGTGAATTATATTATTATACAAATATGTTCTTCCTTCTGTTATTTCTATTTTTCTTTCTTTATAGAATCATTGTCAAGATTGTACCAAATACTTTACACTGTATTTCAGTGAAAAATTCATTTACATTTTTTAAATTTTATAAAAAAATGGGCTCCAGAAGGAATTTTTAAAAATACCAAAAATATATGTAGTAAAGCTGAAAGGCCCATACAGTAGCCCCAAATCCTTTTATAGAGATGACTGGTGGCAAAAGGTCTTTTTTTGTCCTTCTTGTCTTTATATACAATTAAATCCTAGAGTGAAATGAGAGAAGCTGAAAATGAGAACTTGGGGAATAATTGAGGAAATAAAAATGTTGAGTAATTGTGTGAGGTTGTAGAATTATTGGAAAAGTGAAGTAGTCCGGGAACAGTAGGGAACAGACAAGTGCTACGTGACTGAAAGTAATACGGTAATACGTAGGTAATGCGGCCACAAATCTGAGAGCTGCTTTAACTGTGTACAAACTGCTGCCACATGTATTTAAGAAGTTTCCAATTTGAGGCATGGCTGCACTAGTCATCATGTGACACAAATTAGGGGCGTTCTAGTGCTCAGTTGGACCATGCACCAGATTTATCATGCAAAGTCTGTTGCACGTCCTACGTTAAAGGAAACCTACCACCACAGATCTACCTATTAAAGGTAGATGGGGTGGTAGGTGCCTCTATTGCACATTTCTCACGTCCCCTGTATTTTTAAAAAACTTTAACCCCTAGGCGCACCAGGATGTTATAGTACGTCCCCGGGGCTACATGCTAAGCGCACGGGGACGTGCTATAACGTCCTGCTTCTGGCACCGACTCACAAACGGAGCTGGCACCAGAAGAAGCGGCTGTCAGCTGTCTATCACAGCTGACAGCCTGCGCTAACACCCGCTATCGGAGCCGACTCCGATTGCGGTTGTTAACCCCTTACACGCCGCGGTCAAGCATGACCACGCCGTGTAAGGGTGTTTGCGCTAAGGATCGGATCCCCCGTGCCGCTTACCGAGGGAACCGATCCACTTCTGGGCAGCTCCGAGGACTGGCATGTGCCCCGGAGCTGCCCGGTCTCCCTCCCACACAACAGGTTAGGAGGAGTAACGTGGCTACTGGGGCGTGGAGTAGCCGCGCTGTGTAGCCTCGTGCCTGACTACTCCACCCCCCAGTAGCCGCATAACTAAATTTACATATTAAGGGAATAAAGTTTATTAAAAGTTAGCGGGGACGTGAGGATTAGCTCTGAAAAGAGCTATCCTCATGCACCTTACATCCACCTACCACCCGATCTACCTTTATAGGTAGAATCGTGGTGGTAGGTGCCCTTTAACACTACACATTAGAATAAATAAAAAATAAATCCATTAAAATAGAAGCCCCTAAAATGCCGGAGAAAAAAACCCGCAAAAATGTTCTGAAAAAAGAAAATTTTTCATTAATACCCTATAAAAAATGCTCTAAAAAGTGATTTAAAAAATGTTATGCACTCTAAAATAAGCCCACTCAAAAGGGCAACTCTTCTTGGAAAAAATAAGCCCTTAACCAGATTTCTCAGCCGAAAAATAAAAAAAATATGCATATGAAGATGGTGATGCTAAAATGAACAAGATTTTCTCCAAATTAGCTTTTATTCAGTACAGGCAGTCCCCGGGTTACATACAAGATAGGGTCTGTATGTTTGTTCTTAAGTTGAATTTGTATGTAAGTTGGAACTGTATATTTTATCATTGTAGTCCCCAGCCAGAACTTTTTTGGTCTCTGTGACAATTGGATTTTAAAAATGTTAGGCCCCTTCCACACTTGCGTTGCAGATCACGTCAGAGTCTGATCAGGGTGCAATCAGTTTTTGGTCAGTGAAAAACGCACATTTTGCATCAGAGTGCAATCAGTTTTCAGTCAGAGTTTGTTCAGTGTCTCAGTTTTTCACGCGCGTTTTCAATGCACTTGCAAGTGTCTCAGAGTGCAATGCGTTTTTGATGCATCTCCATAGACTTGTATGGTGCGTTTTTCACGCACGCACGCGCGTGTGTGCGTGAAAAAAACGCAAGTCTGAAAAGACCCATTGGTTACAATGGGACAGAGTGCAATGCAAGTTCTGCGCGTCAAAAGCATGCGCAGAAAACGCGCATGAAAAACGCAAGTGTGAAAGGGGCCTAACAGTAAAGCTTCATTACAGACACCTATGATAACTGTTTATTGTAGCCTAGGACTAAAGTACAATAAATTACCAATATCCAGTGGTCTGTTTGTAAATAGGGGTCGTATGTAAGTCGAGTGTAAGGCGGTAGGGGACCGCCCCCACATATTTGGTATCCCTGCATCCGTAACAATCTGCATAATAAAACAGAATCCTTATTAGGACCGCAAAGTGAACCCAGTAAAAAAAAAAAAAAAACTCCAAAAAAAGATAATTTTCAATTAATACCCTATAAAAAAAGTGCTCTAAAAAGTGATTTAGAAAATGTTATGAACTCTAAAATAAGACCACTAAAAAGAGCAATCCTTATCGCAAAAAATAAGCCCTTAAACAGATTTGTGAGGCGCTAAATAAAAAAGTTATGCATATGAAAGACGGTGATGCTAAAATTAACAACATTTTTGCCAAATTACTTTTTATTCAGTAAAAATGGGAAAAAATAAAAATCTATATAAATGAGGTCTTTTTGTAATCGTGGCGACCCATAGAATAAAAATAATATACAATTTTTATGGTATGGTTAACGACCAAAGAAAAAAAACATAAAAATTTTCCTAAAAATTGATGATTTTCATTTCCTCCACCAACAAAGAGTTAATAAAATTTCACCAATTAGCTATAGATGCCCAAAAATTACCTACCAGAAAAGTGCATCTCATGTGGCAAAAGAAATAAGCCCCTATAGGTCCACATTAAAAAAAGAAAAAAATTATAGCCTGTACAATGTGACATAGCAAATCTGATCTGGATGGCGCCTCCTTCCCTTCTATGCCCGGCCCTGCGCCCATACAGCAGGTTACCACCACATATGGGGTATCGGTGTACTCGGGCGAAATTGGGTATCAAACTTTGTGGAGCCTTTTTTTCATTTAATCCATTGTAAATGTTTCATTTTCCACGCAAAATGAGTGTATTGTGAAAAAATATTACAATTTGCAGACTGCACCTCCATTTTGTTTTAACCCATATAAAACACCTAAAGAGTTAACAAACTTCTTAAAAGTGGTTTTTCATACGTTGAGGGGTTTAGTTTCCACAATGGGGTAATTTATGAGTCTAGCTATTATTTAGATAAATCCAAATACAAGCCTGTAATCATCACATAAAATTATAAACAAAAAGCTGGCCAAAGTCAATTTGTTGGTTTCTCTGACGGGTACAGCAACCATCCAAGTTTGATGCAAACACAAACAGCATTAAGTACATGAACTCAAATTACTGATAAGTACGTTTTGTCAACCTGTGAAGGAAACAGTTGGTCCTTGTGCAAACACATACAGCATCAAAACTATAGACTCTGAATGGGGTAATGTTCAGATCTCACCAATCCCAAGGTAGAAGGAGACAAGGGTTGTAGATCATGGGTCTCAGGCACATCACGGTCACGGTCAGGAGGAAAATGGATGCACTGCCCCTAGTATGCCCTCTACTCCACTCGCCCTAGTTACCCAAATATAGCTCCCGTCCTTACAAGGATGGTCCCAGGTAATCCCTAGTCATAGAGTTACCCTAATAAGCCCTGTGGGTATCAATTCCAACAGCGTTCCCGACGCATTTCCAGTTCCACAAATAGTGGAACCTTCATCAGGGAAATAATGTCAGTTTATAGACCTGCTGCAAGGAAACCGACAGTGGTCAGCATCATGGATTAGCAATGGCCTAGTCCATTCCTGTAGCATCCAAATAGTCCAGAATCAGAGTATTTAAATCTTACAGGAAGAGGCCCGGCTATTTAACAGGTCAGTGCCTGGCCAGCGCCAATTAGTGGCACAATGTTCCTTTAAATCTTACAGAGCCGATGCACGTGACCTTGGAGGTGGGGACGCAAGCGCTGAGCCGCGGTAGATGCCGCTGGAGTGCAGAGGGGTGAGGCTGCAGCAGGCACTGAGGGGCACACAGAGGCAAACGTGTGTGCCTGCGACCCGAGACATGGGTCGTAGGGGCACCCGTGACAATCTACAAGCATGCCGTGCTTAGTATGGATCGGGTCCACTCATCATTAAATGCCACCACACTTAGGTCCTATTTTGCGTCCATTGAAATGCAGTGTTGGATATACCCTGGATTTTGATCCCAAATACAAATATAATTAAACATGACAGAACACAAAAGGAGTGAGGTCCCTGCTCTCAAGAGCTTACAGTCTATAACATATACAGTAAGTGTTATGCTGCTGTAAGGTACCGGCCTGAATTAACAGTAAGAAAGACATTGCCAGTGAGCCCTAAAACCCATTCCAAGCTGGCAGCATATGGTTACTTATGATGTAAGGATTTGTACCGACCATGCTTATACTTTAATAAATTATACATACAAATAGATTGATTTGCATCACTCGCTATATATTGTGCAAAAGCCACAGAAGATGCTTATCATTGCAGAAAAAACCTCCATAATCAAAGGTGATATACACACTGGAAACATATCGGTGGATTGCCCTTTTGTACATGTTAGATGAAATGTTTTTACTGCAATAAAAAGATTGCATTTTGACTTTGACCTGGAATGTGGATTTTTTTTGCTTGTTTCATTTTACCTTAGCACCAAGAATATCTGTGCCTATATAAAACATGAGGGATTCTTTTTCCTTTTTACAGGTTTTTTTTAACACCTAATGATTCGAAAAACAATGATTGTAATAGTAAAGTCGCCAAGTGGAATTTAGCCACATTTCACTAGAAGGTTATCAGAAATGTAAAGTGGAAGCAGGTTTTTACTTGTATAAATAGAAGCAGAACTTCCTGGTATTACAAAGCATTGCAAAAGATCACAGAGCTCAGTAGCCTGCATCAGAATCTCGTGGAACAAGGTGAATTATATTATTATACAATTTTTTTCTTCCTTCTGTTCTTTATATTTTCCTTTCATTATATAATCATTGTCAAGATTGTGCCAAATAGTTTATAGTGTATTTCAGTGTAAAATGAATTAATATTTTTTAATTATGTATAAAATGGGCTTTGGCAGGAAGTTTAAGAAATATCTAAATCCTTTTATAGAGATATCTGGTGGCAAAAGGTCTTTTTTTGTTCATCTTGTCTAAAATTTGATATTCTGGGAACATTTACTAAGGGCTGTGCGCCGGTTTTCTGATGGAATTTGCACTTTCTTTTAGGTGTAAACTGATTGCACATGTATTAAAGAAGTCTGCACTACAATTGTGTTGCATGTGACCATTTTGTGGCGCGGCTGCACTAGTGATCATGTGACCCAAATTAGGGGGTGTTCTGGTGCTCAGTCGGACCATGCAAAAGATTTATCATGCAAAGTTTGTCGTGTTAAAGGTGCACCACAAAAAAGTTGATGCAGGGGACGCCAGATTCATGAAGAATGTGCGCCAGAAATAATGAAGCTAGCGCACCCTACATTATACACAAGCAAACTGCATTTAGTGCAGTTTGCACTAGTCTTAGTAAATGTGCCCCTCTGTCTTTGAATCTACATAAATTGAATGTTGTAGGTTTAACTATACATGTCGATTTGTTCCAAAAGGAGGTTATGTTCCTTTTGAAATGAAATCTACCATCAGGAATCTATTTACTTAGTAGATCCTGATGGTAGATTCTTCAAATATCCCCCATCCCTAAACAGATTCTAGTATTTTCGAAAATGTAGTCTATGGCTACATTTACTAAAAACTGTGCAAACTGAACCATGTGCAGTTTTCCTGTGTAGTGTGCAGAGTGCTCCTAGGGAAAGGTAAAAAGAAATCAAATCCAGTTTTTAATCTCATGAAACTACTGTATGGCTGGATCATGTCAAAGGTGTTAAAAAGTAAACAGCAAGTAGCTTAAGATCTCTGTGTATAAAATTCTGCAGAGACAAGCCATGGTCGAAAGGAGTCATCAAGGACCTGGGCCAAATAAAGAAAGAAACTGAAAGTAACTACAATAAGACATCACCAGTAAGTAAGTAACTGTACTGTTATCACTTTAATCTATACACAGCATTTATTTATTATTAATAGGGTAATTGTTTTTGTATAGTATTGCTGCAATTTGCTGTGTACAACAGGGAGATTACAATATACAATTTATACAAATCATTATACCATCTTCCAACACTACCTACATCCCTCCTACCAAATACTGAGCCGGTTACACAGGCAGTGCTCAAAAACTTTTACCATTGAAATCCATAATGATAAACCAGGGACATTGCTCATAGATCCAGGCACTGTGCCTGTGGTATCTTCTTATATATGTTATCCATGGCTTCCTTCCATCTAAAATCAACTTGTAAAATAATGCTAAAGAGGCTCCTGTTGCTTTTGATTTTTAATAAAGTCACCTTCTTGAGATTGGGATACCTTTTGATGGCTAACTGAAATAGAAGATGTTACAAGCAAGCTTTCGGGACATCTTAGGTCCCTTCATCAGGCATGGTATAACAGGCTTTCTGAAGTGACAAAGATCTTATACACCATGGACAGAGAAGAAATGCAAACAAAATGTAAACAAAAACAATGTAAACAATAGCAATAAGAAAGTTGAGACAACAGGTCCTTAACCCCTACGGGACTCAGCCTCTTTTGGCCTTAAGGACGCGGCCCCATTCTTCAAATCTGACCTGTGTCACTATAAGTGGTTATAGTTTTGGAACGCTATGAGATATCCAGGGGATTTTGAGATTGTTTTCTCGTGACACATTGTACTTCAAATTAGTTTAAAAACTTGGATGATATCTTTTGTGTTTAGTTATGAAAAAAAACAAAATTTGGCAAAAATTTGGAAAAATTCTTTATTTTCAACATTCTAAATTCTCTACTTTTGATGCAGATAGTCATAGCACCCAAATAAATTCATAACTTACATTTCCCAAATGTCTGCTTTATGTTGGAATGGTTTTATAAGATTCCACATATTTTACTAGAATGTTATGAGGCTCCGAATTTGGGTGCCATTTTTCACATTTTTTGTAAAATCACCAAAACCTGTATTTAGATGGACCTGCTCAAATTCTAATTGACACTGAGAGGCCTAAATAATAGCGAGACTCGTAAATTACCCCATTGTGGAAACTACACACCTCAACGTATGAAAAACCACTTTTAAGAAGTTTGTTAACCCTTTACGTGTTTTATAGGGGTTAAAACAAAATGGAGGTACAGTCTGCAAATTGTAATATTTTTTCACAATACACCGATTTTGGGTGGAAAATTAAACATTTACAATGGATTAAATGAATAAAGGCTCCACAAAGTTTGTTACCCAATTTCTCCCGAGTACACGGATACTCTACATGTGCTGGTAACCTGCTGTATGGGCGCACGGCCGGGCATAGAGGGGAAGGAGGCGCCATCCAGATCAGATTTGCTATGTCATTTTGTACAGGCTATAATTTTTTTCTTTTTTTTTAATGTGGACCTATAGGGGCTTATTTCTTTTGCCACATGAGATGCACTTTTCTGGTACGTAATTTGGGGAAATCTATATGCTAATTGGTGAGATTTTATTAACTCTTTGTTGGTGGAGGAAATGAAAATCATCACTTTTCAGGAAGATTTTTATGGGGGGTTTTTTTGGCTGTTTACCATACCATAAAAATAGTATATTATTTTTATTCTTTGGGTTGCCACGATTACAAAAAGACCTCATTTATATAGATTTTTTATTTTTTTCGCATTTTTACTGCATAAAAAGTAATTTGGCAAAAATGTTGTTAATTTTAGCATCACCGTCTTTCATATGCATAACTTTTTTATTTTTCGCCTCACAAATCTGTTTAAGGGCTTATTTTTTGCGAGAAGGATTGTTCTTTTTAGTGGTCTTATTTTAGAGTGCATAACATTTTTTAAATCCCTTTTTAGAGCATTTTTATAGGGTATTAATTGAAAATGATCTTTTTTCTGGAGCTTTTTTTTGTTTTGTTTTTTACGGGGTTCACTTTGCGGATCTAATAACGATTCTGTTTTATTATGCAGATTGTTACGGACGCAGGGATACCAAATATGTGGGGGTTTTGTGTATTTTATTCAATTGTACTGAATAAAAAACAATTTGGAGAAAATCTTGTTCATTTTAGCATCACCATCTTTTCATATGCATAACTTTTTTATTTTTCGGCTGACAAATCTGGTTAGGGGCTTATTTTTTGCGAGAAGAGTTGTTCTTTTTAGTGGGCTTATTTTGGAGTGCATAACATTTTTTAAATTACTTTTTAGAGAACTTTTTTATAGGGTATTAATTAAAAATTATCTTTTTTCGGAACGTTTTTGCGTTTTTTTTTCTACGGCGTGTACCGTGCGGGTCCAGTAACGATTCTGTTTCATTATACAGATTGTTACGGACGCGTCAATACCAAATATGCAGGGTTTTTTGTGTTTTTTATACTTTATTAAGTGTTTTTATGGGAAAGTGACATTTTAGGGGCTTATATTTTATGTATTTATTTTTTATTTATTATAATGTGTAGTGTTAACTGTTTTTGCATATTTTTACTTATACATACTTGAACTTGAACCAGTGATGCTCTGATCACTGGTTTAAGTTCAATACACTGCTCTACAATACTATTTTATTGTAGAGCAGTGTAAACTGTCTGAGCAAGCTTGCGCATGCTCAGACAGTTTACAGTCAGACCCAGAAGGGGTCTGACTGCCATGGAGACCGGGCAGCTCCGGGGCACATGCCAGTCCTCGGAGCTGCCCAGAAGTGGATCGGATCCCCCGGTAAGCGGCACGGGGGATCTGATCCACAGCGCAAACACCCTTACACGCCGCGGTCATGTTTGACCGCGGCGTGTAAGGGGTTAACACCCGCGATCGGAGCCGGCTTTGATCGCGGGTGTTAGCGCAGGCTGTCAGCTGTACTAGACAGCTGACAGCCGCTGCTTCTGGTACCGGCTCCGTTTGTGAGCCGGTGCCAGAAGCAGGACGTTATAGAACGTCCCCGTGCGCTAAGCATCTAGCCCCGGGGACGTACTATAACGTCCTGGTGCGCCTAGGGGTTAATTAGGTGCCTTGGACAGTGTTATGGTTTATTGTCTCCAAGTTAAAGACTCTGGAGTCTCTGATGAACCATTATCTCAAGATAACATCTGTTAGAAGTTGTAGTGGGCCATAAACCCCTTTGATAGATTGTGTCCTGTGTGGAGGGTGTCAAAGAGGGTAATAAACTTGTATCCCAAATTCGTCTCTCTCATTTTGTGACTGGAAATTGCCCTTTAATACTAGAACCTTCATATCCAGGGTATTATGTCCATGACTGCAGAAGTGTTTTGCCACAGGTAGATGCTCCTCTTTTATTGTGGTGATGAGACCTTATCCGGGCTTTTAATTTTTGTCCTGTTTCTCCAACATAAAGACCCCCCACAGGAAATTTTGTGCACATCAGGTAGACCACATTAGAAGTGGAACAGGAAAATGTCCCAGGGGTGTTTTATTCCTGCTATGTGTTGGGGATCTGTATCTTGTCTGTGATCAAAATCCGTGAGCAGGTTTGGCAGCTCCTGACAATACAGGGGAAAGTTCCTTTTTGTATGTTAAATGGTAGGGAGCTCCTGTTCACAATATTCCTCAGGTTTGGGAGTTAGCTGTAGCACAGCAGTGGAGGGTTGGGGAACATTGTCTTTAGGCAGTCGTGTTTGTGGATTATGTGGTGGAGTTTTCTTGAGGTTGCTCTTAGTATTTCAAAATTAACAACAATGGTGTACCACTGCTTGTTACTGGTGGCCCACGCGTTGCCGGCAAATGGACGGGATAACAGCCGTGATCGGTGCTAGCACCGATAGCCGGTGTTACCGGTAAGTGTTTGTATGGGAAAATGACATTTTAGGGGCTTATATTTTTTTTATTTAGTCTGTTCTTTAAACTTTAGTGTTTTTGACTTTTATATACTTATATATACTTTAACTTGAAACACCGATGCTCTGATTGCTGGTTCAAGTCCAATACACTGTTCTACAATACTAATTCTCTGTAGAGCAGTGTAAACTGTCTAAGCATGCAGACGCATGCGCAGACAGTATAAAGTCAGACCCGGAAGGGGTCTCACTGCTGGGAAGATCGGGCAGCCCCGGGGCACTTGGCAGACCATAGGGGGAACACCCTTACACGCAGCGGTCATGCCACTGCTTCTGTTGCCAAAAGCGGGACGCTATAAAACATCCCTGTGCGGGAAGTATCTTCCCACAGAGACGTACTATAACGTCCTGGTGCATGTAGGGGTTAAATAATCACAGAATGTCACAATTTATGATGATCCACCAGTTATATGTTACACAAAAGGACTTATATAATTGAATTAAAAGAGATTAAGAGCAATGTAAGAGTGGTGGGGATGTCACATTGTTAGTGGGGTGTTGGCATTAAATATTTAACCTATTTCAAGATATTTATACATTTAAACCAGCAGAGGAAATTATCTGCACCAGGAGCTATGATTGATATTGCAAGAGAGAAATGGAAGAGTATTATCTAATATATAAAGCTGAGTGTATGTGTTTGCGTATGTATATATGTACAGTATGTACATCCGCTAAAGGACTGTGCACAGTCGCGGTTACAATCATTTTGCATAGCTGCTCTCTGTAACTCCAGGGACATCATAGAATAGGTTTTAAACTGAAATTTTCAGCCCACACTTTTCAAAATCCACTTATTTACCACCATATACGGGAGCCATCGCCTTCTTCTGTGGCAGTTGGAAGCTGAGCCGTGATTGGCTGCTGTTCTCCCACAGGTTAATATGAGTTCTGAGGTTTGATTGGCTACTACATCCAATGAGTATAAAACACTTATGTGTGAGGTAAGATGGATAGGCATACAGAGATAGGGGGAAATTGTTCAGAAATGTCTGAAGTAAAACTGTTCCAGTTGCCCATGGAAACCAATCAGAGATCAGCTGTAATTTTATAAACAGCTGGGGGAAAATGAAACTTGAGCTCTGATTGGTTGCCATGGGCAACTAGAGCAGCTCTGTTCTCAGACACTTCTGATAAATCTCCCCATAGACACAGCCAGCGACAGACAGTCACTGAAAGAGACTGCCAGTAACAGACAGTAGTAGTAAAGTGTCCATACCTTATGTCAAACCGCCCACTTCCTGAAAGTGACAGGTACCACGCCCCCTTTGATTCAGAAGTGCACGCCCCTTTGATTTAGTCTTATTTCTCTCCCTTTTTTTATGGGGTTCTGTAATGTGAGGGTGCAGGGTTGTTGTAATGTGTGGGTGCCTGAAGGTTGTGCAGAGTGAACCCCGTTTTATGTGATCTGTAGCAGATTCATATTATATTGGATGTGACACATAGTTTAATTTAACTTTAATTGGGGCTTGTATAACATTTATATAAAATGTTTAATCATAGATTAAAGGGTGGCTGCTGATGTGCAGAGAGGCTGTGCAGAGTGAACCCCCTTTTATGTGATCTGTAGCAGATTCATATTATATTGGGTGTCACACATAGTTTAATTTAACTTTAATTGTGTGTGTATAACATTTATATGCAATGTTTAATCATAGATAAAATGAAACAAAAATGAAACAGACACCTCAATGTTTAAAGTTTTATTGCGCAAAAATTGTATACAGCAAAGAATAATAAAAAATGTATAAAAATTCAGACAATTGCATTAATCTGATACAAAAACAATGTGTTTAATTTATACAGCAAAGAATAATAAAAAAGTCCTTATATTCTGTTCTCAGCTGGTAAGATCCCATTAGCACACTGTCCTACATTAATTACACTGTATGATGCAATAGGATGTATCAGAAAAGAAAAAGCAAAGTTACGTGGATGCTGAAGTGCTAAGATAAGGGAAAAATCTGTGAGGAAATTGACAAAAATGAAACAAAATGAAACAGACGCCTCAATGTTTAACGTTTTTATTGAACAAAAATTTATGTGTAACCCCTTTTATGTGATCTGTACCAGATTCATATTATATTGGGTGTCACACATAGTTTAATTTAACTTTAATTGGGCATGTATAACATTTATATAAAATCAACAAAAAACTTTTATACAAAATAGTCAGCTCACCTGGACCCTTGTGGACTGTAAATCAGGACGTGGAAATCGGAGGCACGGATGATCCTCGGCTTGGAGCACAATGGTATACACAACAACATTCAATCCAGCTTCCAATAAGATGCCACGTGGGGTAAAATCCAATTCTTTAATAATCACGGCTAAAAACAGCTCGTAAAGCAATGTGAAAAACGTTAATACATTACACAGGGTAGCGGGGAGACCACTTCTTGCCTACATGTTTCGGAAATGGCTTTCCTTATTCATGGCTACCTGGTATTGGATTTTACCCCACGTGGCATCTTATTGGAAGCTGGATTGAATGTTGTTGTGTATTTATATAAAATGTTTAATCATAGATTAAAGGGTGGCTGGTTGGTGTGCAGAGAGGTTGTGCAGAGTGAACCCCCCTTTTATGTGATGTGTATCAGATTCATATTATATTGGGTGTCACACATAGTTTAATTTAACTTTCATTGTATATTTATCTAATGCAGTGTTTGATTCAGTCCTATTTCCCTTTCTCCCTTTTTTCTGATACAAAAAACAAAATCCCAGATAAAAAGAAATATTACTATGTTGTAACACAGAGTTTAATATAACTTTAATACAAAGTTAAATATTGAGCAAAAATTTATACAGCAAAGAATAACATTTTGTATGTTTTCTGTAGAAGGTCTGGACAAGAGCCTGTGAGAGGCTCAATAAGTTTAGAATCTAAGGGTCGCTCTGTCCTTCTGTTCTCAGCTGATAAGATCCCATTAGCACACTGCCCCTACATTAATTACACTGTATGATGCAATATGATGTATCAGAAAAGAAAAAACAAAGTTACGTAAATGCTGAAGTGCTAAGATAAGGGAAGATCTGTCAGGAAGTACCTGACAGGATATACTTTTTACACAAAAAAACAAAACAAAACAGAAGTTTAACTACACTTACCTAATATGCTACATCAGCATGTATAAAACTAGTAGAAACAATCGCATTACAGAGTTAGCCACAAAGTTTGTAATAAGGGGAGCCCCCTTTTCTTTGGGAGTAAACTACCCCTGTGTTATCCCTGTTAGGGTGGATGAAATAGATATGCCTCTGCGTGTAGAAGTGAATGATCCGAATGGTTCAATCAGTGACATTTTTATTTCTTTAAGATTCTCTTGCGTAGTTGAATTACCCACAACTGTAGAGGGGATATTTAGTTCAGCCATGACAGAAATATGTCCCAGCCAGTAGGTATATTGTTTTTAGCAGGCTGTGACTCTGAGTCAGGTCTCTCAAAATGCTGTACCATGCGTATCTGGAAAGGACAACAATTACAGTTAAAATATATTTCAGGATATCGTTTTCTTACACCAAGCCCCCTGACTGTGATACGTAACGTTAATAGGTATACTCAAATATTTGTCAAATTCTTCACCAGGATGGGTGCCCTATCTTTTAAAAAGAAATGTTTTGCCCTAGTTAACTTTGTTCGGGCCCCTACCAGTCATATCTAGTCATAAATTATGTTCACCAGCTATCTTTTTATACTCAGCAAGTAGCTCTTGACAGTCTTTCTGTAGGTCTGATATGTCCTGTATTTTATTGTAAGGGAATGTCCTATGCTCAAACTGTAAATACCTATTCATGCAAGATTTTATTGATGGCGTATTCTTTCAGACGCGTATCTGAAGGCTGTCAAACGGTTCATGCAATTATACATTTCTACAGAGCGCCGTAGTTTTTCTGTAGATAACTGAGCTATCTGTGTATGTGAGATGTGTTTATTTTTGCAACCCGAAAATTGTTTGGGTCTATAAAGTGTGGCTTACCATCAGTATCTTTGTAAGCTTTATTTTCATTTAAACAAGGAGATACCCCGCAAACAATTATAGAAAATATCAAAGGCGACTTGACGGAAAAAAGTAAAAAATAAATAAATAAAGATTCTGGTTACCTAATTGAGTATCTGTGATATTATTGGATAGGGACAATGCAATATTATCCTGATACTCCATCTAAAAATAATAACTTTACATTAAAAATATACACAGACACAAATTACACTGTAATATAACAAGTAATAAAAAATGTAACTGCAACTTACTTTTTGGATGTATTTCTGAACTAGGTCTTGACGAGTTGTCTAAAGACAAGAGTCTCAATAAGCTTGGAATGCTTAGACAGTTAAGGATACCTCTGCTTTGTCTGGTCTTATATCCTGGTTTTTCAGCTGATAAGAGGTCGGGGGTTGAAGTGAAGCATCTGTTAATAACATGTCAGTAATTGCATGTCAGAGGCATTATTTTATATAATCCTATACTATACTGAATGATATCATATTATATAAAGCCTTGTATAGAAGGTGTAAGGCTACATTCACACTAACGTATGGGGGACGTATATACGGCCGACGTATATATACGGCCGATATACGTCCCCATACACTTCTATGGGCGCACGGCACCCTACGGGAGCGGTACGGTGCAGCACACGTGCGGCACCGTACCGTTCCGTAGCCCGGGAAAAAGATAGGACCTGTCCTATCTTTTCCCGTAATACGGCGCCGTGCGCCATAGGTTGCTATGGAGAGGGGCGGGGGTGAGCTGCGCTCACCTCCTCCTCCTCTCCCCGTACACTGCCGTTGCCCGCTACGGTACGGTACGGGCGGGCAACGGCAGTGTGAATATAGCCTAACAGCGATATACAATCAAATTGCAGGAGATTTGTTTTCACTGGAAATATGTTGAACATGCGCTATGACAATACATAAATATGGCGCTACTTCACACAACGCAATACATTTAGGTATGTAGACATTTTATCCGGAATGGTATATAAATCATAAATATAGTCAATATTAAACTGATTCTCATGTGGGTGGATAAATTGGTAAGTCTTTATTATGTGATAAAATAAATAAATAAACCATATCATAGGCGCATATTGATGTTTAGCCACGCTTTTCAATCAAGTGGACATAACTCTAGGGGACCATCTTATTTCACAATCGGACAACCTTTATAGTTATAGATCCTACATAGAAACTATATTAAATTTCAGTCCGCAAGCACTGGCATCTCAGTTTACAGCGGGATTGTTCTACAAAGACACCGCCGGTCATCATCAGGAAAGAGCAGTGGATGGTAACAATTTGGGATTCAGCAAAAGACTTTGCGCAACAGCCCTATCTAAACCTATCGAACTTTTGGGTCCGATTTTTGCAGATATATTTAATCAGCCAAAGCTTGTACTGAATGGCCTTGATCTTAAGATCAGACTGACCAGAAATAAAGATGCTTTTAGTCTGATGTCTGCTGACCCTGAACAATATAAAATACAAATTCTACACGCTGCCCTGTATGTGAAAAGAGTACAGGTTGCACCGGCCGTCAGAATAGGCCACAGCCAGGTGCTGCTTACAACCACCGCTAAATATTGCCTCGATAGGGCTTGTTTAAAAGTATACAGCATTCCAACAGGTACAAGAATTACCAACCATGAGAACTTGTTCCTGGGTCAAATCCCTAAAACAGTTATAGTAGGCTTTGTGGAGAATGACAGCTTTAGCGGTAATTATCAAAAAAATCCGCTATGTTTCCACCACTATAATATAAATCATGCAGCTTTGTACTTGGACGGTCAACAAATACCTGCCAGACCTTTTCAACCAAATTTTGAGGCTGAATTAGCCATTAGAGAGTATGCTGCTCTTGTACACATCTCAGGAAAACATAAATCTGATAGCGGTTTAGCTATAGACCGTGAAGAGTTTATGCGCGGATACACATTCTTTGCCTTTGATTTATCCCTGGATCAAGAACCGGGCGGTCATTTCTCTCTTATTAGGTCTGGAAATCTACGCGCTGAGATAAGATTTGCAGAGCCGATGCCTCACACTGTGAATATGATAGTGTATGCGCTAAATACTAATATACTGGAAATAAACAACAAAAGAGAAATACTGAATGACTATAACTAGCGATGGATAATTTGGAGCTTACAAACCTCGCTCTATCTGACACTTGTATGAGACGTATATTTGCCGGCGTATTTCCGTGTGATTTCCTACCTGAACATAAAGTAGTTCAAAGGCCTGCGGCATTTATAGTGAATACAAACGATTCCCGCAAACCAGGCAGTCACTGGATATTAATTATACTATGTAATGAGAAAGATGCCATATTTTTTGATAGCTAAGAATTTATACAGTTTTTAAAAAGAAACTGCATAACATACACTTATCAGAACAAACAATTACAGGATACCATGAGCTCTTTCTGCGGGAATTAATGCATTTTTATGCTTTATAATATAGCTAGGGGTCTATCTTACAAGCAGGCTTTACAGTTTTTTACAAATGATTATAAAAATAACGATCGCTTAATGTATACGTTTGTCCAAAAAAATCTAACTACTGTGATGCGTAACTGTATTTCGCAATGTACTTTTAAACAATTGTGTAAACCCTACACAAACTACTTATCTTAGTCCAGACAAATTCCAACTTCTGCTTTTTTTGTGTAAAAAGTATATCCTGTCAGGTACTTCCTCACAGATTTTTCCCTTATCTTAGCACTTCAGCATCCACGTAACTTTGTTTTTTCTTTTCTGATACATCCTATTGCATCATACAGTGTAATTAATGTAGGACAGTGTGCTAATGGGATCTTACCAGCTGAGAACAGAATATAAGGACTTTTTTATTATTCTTTGCTGTATAAATTAAACTCATTGGGGCAGATTTATCAAGCAGTCTGAAAGTCAGAATATTTCCAGTTGACCATGGCAACCAATCAGAGCTCAGCTTTCATTTCACCAGTGCTCATGAATATTTTAAAGGGGAGCTGTGATTGGTTGCCATGGGCAATTGGAAATTTTCTGACTTTCAGACTGCTTGATAAATCTGCCCCATTGTTTTTGTATCAGATTAATGCAATTGTCTGAATTTTTATACATTTTTTATTATTCTTTGCTGTATACAATTTTTGCGCAATAAAACGTTAAACATTGAGGCGTCTGTTTCATTTTTGTTTCATTTTATCTATGATTAAACATTGCATATAAATGTTATACACGCACAATTAAAGTTAAATTAAACTATGTGTGACACCCAATATAATATGAATCTGCTACAGATCACATAAAAGGGGGTTCACTCTGCACAGCCTCTCTGCACATCAGCAGCCACCCTTTAATCTATGATTAAACATTTTATATAAATGTTATACAAGCCCCAATTAAAGTTAAATTAAACTATGTGTCACATCCAATATAATATGAATCTGCTACAGATCACATAAAACGGGGTTCACTCTGCACAACCTTCAGGCACCCACACATTACAACAACCCTGCACCCTCACATTACAGAACCCCATAAAAAAAGGGAGAGAAATAAGACTAAATCAAAGGGGCGTGCACTTCTGAATCAAAGGGGGCGTGGTACATGTCACTTTCAGGAAGTGGGCGGTTTGACATAAGGTATGGACGCTTTTCTACTAATATTATTATTTTTTCGGCTTTTTATATTGGACTAGAAATAAACAAGTGAAGATGAGCTGTTTTTTTTACAATAACATGGTTGGATGTTATGAATGAGAAGGAGGAAGATATAAATAGTGCCTTATGGCATTAGAATCGTGTTAACCAGATATTAACAGAAAGCAGAATTGAGAAAAAAATACAATAAATAATGACATTAGAGGATGGTTGGAAAAACTACATTCAGGTACTGGTGTCCATCAAATGTGGATAGTGCCTGGAGAAGTCCTGAAGCGGGTCTGACTATGTCGAATAGGATGGTTAGCTCTTGGCGAAATACATATGGGAACATATAGATGATGAATAATGAATTTAAGCATATATTATTAGTATTTATAGTGTAGGATTAGTAGTATATAACTACTATTGTACTATCTATGTGCATCCGCACTGAATGATTGGAAGGGATGATCCTTGCTTATCGTAAACTTAAAGGGGTTTTCCCACAAATGCAAGTAGGCTCTATCCACAGATGAGACCCCCACAGATCACAAAAACGAGGTGTCTGTTGGGGTTAGAGTAATGGAGTAATGGCCGTGCATGACCGTTCTGCTCCATACATCTCAATGGAGCCGGCGGCACTCGGCGATCTCCGTCAGCACTGAGACCCCCACCGGTCAACAAGTTATGCCCTATCCTATGCATAGGTCCTAATTTGAATTCATGGGAAAAGCCATGAATTAACAGTAATTCTTATTTGATAAATGTTAGAAATAATTTTTTTATGTCTATTTTTATTTTTTCTATTAGTTTTTTTGTTTTATTTTATTATTCCATGTCCTGGTTGTGGAGTAATTTATGCTCAAAATACTAGAGAGATCTTTCTTGGAATATTTATTTTGGGAGTCTCCATGCTGGGGGAAGCACCCTCTAATATTAAATGATATGTAAATACATTAATGTTATAAAGAAATTTAAGAAGTACGGTAGGGAAAGAGTATGTATTAGAAGTTCAATAAACAGTAATCTTACCATTTATATAAAAAGTAAATTTTAAAAATGTATGAGATTTACTATAATATGAGAAGTAAATCTTTGGTGGATCTCTTGGGTTCTTGGTCAACCAACCACAGCTCTGTCCAAATGAACAAAGTCTCAAACCAGGTATGGAGATAGATAAGAATGACTGTAGGGTGTGCAGGACTCTTATGAGAGCCTAGTCCCAAAATTGGTTGGGTCAGAACTCAGAGATCCAAACAACACAGAGGAAACACAGAGGAAAGACACTGACACAGATGTTACACAGGTATTTCAAGAATAGAACTACCAGGCACAATAGCTTCTCCAGGCATGGTTCCCCTACCTTTGCCCCTAATCCCAACTTCTGTCCTGAAGTTTCTATCAAGCCTCAACTTTAAAAGGTCAGGGCTGCCACTGGAAAGTTTGGGGCACCTGGGACCTACTGCTATAATTATCGGCATCCACCATCAGAACACTGGCATTTTGTGTTTTCTTTTTTGTAACACAGTATTCATCTACACTTCAGTGTCAGCAGATCTTATGATCTCTTTTGGTGAGCCCGATAAGGAAACGCATAGAGATAAGGGCACATTCACTAACAACAGTGCAGTCTGTACTATGTGCAGTATACCTGTGTATTCAGGATTTCTGGCACCTGTTCCTCTGACACCACTTTTTATTTAGTGCACCTATATATGGGGAATGCAACATAATTCTGTTGGACTTTGCATGTTGAATCTGGCGCCCCTTAATTTGTGTTGCATGATGACTAGTGCACCCATTCCAGAAAAGGGTCATGTGTGACACAAATGTAATGCAGACACTTCTTAAATACCTGTACAAACATTTTGCACTAAAAAGAACGTGCAAAGTCAGACAGAAAACTGGTCCACGTACCTTATCTGAGGTACCTAGAACTAGGCAACGGGATATCTAGTCCACTTGCCTTCTAGCCAGCACGCGCTAAAGACAAGAGCAGGGCTGTGATGTATGGGATAATGACAACAGCTCCTTCTGTTAAGTCGCTGGGGATATGGAAGGCTACACGTAATTACAGTACAACCTGCATATATGCATATATACTATTACATTCCGCTCTGGGTCAGTCTCATCTGGTATTTAATGACCTTGTTTCAAAGGGCTTCTACCACCTGGATGAAATACTGTATGCATACAGTCTCCAGTCTCACAGGCTTCATATGTGTTAACAGAGCCTGGAGCCCTTCAGGCTTATTTAGATGTCCTTTAAGGTTGTTGTACATTTTGTTACACATTTTACCAATCGGGCCCTTTTTAACTAATTACTCATAAAAGTGACCTTTTAAGTTTACCTTGCCATTATCCAATTCCATTATCCTAAGGAGCATGTGAGTATGGCTAGTCTACCATCAGTCAATAAAAAATAGATGGTGGTAGCTAGTTTTGCTTGAAGAATATATTCAATGATGGTTGGCTAGCCCAACTTACTTGCTCCTTATGACGTCTTCTTATTATAATTCAGAACTCCGCCATTTAGCCAAATAAGTTTTAGAATCATGCAAATTAGTCTGACATTTACATTATGGAGCACCTCTAAGAGCCTATTTCCTATTTCCCCTCACCTGTCCAGTCAATATGATGGTAGATGTCCTTTAATAAAAAATAGATAGTGATTTGTAGATGTCTTGCTTGAAGAATATGATTGTACTTTTATTTAGGAGTAATTAACTTAATTTTTTTAATCACTCTCTTTTAGTTCTTCCAAAATGTCAGGAGATGATAATGAAATTACTACGGATGCTGAACTTACCAATAGACTTCGAGAGGCTGGCTTGGATGCTGAGCATTGGCTCAGTGTGATTAAAGAAAATCTGGGCATTACTAATATACAATCAATACAACACATTCAGCCTGAAGACTGCTCACAAGTAGAGGAGAAGATACGTTTTCCATGGGAAAAAAGAGCATTACGTAAACTTTTTAATGTACCGGATAAGAGTGCAAATGTCAAGGAAATGCAAGAGAAGCGTCGTCAAGTAATAAAAGAAAAAAATGAACAAGCATTGAAAAACATAGATGAGATGAAAAAATTAAGATCTGAAGGAAAAGATCAACATGATAAAATGATCAAGGAGAAAGTAGAAGAGGTTAGCAAAGCCCTAGAAATACCATCTGAGTTTTCTGCACCACCTGATAAGTCATTCCCGGATCTCATAGATTACTATGAAAAACAGATAAAGTCCATGGAAAATTCTTTAAAGCAAAATGACAATATTACAGATGAAGATATCCTAAAATGTGCTTCTGGAGGTTTGGCACTTGAGGGAATTTTCCATACAAAAAACATTGATGATCTGTTGAAGAAACGTGAACCACTGCTGTGTATTCCAAAAGGTTTCCAACTTCTTGGACCAGAGAAAAGTCCAGTATTTCAGCAAACAGAATTTATTTCTAGAGTACAGGAATCCAGATTTCAAAAAACTGTTGAAAAAACAGGGTTGAGTTTAGGTAGCTCAGTGAACGTCAGTTTTTTAGGCTTTGGTCTAAAAAGTAGCATAGATTATAGTAAAGATTCAGAATCTGAAAAAAAAAGTGAACACTCAAGTGAGGAAACTTATGTTTGTACAACAAGATACAATTACATTCCGTTAGCCTCCTGTTACTTTACTAAAGATCAGATGACTCTCTCACAGACGGCTCTAAATGAATTAAAAGACATTGAAAATCTGATTGCCATACAATCAGATGAACACATAGTAAGAATGAAATGCACTGATTTTTTTGAGAGGTTTGGCTCCCATGCTAACCTAGGCCCTTTACACTTTGGGGGAATATATTGGTGGAAAGCTTCCATGGAAGGCATCACATCTGATCAGGTGCAAGAAGCTAAAAAAATGACATCAGAAGCATTAAATTTCTATATAGGTGCTAGTTATGCTGGGAATGGAGCAGATTTTAACTTATCAAAAGTAAATATAGAAGGTTCCATTGACAGATCAACTATCTCCAAATTTCAGAAACATATCCAGTTCTTTTCCACCAAAACAGGGGGTCCTTCAGAAGTTGATTCTATCTTTCAATGGAAATCAGGTCTTGTAACCTGTAACAAGACTTGGAGTGTCATAGATCGTGGATTTCAGCTCATGCCTGTATGGAAAATAATTGTGAAAAATCATAGGGACCAGTTCACAGATGTCACAAAACTTTCTTCTGTCTTAATTGATTCGTACACATTATCCACTGGTCTGACTTCAAAAACGATGGTTGGAGACAATCTTTTAGCTACTCTGGAAAAAACAGAGCTATTCCTACAAAATATACAGTCCTGGAAAGCTGAGGATGCTGAAGAACATTTGCAAACACTAAATGATTTTAAACAATCATTGTGTGAGACCACAAACAGTTACACGGCTTGGGTGAATAAATGCCTGTCCGATAAAGGCCTTCAAGAATTTTTAGTGAGAGTTGTTCAAAAATATCAAGAGAGTTCAAAAAAAGATCTGTATCGCATAAGATTTTTACTGCAAGAACTACTTGAAACCCATGTTTATTCAGTGGATCATTTTCCTGAAGCTTCATTTATTATGAGATGGATTTATAATTCTGAGAAGAGTGAACTGGATCAGATTTCTGTGTCTGTTTTTGAGGAGCTCTTTGATGTTTTAAAGAAATCGAATGCAGATGTTTCTAAGATTACAATGTCTCTGTCATCATCTGCAGAAGAACAATACCAAGCAAGGATAAAAGCTACCCAGCATATTAGTCTATCACTTTATTCATTTTTGAAGACCATGAAGAAAGTGAAACAAAAAGACGTAGAATTACTGCTTCTCCTGATAGCATTTGACTCTGGATTTTGTGTAAAAAATCTCTACTTCCGTAACATTTTAGGGTGGAAAGAGATAGAATTTTTGCAAAACAACATAGAACAAGCCTATGAAGAATACACAAACATAAAAAGTCAGTGTGTTGAACGGGCGCAAGCATTTGTCATTTATAAAGGATTAACGTCTGCTGGTGAATACAAAGAGATGTGTGCACAACAGAAAGCAGAACGCTTGCGTTATATGAAAAGTCATCTTGAAGGTTGTATCTCAGCAAATGTTGAAACAATCCTGTATCAACAATCTGAGTGTTGTGACTGGAGCAAAATGGAGGATAATCTAAGGGCATTTGCTTACGGAAACAAAGTAAAAAGGGAATTTAGCACAGATGAGATTGCGGAGGAACTAAAAAATCTATGTCAAAACAAAATAAACTTTACAAGCACTGACGAACAAACTGACAGCAGCAACACAGACAATGAGTTTTTGCTATTGGTAAAGAGGCTTGACCTTATAAAATATTATCCACAAAAAATGAAAACAGCGGATTTTCATAAAATATTTAGATCTTCCATGTCTGATACCGAGAGTTTAGGAGAAAAACAACTGTCTTTTCATTATTTACAAAAGCTGCTTACATTGGACTACCAAGCTAGATATATCCAGTGCAAAAGTAGTAGTGATCAAAAGAATACAGTGACCAAAAATGAAGATCAAATTGACACCTGTGACAATTCTGTAGATGATTTCCTTGATGACGTGGATGAGGAAATAGAACAAAATATTGCAGACAATGAACAACCCATTCACCCTATGGATGTGCAAATGGCAATTTTCCATTGTGCTAATGATTTTATGAGACAATATATTTACACAAAACTTTCTATTTGTCAATTTGCTCTACCACTACTGATAACTAATCCCAGCACAAAGTGTATTGAGTTTCCCCTTTGGTCTTTTCAAGAAGTTAAGAAGAAATGGAAAACAAAAAGAAAAACTTGCGAAGATGATATATCTAAAAACGAATTTATGACTGATGCAGAAACTTCTGTAGTTTCTTTTATTCGCTTTGGTCCATCCACTTTTTCTAAGTCACAAATTATTAACTGGCTGATGAGTAAGCAAAGGCATGACATATTTTATCACCGTCACTGTAAAGGCAGTACCAAGAAGTCTGTGCTAATGAATGGCACTGCAGAAATTGCTTGGTATTGCCCTGGTGGGAAAGATGACGATGGCTTTGATGACTGTATTGCATTTACTAATCTACATGGCGATGCCAGAGAACTTCTTGCACAAGTGCAATTCTTAGAAAAAATGTCTTCAGTCATTGTGGTCCTATTTAATGAACCTGATGCTCGAGAAGAAAAAGGTAAAGCAATTCTCCAACAATTACTGAAATCGCCCAAACCATTAATCTGTCTTCTTACAGACAAAAAATATACTGCACCAAAGCCAGGCTTAAACTTAAAAATAGGGTTAAAAGACAGAAACGAAGCTGATTTAGTAAATGGAATAAAAACTGCAATACAATCATTACTGACCAGCTCAAATCAAAGATGTTCACTTTACAATTGTGCAAGTTTTGCCAGAAGCCAAGGATTTATGGTGGATTTGGACAAGAATTTGTGCAAGAAAGGAAGAGAGCAAGCAGAGGTTCTCATGTCCCTACTCAAAGAAAGACACAACTCAGCCATGAAAGAGTACTTTCTTCCATTACAAGGTGATCTCTGGCACAGGTGGTGCGAAAAGGACAAGGAACTCACTAGACTGAAGAACAAAAGTAATGTGAGCATTGAGCAACAGCGGAGTGACATTTTGTCTCAGAAACAAGCACTAAGAAACAAACAACTAGAAAAAGCATTTCCTCTGAATGACTTTATGAGATCTTTCCTACAGATTCTACACTCAAATGACCAGGGTGCAAAAATGTATTTTCTACAATGGTTTAAAATGTTTTTGGATAATTTGTCTTCAGAAACATTATCATCTCTATATCAACAATATCACAATGTTTGGTCAAATTTAAAAGAAGAAAAACAAAAGGCCAAAAATAAACGTGTAATACAAAAAATCGAGAACAGCCTGGAAAAACTGTCAACTAGGATCAATTTCTCGATGTTTGGGCTTGAGCATATTCTACGAGAACTGGGACAGATTTATGAAGCATTAGAAACATTCCCCGAAAAAGATGAAAGCTTTTGCACCTTATCAAAAATTGCAGCACAACTTATGTATTCAGGTTATCCCATTGAGCTTATGGATGGTGATGCTGCTCATGTACCTCTAAAGTGGATAGGAGCTGTTCTGGAGGAACTTAAAGGAATAATTGGAGACAAAAAGCTTTACGTTCTTTCTGTGCTGGGGATACAGAGTACAGGGAAATCAACCTTACTCAATGCAATGTTTGGCCTTCAGTTTGCAGTGAGTGCAGGAAGATGTACTCGAGGAGCATTTATGCAGCTTATTAAGGTTGATGAAGAACTGAAACATGAACTAAAGTTTGAATATGTTCTTGTGATAGACACCGAAGGATTAAGAGCTGTTGAACTATCAAATAAGAATTCCGTGAACCATGACAATGAACTGGCTACATTCGTAATTGGTTTGGGTAATATTACAGTAATCAACATTTTTGGTGAAAATCCTTCTGAAATGCAAGACATTCTACAGATTGCTGTCCAAGCATTTTTGAGAATGAAACAAGTGAACCTAAAGCCAAGCTGTCTATTTGTTCATCAAAATGTTGGAGAGATCACAGCCAAAGAAAAAAATATGGAGGGAAGAAGAAGACTTCAAGAGAAACTGGATGAGATGACATTGTGTGCAGCAGAACAGGAGCACTGTGATGTCACTTACTTTAATGATGTGATTCAGTTTGATGTTAACACTCATATTCACTATTTTGCCCATCTATGGGAAGGTGACCCGCCTATGGCTCCACCAAATCCAAGTTATAGTGAAAATGTGCAAGAGTTAAGAAAGATCATTCTCAATTCAGGAAAGCAGGAAAAAGAAGCAAATATCTTGAGCATCTCTAAGTTTAAAGCACGTGTTGGTGATCTATGGAATGCATTGCTGAATGAAAATTTTGTTTTCAGTTTTAAGAATTCTCTTGAAATTGCAGCTTATAATTCACTGGAAACTAAATATAGTCATTGGGCATGGTCTTTAAGAGAGCACATGCTGACCCTTCAAAACAAAATCATGAATCAGATACGCAATGATAAAATAAAATATGTAGATCTGGCTTTTCTAGCCAAACAGTTTGAAGAAAAATACAAAAATACTCAGGAAGAGCTGAATATTTTTTTTACAGAAGAGAAAAACTGTGAGTTATTAATACAATGGAAGGCAAGTACAGAAAATAGACTCTCGACTCTTAAAGGGGATCTTATAACAGAGGTGAAGAAAAAAGCTGATGAATTATTTGAAGCAAAAAAGAACAATAAACATATAGACATTCTAAAGGACAAATATGAAGATCAAATGTTTGAGGAAAGCAAAAATTTGGCACTGAGTTTGAAAGGAAGAAACCTTAATGATGAAGAATTAGAAGAAAAATTCAATGACATGTGGAATGCATTAATAAATAAAGTAACACGCACCATACAATTGCCTCAACCTCCCAGGATCCATAAAGATTTAGAAAATGTTTTCCTAGAACGCTTCAAAACAGAAACCAATCTTGGTGATACAATCAGGGATTCTTACAACTGGGAGGATTTTCTTACAGTGTTCCTTAAATATATTCAAAGTATAAAAAAATGGCTGATTTTGCATGAAAATCTCAGCTCTGATGATCAAAGGAAAATAGAACATATAACATTTTCTATACAGAGACGAGTTGATGAATATATTAGTGAAAAAGAGAAGCAGAAAATGGATTATCAGCGTGTCTATTTTCATGAAATTCTGAATATGATAATAACAGAAGTTAAAAGTATGCTGGATAACAAGTTTAAATTTATACGAGAATACGAACTGTATGGATCACTGTTCTTGTGCCAAAGAGCTGCCAGAAGATTCAGACAGATTTCAGATGCTTTTAGAAAAGCGAATAATCCTCTCATTTACCTAGAAAGTAAAAAGAATGAATTCTGTCAAGGTTTTAAAATCTCCTGCAAAAAAACTAAAGATACAGCATCGCTAGCAGAGCTCTTGTGCAATACATTAAAAGGGTCTATCCAGCAAGAAGTGATTAACCCCTTCACGCTCCGTGACGGATATATCCGCCACGGAGCTGTGAAGGTTGTATGAAGAAGGCTCACGGGCTGAGCCTTCTTCATACAGTGATGGGCTTTGCTGCATATCGCAGCAAAGACCCATCGCTATCACCCGCGGTCGGTGCTTGCACCGATCGCGGGTGTTAACCTCTTCTTTGCCGCCGGCAAAGTCGCCGGCGGCACTTTAAATTTGGCGGCGCGTGGGCGCCGCCATCTTACCTCCGATCGCCGCTCCCCCGAACGTCATCGGGGGGCGGCGATCGGTTGCCATGGTAGCCTCGGGTCTTCGTTTGACCCGAGGATACATGGCTTCTGCACATGCATTACAATGAGCCTGTGCCTCATTGTAATGTATAGTGTGCAGAAATGCCATATACTGCGATACAGTAGTATTGCAGTATATGGCAGGAGCGATCAGACCATCTAGGGTTAATGTACCCTAGAGGGTCTAAGAAACAGTGGAAAAAAAGAGAAAAAAAAAAGTTTAAAAAATGTAAAAAAATAATAAAATATTAAAAGTTCAAATCACCCCCCTTTCCCTAGAACTGATATAAAATATAATAAATAGTAAAAATCACAGACACATTAGGTATCGCCGCGTCCCAAAATGCCCGATCTATCAAAATATAAAAACGGTTACGGGCGGCGGTGACCTCCGGAACGGCAAATGGCGCCCAAATGTCCAAAATGCGACTTTTACACCTTTTTAGATGACATAAAAAATGTAATAAAAAATGATCCAAATGTCGCACAGTCCTCAAAATGGTAGCAATGAGAACGTCGGCTCATTTCACAAAAAATGACCCCTCACACATCTCCATGCGCCAAAGTATGAAAAAGTTATTAGCGTCAGAAGATGGCAAAAAATTTTTTTTCTTTTTTGTACACATTCGCTTAATTTTTGAAAATTTATTAAAACGCAATAAAACCTATATAAATTTGGTATCACCGCGATCGTACCGAACCAAAGAATAAAGTAGGCATGTTATTTGGAGCGCAGAGTGAAAGTCGTAAAAACTGAGCCCACAAGAACATGACGCACATGCAGTTTTTTTCAATTTTTCCACATTTGGAATTTTTTTGCGGCTTCCCACTACATGGCATGGAATAATAAATAACATCATGGGAAAGAAAAATTTGTTACGCACAAAATAAGCCCTCACACAGCTCTGTACACGGAAAAATGAAAAAGTTATGGATTTTTGAAGATGGAGAGCGAGAAATCAGCGAAAATACCCTGCGTCCTTAAGGGGTTAAAAGAGCCGCGATTCAGTTAGCTAGTGATATAAAAAGCAATGATGTGTCCTTTAATGGGAACAGATCAAAACTAGAATACTGTCTACTCAAGTCACTGGCAGAGAAGGAATGTTTCAGAGATTACATTACTTACATAAAAGATCCTAAATTAGCAGTGCGAACCTTTATCGAAGAAAGCGTTGACAAGTATTGTAGAGAAAAAGTCAGTGTCTCTGCTATCTTCAAGATTAAAGTGGATGTGTTTAAACAACTTATATCAAAAGTTATAGATCGATCGACTGCAGAGGTCACAGACAAATGTGGAAATGTAAAATTATGGATCAAAGTATTTTGCCAGGGACTTGAAAATGATATGCAACTATCATCGAAAAACCTGAAAAGTGTTGAAAATCAGGACATAACTGACATAAGTTTTCTGAGGGAGGCAATG
Source organism: Engystomops pustulosus (assembly GCF_040894005.1). Lineage (NCBI taxonomy): Eukaryota > Metazoa > Chordata > Amphibia > Anura > Leptodactylidae > Engystomops > Engystomops pustulosus. The sequence continues at coordinate 54,428,352 of NC_092416.1, read as the reverse complement.
ACAAAGGCTTTACAAAAAGTTGTGAAAAGCTTAAAGGATGAGATATCAGGATGTGATCTAAATAGTCTTCAAAATATGACATCCACCATGTTATTTGACCAGTTTCCTGGATGCTGGAAACAATGTCCATTCTGTAAAGCAGTTTGCACACATACTACAAATACACATGACGGATGTCACAGTATGCAGTTCCATCGTCCAAATGGTTTAGGAGGTGAAAACTGGCATAATACCACATATTTTTGCATAGATATATGCACAACTCTTGTAGCAAGTGAGATATGGTGGGTGGAAGATGATACTGTCAAACAATTTCCCATGAAAAACTATAAAGATGCAGGAGCTCCTTACAACGAATGGTCTATCACTCCAGACAAATCTAACTTATCATACTGGAAGTGGGTCACCTGCCGTTTCCAATCTGACTTTGAAAAGTATTATAATTTGCAATTCCAAGGTCGAGGAACAATCCCTTATCAATGGAGACAAATAAGCTAGCAGGAAGCCATTCGGGAGATAGAAAAACATATGTAATCACCTAAAGGTCTCTCTCTCCCTCCTGTTTGTATATCCTTTCATGGTCTCTCCATTTGGCTGTAATTGGCTATGAGCATTATTATCAAAGAGCAAGATCTCAGTGTTTGTTTAACTAAAAACAGGGAGATTAGATGTTAAATCATGCAGCCTCAACAGACACAAAGGCTGGCCTATGCATCTCTATTGGAAGGAGTAGGTTGATTTTCTTTTACAAACTAAGCAGAATTTGTTAATGAAGTATATTAGAAAATTTTCACCACATCCCCCAACAGACAATCTAAAAAAATTAGCTCAAATTACGGTTCCACATTAGAAATCTCCTGTTTTCCTATAAAGGGCCTCCGAAATAATATAAATATTAGCTGAGAATAGTGCATCTTTAGAAACTCCCTTTAGATGCCCATAGCTTGGTCTGTATAGCAACCAGTACCATGATTCTAATGAGAATTGGAAAGATGAGATTCACACTTTAGTAATTATGAGTTGCAGATTAAGATCCCATTTATAACTTATTTTTTTTCGATAACTGATCTTAAAGGGGTTGCTTACTTGAGTTATTCATTCTTCAAGGGATACAGCCTGGTTTAGCTGATTGCTCCCCATTAAATATCTGCAGTATTACTACTAAACACCACCAAAGCTCAAGTAGAATGGAAAAACATGTAATATATATTTTTTTAATTAAATGTGGGGGAGGGGGGGGGTTGATGATAGTCAGTTACTGTCAATTTTTATGATGTTTATGATTTAACATCTACTTTTTGATGTTAAAAAATGTAGGCATAATATATTAAATTAGCATTTCAGTATTTAACTGGTTTAAAGAGGTTGTCAATCGGTATAAACATACATGTTATACTTAGCCGCCTTTCCGGCACTCTGTGGTAGTGTGGGGCCTTCTGTCACATAGACTCAGCAGTACTGTGGCATTGGCAGTAGGTTTACCTGCTCAGTCCACAGCCAGCTCCAATGAGCCTCGGAATACAAACACCAGAACACTGGAGAGGGGTGGGTATACCCTGTTTGACATTTTCTTACCCACGGGGGTCCCAAGTAAAAAAAAAGAAAAATTAAACCCAGACAAGACCTTTAAATCTACTCAAAATAACTCAATATAACATATTTTTGATTCTTCTATTAATGTTCCTTTATATCAGATTTACTAACTTTTTGCTGTATATCTCTATATAATGATGTCATATTAATGAGATTATAATAATGCTTATTAATGTCTGCACGTTGTAATGCAAATTTAAATGGAAAAATTGATAAACCTGGAAATTTGATGCAAAATTCTTACATTGTGAACATTTTTATATTTTATATTCAATAAAATCAGTGCTTAAGAAAATCCAGTACCATTTCTGTCTAATTTTTTATGATACTTGTACATGTATACCGGATGATTTTACCATATTTTACCCATGTAATAGATTGGATGAGAATCCCTGGTGACTTTTTTGCATTTTACTTTTAAAGCTTTCTCTTGTTTCCACTCGGATAATAAAAGAGAGAATTAAAGGACATCTGTGAATAACTGCAGACAGTACTGCGTATAGGCCAGGGAGATCTGTGTAACCATTTCTTTGTTGCAGAAAAATTGTGAAAAGTTAACTTTTTTTGGCTCATTGCAATGAACTGTTCTACAGCCACTCAGCATTCCTCTGAGTGACTACTGTAAGTATGCAACCAAAATCTTGATACAGCTTTTACTCCTATCAGATGAGAGGAGCAGCGGAAAAGCTTAATGCAGAGAGTAGAAGGCTGCAGACCTGGATTATAGCTTCATAAACAACATAAAAGCAGGAGTGTTAAGGATATTCAATATTGTTCCTTTGGATGCTATTAGTTTAGTGGTCCAAAACCTAGTGACCAGGTCCCCTAAAAAAGAATTGTATTTTATTGTTTAGAGAAGTGAGTCTATTGCACTCAGTGCTTTAAACTGTATTCTTGCCCTCTGGATGTTGATACAGTTCAAAGCATATGTGAAAGATGAGGATCAGCATTCCCTTTCTTCCTTGAACTACCTCACGGATTTTTGTAGCAAACAGTTTTTAAAAATTGGCTCAATCCCCCAACTTTGTTCGGCCCACCTACGTACAGTCATGGCCATAAGTTTTGAGAATGATACAAATGTTTACTTTTACAAAGTCTACTGCATTAGGTTTTATAATGGAAATTTGCATATACTCCATAATTTTATAAAGAGTGATCAGCTTAACAACAATTAATTGCAAAGTCAATATTTGCCTAGAAAATGAACTTTTTCCCCCAAAACACATTTCGACTTCATTGCAGGCCTGCCTTAAAAGGAGCAGCTAGCATCGTTTCAGTGATTGCTCCATAAACACAGGTGCGGGTGCTGATGAGGACAGGGCTGGAGATCAATTTTTAAGTAAGAATCACACCACTGGACAATTTAAAAGGAGGCTGGTACTTGGCATCATTGTTTCTCTTGTGTTAACCATGGTTATCTCTAAAGAAACATGTGCAGTCATCATTGCACTGCACAAAACTGGCCTAACAGGGAAGAGTATCGCAGCTAGAAAGATTGCACCTCAGTCAACAATCTATCGCATCATCAAGGAATTGAAGGAGAGAGGTTCCATTGTTGCCAAAGTGTTTCAGCTTCGGGATCGGGCTACCAGCAGTGCAGAGCTTGCTCAGGAATGGCGGCAGGCAGGTGTGAGTGCATCTGCACGCACTGTGAGGCGGAGACACTTGGAGCAAGCCCTGGTGTCAAGGAGGGCAGCAAAGAAGCCACTTCTCTCCAGAAAAAACATCAGGGACAGACTGATATTCTGCAAAAGGAGTGGATTGCTGAGAACTGGGGTAAAGTCCTTTACTGGGATGAATCCCCTTTCCGATTGTTTGGAACATCTGGAAAACAGCTTGTTCGGGGAAGACAAGGTGAGCGATTCCACCAGTCTTGTCTCATGCCACTTGTAAAGCATCCTGCTACCATTCATGTGTGGGGTTACTTCTCAGCCAAGGGAATCGGCTCTCTCACAGTCTTGCCTAAAAACACATCCATGAATAAAGAATGGCACCAGAATCTCCTCCAAGAGCAACTTCTCCCAACCCTCCAAGAGCAGTTTGGTGATCAACAATGCCTTTTCCAGCATGATGGAGCACCTTTCAATAAAACAGGTGATAACTAAATGGCTCAGGGAACAAACATAGAGATATTGGGCCTGGAAACTCCCCATATCTTAATCCCATTGAGAACTTGTGGTCAATCATCAATAGACGGGTGGACAAACAAAAACCAATTGATTTGTGCAAGAATGGACTGCGATCAGTCAGGATTTGGTCAAGAAGTTGATTGAGGGCTGCCAGGGAGAATTGCAGAGGTCCTGAAGAAGAAGGGTCAGCCCTGCAAATATTGACTTGCTGCAGTAACTCATTCTGTCAATAAAAGCTTTTGTTACTCATAATAAGATTGCACTTGTATTTCTTTATATGATAAAAACATCTGATAAACAAACATAAAAAACAGAGGGCAACAGAACATGTGAAAATATAATATTAGTGTCATTCTCAAAACTTATGGCCATGACTGTATATTTGTGCTCATATAGATAACATTTGACATTTCATTGCACCCTAAATTTCAGTAATCCCGTATAAACAGCTGGCCCGAGTATAAGCCAAGGCACCTAATTTTACCCCCCAAAAAGGGAAAACATATAGGCCCACATTTACTAAAAACAGTGCACTGTGTACTACGTGATCTGTGGCGTTCTTCATGAATTTGGCACCCCCTGCACTGCTCCGACAAAGTGCACCACTTTTTTTATGGTGCACCTTTAACATTGGGTGTGCAACACATTTCTTTTGGACTTGATAAATGTGGTGCACGGTTTGACGGAGAATCATATCACAGAAATGGATGTAATATCCGACTGGGTGCATATGTGTTTCAACATTTATTCCAAAAATAGGTCGATCAGGACCTCACTGAGACCCATTGTTCTAAAACTTAAAGGGGTATTCCGGGAATATGAACGTCTGACACAAAAACCCATGATGATATAAATAAATGAATATAACACAACTCAATGTCATTTGTCACAAAATGGAGCATAAATTGTTTGATTTTATGATTTACAAAATGTATGGCCTCTCTAAAGTAGGTGGAGTTATCACCAAGATGGCTGCCACTGGAAACTACAAGTTCCATGATCCTTTAGTTCTCAGTAACTCCTCCTACCTTTTATGCTCTGCTCCCAGTGATGATGTAACAGGTTTTCTTGCTCTGTTACCATAGTAATGATGTGTAACTGCCATCACCACAGCACTAGTCACACTGGGTGCACTGCAACCAACCGATTACAGCCAAACCTAGTGGTGATCACATGACCTGCCCAGGCAGGTGCAGGACATGTGATGTGGACATGTGACCAGCGGCCATCTTCTGTTCTGCAACGGACCGCGCGGAGGAAATTAACGGACTGATTAAAGGGCCAGTAGCATTTTAATTCTTCATTACAGTCTATGTCATCAGCATTTTTCTGCTAAGGGGAGCAAAATTTTAAATAACAACTAATTACACATTAGCTTATATTTTGAGTACCCATTTGTATATGAATTATGCTGATTCCTGGAATACCCGTTTAACTTTTATTTCTGTCAACCAATAAAAAAATGTGTATAGATAATTGATTGTTTTTCTATTTCTGAACAAAAAAGTTTAAAAATCTACAGATCAATGGTGTTGTGTACAAATTAATGGATTGTCACCATATGCAGGTAGGAGGATGTACTCAGTAACTGTTTCAACACACTATCAGGGAATGCCATTAGGGGTCACCAGTGTTTTGTTTGTGATTTAATCAACCACTCTATAACACTTGCAACACTGTAACACCGTTAATATAACCATATAGGTCAGTGATGGCGAACCTTTCTGAGACCGAGTGCCCAGACTACAACCAAAACCCACACATTTATCACAAAGTGCCAATATAAGCAGTAATTTATTTATTTGTTGAACTGTTCTCCTAACATAACAGCCTCCTACGGACACTGATACAATTGAAAGCAGGAGGGCAAATCCAGACTATGAGATACTTCCTTGGCGATTAAAGGTTTAAAATAGCACTGAGATTAGTAATTCTTGACTTGTGTGGAACTGCAGTTAGATTCTTTGAGTCCTGTCTGGTGAACTCTGTGCTGAGCCTAAGTGCCCACAGAGAGCACTCCGAGTGCCACCTCTGGCACCCGTGCCATAGGTTCGCCACCACTGATATAGGTTGTCACGATGGCACACTATTGCTGTTAAATTCATCTGAAAGTACACCCCTTTGTGTCCCTGGTGATCCAATACATAAAGCAGTCCCTGTATATATTCGTGTGCTCACACTGCACCTTCTTATACCCTACAACTAAATATAGGTGACTATGTCTGCAACACTCATCTGACTGCTAAATAAAAGCAACACTATAGCCCCCCGATGGAGCCCTGAAACGCCTATTTCAGTGCAGAATACATCGGGTATAGTGCAGCCGCGCCACATAATGTTTTGCATCCACAAATTGTGTCCTGTACACCAGAAATGTGTCTCGGACACTTCTTAAATACATGTGCAAAGTCTGCCAGAAAACTGGCACATGGTCCTTAGTAAATTTGGACCATTTTTCTTGTCTTGTCCGACACAGTGTAGCTGCAATGCGAAACTGGCGCAGACACTTTATAAATACATGTGCCAACAGTTTGTACGTTCTTTCTAGTGCAAAGTCAGACAGAAAACTGGTGCAAATACTTTGTTAAATGTGGGCCATAAACTTGAGTATAACCCTAGGGTGGAAAATACCTTGGCCACAGCCTCCCCCAGGAATGAAATGCCCCATGCAGCCTTCCCTTACTATTGAATTGCCCATGCAGACTCCCGCAGTAATAAAATGAAAATGGTCACTGGCTCCACCACAACCCTGTTCCCCTGACCAAACTATGAGGGGGGGGGGGGAGGGGGGATTTTTAAATGTACTTTTTTTAAATAGCTTTTTTGATTTTTACATTTTTTAAAAGGGAACACATTATATATGAACGCTGTGCACAGTGTCAGGTGGACACACAAGGTTCCTTTGTTGAAGCTCGGGGCCCTTAGCAAACATATCACTGAAGCTTCAGCGGCTACTTTGCTCCGGTCACAAGATTTTCTACTGGGGTTGTGAGCTGCAGAAGTGAGGAACATGAAGCTACTGCAGTTTACGACCAGGACGGAAGAGAGAAAAGTCCTATGCAGATTCATCTGCATGGGACTTTTCTGAGAAGTAAAACTGTCTGTACAAGTGTCTATGATGCTTGTACAGGCGTTAATGCGACTTCTGATACAGTTAGTAAACTTATATAACAATCAGCCACTGTACATATGTAATAACCAGGCAGTACACATAAATAATAGCCATCCAGTGTACATGTATGACATATGAATATAGACAATGAAAAGAAAAATAACAGCCACTACCTCGAAATGAAGTATTGCGTTTTCGGTGGCTTGTAAACAACAAGAGGTTCAAGAACCAGATCTCGGGAAGTTAGTGGACAGCCAGACTATTGTAATTATCTCCAGAAAGAAGAGCGCCACTAATCTATGTGAAGGTAAGTCGTGTCTTTATTCAAAGGATGCTGCATTACAGGAAGGCTGCATGCCACGTCTTTCTCAAGCCTTTGACGTCAATGACTGCTTAATATTTTGCAAATAGCCCTCAGACATAAACGTGTTATGCTTTAACGTAAACAGTAAATCACAGACTAAAGCAATATCATTTTCATTACAGTGCGACGATATGAAAAGGCGCAAAAACTTCACTGCTGCCAGAAAGGCATTCACATGCTTCAAATATGAAGGAATATCTGCCAAAAAAGGTCAAAAGAGTCAATCAACATATTGATTTCGGGGTTAGAGGAGAGAGACGCGCTACATCCAAAGTGTATTATTGATTTTGGTTATTTTTATTGGAAAAGTGACAACGCGTTTCAACGCCGTAATGGCGTCTTCATCAGGTCAAAACACTGTGGGGTTACATGGTAAAAGAACATGAGGTGACATAATTAGTTAGTTAATGAGTTAGTGGACACAGACATAAATACAGAAGTACAAAAATACAAAAATACAAATCTAGTGAAATGTACAGATACAGAAATAAAATATACTAATACAAAGGGGAACCGGTATTTGATCAAATAGTAAGTGGGTAATGGGCTGTACTAGTGAATGTGAATATATTCGAGGGTCTGAGCAAGTGAGCTAAGGATAGTAGAATCAATTAATTAAATAATTAATTAAATAAATAATTAAATAATTAAATAATTGGATTCAGTAAAAAATGAATAAACAGAATGTGGTACATCAGTTGGTTAATAAATAAATTAATAAATAGATAAACTAATAAATTATTAAATTATTAGATTATTAAACAAGCAGTAAACATATGGGAGTATGGTAAAGTCGGTGTGGAGGAGAGAAGGGAGAGGTACCTGCAGTGTGACCTGCGGTGTTGTGGGCAGATACTGTGCTGCCTGGAGGTCCAATCCTGAGGAAGGGAATGCAGATGAGAGAACAGAGCATAAGAGACCGATGGAATGAAAGCAGTGTGTGGGATATAAAGTGGCGCTTACTTACCGCTGCAAACGGTGTAGCGGGGAAGGGAGGCTGCGTGCTGACACCGGCGTGGGATGGACAGAAAGCGCGCCGGGTAGACACGCGGTTTTTTATTTGGTGTGGCAGGCGGCTGATTGAGGAAGATGCGGGGGCAGTGCGCCTGCGCGGGTTGCGGCACGGAGATATGGGTTGAGCGCAAGGTGAGTTTGAAGTAACTGTAATGTAATGTGCTGAGAGCAGGGACTGTTTCCTATCACCTTCCTTTACTTTTCAATTCCTGTACTCCTCCTTCCACGCGCATTCCCCCCCCCCCCCAATCGTTCCTGTCTCCCATGTCTTTCCATCCATCATCTCCTCTTTCCACTGCATTATTCACTTCATTTTCACTTCATTTCTTCTGTCTTCCTTAATAATTCATCTTCCCATATCTTCAGTCTATTCTTTTACTCTTCTCATCCCCATACATACACACAATCCCTGCTCTCAGCACATTACATTACAGTTACTTCAAACTCACCTTGCGCTCAACCCATATCTCCGTGCCGCAACCCGCGCAGGCGCACTGCCCCCGCATCTTCCTCAATCAGCCGCCTGCCACACCAAATAAAAAACCGCGTGTCTACCCGGCGCGCTTTCTGTCCATCCCACGCCGGTGTCAGCACGCAGCCTCCCTTCCCCGCTACACCGTTTGCAGCGGTAAGTAAGCGCCACTTTATATCCCACACACTGCTTTCATTCCATCGGTCTCTTATGCTCTGTTCTCTCATCTGCATTCCCTTCCTCAGGATTGGACCTCCAGGCAGCACAGTATCTGCCCACAACACCGCAGGTCACACTGCAGGTACCTCTCCCTTCTCTCCTCCACACCGACTTTACCATACTCCCATATGTTTACTGCTTGTTTAATAATCTAATAATTTAATAATTTATTAGTTTATCTATTTATTAATTTATTTATTAACCAACTGATGTACCACATTCTGTTTATTCATTTTTTACTGAATCCAATTATTTAATTATTTAATTATTTATTTAATTAATTATTTAATTAATTGATTCTACTATCCTTAGCTCACTTGCTCAGACCCTCGAATATATTCACATTCACTAGTACAGCCCATTACCCACTTACTATTTGATCAAATACCGGTTCCCCTTTGTATTAGTATATTTTATTTCTGTATCTGTACATTTCACTAGATTTGTATTTTTGTATTTTTGTACTTCTGTATTTATGTCTGTGTCCACTAACTCATTAACTAACTAATTATGTCACCTCATGTTCTTTTACCATGTAACCCCACAGTGTTTTGACCTGATGAAGACGCCATTACGGCGTTGAAACGCGTTGTCACTTTTCCAATAAAAATAACCAAAATCAATAATACACTTTGGATGTAGCGCGTCTCTCTCCTCTAACCCCGTTTTTTCTCCATCTTCTCACATATACATCTGGATTCATATCCAGCCCCCGGGGTTGACGCTGCCACTCCTTCCCATTATCCTTTCACCACCCATCCTGTGCATAAAAACTTTTTGGCGCCTGGCTCGAGACAAATCCCTCACAATTTTATCCTCTCCTCCTCAAAACATATTGATTTCCACTCACAACAAACACATCACCGTCTCCCACATATATAATAACCAGCCAGTGCAAATATATATACTGATATAAAAATCAGGCGGGGCACATATAAAATAACCATATATATATATAATGAAAATTCAGAAAGTGCACATATATTGATGAAGGCAGCGTGCCAAAACGCACGTCAGGGTGTTAGTCATCTGGTAGGACGCGTGCTTCATTGTGCCAAGGTAATTACAATACTGGATCCTTTAATGCCAATTGCAATGCATAGTTAAACGTTAAATTGTCTGTTTAGACTTTACCAGCATTTTCCTGGCACGTTAGAAAAATCCTATATAGAAACATGAATACATTTTTTCTATTACTACTTTAACCACATAATGTCCCCCCGATGTTTATGTAGTCCCTCCAGCATAAGCTGTCATTTCTGCTAAAAACCTTTGTCCAATATATATATATATATAAGAAAACTCCAGAGCAGCACAGCTCTCAGTGGGTGCAAAAGCCAGTGACCCCCTGGCGTGGGTCACAAATATATATCCAGTGAAGAGGCAGCACTCCAAAGTATGTGAAAAGAGGGTGAGTCTTTATTCCATAGAAGCGACGTTTCGGTGTAGTGATACATCTTTTTCATAAAGTGCATGACACACAACCAGCTATTTAAGGACCAACAGTGTATCTGATTGGTCAGACAAAAGGTAAATATAAAAACGTGGAACATTGATAAAGTGTAAAAATGAATACAATGAATTAATCTATATATACAAATAAAGTGCATAATTACATATTACATTGTAATGAACAGTACAAGTGATCGGAAAGTGACATAGTGCCTGAAGTACAAAATAGATTCCACCCATCGGTGTGTTGACCTAATCCAAGTCTCCTCCTATTCATCCATAAACATGGATTACCTGTGTACAGTCCACGTGACACAGCGCGCCTAGTTTGACAATGAAGCAGAAGTATGGAGTGCAACCTCCATTAAACTGGAAGTCATGGGATTAAGATCATAATGATGCAAAAGGGTGAGTCATTTTCACATGGTGGCCAGACCTATAAAATACATCACTACCTTACTTGTAATAATGATTACCGTATATACTCGAGTATAAACATTCTACTCACCTTCCGACCCCCCCCCCCCTCCCCGGCAGGTTCGCTTCTATACAACTCACCTTGCACCCTGAGAGAATCATCTGTGGCAAGACTTACCTTGATAAAGATGGTGTTTTTGCCACGAGCATTGTATCTATTTAGAAACTCACCGGTGAAGATGACGGAAAAAAGTTTTTGGTATAATGGATAAGATACGTGTTGATTCCAAGATATAAAGGAGACTTGGCTCTCCCCCATTGGAGTCTGTACTTTCTGGCTTCTCAGGTAGCGGCAATTTTGAAGGATACCCCAGTTGTATTGGCAAAGTGTTTTGTGAGCCAATTTGACTTTCAGGACAATTTTTTTTCTAGGTATATACCATTTTAGTGCAACACACAAGTCACCCTCCCAACTGACAGAAATCAAGCCCTCCTCCCCCACTGACAACACACAAGCCCCCCTCCCCCACTGACAACACACAAGTCCCCCTCTCCCACTGACAACACACAAGTCCCCCTCTCCCACTGACAACACAATAGTCCCCCTCTCCCACTGACAGCAATCAAGCCCCCCTCCCCCACTGACAACACACAAGTCCCACTCCCTCCTGATAAACCACAAGTCCCCTCCTCCCTGACAACACAAAAAATTCTGTCTCCTCCATGACAAGACACAAGTCCCCCTCCCCCCTGACAACACCAAGCAAACACAGAGCCCCCCTTCCTTCATCCTCTTCTCAGCGTGTACACCATGCTGACAGCCTGAGGTCCTTGTTGTGGGCTCCTGTGTGTGTTGGGGAGGCAAGGTCCAAGTAATGTAGGGCAGAGGGAAATGCAGCGCTGGGACTGTATATACATGCCTCGTGAGGGAGGGCAGTGTGTACACAGGGAGCCGACCATAGCACAGCTTATTACATGCAGCCCCTGACAGCTTCCTATGTATCCGTGCCTGCCAGGGGCCTATAAGCTCCGCCTCCTTATTCTAGCCAATCAGGTGACGGCAGGCCCGCGCGCTGCACTTGGTGACGTGGGTAGAATTATCAGTAACGGAATTCGCTGGTGCCGGGCCGTGCGGTGCAGCCGTTGGAAGAAGAGGAGCTGACAGGACGGCGCCCTGATACCGACCAGCACCGGGAGGAGCCCCAGCCGATCCGCAGGAGGAGGAGCCAGAACCAGTGGATCCGCAGGAGGAAGAGATGAAGCCTGCGATAGGATAAGTCACACTCATACATGACACATTCCTGCCTGCGGCGCCATTTTGTGAACGGTTTGTGACTGGTGACTAGAAGTGGCGGCGCTTCAGACGTTCGCTAACAGTTTGCTTCGGGTACATGTGGTGACCTCCTCAGGGAAACATCCCAGCCTTCCCCCGGTACTGGCAGGGGAGGGGGGTGACATACTGTAACCAATCACAGAGCAGCTTACATTTCATGTTTATCAAATATTGTCTGAATTCTGTGCTGTAACTGGTTACTGAGGGAAACAAAAACTGCCCCTTTTTCCAGGGGTTTCAAGGCAATTCTGGGGCAGACTTTTAAAACTGTCCAAGGTTTCATGTACAACAATGGCAGTTTGTCTCCCATTGACTTCTATTGCTAAGAAAAGCGAGGAAATCCTCGTGGGCGGTGCTTTGACCAATTGCATATGCGTTTCCATAGAAACCCTTGCGATCCGTGACTGGCACCAGGCGTCTTGTATTTAAACAATGCAAAACAGCAGGTGCTTATAACTGATAGCATGCGTTTCTATGGAAACACATTTGGGCCCACCCAGTGTTTGCCTTTTATTTCTAAATGTTCATATTTATTGGTTTAAAGGGATATTCCCATCTGGGCATTCACATTTAATTAAATTCATTTGCCATATGTAATCATTTCTTCAATTGGATGAAATAAAAAAAAAAATGTTCCTGTGTGAAGATAATTTCTCAGAAATGTAGTCATGTTGTCCCTTAGTAACGAGATAGCTTCCTCGGATACGACCACCTCACATTTTGGCACCAGTGGCCAGACATGCACTATTGAGCCCTGCCTGACCACCAGGATTCAGAGATCATTACCACAGGACGACTGTGGGACCTGCAGTAACTCCTGGATATTTCATATTCAGAAACTTTTTGCTTCCTTGTGCAATCCCTCCAGCAGAGGTGGCCGTATCCAAGGACACAGTCTTGTTTCTAAGGGACCATATCACTACATTCATGAGAAATTATCTTGACAAAGGAACATTTTCTTTAATAACATCTAATTGTAGATTTGTTTTTATATGGCAGATTAATGAAACTGAATGTGAATGCCCAGACGAGAATACCCCTTTAAGGCCGCATTCACACGACCATAGGGGGATGTATCTACAGCCGCAAGCTTACAGTCGTACACGGGTCCCCCATAGGCCGGCAATGACTGCATGGAGCGATACAGTGTCGCGCACATATGGCACTGTACTGCTCCGTACATGGGAAAAGATAGGACATGTCTGTGTTACGGCGCCGTGCATTGCAATGGAGAGGGGAGGGGTCACCCCTCCTCTCCATCGCGACTGACTTATGCCCGCTATATGTCAGTGTGCATACCGACTTAGCGCCATAACTTCCTTTACTTTTGTGCAATGCCTTAAAAAGGCATCTATTTTTTGTGTGCCACGTACAGATAATTAAAAGTAGAAAAAAACTTTAAAGGACCTTTTTTAATTTTCTTTGTATTAAAGTTACAAAAACTGGGGAAAAATAATTTTTTATGTAATGTATAGTATTTAGATATTTTCATTTTTTAGATGAACTCAAAATGGCCATTATAAATTAATTTCCTAGTGAGTGATGGTCCTTTTGATACGTATTGGGGCACATTCACTAAGATCATTGCAGTCTGTACTACTGGTATGTGCAGTTAGTGTGTAGTGTGCATAGCTCCGACAACGTGACGTCGGACAGAAAACTGGCGCACGACCGTTAGTAAAAGTGCCCCAATTTTTTTTAATTTGTAGCGGGAGTTTTTTTTAAAAACAACGTTATTGTGAAAATATTCATGTTTCTTTTTAAATATTTATAAACCTCTTAACGACCTGGCCCTTTTTTGTTTTTTAATTTCCATTTTTTACTACCCACCTTCAAAAATCTATAACTTTTTTTTATTTTTAAACGTAAGAGGTCAGTGACGGCTTGTTTTCTGCGTAACAAATTGCACTTCATGGAAAGTGGGGAAAAAATTACAATTGCAGTGAAAATGGGGAAAAATGCATTTGCGCCATTTTCTGGTGGGCTTGGTTTTTACGGCTTTAAAGAGAACCCGTCATGCAAAATAACCTCCCTAATCTAAATATATTTTCATAAACTGCCATTAGAGAGCATTGCCTCTATCCCTTCATTGTCCCTCTACATGCCTGTAATCCTAAGCAATGAGGTCCTAAAGCTGTATGCAAATGACCTGTGAAATGTCCAATGAGTCATTAGCATATTCATGCTGTCCAGCTTATTCATGAGTGGGAGGTACAGCCACACCCCCAGTGCTTGACTGACAGCCTGTATAATGATGTGCTTCCTGGTGCTGGCGCCCCCTGCAGCCTGTGTGTGTATAGGAGAGATACAACAGCTCCAGGCTGCAGCCATGTTATGCCAGCACATGTCAGGTACTTGTGTAGCTGATGTCTGTGTCTCTGTATATTAGGAGGATGCAGCATGTCAGCAGATGCAGCACACACACTAGCAATGCTTTACTATACATTACACACAAACATGAGCAGGGGGAGGAGAGGGGAGGGGTAACAGGGGTGACATCACTACCTCTGACCATGTGACCAGCCTCATTTACATAATAAAGAAAAGATGATTTTACAATGATTAATGTATGAAATAACTAGATAAAGGCTGGGATGGGATCCTTGTGAGCTGCTCCAACAGGTAGAGGTGACAGGACTAGTGACACAGACCTGATGACAGGTGTCCTTTAACTGTACGTCCCAAATAACATATCTACTTTATTCTTTGGGTGGGTACAATCACAGATTGTCATTTATCAAAAATTAAAACCTCCTGTACAAAAAAATTTTGTTTTGATTTTGCCTTCTTCTGGCGCTAATAACTGTTTCATACTTCGGTGTACGGAGCTGTGGGTGGTGTCATTTTGTTGCGACTTTTGATGACGTTTTCAATGCATTTTTAGGACTGTACAACCTTTTGATCACTTTTATTGAATTGTTTATATTTTTCAAAATGGCAAAAAAGTGCCATTTTCGACTTTGGGCTCTATTTTCCGTTGCGGGGCTAAAGGCAGTGAAAAACCATTATTATATTTTGATAGATCGGGCATTTTCGGAGGAGGCGATACCTGTGTTTGTGATTTTTACTGTTTATTTATATTTTAGATGACTTCTAGGGAAAGAGGGTGCAATATGCAGCAAAGACTTACCGGCTTCATCTGTTGCAGGGAGAACTGACTCCCTGTGGTGGGAAGATATTGCTGCGGACTTGAGATCCATGTTTGTGGGTGGCAGGTTCTGCGATTTGTAACTGTAGCTCGACTTTTTTGTCCTTGTCTTTTTTTTCTATTTGAATTTTTGTGTCACTTTAAATAACCAGGTTAGAGCTTCTTTCTTATTAGTAAAAGTACAAATATTATCACAACTGTTATACTTCTAGTCTGTACAGTTAGGCTACATTCACACTGCCGTTGCCCGCCCGTACCTTACCGTAGCGGGCAAGGGCAGTGCACGAGGAGAGGAGGTGAGCGCAGCTCACCGCCTCCCCTCTCCATAGGAAGTTATGGCGCACGGCGGCGTACTACGGACAAAGATAGGGCATGTCCTATCTTTTTCCGGGGTATGGAGCGGTACGGTGCTGCGCCGTGCGCCTATTGCCGTCTGTGGGGGACGTATATAGAACGTATATACGTCACCCGTATATACGTCCCCCATACGTCAGTGTGAATGTAGCCTTATGGTGCGGCGAGGCCAAGTGCATGAACGGGATCTCTGCAAATTGTAGTGCAGGCCCCGTTCCTTCATTTTTAATGGGCATCAGTGGGAAGCAAGGCTCATCTGCCGGTATTATATGGGCCGCAAACAAGGGCACACTGCCCTTTGCTTAGCGCCACCAAAGAGCACACAGTCGTGTGAATGAGGCTTTAAATAAAACTGCATTTGTTGCATGTATCAAGTGATCACATAGCAGCTTTACATTTGTTTATGCGGACGTAGCTTAAAAGGAATCTGCCACCGGGATGAAGTATTGTAAACCAAGCACACTGACATACTGGTGCGTGCCTCCTCTGGCAGGATCTGCTCTTCTTTAAGCTTCTTATGTCCTTGTTTTTTTTTAGAAAAAAAGGCTTTAAAGATTATACAAATGAGGACTGAGGGGTTGCAGGCTCTATTAACATCTATTGATCCTGCAGCCCCTCAGACTCGTAAGCATACTTTTTAAAACCTTTTTCCGTAAATACCAAAGCATAAGCAGCTAAAAGAAGAGCAGATCCTACCAGAGGGAGCACACACTAGTAGGTCAGTGTGTTTGGTTTACAATTCTTCATCCTGGTGTTAGATGTCCTTGAAGGCTGTCAAACCAGTACAAGTGGTGAATAAAATAGAACTTTTTCTTCAAATAGATAAAGTGTTTAATAAAGTGTGATAGTGTAAAATGACTAAACTCAGGATGGTCTAAATCAGTCTAAAAACTATCTACTATACAACCTATCCCATATGTGAGGATTCTGCACATCAGGCCTCAACACAAGAGCGTGATAGCCAGCGGGATGGTAACCCCATTGGGATAAGATTCTTTGTAGTCATCAAAGCTTGTGACATCACACTGGTTCCTATAGAATTCTCATGAAAGTTTGTAGCAGAAACGTCCAGGATGAGATATAGAAGGAATCCACTGTGTTTGTAAGTAGTAGGGAAACAGTCTGTGGGTAAGTAGTCATTAACTGTCGAAAGAAAGGGTGACAGATGGGTTTGGTGCTCACTTTCCCTATTGTCCCCTATTGCTGGCGATGATATTGAGTGCAGGAATATTTCGCTTCCAAACTGAAGTGGTTATCATTTTGTCTGTTGGATGCTTTATATTGGGAGCGTGATATTCCTAAACCCTAATCAAAGTATTTTAGTTGCCATCCTCTTATATTCAGAAGTGTCTTTTTTTCTGCTTTACCTATACAGATGTGGTAACAGTACATGAATATCTACTGACCACTTGTTGTATAACACAAAGAGGCCTTTACATATGTAAATATGTTACCATGTGAAAAACATACATAACATAACATACATGAACATAAAATAACATCAGAATAATAAATCTATATGTGATGTATTGGTATTGTAATTGGCTTATTGGTGCTTTACACCACATTATTTTGGCAATGTGCCTTCAATAAGTTATTTGGATTGAGATAATTGATGTTTTTATTGTGTCGTTAAAGGAAACCTGTCAGTAGACTGGGGACCTTGAGCTGCCAGCGCACTTCTAGGCTGCGTCCCCAAGATAGGCCGACAGAAATCCAACGCTCAATCTATCTTCAACTTCACCAGTAGATGCATCTGGTAAGAAGCAACATGTTTTCCAACCTTCTTTCTGCCTTGTTTCTCTCTCTCATTTGTGCCTTTCTTCTCTCTTTCTCACTCTCATTCTCTCCTTTTCACTTCTATCAATCTCTCTTCACTCCTATACTTCTCTCCGTATCCCTTTCTCTTTATCTCCTCTCCCCTTATCTCCCTCTTTCCTATTTTTCTCTCCTTTTGTTCCTTCTATTTCTTTCCTTCTCTCCCTTTCTTTCTCTCATTTTTTTCTCCTTCTCTCCTTTTTCTTTCTCTCATTCTATCCTTTTCTCTTTCTCTCTTTCACATCTTATCTTCTTTTTTTCTTTCTATCCTTCTTTCTCCCCATCTCTATTTCTTAATCTCTTTCACTCCTTTTGTCTTTCTTACCTTCTATCTTTCTCTCCTCTCCTCTCTTTTCTTTCTTCTCCCTCTTCTTTCTTCTTATCTCATTTCTTTCCTCTCACTCCATCTCTCTCCTCCCCTCCTATCTCTTTTATTTCTTCTCTCTCCCTCATTCTCTCTTTTCTTTCTTTCTTTCTTTCATTCTTACTTTCTTTCGTTCTTTCTTTTCTTTCTTTCTTTCTTTCTTTCTTTCTTTCTTACTTTCCTTTCTTTTCTCTCTCCTTCCTTCCTATATCTTTTCTTTCTCTCTCTCCTCCCTTCTCTCTTTTCTACCCTCTCTTTCCTTCTCTCTTTTCTTTCTTTTTCTCCCTCCCTCCTTCCTTCTTTCTTTTCTTTCCTTCTCTCTCTCTCTCCTTCCTTCCTATCTCTCTTATTTCTTCTCTCTCTCCTAACTTCTCTCATTCCTTCCTATGTCCTTTCTTTCTTTCTTTCTTTCTTTCTTTTTTTCTCTCTGTCTCCCTCCCTCCCTCCCTCCTTCCTTCTCTATTTTCTATCTTCTCTCTCCTTTCTTTTTTTCTTCTCTCTTTCCTTCTCTCTCTCCTTCTTTCTTTCTTTCTTTCTTTCCTTCCTTCCTTCCTTCCTTCCTATCTCTTTCCTTTTTTCTTTCTCCTTCCTTCTCTCCTCTCTTTCTCCTTCTTCTCTCTTTCTTCCCTTCTCTATCTCTCTCCTTCCTATCCCTTTTCTTTCTTCTTCCTTCATTCTCTCTTTTCTTTCGTCTCTCTCTTCTTCCTTTTTATCCCTTTTCTTTTTTCTTCCTTCCTATGTCTTTTCTTTCTCTTCCTTCTTCCTTCTCTCTCCTTTTTTCTTCTCTTTCCTTCTTTCTCTCTCTTTCCATCCTTCCTTCCTTCTCTCTTTTCTTTCTCCTTCTCTCTTTCTTCCCTTCTCTCTCTCATTCCTTCCTATCCATTTTCTTTCTTCTTCCTTCATTCTCTCTTTACTTTCTTCTCTCTTTTTCCTTCTTATCCCTTTTCTTTCTTCTTCCTTTCTATCTCTTTTCTTTATCTCCCTCCTTCCTTCTCACTCCTTTTTTCTTCTCTCTTTCCTTCTTTCTCTCTTTCCATCTTTCTTATCTCTTTTCTTTCTTCTTTCTCCTTCCTTCTTTCTTTCTTCCCTTCTCTCTCACTCCTTCCTATCTTCTTTCTTTTCTTTATTTCCTTCTCTCTTTCTTCTCTTCTTTCTATCTCTACTTCCTTATTTCTTTCCTTCCTTCTCTCTCCTTCCTTCCTTTTCTCTATTTTTTCTTTCTCTTCCTTCCTTTTTCTTTTCTGTTTTCTTTCTCCTTTCTTCATTCTCTCTTCTCTATCCTTCTCTCTTTCTTTCTTTCTTTCTTTCTTACTTTCCTTTCTTTTCTCTCTCCTTCCTTCCTATATCTTTTCTTTCTCTCTCTCCTCCCTTCTTTTTTTTCTACCCTCTCTTTCCTTCTCTCTTTTCTTTCTTTTTCTCCCTCCTTCCATCTTTCTTTTCTTTCCTTCTCTCTCTCTCCTTCCTTCCTATCTCTCTTATTTCTTCTCTCTCTCCTAACTTCTCTCATTCCTTCCTATGTCCTTTCTTTCTTTCTTTCTTTCTTTCTTTCTTTCTTTTTTTCTCTCTGTCTCCCTCCCTCCCTCCTTCCTTCTCTATTTTCTATCTTCTCTCTCCTTTCTTTTTTTCTTCTCTCTTTCCTTCTCTCTCTCTCTCCTTCTTTCTTTCTTTCTTTCTTTCCTTCCTTCCTTCCTTCCTATCTCTTTCCTTTCTTCTTTCTCCTTCCTTCCTTCTCTCCTCTCTTTCGCCTTCTTCTCTCTTTCTTCCCTTCTCTATCTCTCTCCTTCCTATCCCTTTTCTTTTTTCTTCCTTCATTCTCTCTTTTCTTTCTTCTCTCTCTTCTTCCTTTTTTTTATTTAAAAGTATTTATTTTTGCAATTTTTGAAATTTTATACAATTACAATAAACAAAACCAGAAAACAAGATTGTCTGCCACATATTTCCTTCCCCCCATTACAGGATTATTATACAACAGCCATGGTAACAATCAGGTTCTTGCTGTGTTACAAAACTACCTGAGGGATATTACACAATAGATAACAGCAGATACTGCAGCCAGACATCTTGATACAACACAAACAACTATTGACACATAGACAATCAGTCACACACACACACACACACATACCAGCACGCTCAGTCTCCTTCATCATGGAGAGGAGTATATGTCACATGTGATTATAAGGCTGTATGGGGAGTCGCGCACCATCTGGACCAGATGCGATCAAACTTCTGGGGACACTTCCTGTTGGTATACAGGGACCGGTAGTGGGGAATGACGCTGTTAATAAGTAGTATCCATCTTTTTAATGGAGGGGGCTCCTGGTCCTTCCAGGTCATCACCACCACTTTTCGGGCGTAGTATAAGACAAACCTAAAGAAAATTTTGTCATAGTGGCCATTGACAACTTCATTTATGATGCCGAGGAGACACACAGAGGGAGACATCAAGCGTGGGAAATCAAAGTGTATATTTAGGAATTCCAGCACTTCGGACCAGAAGACATGGACCCTAGGGCAGGACCAGACACAATGCAGGAAGGATCCGACTTCAGCCTGACAGCGAAAGCAAAGATCATTGGGCATTGCTCCCATGCGGAATAGTCTAGCAGGGGTGAAGTATACTCGATGGAGGAATTTAGATTGGATCAGGAAGTCCCTCGCACTCACTACAGATGTGAAGTAGGACAGTTCGACCTCCCTCCAGTCATCATCTGACAGGTCAGGGATATCCTGTCTCCAGCGTTCACAGGCTCTATCAAACGGTCTGGACTTTTGCTCTTGTAGGAGAGCATAGCACTGAGTGAGTGGCTTAGGGAGGTCCGGGGTACTCATCAGAGTCTCTAGTTTGGAGAATTTCACTGCCAGGCTGAAGGAGCCGAATTGGGCTTTGAATGCGTGCCGCAGTTGCGTGTAATGGAAGCTAGCCGTATTGGGTACAGTATGTCTCTCCCTTATCTCGTTAAAGCTGAGTAACTCTGCTACCGGGGATAAGAGCTGGCCTACAAATTTCACCCCCGCTGCCCCCCACATTGTCCAGCCCGGGAGGGAGAGGAAGTGAGAGAGCCATGGATTGAGCCACAATGGAGTCCTAGGCGAGAGAGGGGGAGAGCTGCTCGGTTCTACCAGGGATTGTGCCCTACGCCAGCACACCGCTACCGTACGTAGGGGAAGTGGGGTATCAGATGGGGACTTATACCTGTACAGCAGGTTTGTAAGGGCCTCGTAGGAACCTACCAGGGCACCAGCCAGTGCAGTAGCTGCATTACCCATGTCTATATCTATCCACCACTGGGCATATACAAGCTGGGAAGCCAGGTAATAAAGATACAGATCCGGGGCAGCCAGTCCACCCCTAGACTTGGGAGCCTGAAGCAGCGCTAAACTGAACCGCGGGGCACTACTCTGCCAGTAAAAGGACCTGAGAATGCCGTCTAAGCGTTTAAACAAACTCTTAGGAAGGAGTATAGGACAGGCATGGAAAAGGTATAGAAATTTTGGGAGAAAAATCATTTTAAATATGTTAATACGCCCGTACAAAGACAGGGGGAGAGTGGACCAGGCTTTTAGGCGTGATTCCGTTGCAGTTATCAAGGGTGTAATGTTTAACTCCGTATATGCCTGGACCCTGCGTGACACCTGAACTCCCAGATATTTAAAGGTGGACACCACCTGGACTGGGACGGGGAGGGAGTGTACCCCTACATCAGATAAGGGGAAAAGGACCGATTTGTCCCAGTTAACCCGGAGACCTGAGAACCCCCCGTAGCGTTCTATCAGGGACAGAAGGGATTCCAGAGAGGGGCCCACGTCTCCAAGGTATACAAGTGTATCATCAGCGTAGAGAGATACCTTTTCAATGATAGGACCTCTAGTAATACCCTTAATGCTATCAGAGTGACGGATCGCCACAGCAAGGGGCTCAATGGCAAGTGCGAAGAGGAGGGGAGATAGCGGGCAGCCCTGCCTAGTGCCCCTGGCCATAGGGAGAGTAGGTGAGATGTTAAGGTTGGTCCGTACCCTAGCCTTGGGATCATTATACAGTAGTTTAACTAATGCTGTAAATCGAGGGCCAAGACCCATTCTAGGCAAAAGGGTCCACAGATATGCCCATTCCACAGAGTCAAACGCCTTACAATTGTCTAAGGATAAGATAAACCCAGGGTCTGGAGACCGCTCTGCCTCTGCAATGTTCAGGTGTAGTCTTTGTATATTTATGTCAGTTCCCCTCCCAGGCATAAAGCCTGTCTGGTCCGGGTGAACCAAGGATAATATCACTTTATTAAGCCTTGTTGCCAGAATTTTTGCTAGGATTTTAACATCTGAGTTTAGGAGGGAAATTGGGCGGTACGAGTCGGGAAGCAGGGGATCCTTGCCAGGCTTAGGAAGAACTACAATAAGGGCCTCTCGCATGGAGTCAGGGAGGGAACCACTGTCGAGCGCATCGGAGTACAGGCTAAGTAGATGAGGGACCAGGGTCTCACAGTTATCCCTATACCACTCACCTCCCAGCCCATCAAGTCCAGGTGTCTTACCGAGGGGCAACGATTGGATGGCCAGTTCCACCTCCTCCGCCGAGAGCGGAGCATCAAGCTCCGATGACTGTGCCGATGTGAGTCTCCAAAGTGGAAGACTGTCAAGGAATCTGGAAATCTCGACGGAAGAGGCGGACAATCTGGAGCTGTAAAGAGAGGAATAGAATTCATGAAATACCATGTTTATGGCCCGGGGTTCTGTGATCAGGGTTCCACTACTGTTAAGGATAGAGGGAACGGAAGCACAAGGACGTTCAGCCCGCGATAAATACGCAAGCAGCTTCCCATTTTTATCTCCGAATTCAAAGATGGACGCTTCCCTGGCTAGCAGGCGCTTACTGGTGCGCTCCTTCACTACAGCTAGATGGTTCCTCTGCGCCTGAGCCCAAGTCTTTTTATTCCCCGGAGTAGGTTTCTCTAGATACTCCTTTTCTGCATTTACCAGTGCAGCGGTCAGCCTCTCCTCCTGCGCGTTTAGAGACTTTCTATGGCCAGCTACACCTGACATGAATGCTCCCCGCACCGAGGACTTGTACGAGTCCCAGACTAGGAGAGGATCAGGATGGGTTGAGTGTACATCCCAGAACTCGCTGTGCGCAGCCCTGACAGTACTCAGGACCGCTGGGGATTGGAGCCAGGCCGGGTGCAGGCGCCATACGCGGGAGTCGCTGGGGGGGCCTATAAGGAGACTAATGAGCAAGGCGGAGTGGTCTGATGCACTGCGTGGGCAATAGGATACCTGGTCAACGTGCGGCAACATATCAGGGGAGACAAAGGCCAGATCAATCCGAGAGAAGCTCCTGTGCACAGAGGAATAGAATGAATATTCTCTCTCTTGAGGGTGTTTACTACGCCAAACATCGGCGAGGTCTAGAGAAGTGAGCCACTCGTTCAGACGGACCGAGCCTGTGTCCAGACCACTTGTACGATCTAAGGAGGGATTAGGGACTGCATTGAAGTCACCAATGCAGAGTATCGGACTGGGAGGCATAGCAGCCAGCTTACTGGATATTAGGTGCAATACAGCTGGATCAAAGGGAGGGGGGACATAAATAGACGCTATAGTAAAGGTAAAGCCCCACAAGGCACAATGTACGATCACATAACGGCCAAAGTGATCCGGCGCTACCTGTATGACCTCTATGGGAAGCGCTTTGGATATGAGTATGGATACTCCCCTAGCGTAGACAGAGTAGGAGGAATGATACCCTCTAGCCACCCAGGCCCGCTTCAGGGAGAGGACCTTCTGACCCGTAAGGTGTGTCTCTTGGATACATACAATGTGAGGGGCTTGACGCTTAATGACATCTAACATCAGAGCCCTCTTGAATTTAGAATTAAGTCCCCTCACATTCCAGCTCATTACCTTAAGTGAAGACATCTTAGCGGAAGGGAAAGGGGTGTGGGGAAGGAGACGTGAGCAACCAAGCATTCATCCTTTCATACCACAAAGACATAGACAGACAGACAACAGTGAGCATAACAAATATAACAGAACTGAACTAACAATCCCAAGAATACAAACCCCCTGTCTAACACCCTAACAGCAGTAGTGTAGACCTATACCCAATAACAATCAAAGAGTAGAACAGTGGTCCCTAACTCAAGACAAACCTACACCATTTGTCCCGGGACCTTCAACCCTTAATGTATATATGATCAGGAGGTTATTAGGCAGCCATATTTAGAGAAAACCAAAGAGGAGATAGGGGATGGGGGAAGGGGGAGGGAAGGGGGAGGGAAGGGGGAAGGGGGAGGGGAGAGGAGGAGGGGGGGGAATAGGGAAAGAATGAAGTGCCATATGTGGCGCACTGGTCGATATGACCAAACAGAGAACACAAATCAATCACAGGGTACATTTGTGAGGCACGTAATGTGTAAACAAATATTAGAAAACTGTAACAGTGATTTGGGACCCCTAGATAACTATTCAGGACTAAGTCCAGCATTGTCATAGCACATCAGATAAAAGGATATGTGAGTCCAGTCACTCAGGAGGTGCGGGCCTTCCAGCAGGAGCCCGAGGGGCTGCGTCAGCCCAGTGAAGTGCTTCGGTTGGGCAGGTGAAGAAACGAGTCTTCTGGCCGTCCACAATTCGGAGCTTGGAAGGGTACATCATGGAGTATTTATACCCCTTGTCACGGAGACGGGCACGGACCTCGGTGAATTGTGCTCGCTGTTTCCTGACGGATGCAGAGAAATCAGGGTAGAAGGACACTCTGCTGTTGGCATAGAGAATTTCTCCCTTGGTACGGACAGCCCTGAGGATAGAGTCCCTGTCCCTAAAGTGCAGCAGCCGGGCCAGGAAGGGTCTCGGATTGCCCCCTGGGGGGCCAGGGCGGGATGGCACGCGATGGGCCCTTTCCACTGTGAAGAACGGGGAGAAGGTATCTGCAGGAAGCATATTTTTGAGCCAATTTTCAAAAAAGGATACAGGGTCAGACCCTTCCACTTTTTCGGGGAGACCAACCACTCTGACGTTGTTCCGTCGCAGGCGGTTTTCGAGGTCATCAGCTCTGTCGATGGATGCAGACATTTGGCGCTGAAGCTCTCTGATCTGTGTCGGCATAGGCCTCTGGACATCCTCCACCTCAGATATTCTGCGTTCAGTTTCGGTGATTCGCTCTTTGGCTTTGTGGACATCATGTCGTAATAGAACAAAGTCCTGTCGCAGCTCATCCACCTTGGTGACCAGTTTGGATTGGCATCCGTTAATGGCCGCCAGCACCTCTGCAAATTTCCGATCCAACTCCGTGGCCGCGTCAGACGGATCAGCACCCTCTTCATAGCTTACAAGCTGTGGCGGGCTCTGGGAGCCTTCAAAGAGGGAGGGAGAGGAGTTTGGGGACCCCTGAGGAGAGCAAGGCTGTGTGCGGGAGAATCTCCCTAACTTTTTGGCAGCGTTTGACTGTATCTGCTCCAGAACGGCTTGTGATGTGGAGCATTCCTGCGCATCCAGGGGTTCCAGGGACTGGAATGGAGGATCCCCATGGACGGATTCATCATCCGAAGGAGGTGCAGACACCCCGGACGCTGCTTTGAGCATTTTAGCCGTCTTCCTCCGATTACCCATGGCGTCTGGGCAGGGGGGGGCCAGTGATAAACAATCAGGAAGCCTAGCGTCCAGTAGTTAGCAGAGATACAGTCCAAACCCACGTGGAGTATTGCAGCAGGACTGCAAGGGTTAATATAAAACAGAACCCAGGAACAGGGGATCTCTGGGAATATGGAGGACTCAGTGCTGGGCTGTATAGCTTGGGGTCCCCAGGGCAGAGGTGGGCAGCAGCAGGGGAATTACTTCCCTACCTGGTCCTGGATCAGTCCAGCAGTGACAGGGTTAACCCTGCGCGCCTAGGCCTCAGGCAGCGCAGGGGAGTCCACAGGATGGCGCCTCCAGCAGGATAAAGGGCTGGCTGGAGCGCTGTCACAGTGCCCTCGGCGGTGGGAGCGATGTCCAGGCGGCAAGGTGCAGGAAAATGTCCCCGGCGATCGGTTTACCGCTGCACCGGGCGGCTAGGAGCGGGCCGCCGCGCGGGTCACGTGGTCGGCCGCGGGGGAGCACGGAGGAGCGGCGCGGTGTCCGTAGCCGCCTCCAAAACGGCACCGGAGGACAGTGGCAGGTGTGTGGGGCACCCCGGGGCGGAGGGGAACGGGCACAAGTGAGGGATGGCTGCCTTAGGAGGGAGATGGGGTGTCGGGTCCCGGGAGCTCCGCGGCGCACGTCCTTCTCAGTCCGGCATCAGGCCTGGTGATCCTCTTCTTCCTTTTTATCCCTTTTCTTTTTCCTTCCTTCCTATGTCTTTTCTTTCTCTTCCTTCTTCCTTCTCTCTCCTTTTTTCTTCTCTTTCCTTCTTTCTCTCTCTTTCCATCCTTCCTTCCTTCTCTCTTTTCTTTCTCCTTCTCTCTTTCTTCCCTTCTCTCTCTCCTTCCTTCCTATCCATTTTCTTTCTTCTTCCTTCATTCTCTCTTTACTTTCTTCTCTCTTTTTCCTTCTTATCCCTTTTCTTTCTTCTTCCTTTCTATCTCTTTTCTTTATCTCCCTCCTTTCTTCTCACTCCTTTTTTCTTCTCTCTTTCCATCTTTCTTATCTCTTTTCTTTCTTCTTTCTCCTTCCTTCTTTCTTTCTTCCCTTCTCTCTCTCTCCTTCCTATCTTCTTTCTTTTCTTTATTTCCTTCTCTCTTTCTTCTCTTCTTTCTATCTCTACTTTTTTATTTCTTTCCTTCCTTTTCTCTATTTTTTCTTTCTCTTCCTTCCTTTTTCTTTTCTGTTTTCTTTCTCCTTTCTTCATTTTCTCTTCTCTATCCTTCTCTCTTTCTTTCTTTCATTCTTTCTTTCATTCTCTCTTTTCTTTCTTTCTTTCTTTCTTTCTTTCTTTCTTTCTTTCTTTCTTTCTTTCCATCCTTCTCTCTCTCTCCTTCCTTCCTTTCTCTTTCTTTTTTCCTTCTCCTTTCTCTTTTCCTTCTTCTTTCTCCTTCCTTCATTCTCTCTTTTCTCTATCCTTCTCTCTTTTTTCCCTTTCTTTATCTCTCCTTCTTTCTCTCTCTCCTTCCTTCTCTCTTTTCTTTCTTTTTCTCTCTCTCATTCCTTCCTATCTCTACTCTTTCTCTCCCTTTCTCGTTCCTTCTCTCTTTTCTTTCTTCGCTCTCCTTTCTTCTCCCTTTCCTTCTTTCTCATACTTCCTTCTCTCTTTCTTTCATTCTCTCTTTTTTTCTTCCATCCTTCTTTATTTCCTTCCTTCTCTCTCTTCTTCCTTCCTATCTCTTTTCTTTCTTTCTTCTTCCTCCTTCCTTTCTTCTCTCTTTTCATTCTTCATTCTCCTTCTTTCTTTCTTTCCTTCCTTCCTTCTCTCTTTCTTCTCTTCTCTCTATCTCTCCTTCCTTTTTTCTTTCTTTCCTTCCCTCTCTCTCCTTCCTTCCTTTTCTTTCTTTCTCTTTCGTTCTCCTTCCTTTCTATCTCTTTTCTTTCTCTCCCTCCCTCATTCCTTCTCTCTTTTCTTTCTTCTCTCTCCTCTTTCTCCTCTCTTTCCTTTTTTCTCCTTCCGTCTCTCTTTCTTTCATTCAATCCATATTTCTTTCCTTCCTTCTCTCTCTCCTTCCTTCATTCCTTTCTATCTCTTTTCTTTCTTCTTCCTCCTTCCTTCCTTCTCTCTTTTCTTTCTTCTCTCTTCTCTTTTTTTTCTTCTCTCTTTCCTTCCTTCTTTCTTTTTCTCTCTCTCTCCTTCCTTCCTTTCTTTCTCTTTTCCTTCTCCTTTCTCTTTTCCTTCTTCTTTCTCCTTCCTTCATTCTCTCTTTTCTCTATCCTTCTCTCTTTCTTCCCTTCTCTCTATCTCTCCTTCTCTCTCTCTCTCTCTCTCCTTCCTTCCTATCTCTTTTCTTTCTTCTCTCTTTCCCTTTCTTCTTCTTCTTCTTCTTCCCTTCTCTCTCTCTCTCTCTCTCTCTCTCCTTCCTTCTCTCTTTTCTTTCTTCTCTCTCTCCTTCTTTCTATCTCTTCTCTTTCTCTCTCACCCTCCCTCATTCCTTCTCTCTTTCTTTCTTCTCTCTTCTCTTTCTTTCTTTCTTTCTTTCTTTCTTTCTTTCTCTCTCTCCTTCCTTCCTTTCTCTTTCTCTTTTCCTTCTTCTTTCTCCTTCCTTCATTCTCCCTTTTCTCTATCCTTCTCTCTTTCTTCCCTTCACTCTATCCCTACTTCCTTCTCTCTTTTCTTTCTTTTCTCTCTCTCTCTCACTCCTTCCTATCTCTTTCTCTCCCTCCCTAATTCCTTCTATCTTTTCTTTCTTCTCTCTCCTCTTTCTTCTCTCTTTTCGTCTTTCTCCTTCCTTTCTTCTCTCTTTTCATTCTTCATTCTCCTTCTTTCTTTCCTTCCTTCCTTCTCTCTGTCTTCTCTTCTCTCTATCTCTCCTTCCTTTTTTCTTTCTTTCCTTCCCTCTCTCTCCTTCCTTCCTTTTCTTTCATTCTCTTTCGTTCTCCTTCCTTTCTATCTCTTTTCTTTCTCTCCCTCCCTCATTCCTTCTCTCTTTTCTTTCTTCTCTCTCCTCTTTCTCCTCTCTTTCCTTTTTTCTCCTTCCGTCTCTCTTTCTTTCATTCTCTCGTTTCTTTCTTTCTTTCTTTCATTCAATCCATATTTCTTTCCTTCCTTCTCTCTCTCCTTCCTTCATTCATTTCTATCTCTTTTCTTTCTTCTTCCTCCTTCCTTCCTTCTCTCTTTTCTTTCTTCTCTCTTCTCTTTTTTTTCTTCTCTCTTTCCTTCTTTCTTTTTCTCTCTCTCTCCTTCCTTCCTTTCTTTCTCTTTTCCTTCTCCTTTCTCTTTTCCTTCTTCTTTCTCCTTCCTTCATTCTCTCTTTTCTCTATCCTTCTCTCTTTCTTCCCTTCTCTCTATCTCTCCTTCTTTCTCTCTCTCTCTCTCTCCTTCCTTCCTATCTCTTTTCTTTCTTCTCTCTTTCCCTTTCTTCTTCTTCTTCTTCCCTTCTCTCTCTCTCTCTCTCTCTCCTTCCTTCTCTCTTTTCTTTCTTCTCTCTCTCCTTCTTTCTATCTCTTCTCTTTCTCTCTCACCCTCCCTCATTCCTTCTCTCTTTTCTTTCTTCTCTCTTCTCTTTCTTTCTTTCTTTCTTTCTTTCTTTCTTTCTTTCTTTCTTTCTTTCTTTCTTTCTTTCTTTCTCTCTCTCTCTCCTTCCTTCCTTTCTCTTTCTCTTTTCCTTCTTCTTTCTCCTTCCTTCATTCTCCCTTTTCTCTATCCTTCTCTCTTTCTTCCCTTCACTCTATCCCTACTTCCTTCTCTCTTTTCTTTCTTTTCTCTCTCTCTCACTCCTTCCTATCTCTTTCTCTCCCTCCCTAATTCCTTCTATCTTTTCTTTCTTCTCTCTCCTCTTTCTTCTCTCTTTTCGTCTTTCTCCTTCCTTCCTTCTCTCTTTTCATTCTTCTCTCTCCATTTCCTCTCTTCTCTCTTTTCATTCTTCATTCTCCTTCTT
Source organism: Engystomops pustulosus (assembly GCF_040894005.1). Taxonomy (NCBI): domain Eukaryota; kingdom Metazoa; phylum Chordata; class Amphibia; order Anura; family Leptodactylidae; genus Engystomops; species Engystomops pustulosus. The sequence goes on along the minus strand of NC_092416.1, from coordinate 54,399,068 downwards.
TTCTTCCTTCTCTCTTTCTTCTCTTCTCTCTCTCCTTCCTTCCCTTTCTTTCTCTCCTACCTTCTCTCTCTCTCCTTCCTTCCTATCTCTTTTCTTTCTCTCTCTCCCTCCTTCCTTCTCTCTTTTCTCACTTCTCTCGTTTTCTTCTTTCTTTCTTTCTTTCTTTCTTTCTTCCTTTCTTTCTCTTTTCCTTCTTCTTTCTCCTTCCTTCATTCTCTCTTTTTTCTATCCTCTCTTTCTTCACTTCTTTCTATCTCTCCTTCTTTCTCTCTCTCTCTTTCCTTCCTTCCTATCTCTTTTCTTTCTTATCTTTTTCCCTTTCTCCTTCTTCCCTTCTTTCTCTCTCTCCTTCATTCTCTCTTTTCTTTCTTTCTTTCCATCCTTCTTTCTTTCCTTCCTTCTCTCCCTCCTTCCTTCCTTTCTCTTTTCTTTCTTCTTTCTCCTTCCTTCATTCTCTCTTTTCTCTTCCTTCTCTGTTTTCTTTCTTCTCTCTCCCCTTCCTTCCTTCTCTCTTTTCCTTCTTTTCTCCTTACTTCATTCTCTCTTTTCTCTATTCTTCTCTCTTTCTTCCCTTCTCTCTATCTCTCCTTCTTTCTCTCTCTTCTTTCTTCATATCTCTTATATTTCTTCTCTTTCCCTTTCTCCTTCTTCCCTTCTTTCTCTCTCCTTCCTTCTCTATTTTCTTTCTTCTCTCTCTCTCCTTCCTTCTCTCTTTTCTTTCTTCTCCCTCTCCTTCCTTCCTATCTCCTCTTTCTCTCCATCCCTCATTCCTTCTCTCTTTTCTTTCTTCTCTCTTGTCTTTCTCCTCTCTTTCCTTCTTTCTCTTTTCTTCTCTCCTTCCTTCTCTTCTTCCTTCTCTCTTTCTTTCATTCTCTCTTTTTTTCTTTCTTTCTTTCAATCCTTATCTCTTTCCTTCCTTCTCTCTCTCCTTCCTTCCTTCCTTCCTTCTTATCTCTTTTCTTTCTTCTTCCTCCTTCCTTGCTTCTCTCTTTTCTTTCTTCTCTCTCCCCTTCATCGCTTCTCTCTTTTCATTCCTTTCTCCTTCTTTTCTTCCTTCTCTCTTTCTTTCATTCTCTCTTTTCTTTCTCTCCCTTCTTCCTTCTCTCATTTCTTTCTTCTTTCTTCTCTCTTCTCTTTTTTTTCTTCTCTCTTTCCGTCTTTCTTTTTTTTTCTTTCTACTTCCTTCCTTTCTCTTTTCCTTCTTCTTTCTCCTTCCTTGCTTCATTCTCTCTTTTCTCCATTCTTCTCTCTTTCTTCCCTTCTCTCTATCTCTCCTTCTTTCTCTCTCTCCTTTCTCTTTTCTTTCTTTTCTCTCTCTCACTCTCTATCTCATTCCTTCCTACCTCTTCTCTTTCTCTCCCTCCCTCAATCCTTCTCTCTTTTCTTTCTTCTCTCTCCTCTTTCTTCTTTCCTTCCTTCCTTCTCTCCTTCCTTCTCTCTTTCTTTCATTCTCTCTTTTCTTTCTCTCCCTCATTCCTTCTCTCTTTTCTTTCTTCTCTCTTCTTTTTTTTCTTCTTTCTTCCTTTCTTTCGATATTTCTTTCATTTCTCTCTCTCTCCTTCCTTCCTATCAGTTTTCTTTCTTCTCTCTTTTCCTTTCTCCTTCTTCCCTTCTTTCTGTCTCTCCTTCCTTCTCTCTTTTCTTTTTTCTCTCTCTCTCTCCCTCATTCCTTCTCTCTTTTCTTTCTTCTCTCTCCTTTCTTCTCTCTTTCATTCTTTCTCCTTCCTCCCTTCTCTTTTTTCTTTCTTCTATCTCCCCTTTCTTCCTTCTCTTTTCTTTCTTCTGTCTCCCTCTTTCCTTCCCTCTTTCTTCTTTTCTCTCTCTCTATCTCTCTTGCTTCTTTCTTTCCTTTCTTCTCTCTCTCTCTTTCCTTCCTTTTCTTTCTTCTTTTTTTTTCTTTCTCTCTCTCTCTTCTTCCTTCCTACCTTTCTCTTTTCCTTCTCCTTTCTCTTTTCCTTCTTCTTTCTCCTTCCTTCATTCTCCCTTTTCTCTATCCTTCTCTCTTTCTTCCCTTCACTCTATCCCTACTTCCTTCTCTCTTTTCTTTCTTTTCTCTCTCTCTCTCTCTCACTCCTTCCTATCTCTTTCTCTCCCTCCCTAATTCCTTCTATCTTTTCTTTCTTCTCTCTCCTCTTTCTTCTCTCTTTTCGTCTTTCTCCTTCCTTTCTTCTCTCTTTTCATTCTTCATTCTCCTTCTTTCTTTCTTTCCTTCCTTCCTTCTCTCTTTCTTCTCTTCTCTCTATCTCTCCTTCCTTTTTTCTTTCTTTCCTTCCCTCTCTCTCCTTCCTTCCTTTTCTTTCTTTCTCTTTCGTTCTCCTTCCTTTCTATCTCTTTTCTTTCTCTCCCTCCCTCATTCCTTCTCTCTTTTCTTTCTTCTCTCTCCTCTTTCTCCTCTCTTTCCTTTTTTCTCCTTCCGTCTCTCTTTCTTTCATTCTCTCGTTTCTTTCTTTCTTTCTTTCATTCAATCCATATTTCTTTCCTTCCTTCTCTCTCTCCTTCCTTCATTCCTTTCTATCTCTTTTCTTTCTTCTTCCTCCTTCCTTCCTTCTCTCTTTTCTTTCTTCTCTCTTCTCTTTTTTTCTTCTCTCTTTCCTTCTTTCTTTTTCTCTCTCTCTCCTTCCTTCCTTTCTTTCTCTTTTCCTTCTCCTTTCTCTTTTCCTTCTTCTTTCTCCTTCCTTCATTCTCTCTTTTCTCTATCCTTCTCTCTTTCTTCCCTTCTCTCTATCTCTCCTTCTTTCTCTCTCTCTCTCTCTCCTTCCTTCCTATCTCTTTTCTTTCTTCTCTCTTTCCCTTTCTTCTTCTTCTTCTTCTTCTTCCCTTCTCTCTCTCTCTCTCTCTCTCTCTCCTTCCTTCTCTCTTTTCTTTCTTCTCTCTCTCTCTCCTTCTTTCTATCTCTTCTCTTTCTCTCTCACCCTCCCTCATTCCTTCTCTCTTTTCTTTCTTCTCTCTTCTCTTTCTTTCTTTCTTTCTCTCTCTCCTTCCTTCCTTTCTCTTTCTCTTTCTCTTTTCCTTCTTCTTTCTCCTTCCTTCATTCTCCCTTTTCTCTATCCTTCTCTCTTTCTTCCCTTCACTCTATCCCTACTTCCTTCTCTCTTTTCTTTCTTTTCTCTCTCTCTCACTCCTTCCTATCTCTTTCTCTCCCTCCCTAATTCCTTCTATCTTTTCTTTCTTCTCTCTCTTCTTTCTTCTCTCTTTTCGTCTTTCTCCTTCCTTCCTTCTCTCTTTTCATTCTTCTCTCTCCATTTCCTCTCTTCTCTCTTTTCATTCTTCATTCTCCTTCTTTCCTTCCTTCTCTCTTTCTTCTCTTCTCTCTCTCCTAACTTCTCTCATTCCTTCCTATGTCCTTTCTTTCTTTCTTTCTTTTTTTCTCTCTGTCTCCCTCCCTCCCTCCTTCCTTCTCTATTTTCTATCTTCTCTCTCCTTTCTTTTTTTCTTCTCTCTTTCCTTCTCTCTCTCTCTCCTTCTTTCTTTCTTTCTTTCTTTCCTTCCTTCCTTCCTATCTCTTTCCTTTCTTCTTTCTCCTTCCTTCCTTCTCTCCTCTCTTTCGCCTTCTTCTCTCTTTCTTCCCTTCTCTATCTCTCTCCTTCCTATCCCTTTTCTTTTTTCTTCCTTCATTCTCTCTTTTCTTTCTTCTCTCTCTTCTTCCTTTTTATCCCTTTTCTTTTTTCTTCCTTCCTATGTCTTTTCTTTCTCTTCCTTCTTCCTTCTCTCTCCTTTTTTCTTCTCTTTCCTTCTTTCTCTCTCTTTCCATCCTTCCTTCCTTCTCTCTTTTCTTTCTCCTTCTCTCTTTCTTCCCTTCTCTCTCTCCTTCCTTCCTATCCATTTTCTTTCTTCTTCCTTCATTCTCTCTTTACTTTCTTCTCTCTTTTTCCTTCTTATCCCTTTTCTTTCTTCTTCCTTTCTATCTCTTTTCTTTATCTCCCTCCTTCCTTCTCACTCCTTTTTTCTTCTCTCTTTCCATCTTTCTTATCTCTTTTCTTTCTTCTTTCTCCTTCCTTCTTTCTTCCCTTCTCTCTCTCTCCTTCCTATCTTCTTTCTTTTCTTTATTTCCTTCTCTCTTTCTTCTCTTCTTTCTATCTCTACTTCCCTTATTTCTTTCCTTCCTTTTCTCTATTTTTTCTTTCTTTTCCTTCCTTTTCTTTCTGTTTTCTTTCTCCTTTCTTCATTTTCTCTTCTCTATCCTTCTCTCTTTCTTTCTTTCATTCTTTCTTTCATTCTCTCTTTTTTCTTTCTTTCTTTCTTTCTTTCTTTATTTCTTTCTTTCTTTCCATCCTTCTCTCTCTCTCCTTCCTTCCTTTCTCTTTCTTTTTTCCTTCTCCTTTCTCTTTTCCTTCTTCTTTCTCCTTCCTTCATTCTCTCTTTTCTCTATCCTTCTCTCTTTTTTCCCTTTCTTTATCTCTCCTTCTTTCTCTCTCTCCTTCCTTCTCTCTTTTCTTTCTTTTTTCTCTCTCTCATTCCTTCCTATCTCTACTCTTTCTCTCCCTTTCTCGTTCCTTCTCTCTTTTCTTTCTTCGCTCTCCTTTCTTCTCCCTTTCCTTCTTTCTCATACTTCCTTCTCTCTTTCTTTCATTCTCTCTTTTTTTCTTCCATCCTTCTTTATTTCCTTCCTTCTCTCTCTTCTTCCTTCCTATCTCTTTTCTTTCTTTCTTCTTCCTCCTTCCTTTCTTCTCTCTTTTCATTCTTCATTCTCCTTCTTTCTTTCCTTCCTTCCTTCTCTCTTTCTTCTCTTCTCTCTATCTCTCCTTCCTTTTTTCTTTCTTTCCTTCCCTCTCTCTCCTTCCTTCCTTTTCTTTCTTTCTCTTTCGTTCTCCTTCCTTTCTATCTCTTTTCTTTCTCTCCCTCCCTCATTCCTTCTCTCTTTTCTTTCTTCTCTCTCCTCTTTCTCCTCTCTTTCCTTTTTTCTCCTTCCGTCTCTCTTTCTTTCATTCAATCCATATTTCTTTCCTTCCTTCTCTCTCTCCTTCCTTCATTCCTTTCTATCTCTTTTCTTTCTTCTTCCTCCTTCCTTCCTTCTCTCTTTTCTTTCTTCTCTCTTCTCTTTTTTTTCTTCTCTCTTTCCTTCCTTCTTTCTTTTTCTCTCTCTCTCCTTCCTTCCTTTCTTTCTCTTTTCCTTCTCCTTTCTCTTTTCCTTCTTCTTTCTCCTTCCTTCATTCTCTCTTTTCTCTATCCTTCTCTCTTTCTTCCCTTCTCTCTATCTCTCCTTCTCTCTCTCTCTCTCTCTCCTTCCTTCCTATCTCTTTTCTTTCTTCTCTCTTTCCCTTTCTTCTTCTTCTTCTTCTTCCCTTCTCTCTCTCTCTCTCTCTCTCTCTCTCTCCTTCCTTCTCTCTTTTCTTTCTTCTCTCTCTCCTTCTTTCTATCTCTTCTCTTTCTCTCTCACCCTCCCTCATTCCTTCTCTCTTTTCTTTCTTCTCTCTTCTCTTTCTTTCTTTCTTTCTTTCTTTCTTTCTTTCTCTCTCTCCTTCCTTCCTTTCTCTTTCTCTTTTCCTTCTTCTTTCTCCTTCCTTCATTCTCCCTTTTCTCTATCCTTCTCTCTTTCTTCCCTTCACTCTATCCCTACTTCCTTCTCTCTTTTCTTTCTTTTCTCTCTCTCTCTCACTCCTTCCTATCTCTTTCTCTCCCTCCCTAATTCCTTCTATCTTTTCTTTCTTCTCTCTCCTCTTTCTTCTCTCTTTTCGTCTTTCTCCTTCCTTTCTTCTCTCTTTTCATTCTTCATTCTCCTTCTTTCTTTCCTTCCTTCCTTCTCTTCCTTCCTTTCTATCTCTTTTCTTTCTCTCCCTCCCTCATTCCTTCTCTCTTTTCTTTCTTCTCTCTCCTCTTTCTCCTCTCTTTCCTTTTTTCTCCTTCCGTCTCTCTTTCTTTCATTCTCTCGTTTCTTTCTTTCTTTCTTTCATTCAATCCATATTTCTTTCCTTCCTTCTCTCTCTCCTTCCTTCATTCATTTCTATCTCTTTTCTTTCTTCTTCCTCCTTCCTTCCTTCTCTCTTTTCTTTCTTCTCTCTTCTCTTTTTTTTCTTCTCTCTTTCCTTCTTTCTTTTTCTCTCTCTCTCCTTCCTTCCTTTCTTTCTCTTTTCCTTCTCCTTTCTCTTTTCCTTCTTCTTTCTCCTTCCTTCATTCTCTCTTTTCTCTATCCTTCTCTCTTTCTTCCCTTCTCTCTATCTCTCCTTCTTTCTCTCTCTCTCTCTCTCCTTCCTTCCTATCTCTTTTCTTTCTTCTCTCTTTCCTTTCTTCTTCTTCTTCTTCCCTTCTCTCTCTCTCTCTCTCTCTCCTTCCTTCTCTCTTTTCTTTCTTCTCTCTCTCCTTCTTTCTATCTCTTCTCTTTCTCTCTCACCCTCCCTCATTCCTTCTCTCTTTTCTTTCTTCTCTCTTCTCTTTCTTTCTTTCTTTCTTTCTTTCTTTCTTTCTTTCTTTCTTTCTTTCTTTCTTTCTTTCTTTCTCTCTCTCTCTCCTTCCTTCCTTTCTCTTTCTCTTTTCCTTCTTCTTTCTCCTTCCTTCATTCTCCCTTTTCTCTATCCTTCTCTCTTTCTTCCCTTCACTCTATCCCTACTTCCTTCTCTCTTTTCTTTCTTTTCTCTCTCTCTCACTCCTTCCTATCTCTTTCTCTCCCTCCCTAATTCCTTCTATCTTTTCTTTCTTCTCTCTCCTCTTTCTTCTCTCTTTTCGTCTTTCTCCTTCCTTCCTTCTCTCTTTTCATTCTTCTCTCTCCATTTCCTCTCTTCTCTCTTTTCATTCTTCATTCTCCTTCTTTTCTTCCTTCTCTCTTTCTTCTCTTCTCTCTCTCCTTCCTTCCCTTTCTTTCTCTCCTACCTTCTCTCTCTCTCCTTCCTTCCTATCTCTTTTCTTTCTCTCTCTTCCCTCCTTCCTTCTCTCTTTTCTCACTTCTCTCGTTTTCTTCTTTCTTTCTTTCTTTCTTTCTTCCTTTCTTTCTCTTTTCCTTCTTCTTTCTCCTTCCTTCATTCTCTCTTTTTTCTATCCTCTCTTTCTTCACTTCTTTCTATCTCTCCTTCTTTCTCTCTCTCTCTTTCCTTCCTTCCTATCTCTTTTCTTTCTTATCTTTTTCCCTTTCTCCTTCTTCCCTTCTTTCTCTCTCTCCTTCATTCTCTCTTTTCTTTCTTTCTTTCCATCCTTCTTTCTTTCCTTCCTTCTCTCCCTCCTTCCTTCCTTTCTCTTTTCTTTCTTCTTTCTCCTTCCTTCATTCTCTCTTTTCTCTTCCTTCTCTGTTTTCTTTCTTCTCTCTCCCCTTCCTTCCTTCTCTCTTTTCCTTCTTTTCTCCTTACTTCATTCTCTCTTTTCTCTATTCTTCTCTCTTTCTTCCCTTCTCTCTATCTCTCCTTCTTTCTCTCTCTTCTTTCTTCATATCTCTTATATTTCTTCTCTTTCCCTTTCTCCTTCTTCCCTTCTTTCTCTCTCCTTCCTTCTCTATTTTCTTTCTTCTCTCTCTCTCCTTCCTTCTCTCTTTTCTTTCTTCTCCCTCTCCTTCCTTCCTATCTCCTCTTTCTCTCCATCCCTCATTCCTTCTCTCTTTTCTTTCTTCTCTCTTGTCTTTCTCCTCTCTTTCCTTCTTTCTCTTTTCTTCTCTCCTTCCTTCTCTTCTTCCTTCTCTCTTTCTTTCATTCTCTCTTTTTTTCTTTCTTTCTTTCAATCCTTATCTCTTTCCTTCCTTCTCTCTCTCCTTCCTTCCTTCCTTCCTTCTTATCTCTTTCTTTCTTCTTCCTCCTTCCTTGCTTCTCTCTTTTCTTTCTTCTCTCTCCCCTTCATCGCTTCTCTCTTTTCATTCCTTTCTCCTTCTTTTCTTCCTTCTCTCTTTCTTTCATTCTCTCTTTTCTTTCTCTCCCTTCTTCCTTCTCTCATTTCTTTCTTCTTTCTTCTCTCTTCTCTTTTTTTTCTTCTCTCTTTCCGTCTTTCTTTTTTTTTCTTTCTACTTCCTTCCTTTCTCTTTTCCTTCTTCTTTCTCCTTCCTTGCTTCATTCTCTCTTTTCTCCATTCTTCTCTCTTTCTTCCCTTCTCTCTATCTCTCCTTCTTTCTCTCTCTCCTTTCTCTTTTCTTTCTTTTCTCTCTCTCACTCTCTATCTCATTCCTTCCTACCTCTTCTCTTTCTCTCCCTCCCTCAATCCTTCTCTCTTTTCTTTCTTCTCTCTCCTCTTTCTTCTTTCCTTCCTTCCTTCTCTCCTTCCTTCTCTCTTTCTTTCATTCTCTCTTTTCTTTCTCTCCCTCATTCCTTCTCTCTTTTCTTTCTTCTCTCTTCTTTTTTTTCTTCTTTCTTCCTTTCTTTCGATATTTCTTTCATTTCTCTCTCTCTCCTTCCTTCCTATCAGTTTTCTTTCTTCTCTCTTTTCCTTTCTCCTTCTTCCCTTCTTTCTGTCTCTCCTTCCTTCTCTCTTTTCTTTTTTTCTCTCTCTCTCTCCCTCATTCCTTCTCTCTTTTCTTTCTTCTCTCTCCTTTCTTCTCTCTTTCATTCTTTCTCCTTCCTCCCTTCTCTTTTTTCTTTCTTCTATCTCCCCTTTCTTCCTTCTCTTTTCTTTCTTCTGTCTCCCTCTTTCCTTCCCTCTTTCTTCTTTTCTCTCTCTCTATCTCTCTTGCTTCTTTCTTTCCTTTCTTCTCTCTCTCTCTTTCCTTCCTTTTCTTTCTTCTTTTTTTTCTTCTCTCTCTCTCTTCTTCCTTCCTACCTTTCTCTTTTCCTTCTCCTTTCTCTTTTCCTTCTTCTTTCTCCTTCCTTCATTCTCCCTTTTCTCTATCCTTCTCTCTTTCTTCCCTTCACTCTATCCCTACTTCCTTCTCTCTTTTCTTTCTTTTCTCTCTCTCTCTCTCTCACTCCTTCCTATCTCTTTCTCTCCCTCCCTAATTCCTTCTATCTTTTCTTTCTTCTCTCTCCTCTTTCTTCTCTCTTTTCGTCTTTCTCCTTCCTTTCTTCTCTCTTTTCATTCTTCATTCTCCTTCTTTCTTTCTTTCCTTCCTTCCTTCTCTCTTTCTTCTCTTCTCTCTATCTCTCCTTCCTTTTTTCTTTCTTTCCTTCCCTCTCTCTCCTTCCTTCCTTTTCTTTCTTTCTCTTTCGTTCTCCTTCCTTTCTATCTCTTTTCTTTCTCTCCCTCCCTCATTCCTTCTCTCTTTTCTTTCTTCTCTCTCCTCTTTCTCCTCTCTTTCCTTTTTTCTCCTTCCGTCTCTCTTTCTTTCATTCTCTCGTTTCTTTCTTTCTTTCTTTCATTCAATCCATATTTCTTTCCTTCCTTCTCTCTCTCCTTCCTTCATTCCTTTCTATCTCTTTTCTTTCTTCTTCCTCCTTCCTTCCTTCTCTCTTTTCTTTCTTCTCTCTTCTCTTTTTTTTCTTCTCTCTTTCCTTCTTTCTTTTTCTCTCTCTCTCCTTCCTTCCTTTCTTTCTCTTTTCCTTCTCCTTTCTCTTTTCCTTCTTCTTTCTCCTTCCTTCATTCTCTCTTTTCTCTATCCTTCTCTCTTTCTTCCCTTCTCTCTATCTCTCCTTCTTTCTCTCTCTCTCTCTCTCCTTCCTTCCTATCTCTTTTCTTTCTTCTCTCTTTCCCTTTCTTCTTCTTCTTCTTCTTCTTCCCTTCTCTCTCTCTCTCTCTCTCTCTCTCCTTCCTTCTCTCTTTTCTTTCTTCTCTCTCTCTCTCCTTCTTTCTATCTCTTCTCTTTCTCTCTCACCCTCCCTCATTCCTTCTCTCTTTTCTTTCTTCTCTCTTCTCTTTCTTTCTTTCTTTCTCTCTCTCCTTCCTTCCTTTCTCTTTCTCTTTCTCTTTTCCTTCTTCTTTCTCCTTCCTTCATTCTCCCTTTTCTCTATCCTTCTCTCTTTCTTCCCTTCACTCTATCCCTACTTCCTTCTCTCTTTTCTTTCTTTTCTCTCTCTCTCACTCCTTCCTATCTCTTTCTCTCCCTCCCTAATTCCTTCTATCTTTTCTTTCTTCTCTCTCTTCTTTCTTCTCTCTTTTCGTCTTTCTCCTTCCTTCCTTCTCTCTTTTCATTCTTCTCTCTCCATTTCCTCTCTTCTCTCTTTTCATTCTTCATTCTCCTTCTTTCCTTCCTTCTCTCTTTCTTCTCTTCTCTCTCTCCTAACTTCTCTCATTCCTTCCTATGTCCTTTCTTTCTTTCTTTCTTTTTTTCTCTCTGTCTCCCTCCCTCCCTCCTTCCTTCTCTATTTTCTATCTTCTCTCTCCTTTCTTTTTTTCTTCTCTCTTTCCTTCTCTCTCTCTCTCCTTCTTTCTTTCTTTCTTTCTTTCCTTCCTTCCTTCCTATCTCTTTCCTTTCTTCTTTCTCCTTCCTTCCTTCTCTCCTCTCTTTCGCCTTCTTCTCTCTTTCTTCCCTTCTCTATCTCTCTCCTTCCTATCCCTTTTCTTTTTCTTCCTTCATTCTCTCTTTTCTTTCTTCTCTCTCTTCTTCCTTTTTATCCCTTTTCTTTTTCTTCCTTCCTATGTCTTTTCTTTCTCTTCCTTCTTCCTTCTCTCTCCTTTTTTCTTCTCTTTCCTTCTTTCTCTCTCTTTCCATCCTTCCTTCCTTCTCTCTTTTCTTTCTCCTTCTCTCTTTCTTCCCTTCTCTCTCTCCTTCCTTCCTATCCATTTTCTTTCTTCTTCCTTCATTCTCTCTTTACTTTCTTCTCTCTTTTTCCTTCTTATCCCTTTTCTTTCTTCTTCCTTTCTATCTCTTTTCTTTATCTCCCTCCTTCCTTCTCACTCCTTTTTTCTTCTCTCTTTCCATCTTTCTTATCTCTTTTCTTTCTTCTTTCTCCTTCCTTCTTTCTTCCCTTCTCTCTCTCTCCTTCCTATCTTCTTTCTTTTCTTTATTTCCTTCTCTCTTTCTTCTCTTCTTTCTATCTCTACTTCCTTATTTCTTTCCTTCCTTTTCTCTATTTTTTCTTTCTTTCCTTCCTTTTTCTTTTCTGTTTTCTTTCTCCTTTCTTCATTTTCTCTTCTCTATCCTTCTCTCTTTCTTTCTTTCATTCTTTCTTTCATTCTCTCTTTTCTTTCTTTCTTTCTTTCTTTCTTTCTTTATTTCTTTCTTTCTTTCCATCCTTCTCTCTCTCTCCTTCCTTCCTTTCTCTTTCTTTTTTCCTTCTCCTTTCTCTTTTCCTTCTTCTTTCTCCTTCCTTCATTCTCTCTTTTCTCTATCCTTCTCTCTTTTTTCCCTTTCTTTATCTCTCCTTCTTTCTCTCTCTCCTTCCTTCTCTCTTTTCTTTCTTTTTTCTCTCTCTCATTCCTTCCTATCTCTACTCTTTCTCTCCCTTTCTCGTTCCTTCTCTCTTTTCTTTCTTCGCTCTCCTTTCTTCTCCCTTTCCTTCTTTCTCATACTTCCTTCTCTCTTTCTTTCATTCTCTCTTTTTTCTTCCATCCTTCTTTATTTCCTTCCTTCTCTCTCTTCTTCCTTCCTATCTCTTTTCTTTCTTTCTTCTTCCTCCTTCCTTTCTTCTCTCTTTTCATTCTTCATTCTCCTTCTTTCTTTCCTTCCTTCCTTCTCTCTTTCTTCTCTTCTCTCTATCTCTCCTTCCTTTTTTCTTTCTTTCCTTCCCTCTCTCTCCTTCCTTCCTTTTCTTTCTTTCTCTTTCGTTCTCCTTCCTTTCTATCTCTTTTCTTTCTCTCCCTCCCTCATTCCTTCTCTCTTTTCTTTCTTCTCTCTCCTCTTTCTCCTCTCTTTCCTTTTTTCTCCTTCCGTCTCTCTTTCTTTCATTCTCTCGTTTCTTTCTTTCTTTCTTTCTTTCATTCAATCCATATTTCTTTCCTTCCTTCTCTCTCTCCTTCCTTCATTCATTTCTATCTCTTTTCTTTCTTCTTCCTCCTTCCTTCCTTCTCTCTTTTCTTTCTTCTCTCTTCTCTTTTTTTCTTCTCTCTTTCCTTCTTTCTTTTTCTCTCTCTCTCCTTCCTTCCTTTCTTTCTCTTTTCCTTCTCCTTTCTCTTTTCCTTCTTCTTTCTCCTTCCTTCATTCTCTCTTTTCTCTATCCTTCTCTCTTTCTTCCCTTCTCTCTATCTCTCCTTCTTTCTCTCTCTCTCTCTCTCCTTCCTTCCTATCTCTTTTCTTTCTTCTCTCTTTCCCTTTCTTCTTCTTCTTCTTCTTCCCTTCTCTCTCTCTCTCTCTCCTTCCTTCTCTCTTTTCTTTCTTCTCTCTCTCCTTCTTTCTATCTCTTCTCTTTCTCTCTCACCCTCCTCATTCCTTCTCTCTTTTCTTTCTTCTCTCTTCTCTTTCTTTCTTTCTTTCTTTTTTTCTCTCTCTCCTTCCTTCCTTTC